>NW_026641049.1:0-669765 GCF_028554395.1 Pezoporus wallicus | reverse complement strand
TAATAATAGCTATTTTACAAGCACACATATTCAGGATCAAGAAAAAATCATAACATATACAGCTTCAGTATAAGAGGATTTTAACGCATACGTGGTCACTGTTTGTCAGGCCTCCTTAACTATTTTGAGATCAAGAGCTTCCCACTCTTTAGCCCCTTGCTGTGTAGTAAACACAGGATATGCAAAGATGCACATTGCAGAAAATTCCCCAGTAATGATCGCATCCTTGGTTACCCACTGTTACAACTGAGCGTCTCCAGGGCCAGTGAGTCTGAGCAGACCGACCTGGGAGACGAAGAGTCAGGGTCTGGAAGCAGAGGATATAAATCTGGCTCGGATTCAGCGGATTCGGGGGCTGATCCTGCGCCGAACTCAGGGTCTCCGTTGCTCGCAGCTGTGTCTTTCTTATCAGATGTCTCTCGTTCGGTATGTGGCCATCTGCAGACCTGGCTCCTCCGTAACCGAGTTAAAAATTTTTTCACTCTAGGGCATAGTGGGTTGGAGAGGCTAGCAGTTCCTTTAAATCTCCCGCTAGCGCATGATCTCTATTTTCTACTGTGTGCTTCAAAATGGCGCCGCAATCGATCCGGCGCCGAGGCACTGCCCTCTTTCTTTCGGATTCCTCGGCATTTATCATACGTATCCCTTCTAATATACCTTCTCTGTCCTTTTCAAAGTCCCTACTTTCGGAACTGGGGTGGTGGGGGAGCAGGGGGTTACACCTCCTCCACGGCACCTTCTGATGGAGGGGGAGAAAAGGAAGGGGGGGGGGGGGGGTGGGAAACCCTGTGCTCCCGCAAGTTGGGGGGAACGAGTTGTAATCTTCCCCCGGTTTCAACCGACCAGGGATGTCTGTTCCTAGTATCTCCGTTGCTGCCGCGGCAGTTTTCCGCCTTGTATCTTTTTATACAGTTTATTACTTCCCTCCGTGGTTTACCGAGTTTCTTTGCCGTTTTATCATCATTAAGCACTGAGTCAAATAGTTCATCACCAAACTTTCACCACTCACTCTCCTCAAATATTGTATTAGGATCTGCAAAAAATCTCTTAGCCTTCCCTACAGCCACTAGACCTGCTAGCTGCTTTAGAGTCTCAGGCTCAATTCCCCACTTTTATAAAAAGCAATGTAAAAAGTTCAGGGCTCAGTTCCCCGCTTTTATAAGAAGCACTGTAATAAGTCCAGGGCTACCTCTCGGTCCATTTTCATGGCCGGACTTTTCCGGATCGTCTTCTTCTGGGTCGTCCTGTAACCTCGGTCTCCGGATCGGCCTCCCGAGGCAGCAGTGTCTGGTTCGCCCCAGCGGCGGATTCCTTTCAGTTAGTCCAAGCACCCGGGTCTATCACGCCACCACAGCAGCATTGCCCGCGCTTCCCGGCCGCTGCCGCCGGCACCACTCACTCGCCGTTCCGGGTCCCTGTTAAGTGGGGTCCTGTATCCGGGTCCCCGCTGACCGAGGCCCTGTATCCGGGTCCCCGTTAAACCGGGGCCCTGTAATCCGGGTCCCCGTTAACCGGGGCCCTGTATCCGGGTCCCCGCTAGTCGGGGCCCTGTAATCCGGGTCCCCGCTAGTCGGGGCCCTGTAATCCGGGTCCCCAGTGACCGGGGCCCTGTATCTGGGTCCCCAGTGACTGGGGCCCTGTATCCGGGTCCCCGCTAGTTGGGGCCCTGTAGTCCGCGTCCCTGTTTGGGCGCCATTTGTAAGCGGCGAGGAGAAGCAGACAGGCCAACCCAATATGGGTGATAAGCAAACTTCTACTTTATTTGTGACGCAGTTCACACATATATATAGGAGTGGTATTCAGCCACTCCTTGGCACAACAGTATTGGTTAGCCCCCCACAGCTTCCTCCACATTCTTCTCCCATGTCCGCTCTCCGGTTACCTGTGGGGGCCACCCCCTGCCTTGCTTGCACAGTCCTCCAGAACTCTATGGTCCTGCTCTTAGAGTCATTCTGCAACACTTTCCAACCCTAACTGTTCTATGATTATTCTGTATAGACTAGGTGTCGTGGTTTAAACCCAGTCGGGTAACTTGTTCACTCACTCCCAGTGAGTGGTGCCGAGCTGACAACAATCGAGGTCCGTGTCCCCCCCCCCCCCCCGGGGGTCTCCCCTTCCCCACTCCCGGAGGAACGGGGAGGAGGATCGAAAAAGTGCACCTCCCACGGGTTGAGACAAGAACAGTCCAGCAACCAATGTACAACACAAATCACCACCGCTACTATCAACTACAACAATGATAAGGGAAAATAACAAGGGAAGAGAATACAATACCACCGGCCAAGAAAATGAGTTCCACCCGGAAGCCCGTGTCCTTCCGGGTAACTCCCAGTTACCCCCCACCCCGGGCATGACGTGCTGTGGTATGGAATACCTCCCTGGCTAGCCCGGGTCAGGCGCCCCCGGTCTCTGCTTCCTCCCGGCTTCCCCTCCTCCCTGGTAGAGCATGAGCCTCACAAAGTCCTTGGTCAGGGTAAACATCACTTAGCAACAACTGAAAACATCGACTTCACCAACACTGTTCTCAGGCTGGAAGTCAAAACACAGCACTGCACCAGCTAACACAAAGGAAAAAAAAACATGACTGCTACTGCTGAACCCAGGACACTAGGATAATTAACTTACTAAATAGAAAAACATTTCATTAGCTATGAAAGGTAGCACAGAAAAAAAAGTCTTAACAGGGAGCTCTCTTCTAGCCATTTACTGTCTTCACAGTGCAGCTCCTTGCTTCCAGCCTTTGTCTCAAATAACTGACTGAGTTGTAGTATCCACTCCAGTTAAGTGCCTTTGGGTCTCCAGGTGGTTCCTTCTTTTCTTAGGAGTCCTGCCCAGTTGCTGATCTTCTGTATGAACTGCAGCTCCTAGCTCATACCCGCAGCTCGTTTGTCTAACCCCTATTTCAGCCTCTGCACCCCTCTTGCTCAAACCTGCCACAGTGTCTGTGCCCTGACACACTTTATCTCTCTTCTTCCAGGGCACATAGCCGAGAGCACACAAAACTATTTCCATATATTGATACGCGGATTGACCCCACAACTCATTGAAGTTGTAAAGTAGGTATGCTTTTATTCAGCACTGAGGTGCATGGGGATAGCTCCTCCAAAGTATGCACACCCAGGGTCGTTTTTCCCTCAACATTTATTCTCTTAAGTTATACATATGCATTAGATTGCTCGATACGCCTATACATATTTAGTATCTATCCCCACTTCGTATTATAATGAGCTAGAAGGTCCTTTGCGTCTGTGCAGTGCCCCCCTCTGGTCATGGGCAGGGGTCTCAAGATGAAGTAAATGAGTCTTCCTCCTGTGAGTAGGAGTCTTAAAGATGAAGTAAATGAGTCTTTCTCTTCATAAACTTTTCACCTTTTAGTCTTCACGTGTGGCCTTAGGGTTTGGTCGGTGTCCCAGCCATAACCCATCTGCTTCTCCCCCTTGTCAGTAGAACCAGGTGTCTGCTTTTCCATATCAATAGAACCAGCTGTCTTTGTTCTGCGTAATAGGCATGATAGGTATTTACAGCAGACAATACTTTTGTTTAAGCAAGCGAATTCCTCTAACCCCCTTGTACATTGGTTAACCCTGTATCAATCCCCCCTTCTTCTATAAAGTGAGTAAATTCTTTTACTATATTATTAATGACAGAGCTATCCATGTTCCTTCTATCGGTTTATGAAGTGATTTCGATATACATTGTATTATGCAAAGTACAATCATTAAAATGAGTAGTCCTATATCTAAGATTAGAAGGCCTTTTTTAAGTATTTCCCTGAACCATCCAGTAACTCCTAGCTTATTTAGCCATTCATCCAATCTGCCTCCAACAATTCTAAGCTCTTGCATATTTTCCTGCAATTTTTGCAGCTTATCATGAATTGATTCAGAATGGTCAGATAAGTTCATGCAGCACATACCTTCGAAATCCCCACAACCATGTTCATGGGCAATTGACATAAAAAGTCAATTGCTGCTTGGTTTTGTAAATATGCGTGTCTTATACTATCTGTGTCTGTGGCAAGTGAGGATATCACATCTGAAGTTATATTTAATTGCTTCGCCACCCAACATGCCAAATGATGTATATCTGCCAATGCTTTCCTGGCAGCTATACTTGGCACAAATAATGTGCCAAAAATCTTGCTGTGTGATTCCAGATTCTTAAAGTGGAATCGCAATTCGTGCCTAATTGCTCAATGGGTCGTTTGTCTCTGTGGAGGCTGCCTTTCATGTCCTGGGCTAAATGCCTTTTGGAGGCTGCAAACAGGGATAATTTACCTAGATAACATGGTTCTCCAAAGGTTTTGGAAGGAATTCCTGGCCATGCACGGTCTCCACATATCAAGAAATATCCTGGGGGTAGAGCTTTGGGTATTTTATCATTGTATCATAACATTGGAGATGATCCTGAATAGTAAGCGGTTATATTATGATACCATGTCTTCCCACTAGTTACCTTGGTCTCAGGGACTTTGTTTGACCATGTATTAAAAGTTATACAGCTCTGATTAGTTTTGTCAGATTCCAGGAGTTGGAGTTCTTGCATTGGGATAGTGGAATGATTTAAGTTTTTTATTATTACACCCATTTGGGTTGATGCAACTGTCCAATCGGTCCCTCGAGCTCTCTTGACCATTTTGATCACTGTGGTAAGATTTAGAACCAAGTCATTCCTTACTCATCCCTGAAAATCAAAGGGGCTCCAGTATGGTATACCAATTAGGCACGTTTGAAAATGATTTCCCACCTGTGCCAAGGTCAGACAGAAATCAGTAACCCCAGTCTTGTTTGCCCGTGTGAGCCAGACATTTGTGTTCGACCCCAGTATTGATGTTTCTTTTTCTATGGCTTGGACCATGGTATAGATATAAAGGATTAATATCAATAACTGCTTCATTTTAACTAACTATGCTACTTAAATATATATGTCTATTATAATTGGGTCAAGCTTCATGCAATATGTGCAGAACTTGCATCACACTACCCTTATCTCATATACAGGTAGTAAGTGATACCCGGATTTATATTTTGATTACAATTACAACATTGTGTTGACACTCATGGATCACTCTATCTTTCACAAGTTAGTTTTAATTTCAGTCTGTTATTACCACTTGATGTGATTTTCCAGGGAGCCTTTGGAGCCTTCTTGAGTATGATGAATCCAGATGTTTTGTTCTCTAATTTTGATAGCTGTGAAAGTTGTGAGTAGTACTTGGAATGGCCCTTTCCACCTTGGTTCGAGATCTTCTTCCCCTGTGGGTCTGAAAGATTTTGTATACACATAATCCCCAGGTTGTATAGTATGTGTGGGATTATCCAGTCCTCTGTTTTGAGTTCCAGCCACATGTTTTTCAATTTTCCTGAGTTGTTTTCCTAACTCTATTATATAGTTATTCATAGTCTCTTCTCCCACTTGGAGAGACATTCCCTGTTGGACTCCATATGGTCTTCCATACAGAATTTCCAAAGGACTCAACCCTTCTCGAGTTCTTGGTTTAGTTTGAATTCTCAACAGAGCTAATGGAAGTGTCTGGGCCAAGGTAGACTGGCCTCCTGACCCAATTTCACAATTTGTTGTTTAATTAGATGGTTCATTTTCTCCACCTGACCACTTGATTGAGGGTGGCAGGGAGTATGAAGTTGCCAATCAATACCTAAATGTTTGTTAATTTGTTGTACCACTTTTGAAACAAAATGTGGTCCTCTGTCTGAAGACATAGTGGCTGGAACTCTATATCATGGTATTATTTCCTGTAACAATATCTTTGTTACCTCCCAGGCTTGTGTGCTTCTAGTTGGAAAGGCTTCTGGCCAACCTGAAAAGGTGTCTGTTAGTACCAAAAAACATCTATGCCCCCTTTTTCTTGGCAGTTCCATGAAGTCAATCTGCCATTGTTGGCCTTGTCCATTACCTCTGCCAATTTGGCCTATTTTAAGTTTGGGAGTAATTTTGGGGTTTGTTTGAAGGCAAAAATCACACTGTTGAGTTACTTGTTGGATAGTAGCATACAAATTTTTAGCTATGATTTTGTTTATTAAGTCTTTATGTAAGGCATCCATTCCCCAGTCTGTTTTCTGATGCTCATTTTTTATAAGGGCCCATAACAAAGAGGGGGGAACAGTTATTTTCCGTTGCGGTGTGCGAGCCCACCCCTCCTTATTTAGTATTCCATCCTGATCTGTGATTAATTTCTGATCTTCCTTATTGTAATTTGGCTTACCTTCTAAAGGAATGTTCCCATCAGAAATTAAGGCTCCTTCAATAATTACCTCTCCTTTTGCTGCTTCTTTTGCCTCTCTGTCCACCAGTTCATTTCCTTCTTCCTGCATCAAGCTCACCTTCTGGTGTGCCTTAATGTGCATAATTGCGATCTTCTCAGGCAGCTGGACTGCTTCCAACAATCTCACTATCTCCTGTGCATGTTTGATGTTTTTCCCCTGTGAATTCAACAGTCCTCTTTCTTTCCAAATAGCTCCGTGTGCATGCACAACTCCAAACGCATATCTTGAGTCTGTATAGATGTTTATATTTTTTCCTTTTGCTAGTTCCAGAGCTCTAGTTAGAGTGATCAGTTCTGCCTTTTGTGCAGAGGTGTTTGTTGGTAGTGATCCAGATTCTATTACTTCTCTGCAAATGGTGATCGCATATCCAGCATGTCACTTTCCACTGATGACATAGCTGCTTCCATCAGCAAACCAGGTTTCTGCGTTGTCCAAAGGGGTACCTTTCAGGTCTGGATGGCTGGAATATGTGTCCTCAATGGTTTTCAGGCAATCATCATAGAATCATAGAATCTTTAGGGTTGGAAAGGACCTTAAGACCATCTAGTTCCAACCCCCCTGCCATGGGCAGGGATCATGTATAGGTTCTCCTTTGTTTCCGCTGAGGAAAGAAGCTGGGTTGACAATGTTACTTGTTACTATTTCTATATCATCTTGTTCCACCATGATAGCTTGATATCTTAAGAAACTCTGATAGGAAAGCCAATGCCCACCTTTTATCTCCAGTACTGCAGACACTGTATGGGACACTAGCACTGTTATTTTCTGGCCCTGAGTGAATTTGCTTGCTTCTTAAATATTTAGCATGACTGCTGGTACGGCTCTAAGGCACCCAGGCCATCCTCTAGCCGTAGAGTCCAATTGCGTGGAAAAATAAGCAACTGCTCGCCAATATGGGCTCAAGTTCTGAGCTAGTATTCCCAAGGCAATTCCCTGTCTCTCGTGAGAAAACAAAAAGAATGGTTTACTCACGTCTGGAATTCCTAGGGCCGGAGTTGACATAAGGGCATCCTTTAGTTGGTTGAAGGCCTGAGTAGCCTCTTTTGTCCACTGAAGATCTCTGTTTCCATCAGCAATGAGTGCATATAGAGGCTTTACATGCAACCCATAGTTGTAGATCCACAGCCTACACCATCCTGTCATTCCCAGGAAGTTTCATAGTTCTTCTATTGTCTGAGGCTTTGGGGTTTGGCATATTGTCTCTTTATGGTTCTGTCCCAAAGTTCATTGTCCGGCACTTATCTCATATCCCAGGTAAATTACTTTTTGTTTCACTATTTGGGCCTTTTTCTTGGATACCCTGTATCCCTGAAGTCCTAGAAAATTTAAAAGGCTTACTGTCCAGGCCATACAAGCTTCCTCTGTCTGGGTAGTGATTAAGGTGTCATCTACATACTGCAATATTTTCCCTTTTTTCAGATGGGGCCTCCCAGGATTCTAAAACTTTTGCCAGTTGTTCTCCAAACAGGGTGGGACTGTTTTTAAATCCCTGAGGCAGCACCATCCATGTGAGGTGAGTTCTGCGTCCACTCCTAGGGTTTTCCCATTCAAATGAAAAAATTTTATGGCTGGCTTCATGGAGAGGGAGGCAAAAGAAGGCATCTTTCAAATCTAAAACAGTAAACCAAGTTAGCTCTGGTGTCAGGCATGTTAACAGGGTATATGGATTTACTACCACTGGGTAAAGATCCTCAGTTACTTTGTTGACAGCTCGTAAGTCCTGCACTATCCGATATGTCCCATCAGGTTTACGGACCGGTAAAATAGGGGTGTTGAAACCAGACAGGCACTCCTTTAATAGTCACAGCTGCAAGAAGTTTTCAATTATTGGGCAGATTCCTTCCCTGTCTTCCTTTTTCAAAGGGTATTGTTTGACTCTGACTGACTGTTTTCCTTCCTTGAGCTTGAGCTGTATCGAGGGTGCATTTTTGGCTTTTCCAGGTATATCTGTAGCCCATACTCCTGGAAATACTTGGTCTAATACATCCTCTCTAATCTTTTCCCCTGTTTGATGTGTAATTAGAATTAAACTTAACACTTCTATGTATTGTTGGTCATTTACCTTTAAGGTGATCTCGCCTTCATTGAAGGTGATGACTGCCCCCAACTGTTGTAATAAGTCCCTCCCCAAGAGAGCCTTTGGGGAGTTGGGCATATATACAAATTTGTGAATGCCCCATTGTTTACCTAGTTGGTATTTTAATGGTTTGCAAAAATACACCTTTTCACTTTGGCCAGTTGCTCCTTTTACAGTAATATATTCATTCCCTAAGGGTATCAGGGCTTTATTTAAAACCGAATACGTTGTGCCCATGTCGACCAAAAATTCGACTTCCTTTTCTTTATCCCCTAGCTTCATTATAACCAGTGGATCTGCTAGGGAAGATTCCCCCAGTTCTCGTCAGTCTTCTTTCACATGTGTGATCACCCTCCCCTGTCTGATTTTGTTTGTATGGCCGTTTGTTTTATTTTCCAGACATTCACTCTTCCAGTGTCCAAATTTCTTGCACAATGCACGTTGATCTTTACCTAGTTGGGGCCCTTGTCTTTGTTCCCTTCTTCCCCCTTCTTCCACTACCGCCACTAATCTCCGCACTCCTTGTTTGTAACTTTCCTCCCGATTACTAAATGCTCGCCATGCTTCATCCAAGAGGACTTCTAAATTTCTTCCCTCCGTTGGTCGTAATTTTTGAAGTTTTTTCCTAATATCCCCCATGGATTGTCCCAAAAAGAGAGACATTAATTATTCCCACCTCTGAGCCCTGATCTAGTGGTGTATTATGGCACATTGCTTCCCTCAATCGATCTAGGAATTCAGATGGCGATTCTAAGGGGCCCTGCTTTACCCCTTACAAGGGGGTAAAGCAACCCCCTGACCAATTTATAGTTTTTGGGATGGTCCTTTCTACCCCTTTAATAATCCATTCTTGGTATGCCTGCAATCTTTCTTGCTCTGCTGATCAATTTGGGTCCCACTTCGGGTCTTGAAGCGGAAAAATCTCCTTTACATCTTGCTGCTTTACTCGATAGTAGACCTCAGCTAGATTCGCTGCTGGTTTTAATATTAATTGTTTCTCTGTTTCTGTCATTGCTTCTAGCAGCAACTGTATGTCATTCCAATCTGGATTATGTTGTTTCACTAGGAAATGCAAATGTTTTGTAATGCCTACAAGGTCATTACAGTAATCCTTTGCAACCTTTTTCCATGTTTCCAGATCCAGGGTAGAAAAGGGTACTTTAGTTAGCATCGTAGTTCCTTCAGGTCCTATTGCCTCTCTAAGAGGTGCCTGCAAGACAGGCTTCTGCTGGGTTCACGAGGAGACTGGACCCCCTGGAGGAGTAACGGCATTGTCCGAATCCATATTCTCCTGTCTTTTGGGTGGGGGTCTGAATATATCTATTAATTCCTGATCTGTATCTTGGTGAATTTTATCATGTTTAGTGCACCTTTGACCAATATTGCATGATGAACAACATCGCTTGGGCTTGTTTCAATTTTCTCTCCTATCCCTTTCCAGGGCCAACACCAAGGGATCCTGGGGCGGCACCATTCCACAGGTTCTCTGCCATTCCAGGTGGTTTTGGAGAGTGAAGAACATATCTGCATATGATACTTCATTCCGCTCCCCTTCCCTTCTTAAAAATAACATTAGTTGTAACATAGTATAATCCAGTGTCCCATTAAGTGGCCACTTTGCCCCGTCTTCTAATTAATAGAGAGTATTACAGTACTTAATCAGGGTTCTCTTATTTTCCATGCCCCCGGGTCCTGTAATTTCTTCCACTGTACCAAAATACACCCTAAGGGGCTCTTTCTTAATATTTCTTTGCTTTGGTTTATTCCCATTTTACTTTCTCCTTTGTAACCACGTCTCCTCAAATTTTCTTTGATACTTTTTACAAACCCTGTCTCAGTTTTCCTTTTTAACTTCCCTGAAGTCCTTCGTGATTTTGTGGCTTTTCTCCACAAAGTAATCTTTTTATTTCTGGTCCCAGAGAATAACTGATTGGGTAACTATAATTTCCCACCCACCAGTGTTTCGTAAGACACCCCAAGCAGTATCTGCCCCACTGATACCCTGAGTGGCTATAAAAGTGGAATCTACACCAAAAGCACTGACACAATATCCATGTGAAATGCCACCCGTCACATACAGTTACACTCCCACAAGGCACATACTCCCACAATATCCACGTGAAATGCCACCCAGCATATGCAGTTACACTCCCACAAGGCACATAGGGAATTCCCTTGCCCTTGTATTTTGTAAAGCTATCCACTGTGGGAGGGGTAGCCGGACCTTCCCCCACTTTCTAAGCTCCTTAATGATTATACACAGATAAGACACAGGGCAGAAAAACATAAGCGCTTTGTCCATCTCCGGCCACTCCCCTCGCGGAGACACAGAACTGCAGATTAGGACTCCACACTCGCTTCGTACGTCTCAGTCACACAGAAACACAAACACACATGGGATCCCTCACACTCACACTATGGTTCCGCCTACCCTTCTCCTGCTTCCTATGGTAGCAGGTCCGTCGTGGTTCCCAGAATTTGAGATGCAGTGGAGACCTGGTGGGTTCACCTACCCTTCACCTGCTTCCCTTAGCAGGTCCGTCCTGGCTCCCAAAACTTGGGATGCAGTGAAAACCCAGACTCGGCCGATCCACCCTCAGGATCACTCGCAGCCACTCTATCGGTGGACAAGCCCCCTGCTTGCAAGCCCTACCTGCCAAGGAGAACTTTGCTGTGCGCCAGATGTCTCTGTGTGCCTTACCAGCAGCCCCAGGCCATGCGTACACCTTACAGGCCCCTAAATTGCCTAAATTCCAAGCATACTGTTTCTCCGCAGCCAGAACAGGTTGTTGTCTGTCCCTGCAGTGAGCTGATGAGAAGTGGAGCTCCTCCAGGCAAGTGACCTAGGGCACCTAAGATGTCCGCCCCTCAGCTGATCCTGCAGCTGAACAGAGGTCTCCTGGCTGGCTCACCAAATTGATACGTGGATTGACCCCACAACTCGTTAAAGTTGTAAAGTAGGTATGCTTTTATTCAGCACTGAGGTGCATGGGGATAGCTTCTCCGAAGTATGCACACCTAGGGTCATTTTTCCCTCTATATTTATTGTCTTAAGGTATACCTATGCATTAGATTACTCGATACGCCTATACATATTTAGTATCTATCCCCGCTTCGTATTATAATGAGCTAGAAGGTCCTTTGCGCCTGCACAGTGCCCCCCTCTGGCCATGGGCAGGGGTCTCAAGATGAAGTAAATGAGTCTTCCTCCTGTGGGTAGGGGTCCTCAAGATGAAGTAAATGAGTCTTCCTCTTCATAAACTTTTCACCTTTTAGTCTTCACGTGTGGCCTTAGGGTTTGGTCGGTGTTCCAGCCATAAACCATCTGCTTCTCCCCCTTATCAGTAGAATCAGGCATCTGCTTTTCCTTATCAACAGAACCAGGTGTCTGCTTTTCCTTATCAATGGTTAGTGCCTTTGTTCTGCTTAGTAGGCATGATAGGTATTTACAGCAGACAATACTTTTGTTTAAGCAAGCAATTCCTCTACCCCTCTTGTACATTGGTTAACCCTGTATCAATATCACAACAGTGTAAAAACAGCTGTAAGAGATGTAGAGGTCTTGGGTGTGAGGAGGGAAAGTATTGATGCTACTGTTAGCACTGCAGAAATTACCCATCATAGCAACTTCTTGCTGATAGAGGTTTTCAAAAGTAATAGGTGTCATTTGTTAAAGAAATAGCATTGAAATCTTAGTCTATATTCTTGTAGTGGTACCTGACCAAACTGAAAATGGGGTAGTAGAATCCAGACAGGGACATGCCTGATGAAGACCACAATTCCTGGACTCTCTGGTGCAGGCAGCCTGCAGGGGAGCCAGAGAGGTGCTGCAGGATCAAGGTAGAAAGATACAGGGCTTTAAGAATGGGTCACTCCACAAAAATGTTACATCAGCAAAGCAGACTGCCATTAATTACTACATCAATACGATTTGTCACTGTCATAGTACCTTTACACTGTCTTTAACCAGGACTTTCAATATTCTTTCAACTTTTGCATTTCTGAAAAGAGGAGGGTCCTGTTTAGGCCTTGAACTCAGAAGCAAAAAAGCTTACTAGACCAAATTTGCCAAAACAAAGAATTAAATCAAAAGAAAGCCTGAAAAGAATGGATATTGTTTTAGTTTAACACTTAGAAAAAACACCTTTTCCTATAACATGCCTAGTTGCATGCAAAATCAATATTTGAAGGCAGAGATGTGAACATTTTAAGGCATCAGGTATTGCCTAATGCACTATTTGAAAAAAATATCTCATCATCCCAAATTTCAAGTATTTTCAATCTAAATGGCTTCCTTTATGTAGAATTAAAGGCATCTAATCTGAGGCTTAGATTTCATAGTCAATACTGAGAGGAGGAGGCACAAAAGCACAAAATGTCATCAGTTCTAAGCAATGTTAAATTTGATGGCTTTGTAATGGAAACTAACTGCAGTGCTTGAAGGTAGTTGAAATAGTTTCAGGTCCTTAGGACCTTAGTACAAAAGGTGTAAGAAAAGCAGACCAGAAAAACAGGACCTGGGGATGGGGAGTATCTGGGACTAGCAGATGTCTAGGGTGGGCACAGTTAAACTAACTGATAAGTAAAAGGACAGGATGATTGCTATGTTTGTGGTTTTAATAAAGCCATTAAACTGGTGTAAACATCTACTGGGGAGTATCTGGGACTAGCTGATGTCCAGGATGGGAGCAGTTAAACTAACTGATAAGTAGAATAGCAGATGATTGCTATGTCTGTAATGTTAATTAAGCTTGTTGGGAAAAGTAAACGACCCTTAAAGACCACCACATTTTTGTATGCATGCCGGAAACTTTCTGGAAAATTATGTAATTCATGTGTAGCCTCAAATATAAGGATGGCCTGTACAGCAATACCGGGACACACGTTAGGAGGAGCTATCCCCCGTGTCTCCCTGCGCTGCAATAAAGAATACCTGCTTGTCAACTTGAAACTCTGTTGGCGAGTTTGTTCCTGGAGTTTTCTCTGAATCAATACCTAACCCCTTGTTGTGGTCTATCCAAGTCTGCTTACACACAAAAAAACAGTTTCCCTGCTCCACTTGAAGGGTAAAGGCTTATCATCCTTTAAGCTTTAATAAACAGAGCAGTAAAAGAAGTACTCTTGAATTCTAACATGAGATGCACACAGGTGTATCTCAGAATATGAAGTTTCTGGGAAAAGTAACCCATTGCCATCCTCCTGTTACCATTTAACACTCAAGAATACTTGAAGTTTCTAAAATAGCATACCTTTTTCAGAGGAAATTTGCTTGATCAAGTACACATGGAAGTCAATATAGTAACCATATAATTGAGATCTGAGCTGGTGAACTGAAATAAGCTTTCAGCTTTTTCTTCCTTTCCCTGAGAGGCTATTAGGTACTAATTACATTTATCAAAGTTATCTTTATTATAACCTATCCTTCAATGAATATAAGCTTTAGTATATATCAGATAAGGCTATTTTAATTTTAACTCTACAGATAGCATAAGAAAACCTTTTAATAACTTGTAAAGGAAATATAAGCAGTATTCAGTCACTATGTCTCACATCTTCCCAGAAAAAACTTACTTTAGTCCTTAGAAAAAGGACAAAACCTGCTTTTTTTGATCTGTTCATTTGCATACTTGTGCCTGGTAGTCTACAGCAAACTACTGTAAATCTTATCCTGCATAAATTGCTTTAAACTTCATAGCCACCATTGCT
Source organism: Pezoporus wallicus (assembly GCF_028554395.1). Taxonomy (NCBI): domain Eukaryota; kingdom Metazoa; phylum Chordata; class Aves; order Psittaciformes; family Psittacidae; genus Pezoporus; species Pezoporus wallicus. Next base: position 655,698 of record NW_026641049.1, on the reverse strand, counting down.
ATCTTTTCTGATCCATGCCAAGTTATTTTTCCATTCTTTCAAAGAAATGTACAGGCTGCCCTTGTATAGGCTTGACTTCCTGATAGAAAGCTGCTATCGCCTGTGCTTTTAATGTATGGAAAGTAACCTTCTAAAAGTAGGCAACTATTACTTTTACCATCTAGCTTCTGGAGACTCTGAATATTTGGTCAATTCAAACATCCCTTAATACTGTACTTCACATACATTAAAAACAAACAAACAAACAAACAACCCAACAAACACACAAAGGAAAAAAAAAAGGAAGCAGCAACAGCAGGGCTGTTCCCCCAGGAAATAAAACACAGACCAACAGCCTCACCAACAGTCGTGGTTTAAAACCAGTCAGGCATCTCGTTCACTCACTCCCCCCCTTCTTTCCCTCCCCCTACTCCCAGAGGGACAGAGAGGAGAACCGAAAAGAATGCAACTCCCACGGGTTGGGATAAGAACAGTTTGATAATTAAGGTATAACACAAATCACTACTGCTACCACCAATAATAATAATGATAAAGGAAATAACAAGGGAACAGAATACAACACCACACCACCTGCCAACCAATAACTCACCCCCCCAGCCCGACCAATCACCGACCGATACCTAGTCCAATCCCACAGTGTACTAGCCCTTCTGCGTAACTCTCAGTTATATCCTGAGCATGACGTGCTGTGGTATGGAATACTTTTTTGGTCAGTTTGGGTCAGGTGTCCTGTCTCTGCTTCCTTCCAGCTCTCCCTCCTCCCTGGCAGAGCATGAGGCTCACAAAGTCCTTGGCCAGACTAAAACATTTGAGCAGTAACTAAAAACATCGATTCTATCAGCACCATTCCCAGGCTGAAAGTCAAAAACACAGCACTGCACCAGCTACTAAGAAGGAGAAAAAATAACTGCTACTGCTAAACGCAGGACAGTATCTAATCCTTATTCCATACCATTCACGTCATGCTCAGATCCCATATTTTCAATATACCATCACTCTTATCTCAGTGCACTCTTATCTTAGTGCATGGACAAGTCCCTATAAAGCTGCTGAGTCCATCTGGTCCATGATGTCAGGCTCCATCTCTTGTAACAGTCCTTCAGAGCAGGAGAGGCTGCGTGCAGTGTTCACACTCGTGAATCACCTAGGCAACAGTGTCCATTGGTAAGTCCACCAGTCGATCATGCATCCATCTTTATGTTACATTTCTGCTCTGTTGGCCTGAAGTGCCATGGGCCCACCAGGCTCAAAATAATTCACTGTCCCCTTCAGCAGTTTCTGCAGCTTGTTGCTGGGGACTCCATACAGCTGCCTTCCATCTCCGACACTTCCAAAGCACTGGAGGGGCCCAGTAGACTCGATACAGACATGGTTTGCATTAGAGTCATTTATTTTTTACTGGAAGCTGTTCTATTACACAAACATTCTGATGCGAGGAATAGTAACGGACTAAGGAAAGGGTTAAAAGTTTTCTTCAGACTATGTATTGGTTGTCTTAACTTAGTATAGAGAATAGGTATGTTCTTGTTCTTGCTAGTCTTGTGTTTAAACTGTAACTCAGAATAGAATAGGTAGCCAAAACACACTGTTTAAAATCAGGGACCCTTTTCCCTCAAGAAGGTGAATGTATGACAAGAACCTGTTTCAACTAGTCTCTATAAGTCTTGAGGTTGGCAGCTGGGGAAACTGTGCCAAGGGTGAAAAGTGCATGATGAGGAAGACCTCTTACTTCGTCCAGGAGACCCTGGCCAAAGACCACCAGATGGCAGTGCGCAGGCAGGGGTTGGGAGGGGGTGGGGGGAGGGAATGATATTAATGAGTTCTTGGAACTAATTGTAATAATCTCCTCCTATGCTTGTGAAATCTGATGAATATGTATTTCTGTGTGTAATAAATATCCAGCTTGTTGAACTTTCAGTGTGCGAGTTAGGAGGAGCGATCACCCTCGCACCCGGCTCCACAATAAACATACCTGCTTTATAACTCTTTGTGAGTTATGAAGTTCTGTTCTGTAAATCCAGTTCTGTTCTGTAAATTACTTTTCTGAGATGTTTTATCATAGAATCATAGAATGGTTGTGGTTGGAAAGAACCTTAAGATCATCTTGTTCCAACCCCCTTGCCATGGGCAGGGACACGTCACACTAAACCATGTCACCCAAGACTCCATCCTACATCATGTACTACACATTCGTGGTGGACCAGTTTCCCTGGTCTTGCAGCCAGCTCCTCAAATGCATCTGCAGGAATCCTTGGGCAGCAATACCTCACTCCAATCCTCTGGATAATGGATTTAAGAGCCTTATTTCAGCTCTTTCCCACTCATGCCTCAGGCAATGGAAGGTGGAGTCCCATTTGAGCTCCTCACACCCTTCTCCCAGGCAATGGGCATTGGAATCTTAACTCCTCCCACCCATCTCTTGAGACAATGAACTGGTGGAATTCGATCTCAGCTTCTCCTACCAATCTTTGAGACAATGAACAGTGGAGATGGATTTCAGATCTGTCTTTCACAGCTGCCAGCGCACATTGAAGCTGACTCATGTTAAGTTTCTCATAGACCAACACCCCCAAGTCCTTCTCTGCAGGGCTGCTCCGAATCTCTTCCCTGCCCAGCCTGTAGCTGTGCCTAGGATTGCCCTGACTCAGGTGTAGGACCTTGCACTTGGCTTGGTTAAATTTCATGAGACTGTCATTGGCCAAAATTTTTCCAGTCATCAGGAACTTCACCTGACTGCCATGACTTTTCAAATGTCATGGACAGTGGCTTAGCAACTTCATCCACCAGCTCCTTCATGACCCAAGGATGGATTTCATCAGGTCCCATGGGCTTGTGCACATTCAGGTTCTTGAGATGATCTCGAACCTGATCCTCTCCTACAGTGGGCCTAAAGTCTTCATTTTCACAGTCCCTGTATCTCTGATTCAGAGAAAACTCCAGGAACAAACTCGCAAACAGTTTCAAGTTGACAAGCAGGTATTCTTTATTGCAGCGCAGGGAGACACGGGGGATAGCTCCTCCTAACGTGTGTCCCCTATTGCCATGCAGACCATCTTTATATGGTCACTGGGCATATTACAACATTTTCCAGAAAGTTTCCGGCATGCATACAAAAATGTGGTGGTCTTTAAGGGTCGTTTACTTTTCCCAACAAGCTTAATTAACATTACAGACATAGCAATCATCTGCTATTCTACTTATCAGTTAGTTTAACTGCTCCCATCCTGGACATCAGCTAGTCCCAGATACTCCCCAGTAGATGTTTACACCAGTTTAACGGCTTTATTAAAACCACAAACATAGCAATCATCCTGTCCTTTTACTTATCAGTAAGTTTAACTGTGCCCACCCTAGACATCTGCTAGTCCCAGATACTCCCCATCCCCAGGTCCTGTTTTTCTGGTCTGCTTTTCTTACACCTTTTGTACTAAGGTCCTAAGGACCTGAAACTATTTCAACTACCTTCAAGCACTGTAGTTAGTTTCCATTACAAAGCCATCAAATTTAACATTGCTTAGAACTGATGACATTTTGTGCTTTTGTGCCTCCTTGTCTCAATCTCTCTCCCAAGACTTGGGCGGCATGTAAGTATCATGGTATTTTAAGCATACCAGTACATATGCCTATGGGTATATGTGTCAGAAAAGTACTTGTAAAAGTATATTTTTAATTCACTTCTATATTAACTGAAACTCCAGTGACTTTTACACAAGGTACTACATAAATTCTCACAGGGAAGGTCCCATCGCTGACATTGGGCAAACATTATAGCAGCTGAAATACACAGGCTCTGTAGTTTTGCTGCATTTTGAAAAGCTTAAGGTTGATGTTTTCAGTTTCAGTTTATTTTAAGCGGAAGTTTAGCAACATTCCCCTTTGAAAATCAGAGGGTTTTTTTGAAAACTGTTACTTTTCCCACACTTTCTCCAGAGGAATTTGGGCTACTGGAACGTACTTTTTCCACTTTTGATGAAATCACTGCTATTATTGGAGAGCTGGCAGTTGATTATAAATAAACAAACAAAACCTCTTTCCAGTTCATACAATACTCCCAAAACCTCACCAGCAGGTGACGGCGGCAGTGGAGCAGGGTGTGCTCTGCTGGCCATGGTGTTCTGCTGACACACAGGGTACGCCACAAAGGCACCACACACTAGCTGTATAATAGGCAGAGTTTATTAAAAAAGCACATTAAAGCCAATAAGCAAACTAAAAGCAAGCACGCTAATGTGAATTAGGTAAATATTTCTCTATATAGTGAATAAGTACAATAAGGCAAATCAGAGATGCAGGTATATTAGTAAAGTACCAAAGAAAGTTGGAAATGTATTAGATCATTACTGTATAGAGAGAATAGAGATTAAGAAGAAATACATCACCACTTACCACTGAATCATAATCCAGGCCCACACTTCCAGCTGGAAAGCCCCATTGCAGCCGATGCCAGGAGTCTCAGGTAATTGGGAAAATTCCTATATGGTGCGTCCACCCACAGGTGAGGCTTCTCTCATGGCCACAAGATGGTCCAGCATTTATACCCTTATCAAAACAACTGGCTTTACGCCAGATCTCTAATTGTTTACTCAGGGAACCATGCAGTTTCTCATTATCTCACTGTTGTCCACTCTGAGAGCGCTGGCCAGGCACCTCAGTGCAGCCAAGTATGAGGGTTATAGAACAGCTGCACACCTATGTTTTCCTGCCTCTTTCTGACAAACAGTCATGATGAACACAAACATATATACTCTGCCGAATACACTGTGGCAAACAACATTGTTTGTTATGTTTCTCGGCCATGAGAGGGAACCAACTCTCAGCTAGGTTTCCAACACATGGAACCCCACAGAACCCGTCACCAGGTCAATGGGAGACAGCAACTGCCCCATGGAACACAAGCTGCCACTGGAGGAGGCAACAGCAGCTCCACTGGTGATTCTCATCTTGGTGTTTTGGTACCGGTGAAGGCTGTGGGGACACGAGCATGGAATGAGGTGGGTGGCGATCACGTTCTCTGTGTGTTTTAGGAATTACCAAGAATACCTCAAAGTGACATCACCAGAGTCGCTTTGGACTAAGTGTGTAAGTTCAGCTGCCTGAGCTGGCAGCTGAGTGCTGTGGCTGCCTTAAATGCTGGGATCTCCCCTCATTTCTTCTAGGGAGAACAAGGGCCTGTGGGGATGGGACAAGGGAGGAATGGCTTTAAACTGACAAAGAGGGGAGATGAGATGAGATGAGATCTCAGGGGGAAGTTCTTTCCTGTGAGGGTGCTGAGGCGCTGGCACACGTTGCCCAGAAAAGCTGTGACTGCCCCATCCCTGGCAGTGTTCAGGGCCGGATTCGACAGGCCTTGGAGCAGCCTGATCTGGTGGGGGTTGTGGGTCAGCTTTGAGGTCCCTTCAACCTGTGATGGCAGGTTGGGGCTGGGCGAGCTTTGAGGTCCCTTCCAACTCAGGCCATTCCAGGATTCTGTGATTCTGTCCCGTGAGCAGTGAGCTAACCAGTGGAGCAGGCATTCCCATTCCCGGTTCTCATTCATGAGCTGGATCTCCCACAGCCCTGTCAGGCTGTCCGCCTGCTGATTAACCTGAGCAGTGATTGGATTAGATTGATCATGGCCTTTCACCCAACCAATGTCTAATGCTCTCCTTTCTCCTGTGTCTAACAACTGCTTCCAACTAAAACTGTTTATCCAACTGCTGATTGATGGAGCTTAACATGAGCAGCAACAGAGCAGGTGAAGGGCCTGGAGCACAAGTGTAATGAGGAATGGCTGAGGGAACTGGCGGGGTTTAGTCTGGAGTAGAGAAAGCTCAGGGAGGCGTTTATCACTCTCTATAGCTGCCTGAAAGGAGAATGGAGGCAGGAGGTGGCTGGTCCCAAAGAACAAGGGACAGGACAAGAGGAAAGGGGCTCAAGCTGTGCCAGGATTGCTTTTGGCTGGATATTAGGAACAATTCCTTCCCCCAGAGGGTTGTCAGGTGTTGGAACAGGCTGTCCAGTGCCTTAATGACATGGTTTAGTGGTGGCCTTGGCAGTGCTGGGGAACGGTTGAACCTGACGATTTTTAAGGTTTTTTCCAACCTGGTTGATTCCATGACTCCATGACCATATGCATGGCTTTCCAAATATGATACTTATATTATTTTTGTAGCTAGAGCACATCTATGTTTTTACTTAATAAATATACTTGACAGCTGTAGTAGGCAAACAGTACATGCTTTCCTCCCAACAGCTTTGAAAGCCCAGCTTAAGACTAAATAAACAAAAATGTTGAAACAGCAATTGCAGCCTTGTATGCTTTTGGGCCTCCAGAAGGAAGGTCACATGGGAATCTCAGCAGCAGTAAGGGACCCCAAATATAAGTCCTAATGAAGGTGCAGAGACAAATTGGAGACATGCTATAAAGCTTTGAATGTATTAGTCAGAGACAAGCATGTGCAGAAAGCATTTAAGTTGTATCTAAGTAACAACATGACCTGATGGTATGGTTTAGCTCTGGCATGCTTTTGCTGCCAGCTGTGAAGTGGCCAGCAGCTATAACCACAGCTCTGACCACACAGCTTGAGCTGTGTAAAATACTTACCAGGTAATTTCCTGCATCCTCGGGAGATCTGTCCTAGAGGTGGTGCTCCATGCAGAGGGCCTTCCTGCAGTATATGGGGGTTTGCTGCTAGATTAATATTAGTGCAAATGTGCTTGCATGTGCTACAGTCACATTTCATTTGGCTGTGCAGAGACATTCCTTTAGAGCGATGTGCTACTCAAAGGGGAAAAGAAACACAAAGGTTTTCCTGCTGTGTTGATCAGAGACAGAGCATTGTTAAAAACACCAAACCTTCCTGAAATAGCTGTTTCTTTTGATTTTGTCAAATCAGTTTTGCATCAAAATAAGGCCTCACTAACACAATCTTATTTGGAAAGCAAGATTTGTGTGTGTAAACATAACTCACAGTTGTCTGCCACAAGCTCGGCAACCTTGTTCCTAAGGTGATTTACACAAGCCTAAATCTAATCTTGTTCTGGACTGACACAAAGCCTGGCTCCTCTCAAACTTTCAGCTTAAGCTACATAGTGCTAGCTTTGAGCAGCTCTCTGATTTCTCTGCAAAAAAATGGATTTATCGAATCCACTGGGACTTGATTCTTCACTGGGAATTACCAGTGTAGAAGTCATAAGCCTTGACAAATCTCTCCCAGTTTATCCACAGAAGAATTTGTTGAAATCCCTTGGAGAAAGCCTTACGAAAATGAACCTATGCTCCTACTAGCTAAAGAAATCTAGTAATAGCAGTGATATTATATATAACAAGAGTAATTAATGTCTTTATCAGGGAAGACATTATCCAGCTGTGTCAAAACATGAAGGTTAGCTAATTATAATCAGCTATAACGAATCATGTCAATTCCAGATAACTAGTTTTAAGGGCCCTGAGTGCACCAATAGATTTTTGTTGCCCCAGTCAGTTTCTGGGATTTCTACTTACACACCCTCTGTGTGAAGCTATTTAAGATCCATCTTCAAAGCTAATGCTATTTTTAGTGTTGTCTTTGGCATTTCTATGGTTCTTTTACAGTCTTGTCTTAGACCTGGCTAATTTAGCTCATGATCACGGGTTTAGTGTTGTCTCTTTTTGGTGAGGGTGTCACTCCCATCCATGTTGTGGCTTGTCTTGCCACCTTGTTTGCTTTTTCTGTGTATCAGGTATGTTCTTTCTCTTTTCTGACACTAGTCTTCTTGCACGTTTTCTGAAATTAGTGTACAGAAGTAAACCACTTCAGTTTTAATTTAATGTTCTGAAAGAGGTTCTATATCAACCTCTTTCTTAATTTTTTCTAAAGGAAGGATTTTAGGAAGCTGTTGTTCTCAAATAATACTAATGGTTCTCATTGTTAATCTTTTGTTTCTTTGTCCCTTGGTTATTCATAACCAAATTTTGTTTAGGAAAGGCACTATACGGGCCTGCCTCATTTTGGAAGACCTACTAGACTGGGTGTTCTCACTTCTTTTTTTTTCTTTTTTTAACTTTATTGGGAAGGTTGAGGAAATAAATGTGGTCAGTATAGTAATACTAAAATTTGCCTTATTTGATGTAACAAAAAAAAAATTATTATGTTAATACATTAGAATATGGGGGAAGTAATCTATGAATGTTGTTAAAAGCATGGGAAAGATATCTAATGAGGAGATAGAGTCTGCATTTTGTAGAAATGGTATGTTCTTATGCCTGTTGTGCTGTTAACAGGAAAGCTGGGCATCTTGATTACAAATATTGCTATAAGTCCTGTGTTATTGACAAGGAAGGAAAATAAATATTTCTTATAAAAATTTAACTACGGCAAAACACCTTCCTTAGTGTTATACAATGTAATAAACTCCCTGAGGATGAAACTGTAATGGTGAGTGGCTCCCTTCCAAGGAGATAAAGGGGGAGATGTGGGGAAGTACAAGACTGTAATATTACTAATTCAATTACTGGGTTCATGCAAATTTTTAGACCTCTCAAGCCTTAAATTTGTGCTACCTAAATAATTATCCTCACCAGCAAAATATTATAGAGGCAAGTAGTGCAGGAAGGGTTCTAGCTAGGGTAGTAACTTTTCACCTTATTTAATCTTATTCAAACACAAGTAGAATATTAATCAGTCATCTATATCTTTATGTATAAGCTTGAAAGCACTTGTTCAAAAATGTATGGCCTTCTCTCCAAAAATACCCTCAGTATAAAAATACTGCTCTATTCAAAATCAGATAAACTAGAGCTACAGTGTGTGCAATATCATTTTTTGATTATTACACTAGTAATAAAGATTTGACCAGAAACAGCATCCTTTTCATGACCAAGAAAGTCAGCCTTCTGTTCAATATTTATCTAGAATTTCAGAAACTGTATGTATAAACTGCTGGTCTAATAACAAAATTTAATGGGGTCAGTGCATGGAGGTTATGCTTTTCTCTCAAGAAAGAAGATGAAAAGTATGGCTGGAGTACTTGCTAAATTTTTAAAGGTTCAAAGCTGCATGTCTAGCTCAAAAAAAAAACAAAAAAAACAAAAAAAACCACCCTTAGGAATGAACAGACTATAAATGTGAGAGAGCTGGATGCTACACCTGTGTTATTGAACATTCAGTAATAATGTCTGGAAGGAAAATAGAACTAAATATTGTTCAAATGAAATGTATGGGTGCAAGCAGTTTGTCTTAATCTGTTCTGTGATGACTAGAAAGAAGTCTATTAAGGCTTTTTCTAAAGTGGTATTGATAGCAAGTTTGAATACACCTAAAGGATTAGATCTCCATTTTACTGAATAATCTGATCTGGTTCACAAGTGTGTGATCAGTGGCAGAGACAGAAGTTCTGATATGTTTGCTCAGCACAGAAAAGGAATGGTGGTGGTAGGATGACAAAATCAGAGCCATTGAACATTATTTATGTAGCTTATACTTAAAAAAAAAAAAAAAAAACAACAAATCAAACCTGTAACAACTGTTATACAGCAACCCCATCGTCTTGTGTTTTCTTCTTGCTTCCCTGAAATTGCTTTACTAGAAGGTGTTATAATTAAAGCAAGTGCAATTCCTTTTGTACTAAATGTCATACTGCTTGACAGGAAAAAGGTTTAGGGGGCATAAACTTGTGCAGTGCTGCTAATACTCAATGTTGCCATACCCTAATTCAGGGGAAGAAAGATGCCCACATTAGAAGTGCTTATTAGAAAGGCAGACTCATTTGTTCACAATTAAAAGTTGGCATGATTTAGCTACAGAATAGCAATGGGAAGACAGTCAGCTGCTTAGGTAGAGGAACAGAAAACTGAACATGTGAATAGTAGCACACTTCGAAAGTGGAATTGTCATAGTTGGTGGAGATTGTGTCAATATGTATCTCCAGTCAAAACTTGTTATTAAGGATTCAAAGTGCTGCCACCTGGCAATGGATCTGTCTTGGGGCAGAGGGAGGGGAAGTAGGTTCAAGCAAAAGAGTTGGTCCTTGCTTAAGCAGAATCACTAACAGCTGGCCTGGAAAACTATGTACTGTCTTGTCAGTAGTGGCTAGTAGTTTTGCATGAATGGAAGCAGAATATACAGCTGCACCCTAGAACTTTGTTAGATGGTTACACATTTTGTGCTTGAGACAGTTTCATACCTTAGGCTGAAGCAAGATGTGCTTTTAAGTAGTACTCACGGGAGACAACTTGAGTTTATTGTCATGTAAAGGCGGAGTGACACATCAGCTCTGCAGAAGGCACTGGTCAGTCCCTTGTACTTTTAGGTGCAGTACAGTCTGTAATGGCTAGTATGAAGCCTGTAAAATCAGCTCGGGCATACAGGGCAGTGGGGTCTCCCTCAGGAGCTGAGCCTACAACAGGTGATTAGAGTTAGCTCACTAGGGCTGGAGGGTGTGATACAGGAATGTGTTCATCTGAAGAAGTGGCTAAATGCAGATGAATGGGGAGGGTCTTGATGGTCCTTACAGAGGAAGAAGAGAACTGTTGACAACTGAAGGTAAGTTAATATTAAGGTGGTCTTTTACCTGTCAGAATCCTGAATGATCTTGAGTAGAAGATCCTTAGTTTTTTAGACATGGGACCAAAAAATTAAGCCAAAAAAAATACAGCTTGGAAGGTGGTGACAGACCAGTCTCTGCATACTGAGCTGTGGAGCAGCAAGGAAAGTGTATACAAGCTCTATGTTGATGTTGAGTTCTTAAAGCTACTTGCTGCTTACTTTGCTTCAACTGAAATCAGAAGCAGGATCTGTGTGACTTGGGCATTCACAGAGTTTTCATCCTGAAGTTAAGTCACAATAGCATGTTAACTGTGATGTTAGCTACTGTAACCTGTGTTAGCTGGCAGCAAAGGTTGAAAGCTTTAAAAAAAATTCAATATTGTTATGCAAGGTAGAAAGTGAGACTTTTTAAGAAAACTAGTAGTAATGTGTCTGAAAGTTCAGTCACTGGCTTTAATGTATATCCACATGCTTCAGAACTATTTCAGTGAACTGCTTGATCAGTTTTGAAGAGCTATTTTCTTGTAAAACTGCAAATTGAGGGATGTCTTAATCCTCTAGTTGGATTATGAGTAAAGCAGCTGAGCAAAAGTGTTCTTTTGAACTTTCCAATTAATTATGCTGAATGATAGGTAAGATATTCTCTAGGGAATAGAGACTTCTGCCAATTCCAGGTTTGTAAATGGCAACTCAGTAATAGAATTGGATTTTAAGTGATATGCATTAAGTTCATTAACTTCTCCCTGTGCAGACAAAAATGTAATCAGACATATCGTCTCCAAATTCAATGCTGCAAGCAAGGTATTTACGCCTGTGCTATTCCCCAAATGTAGCAATAACATTAAGGTTTTGGGGCTGTTAACGCAGAAAGGAGTTGTAGCATCTAACTGAGCAAAAGGCCCTTTATCAGTTGTGTTGGGACCTACATGGTATTGCACCACAAAAATGTTGAATATGTGCAACTGTTATAAGCACACATTTAGACCTTTACTCCTATGGGCTAGATTGACTGCGTAAAAGATCTGGGTGGATTTGGAAGTTGAAGGTCTCCAAGTGCTTCATATGTAGCACAATTCTACTAAAGAGTACAGATAAATTCTCTGTCTTGTAGAAGTAAGCTTATGCTTGTTAGGCTCTTGAAGACAGAATGAAAAATAGGGAAAGAATGGAATGTGTAAAATCTGGCTCTTAGATCAGATAATGAGCTCCAAAGTTAAGCTTGCTAGCAGGCTCTGTTATTTTGAGAGACTAATTAAAGGAAGTAATTCAGTCAGCTGATCGGAGCTAGCCTAGCTAGAGCCACAGCCGGCACGCTTCAGCGACGCGAGGGTCAACGGAGATTAGGAAAATCAGAGGGGATAGCGCAGAGACATCGCGATTCCCGACATTTCCCGATCCCCGAAGCCCCAGCAGCCCTTGCGAGAGAGAGGCTGACGTGGCGGGGGGCGTTTCCACGGTGACGGCGACCACTCCCCTGCTGCTTGCCTTGAAAAAGCCTTTGAGAGGGCAGCGACCGGTCGCTGCCCACCGGGCACAGGGAGGAACAAGCAGGTCGTGTTGCTGGTGTCCCAGACTGCGCACCAATATGGTTGCCTCCAGAAAGAGAGCTTGCAGTAAGGTGACTACAGCAACTCAGACAGAGAGCCCGTCCCAGACCGTGGCTGTTCAGGTCTCTGGGTGCAGGGAGTGCCAGAGCCTGCTGCTGCCGGGGGAGGGAGGACAGCATTCCACCTGCGTGAGGTGTGAGCAGGTAGAAGATCTGCTTAGCCTGGTGGCAAGACTTAAGGAGGAGGTTGAGACACTGAGGACCATCAGGGAGTGTGAAAGGGAGATCGACTGGTGGAGTAACTCCCTGGTGGGCCAGTCGAAACGGTTCCAGGGAGATACCCCCCAAAAGGGGAAGGACCCCCTGCCTTCTCACACAGAGGGGAATGGCCCGAGGCAGCCCCTGCCCTGTAGCTGTTGCGCAGAGGTAGGGGACCAAAAAGAAGACGAGGGTTGGAAGCGAGTTCCAGTTCGACGTCGTGGGAAACCCTCCCCCCTTCCTGCCCTGCTTCCCCAGGTGTCCCTCCATAATAGGTTCGAGGCCCTGGATCTTGAAGGAGAGGTAGGTGAGAATGTGGGGCAAGGCCAGCCCACAAGGCCACATAGGAAAAGGGAGTCGACTTTGCACCTCAAGACTGCCTCTGTTAAGAAAGAAAGAAGGGTCATTGTAGTAGGGGATTCCCTTCTGAGAGGAACAGAGGGCCCGATATGCAGAGTTGACCCTCATCATAGGGAAGTGTGTAGTCTGACTGGAGCCCGGATCAGGGATATCACCAGGGCGCTCCCCAACCTGGTGCACCCAACAGACTACTACCTGCTGCTGGTCTTCCAGACAGGTGGGGAGGAAGCTGCTTCCCGCAGTCTGAGGGGGATGAAGAAAGACTACAGGGCCTTGGGGTGGATGGTGAAAGAGTCTGGGGCTCAAGTGATCTTCTCCTCTCTCCTTCCATCTTCCACTGATGTGGGAAGGAATGGGAAGATTCAGTTCATGAACAATTGGCTTCGAGACTGGTGCTACAGGCAGGGCTTTGGATTCTTTGATAACGGCTGGTTTTATAGGGCACCAGTCTGGACAATGACAAGTGAGAAAGGTTTGTCTCACAGAGGGAAAAGGATGCTGGGGCACGAATTAGCAGGGCTCATTTGGAGAGCTTTAAACTAGATTCGAAGGGGGATGGGGTTGTAGCTGGGCTTGCCCCAGTGGGGCAGCGCTCCAGAATTAATGAAGACCGGGAGGCCTCCTACAATCCTAGGGTGAATTCGGTGTGCTCAGCTCACTCCCTGAAATGCCTGTACACCAATGCGCGCAGAATGGGAAATAAGCAGGAGGAGTTGGAAACCTGTGTTAAGTCAGGAGATTATGATCTGGTGGCAATTACAGAGACGTGGTGGGACAGCTCACATGACTGGAATATAGCCATGGAAGGCTATGTCCTTTTCAGGAAAGACAGGCCAGCCAGGCGGGGTGGTGGGGTTGCTCTTTATGTGCGGGAGGAACTACAGTGCACCGAGTTCTGTCCAGGGACAGATGATGAGCGAGTTGAGAGTCTGTGGGTAAGAATTAAGGGGCAGGCTGGCAGGGGGGATACTGTTGTAGGTGTCTGTTACAGACCACCAGATCAGGGTGAGGAAGTTGACGAGGCCTTCTACAGGCAGCTGAGAGCGGCCTCACAGTCACAGGCCGTGGTCGTCGTGGGGGATTTTAACTTCCCTGATGTTTGCTGGAAGGACCACTCGGCAACCCAGCCACAGTCCAGGAGGTTCCTCCAGTGTATGGATGATAACTTCCTCCTGCAAATGGTGGATGAGCCGACCAGGAGAGGAGTGCTGCTGGATCTCATCCTCACTGACAAGGAGGATCTGGTCGAAGCAGTAAGGGTTGAGGGCTGCCTTGGTTGCAGCGACCACGAGATGGTGGAGTTCAGGATCTTGTGTGGCAGGACTAGTAGAATACCAAGTAGAATTGCAACCCTGGACTTTAGCAGGGCAAACTTTGGCCTTTTCAAGCAATTGCTAGGGGAAATCCAATGGGCAGGGCTGCTTGAAGGTAAAGGGGCCCAAGATAGTTGGTTGACATTCAAGGACTGCTTTTTCCGTGCTCAAGATCGGAGCATCCCGACACGTAGGAAGTCAAGGAAGAGGGCCAAGAGACCTGCGTGGCTAAATAGGGAATTGCTGGGTATGCTCAAGTGGAAGAGGAGAGTTTACAGGTCATGGAAGGAGGGGCTGGACACTTGGGAGGAATATAAGGCTGCTGCTAGAGGATGTAGGAAGGCAGCTAGGAGGACTAAGGCATCCTTAGAATTAAACCTGGCAAGAAGGGTCAAGGACAGCAAAAAGAGCTTTTTCAAATACATGGCAGACAAAACTAACACCAGAGGCAATGTAGGCCCACTGATGAACGGGATGGGTGCCCTGGTGACAGAAGATACAGAGATGGCAGTTACTGAATGCCTTCTTTGTCTCTGTCTACTCTGCTGCGGGCAGTCCTGAAGAGCCCTGTACCCCTGAGGCCTTAGATGAAGTCAGGTCGACGGAGCGGTTTGCCTTAGTCGATGAGGAATGGGTTAGAGACCAGTTGAGCAATCTGGACATCCATAAATCCATGGGTCCAGATGGGATGCACCCGCGGGTGCTGAGGGAACTGGCGGAAGTCATTGCTAGACCACTCTCCATCATCTTTACCAAGTCTTGGGAAACGGGAGAGGTGCCTGAGGACTGGAGGAAAGCAAATGTCACTCCAGTCTTCAAAAAGGGCAAGAAGGAGGACCCGGGTAACTATAGACCGGTCAGCCTCACCTCCATCCCTGGGAAAGTGATGGAACACCTTATCCTTGGTACCATCTTAAGGCATATCAAGGATAAGAGGGTTATGAGGGGCAGTCAACATGGCTTCACCAGGGGGAAATCATGTTTGACCAATCTCTTAGCCTTTTATGAGGAAATAACACGGTGGATGGATGATGGCAGAGCGGTGGATGTGGTCTACCTTGACCTCAGCAAAGCATTTGACACAGTCTCCCACAGCATCCTCACGGCTAAAATGAGGAAGTGTGGACTGGATGATCAGGTAGTGAGGTGGACTGCGAACTGGCTGAAGGAGAGAAGCCAGAGAGTTGTAGTCTATGGGGCTGAGTCTAGTTGGAGGCCTGTAACTAGTGGAGTGCCTCAAGGGTCAGTACTGGGACCGGTATTATTTAATATATTCATCAATGATTTAGATGAGGGAATTGAGTGTACTATCAGCAAGTTTGCTGATGACACTAAGCTGGGAGGAGTGGCTGATACGCCAGAAGGCTGTGCTGCCATCCAGCGAGACCTGGATAGGCTGGAGAGTTGGGCAGGGAGTAACTTGGTGAAATATAACAAGGGAAAGTGTAGAGTCCTGCATCTGGGCAGGAACAACCCCAGGTTCCAGTATAGGTTGGGGAACGACCTGTTAGAGAGCAGTGTAGGGGAGAGGGACCTGGGGGTCCTAGTGGACGACAGGATGACCATGAGCCAACACTGTGCCCTTGTGGCTAAGAAGGCCAATGTCATCCTGGGGTGTATTAGAAGGGCGGTGGTTAGTAGGTCGAGAGAGGTCCTCCTTCCCCTCTACTCTGCCCTGGTGAGACCGCATCTGGAGTATTGTGTCCAGTTCTGGGCCCCTCAGTTCAAGAAGGACAGGGAGCTGCTGGAGAGAGTCCAGCGCAGGGCAACAAAGATGATTAAGGGAGTGGAACATCTCCCTTATGAGGAAAGACTGAGGGAGCTGGGTCTCTATAGTTTGGAGAAGAGGAGACTGAGGGGTGACCTTATCAGTGTCTATAAATATATAAAGGGGGAGTGTCACGAGGACGGAGCCAGGCTCTACTCAGTGGCAAACAATGATAGGACAAGGGGTAATGGGTACAAACTGGAACACAAGAGGTTCCACTTAAACTTGAGAAGAAACTTCTTCTCAGTGAGGGTGACGGAACACTGGAACAGGCTGTCCAGGGAGGTTGTGGAGTCTCCTTCCCTGGAGACATTCAAAACCCGCCTGGACGCATTCCTATGTAACATTATCTAGGTGTTCCTGCTCCGGCAGGGGGATTGGACTAGATGATCTTTCGAGGTCCCTTCCAATCTCTAACATACTGTGATACTGTGATACTGTGAAGTAGAAATGAACAGCAAGATGTAATTCTATTAATATATTTCTTCATATTTATGTATGTATTTTAAATGTCAGGGTAAGACTCTTTTGCGCAGGTATCTCCAGAAGTCAATTTAGGCTGAAACTAATTCCTCTCTTCCAAATTAACTTTGCACACTTCATTTTTCCATGCATTTTTTGCAACAGATGAATGGGATTGAAACTGGATATGTATTATTTCCATAGACTTGGTTTTTTTTCCCCTTTTTATAGCTGCTGCTTTGTTCTTGGAAGTTAGGAATTGGTTCTGCATAGCAAAGTAAAATAACTCCAAAATATATCTGTTTTTATATGGACTGCTACAGTGTTTGTAAATTCAGATATGTTTGCCAGATTTTCAGTGATTCATAATTTTAGATAGTTGATTATCCTAACCCTCATGTGGGTTAATTTTTTTTTTAATTTTTTTTCTAAAATCCTATTTCTGTATTTTCAACATTAAAATCTTTCTTTCTTGTTAGATTTGAATTAGGAAACAGAGCAATCTGATTTTGCCTGTTTCTTTTAGGTTTGTTGGATAGAACAGTCCAGATCAGATGTTTGGTATCAGCGACATCATGGCATTTAGCCTGCTGTGATGGCAGATCCTCTGAAAGCCATTAAAAATCCCATGGTATAACTGTTAAGTCAGTTGCCTGTAACTGATGGGTTTTCTTGCCTGCTTAGTGATCAATTACACTTCTAGAGTTTGTACATCAAGAGTTAAGAATTCTGCAGGAACTTCAGTATAAGACCAGGCATCAACAATCTTTCTCTTTCTGCTTTCTAAGAAAGGGGGAGGAAAAATTTCTGACATTCAGGTTTTCTCTGTGTAGCACTTGGCACCTTGTTTATTTGCACCCAGTTGATGTTTGAAAGGTTTCCTTTGCAGAACGTGTTTGGAAGCTTTTCTTCCTGTCCTGGGTTTAGCAGTAGCTAAAAGGACACTTCCCTTCAAAGCTTAGACTTAGTAAATGCTAATGATTCTGATGTGAAAGAATGGGTTGCCATGTTTTGTCTGTTCTCCTTCCAGTCTGCCAGTGAGAAAGTAAGACACTCAATGTTCTTTGAGTTTTCTTCCTGGAGATTTGCTTGATAAGGATTTTACTATTGTAACTCACTTGAGTCACTGCAATAAGCTCACTATTTGGGGTTTTTTCCTTTCCTGGAGCAGCCACTAAAGAATACAAGATGTGTATTGTGGAAAAAGTACTTGGAAAAAAAAACACCGGCAAAGCTACCTTATAATGTGATTAGAGAAACTCTATTCTTAGCTCATTTACTGCACTGATTGACATGAATGCATTGTAAAATTCATGTATGGTCAAGACTGATGTTATGAATTTAGCGTTCTAAAGCATTTAAAAGAGCCAAAGTCCTGCAAAGATCCAGAAAATTTGGGAAAGAATAGCAGAGTTCAAACAATTCCTCTTTTTGAATTAGATGCATTTTGAATAAAATTCCCTTTGAAGGATACTTTTTGGGAAGGTTTATAATATAATTCTAGTTGATGGCTCACATTTTGAGTTCAGACTGTACTTTTGCTATAATAAAATTTTATTCCTCTTATTTTTCATCTAATTTACAAAAAACAGGGACTGGATTTAGTCTATTGCATAGGATACCGATTTAAAGCTCTACAGAGACCATATGAATATTAGGAGAAACATGATAGAATCAAAATGCTCACTTCCTCAGAAGAAACAAGCTGAAGCTAGACATTATTAAATGCTGTTTTCTTATAGATACTAGAAACAATAAAGCTATGGATGGAGATTTAAAGTAATGGGTGCAAAGCAACAAAAATTTCCAAGTATTTAATTTGGCTCTGCAAGTACCTGGGTTTAACAGGCCTCTGATCAGCCCGCATATACTTGTGTTTGCTTCCTCTGATTGCCTTCCACATGGCTAGGATGCCAAGTGAGCATCAGACTTTTTCAGCATTTCCGAAGCTCTAGCTGTGGTTTGAGCTGAGAAGTGTCTTAGAGCTTGGAGAAGGGGATTTCAGACATTCTAATATACTTAATATTGTGGTTTTTTTAACCCAAGACAAATTGATGGTGAAGATCAATATGTAGGTCTGTATAACATTCTAGTTCAGCCCTTTGGAATTGGTATTTTAATTTTTCAGGTTAAAAAGTATTCAATGAGTTGCCAGCATTTATCTATTGGTGAGACTGCAGTTTAAGCTATGAATTGTTCTTCCATTTTTGAAGGGGTTGCCAAGAATGAAACAAGTATTCCCCATGATGAAGAATCTAGAGTAAATTTAAATCTAGAGATTTGGTTAAACCTAGTGAGATCTGAATTCAGCTGAAATTTTGATTTTGGGTTTCTTCAAAATTATTGAAGTAATGAGATGTGTTGTATTAGGATTTAGTTTTACTGGATTGATATGTTCATTGAACAGTTCTTCAAATGCACAAATATTGTGCAGAGCCTTCTATTTTGCATTCCATATTTCAGGCCAACACTTGAAATGTGGTAATCCATTATTTGTAAAACGAGAGGGTGTTTTTATGATAACATTCAAACAAATCATATAATAATTTCAATTCCAACTTCATGTTTGTGTGTTTCTATAGAAAGCTGTGGTTTGGATAACCAGAATTCCCAGCACTAGGTTTGCTACTATTTTCAGGAAAAACAAGTGAAGAGCTGTGAGAAAATGATGGCACAATTGCACGAGAATATTCTGACATGAATGAGGTATATTTTGTTTGTACTAAGTAGTTCAAACCCAGTTATTTACAGTGCATTTGTAAACTTGACACTAGTTACTCTTGCAAGAAATAATATTAAGTCATAACTTTATCAGAAATAGATGAAATCAAATCAAAACAGACAGCATACCTATTTATTGAAGCTTATTGTAGCTTCAGGAATCATAGAATTGTAGAATGGTTTTGGTTGGAAGGGACCTTAAAGTCAGCTAGTTCCCACCTGGTTCTGTTTTCTGCGCAGGGACATCATGAGCACTGAGAGGTGGAAAAAAATGAAGTCGTAGAGAGCAGTTCTTGAGATGTAAATCTCTGATTATAACCTTAATTTTAATCTTTACAGGTGACTCATTTTGCCTAAAAACTGTATTTTTGCCTTGGTGTCTTGACAGAGTCGTGTATAATAAGAAGTAATTTCTTGGTGGAATGTACAAACTGAAATACTTCCTGGAAACCAACTTTTTAGGTTGATACGCAGATTGACTCCACAACTCGTTAAAGTTGTAAAGTAGGTATGCTTTTTATTCAGCGCTGAGACACACGCAGATAATTCCTCAAAGTCATGCATGCCTCAGTGTTGTTTCCCTCTACATTTATTCTCTAAAGTTATGTATATTCATAAGGTTGCACAATGCGCCTATACATATTCATGTCCTATCCTATCCCCGCTTCGTATTATAATGAGTTAGAAGGTCCTCTGCGCTTGCGCAGTGCCCCCTCTGGACATGGGCAGGGGTCTCAAGATGAAGTAAATGAGTCTTCCTCCTGTGGGTAGGGGTCTTCAAGATGAAGTAAATGAGTCTTCCTCTTCTTGAACTTTTCACCTTTTAGTCTTCACGTATGGCCTTAGGGTTTGGTCGGTGTCCCAGCCATAAACCATCTGCTTCTCCCCCTTCAGGCGTCTGCTTTTCCTTATCAATAGCTGCTTATCAGTAGAATCAGGCCTCTGCTTTTCCTTGTCAATAGAACCGGGTGTCTGCTTTTCCTTATCAATGGTTAGTGCCTTTGTTCTGCTTAGTAGGCATGATAGGTACAGACAATACTTTTTTTAAGCAAGCTAATTCCTCTAACCCCCTGTACATTGGTTAACCCTGTATCAAGGTCTATAAATTTCTTGGGAGAAATTAAAAAAAAAAATTCTTTAAACATTATTTGAGCTTTTTAACATGAGGGTCAGAAATAAAACAAGTCCAACAATATGATAGTTGTATTATTACCTCAAGGTGAACTTGAGCATCATGAACTGTTGTACTGTAAATGCTCAGCAGCTGATTAATGACACTTAGGGCAAATCAACTTGGAGCTAGACAGCATATTAATTTTTCCTAGAGTTTGAAGAGATAGTGATGTAACTAATAGCCAATACATGTGTTACTTCATGTTGTAAGCTAAATGAATATGAAAGTGAAACAGTTCACTTTTCCACAATAATAAGATTTGAAGTTATACTGTGCACATCGGTAGTGTATACTCAAAATGCTGTTATAGCAATATTTCCACATTTTTTTTTTTCCCCTGTTTAGGCAGTTCAAAATTGGTTTAAGTTAAGCTCTTTGGAAATGAAATTAACTCTTACTTTCTGCCCTCTGTATTTATGTATACTATGTAACATGCTATGGTGCTGGTAGTTTGCCAAGCACTGTGATTTGAAATGTCATGGATCATTAAAATGTAACTTCCTAATCTGAACTACAGTTTCATTTGTGATTAAGATGGTAGCCCATTTCTTAGGTAAGCATTGGTTGGTTATAATATTTATTAACGTGGAATATAAAAAGCTGCCTTGATTGTAGCAAGTAATGTTTTTGTTATGCAACTGCTTTAAACAACTTAAACACCTGTCTTCCTAGGATTCTTGCTAGAGTAATTTTAAAGTATGGATAAAAATTTCAGAACAAACTTTTGGCTTTTTGGCTTTACTGTTTATTTAAGCTTATTTAATGTCTTATTTCTGCATTTTAGTTGATCTTAGCACATTATAGACCTTTGATACTAGAAACAAACTTAGGAAATGCACTGTTATTAAAAACCTTTTTAACATGATTTTCAGTATTTATAAGAAAGAACAAGCAATCTAAGCTTTTATCATTTATTTTTGGCTGAGGCATGCTTTGAGGGTATTAGTTTGTATTCATAAAGGAAATTTTTTATTGTGTGCATTGAAGAGCAAATTTATTTTAGTCTGCCCTTGACAAATTAATGAAAGATTCTTGCAGGAAGTTAGTGGCCCTTTCCTTGGCTTTGAAGGAGGCTAAATAATCCTCTTGCATTATCTGTGTAACTTAAACTGTTCAGGAATTTCTATATTACATTTAAAACATAGCCTATTTTTAGGAGTTTCAAAAACTACCTTGTTGCCTCATTGTCTCAATTTTTCCTGAAAATTTTAAGCCCCAAACCTTGTTTTGTCACTTAATATGAACTTCAGAATTTAAGAAGCCTTCTGACTTGATCCTTTGGCCCTCTAGTGATCGGAGGGGCATTTTTGCTATTGCCTACTTAGGCCTTCTCTGAATGCATGCAAAGCTTGAAATTAAAAAAAACAAACCAACAAACTAAACCCAAACAACAACAGCAACAACAAAAAACCCCAAACAAACTTCAAGTAAAATCATAGTACCTTTAACTGGTTTTAGGAATGTTTTCCTACAGCTTGGAGATACATGTGCATGTGATGCAGTTTCTTGTGCATGTCTTATTTAGATAATTGTGTGTTAGGACACATAATAATGCAGTGGAAGTGAAAACTGTGTACCTGATACTGTTTCCAGTATTTCTAGGAAACCATGAAAAAGATTCAGCTCTAAGTTAGGTTACTGACTAAATTGTTTCTGTGCATAATGACACTAAACCAGGAAGTATACATTTGTATTACTGAGATATATAAGATATAATCAATGAACAGATGAATATTCAATAGAAACATTTTAAAAATAAATGCAAAAAATGTTATTGATCCTTCTAAATATGTTTATTTTTTTCTTTAATAGCATAATTTTTGAACAGCAGTGAGATTTTTCAAGTTATTTGTTCAACTTCTTCCGTGCAAGTCTGTGCCTTTGGGGTAATGAGCGAGGCATGACTAATTTTTAGCAATCTGGGCTCTGGACCATGTCCTGAAGGGCTGAAATGCATGGATGAAAGTGCTGATTTTAATCAGCCTGTCCATTGCCTGATGTTGCAATTACAACAAATCTTGGGCTTAGCACTCTTAGTCCTGTCAGACTTCATCTGTATTATTTTTGTAAGCTAGCCAACAATTTCCAGTTCTGCTCACTCTTAAACCAACCTCAAATATGAGCCTATGCAAGTCTTGGTACAAAATCTGTGTAAAAACTAATTATAACCAAGCCTTCGTTCATTGCTGTTAAATGTGGCTGGGGCAGAATAAATAGCTTCTTTGCATCACTGAAGCTAGTACCTGTGGGCATGCTGAAAAGTGGCTGACTTTTCACTTCTGTGTGTGTCAAATACTTTACCACTTACTCAAATCAAGTTAATTATACAAATGCCTGTGGAGCAGAAATATGAAACAATAATGATTTTTTTAAAATAAATAATTCTATTTCAAGAAATCATACTGTGTTACTTTTAAGTTTTAAATTACACTTGTCTATAGAGAATTAGTAACTTCATTGTGGACAGTTTCCTTGAATTTCCTGGACTGAAAGCCTTTGGGCATTTGTCAGGCTTTTCCTGATGCATGTCTTGTCAAGGGGAATGATTACACTGTGGTTCTAACTGGGAAGTGGTTTCCAAACTACTTTCCTCAGAAACTCTGGGCTATCATTTAGCCACCTAAATGGTCATTTTTAATGGGGCTTGGCAAAGCTTTTCTGTACTGGACTTCAGAACTTGATGTCAAATGCATACATATTTATCCTCTAATGAGTCTTCTGAAACTGCAACAGCCTAATGGATAGGTTTGTCTAACATTCACTTTTAAAGTGCTATATTTTCATTGATGTATGAAAACTGTAGAATGTATTTGAGAAAATATGGTAAAAATAGCTTCAAAGAAATGCCAGTATGTCAAACAGATCATGCTTTTTAAATGACTGAATGACCCCTATCAGATATTGGTCACTACTTACTGATAGTACCAAAAACTATTACATCTGAAGGAAGAGTTTGGAAAGTGCATCTCTTAAATAGGAATTGTAGCAACTCTAATTTGTCTTTTTTTTCTTCTTTCTAGAAGAGGTGGATAAACCCTTTTAGAGTAATTAAGATACTCAGTCTATTTCATATCTGATACATGATAGGAAGGGACAGCCCATTGACTGGCACTTTTTTCTCTAGCTTATTGAGAAGCATTCCACATTCTTCCTTCTCCATACCCCCAGTAATTATCCTTAATTTTCTTGAAATGTTTGCATTTTTATAGATATATATATGAACACAGATAATTTGTACTGTTATTGTTTTATCTTGGAATTTTGTCTACCTATTGACAAGATAATAGTCAGTTGTCCTTATATTAATATCTTCTCAGTCAGATTCATTTTTTTCTGTCCCTTCTCCTGAAGCCACTGAGTGGGAGGTGTTATTAATGTTTTTTGATAGTTTGTACTTCAGAAATACATTGTCAGATGTTGCACTCAAATATGATAGCTAATGAGTGATTTCCATGCCAGGTAGCTTGTATGTTGTGGTCAACATTATCGTGGTTATTATACACTGCTCTGTGTAGTCAGGATGAAGGATAAGTATGATGAAGTGGGCAGGACTGGAGTAGTGTGGCAATGGAGTGGTCCCATGTTGTGATATCTCTCAGTACCAATAGCTGAAAAAAGATATGGTAGTTTGTCATTTGTGAAAATTAGCTATCTTCTGACATTCCTGTAGTGATTACTTTAATTCATATATCAGTGTTTTCCCTGTCTTTATCTGTTTAAGATGATTTTCCAGCTCTGGCTTATACTAAAGCAAACTGGATTTCAGTTGTTACATGTTCCGAGTTTCAGCAGCCACTTGGTTGTTAATGTCAGGCATGTAAATAGCTTCTGTTATTCAACTGTTATTGATAATTATTCTGTGGGTCCCAAATATGTAAACCTAGGCTGTACTTCAAAGTACATTTTTGTATCTCTATGTATAATCTAAATGGACCCTTTCCTTGTTAGAACTTGATACTGTGAAGAAAAAAACAAAGCTCACAAGTGTTCTTTTGCACTGTCAGAATCTGCCTGCAAACCTAGGAGGTGGTCCATGGACCAGCATGCAGAGACTTTCTGAAGTGATTTTGAGATTTCTCCTTAGTTACAGATGACTAAAGGATTCCTACCCACATGTTCATAATACTTAACAACTCCAGATGAATCTTTACTATTGCTGAGATGGAGGGAACAGGCTTTTGGAATGACATAAGAAAATCAAGTGTGGGGGATTGGTATATCTCCATCTCCAAACCAATTTTTTCTTTTTTTTTTTTTTTTAATGTACTTTGCTGTCCCCTTGGTTTTGCCATTTTTTTCAGTTATTTTCTGTGAATGCTTTAATCCCTTCTTTCAAGACAGGAATAGAAGCTTTATTATTCTTGGAGGAGAAAGTGAGCTAATGAAGCATGAAAAGTACACTTTTTGCCAGACTTCAGGTGCAGCTATCTTCCACATGGCTCTCAAAGTAAATTATTCTTAATGCTGGCAAACAGATGGCTTTCTGAATCATCCATAAGAAATCTGATATCTGGAGTTATTTTCCTGTTCTTCCTAGGTCTTTAGACTCTCTCATTCTCTGCCAATGAAAACAGTTGTGATAACGAACATTTTGATAATGTTAAACAGACATAAGTATAGGCCTATCCTCTCATTTCAGCTTTCAGGATGGAGAAGGAAGAATCAGAAATTAGCTTTCCCCTTGATGAGCTTCCCTTTGTGTTACAGTTTTGTGTATCAGCTACACTTGATACTTCATCCTAGAATGAAATTGTGTCTCATCTTAATGTGTTGTCTTACAGTCAGCCAGTTCAGGTGATTGATTCAGTTCTGTCAAGAGGCATACACTGAAATAAGATGTCTAAATGCTAAACATTGTCCAAAGTCAACAGAAGTTTCTGTTGCAGTCAATGTAGTAAACGTAAGCAGTCTTTAAGTTTGGAGTGATACAGGGTTAACCAATGTACAGGGGTGTTGTATAAGGGGGTGTTGTGGTTTAAACCCAGTCAGGTAACTTGTTCACTCACTCCCAGTGAGTGGTGCCGAGTGGTGACCCGGAAGCCCATGTCCTTCCAGGTAACTCCCAGTCACCCCCCACCCCGGGCATGACGTGCTGTGGTATGGAATACCTCCCCGGCTAGCTCGGGTCAGGCGCCTCCGGTCTCTGCTTCCTCACATCTTCCCCTCCTCCCTGGCAGAGCATGAGCCTCACAAAGTCCTTGGTCAGGGTAAACATTACTTAGCAACAACCGAAAGCATCGGCTTCACCAGCACTGTTCCCAGGCTGGAAGTCAAAACACAGCACTGCACCAGCTACCACAAAGGAAAAACATGACTGCTACTGCTGAACCCAGGACATTATCCACCCCTTATTCCATACCATTCACGTTGTGCTCAGATCCCACATTTTCAATACACCATCGCTCTCCCACATATATACATCCATATACATACAGACCAAGAGGAAAAGATCATTTTCTTAGTGCATGGACCAAACCCTATAATGCCGCCGAGTCCATTCAGTCCATGATGTTCAAAGTTCATTCTCTGTTGGGATGATGGCTGGAGGGAAGTCAGGGTCAGTCGCTGGTGACCTGGAGACATCTAGTTGATGGGCTATAAAAGCATTACACAGCAGGCAACAGCATACAATTGAGTTCACTGGCTGTTTTCCCCTAAAATCAAATCCCCTTGAGGTATACATCGGACTTCCCCATCTTCCCACATTACCCACCAAGTATATCCAGGTCCCTGAGCAAAAGCAATCCCACGAGTGGGTTTGCCTTTACCTGAAGCAGGAATAACCCAGACTGTCTTCCCCAGCAAATTCTTCATATGCACCACGGGAACTTTGTCCCCCTCTACAATATGTAAAAGTTCTGACTGGGCTGGGCCGGCCCTGTTGGCAGATCCTCTGGTGTTGACCAACCAGGTGGCCTTTGGTAAGTGTGTATCCCAATGCTTGAAAGTTCCCCCACCCATTGCTCTCAGTGTAGTTTTTAACAGCCCATTGTACTGTTCGATTTTCCCAGAGGCTGGTGCATGGTAGGGGATGTGATATACCCACTCAATGCCATGCTCTTTGGCCCAAATATCTATAAGGTTATTCCAGAAATGAGTCCCATTGTCTGACTCAATTCTCTCTGGGGTGCCGTGTCACCACAAAATCTGTTTCTCAAGGCCCAGGATAGTGTTCTGGGCAGTGGCATGGGGCACAGCGTATGTTTCCAGCCACCTGGTGGTTGCTTCCACCATGGTAAGCACATGGCGCTTGCCTTGGCGGGTTGGTGGCAGTGTGATATAGTCAATCTGCCAGGCCTCCCCATATTTATACTTCAACCATCGTCCTCCATACCAAAGAGGCTTTAACCGCTTGGCTTGTTTAATTGCAGCATATGTTTCACACTCATGAATAACCTGGGCAATAGTGTCCATTGTTAAGTCCACCCCTCGATCATGGGCCCATCTATATGTTGCATCTCTGCCTTGATGGCCTGAAGTGTCATGGGCCCACCGGGCCAAAAATAATTCACCTTTATGTTGCCAATCTAAGTCCATCTGAGCCACTTCAATCTTAGCCGCTTTATCCACTTGTTGGTTGCTCTGGTGTTCCTCAGTGGCCTGACTCTTGGGTACATGGGCATCTACATGACGTACCTTCACCACCAGGTTCTGCACCCTGGCAGCAATATCTTTCCACAGTGCAGCAGCCCAGATGGGTTTATCTCTGCGTTGCCAGTTGCTCTGCTTCCATTGCTTCAACCACCCCCACAGGGCATTTGCCACCATCCATGAGTCAGTATAGAGATAAAGTACTGGCCACTTTTCTCGTTCAGCAATGTCCAGGGCCAGCTGGATGGCTTTCACCTCAGCAAAATGACTCGATTCACCCTCTCCTTCAGCAGTTTCTGCAACTTGTCGTCCAGGACTCCATACAGCTGCCTTCCATCTCCGATGCTTTCCCACAATACGGCAAGAGCCATCAGTAAACAAGGCATACTGCTTTTCACTTTCTGACAGTTTATTGTATGGTGGGGCCTCTTCAGCACGCGCCACCTTTGGTGACATTCCAAAATCTTTGCCCTCTGGCCAGTCCATGATGACTTCTAGAATGCCTGGACGACTGAGATTTTCTATTCGAGTTCATTGTGTAATTAGTGCAGCCCATTTACTCCATGTAGCATCAGTTGCATGATGTGTAGAGGAGACCCTGCCTTTGAACATCCAGCCCAGCACGGGCAGCCGGGGTGCCAGGAGGAGCTGTGCTTCAGTGCCAATCACTTCCGAAGCAGCTCGAACCCCTTCATAGGCTGCCAGTATCTTTTTCTCAGTTGGGGTATAGCTGGCCTCAGATCCTTTATATCCCCGACTCCAAAAGCTGAGGGGTCGACCTCGAGCCTCCCCTGGAGCTTTCTGCCAGAGGCTCCAGGTAGGACCGTTCTCCCCAGCTGCAGTGTACAGTACATTTTTTACATGTGGCCCAGTCTGAACTGGTCCAATGGCTACTGCATGAACTATCTCGCGTTTAATTTGCTCAAAGGCTTGTTGCTGCTCAGGGCCCCATTTAAAATCATTCTTCTTCCGGGTCACATGATAGAGAGGGCTTACAATCAAACTGTAATTTGGGATGTGCATTCTCCAGATCCCCACTGCACCCAAGAAAGCTTGCGTTTCTTTCTTATTAGTTGGTGGAGACATTGCTGTCATCTTGTTGGTCACATCTGTGGGGATCTGTCTACATCCATCTTGCCATTTTATTCCCAAAAATTGAATCTCCTGTGCAGGTCCCTTGACCTTACTCCGTTTTATGGCAAAACCGGCTTTCAGCAGGATTTGGATTATTTTCCTCCCTTTCTCAATGACTTCTTCCGCTGTATCGCCCCACACAATAATGTCATCAATGTATTGCAGGTGTTCTGGAGCTTGCCCCTGTTCCAGTGCAGTCTGGATCAGTCCATGGCAAATGGTAGGGCTGTGTTCCCACCCCTGGGGCAGTCGGTTCCAAGTGAACTGGACACCCCTCCAAGTAAAAGCAAAGTGTGGCCTGCACTCTGCTGCCAAAGGAATTGAGAAAAATGCATTGGCAATATCAATCGTGGCATACCACTTGGCTGCCTTTGAGTCCAGTTCATACTGAAGTTCTAGCATGTCCGGTACGGCAGCACTCAATGGTGGTGTGACTTCATTCAGGCCATGATAGTCTACTGTTAGTCTCCATTCTCCATTAGACTTTTGCACTGGCCATATGGGGCTATTAAAGGGCGAGCGGGTCCTGCTGATCACCCCCTGACTCTCCAGTCTACGGATCAGCTGATGGATGGGAATCAGGGAGTCTCGGTTGGTGCGATATTGCCACCGGTGCACTGTTGTGGTCGCAATTGGCACTTGTTGTTCTTCAACTTTCAGCAACCCCACAGCAGAGGGATCTTCTGAGAGACCAGGCAAGGTGGACAGCTGCTCCATTTCCTCAGTCTCCAAAGCAGCAATACCAAAAGCCCACCGGTACCCTTTTGGGTCTTTGAAGTACCCTCTCTTGAGGTAGTCTATGCCGAGGATGCATGGAGCCTCTGGACCAGTCACAATAGGGTGCTTTTGCCATTCCCTCCCAGTCAGGCTGATTTCAGCCTCCAGCACAGTCAACTCTTGGGATCCTCCTGTTACTCCAGAAATATAGATGGGTTCCACCCCTTGACAGCTTGATGGCATCAGGGTACACTGTGCAGCGGTATCTACTAGAGCCTTATACTTCTGTGGGACTGATGTGCCAGGCCACCTGATCCACACAGTCCAGTAAATCCGATTGTCCCCTACCTCCACCTGGCTGGAGGCAGGGTCCCTCTAATGGTCGTCACAGCACTGGACACTTAAGTCGTGGTGAAAGGGATTATTCTTCGTTATCACAGGAGCTGGAGTAAAATCAGCTCTTCCATTCCATCTGGGAAACTGCTCACCAGAGACTGAAGCCGTAGCTCTCATGGGACGATCAGTCTTGGCCCTTGCTCCCCTCTTCAGTTCACTCACCCGTTCCTCCAAAGCTGAAGTAGTTTTTCCATCCCACTTTGTCATGTCTTCTCCGTGATCCAGCAGGTAAAACCATAGGGTACCCCATGGCGTATACCTCCTGTATCTCCTCTCTTGAACAATAGGACGCCTTTTGTTAATAGCTGAGACACGTGTTGGTACATGTGAGGAGCTGGATAAATCAGATAGATCGTCCCTCAATTGTTCGAGGTCCTGGGACAGTTTTTGCACAGCTGAGATGATGGAAGGGGTGAGGTTGTCTTCGAACTCTCGGAGTTTATGAACCATTTCATCCACTGTTAGTGGTACTATGTCGTTCCAGGTTACTGTTGCCAATGAATGGGCATATGATGACGGTGCATTCCGTGTAAGTTTTCGCCACATGTGTCGTGTACATTCAACTTCATCTGGATCTATAGGTGTATCCCCGTTATTCGGCTTGATGTGATAGATCACCTCTACGATGGCTGATTCCCTCAGAGACTGGATGCCTTTGTCTATAGTAGTCCACTTGGCCGAACGACTCGTAACATCGTCCTTGTACGGAAACCTTTCTTTCACAGCTGCCAAGAGCCGCCTCCAAAGGCTGAGGGACGTTTTCTCTCTTGCAATTGCTTTGTCAATTCCCCCTTCTCTAGCAAGTGATACCAGCTGCTTGGTTTCTGTACCTTCTAGTTCGTGACCATCGGCCCCATTGTCCCAGCATCGGAGTAACCAGGTGATGATGTGCTCCCCTGGTTGACGGGTAAAATCTTTTCGCATATTCCGCAGCTCGGTTGAGGTCCGAGGTCGAGAAGTTACCTCTTCTTCTTCTTCTTCTTCGTCATGTGATGATGACTCCTGATCAGATTCTGGACCGGGTGGTGAATTCATTGTTTCTTCATCTCGCTTCACCCTTCTTGCCTCTTTTTGCTTGTATTCTTGCGTACAGGGGCAACCGATATTGGTACAAATTGGTCCTCTGGTTTGGCTGCAGTGATTATCACTGTGGTTTGAGTAGCAACTGTACTTGTTGCTGGGGGTGGTGTAGCTGCTGTGCTTGGAGCTGGGCTAACCGCGCTGTCTGTTGCAGTTGAAGTTTGAGCAGCTGCTGTACTTGCTGCTGGGGTAGCTGCGCAGTTCATTGCAGCCAAAGTTTGAGCAGCTACTGTTGCTTTGCCCTCAGATTCGCCGACATTCTTTTCCTTTTGAAGGTGCTGGATAGGGTTGAACAAGGCCCTGTAAGCATAGGCCAAGCCCCAGCACGTTGCCATGATTTGTCCATCTCTGGTATGGCCAGAATGACCACACACCTCATTTAATTGTTTTACTAATTCTTCTGGATTTTGCAGTTGTTCGGTAGTCAAATTCCAGAGTACTGGAGGGGCCCACTGACCTAGATACTTGCCCATACTATCCCACACACCCTGCCACTCATGGCTGTCCAGCCTCAGGGAAAATCTCTCGGTCCTCCTACATCGTCGTTTGACCCCAGACAAGACCCAAACCTGACTCTGCTTAACTCTTGAAATCAGTAGTGGGCAAAACACACTCTGTATGCGTGCTAGCATGGTGATTCCCATCACCATCAGCAAACAAGTCTCAACAGCATTAAAAGGCCATTCAAAAAATTCAAAACTCTCAAATGTAAATGGTCTGGGGGGACGACTGGGAGGGTAAAAGGATGTCTCCTTCACAGGTTGAGCACCTGAGAAGCAGAAAAAAGATGTGTAATTGCTAAGCATCTCCATCATATACCTCCCAAAGTATAAAGGTGGTGACCACACTGGGAACATAAGCCAGATCAGTTTCATGATCAATGATTCTATTGTATTACAAGTCATTACCATAAAGTACAATGGGACAAAAACCTTAGCCCAAGCCCCACACTTGAAAAACACTAATACAGCAAATACCGGATGGAAGTAAGATACGATATACTGAAACTGTGAGATCAAGAGGAACAGCCTTGAGAGCCAATAAATCAGCATTGTGACGAGTGACTATTAATCCCGTCAGATCTGTTCTTATCTCAACCCCTTGTGCCCCACGTTGGGCGCCAAAAGAACTGTTGTGGTTTAAACCCAGTCAGGTAACTTGTTCACTCACTCCCAGTGATGGTTTATGGCTGGGACACCGACCAAACCCTAAGGCCATATGTGAAAACTAAAAGGTGAAAAGTTCAAGAAGAGGAAGACTCATTTACTTCATCTTGAAGACCCCTACCCACAGGAGGAAGACTCATTTACTTCATCTTGAGACCCCTGCCCATGTCCAGAGGGGGCACTGCGCAAGCGCAGAGGACCTTCTAACTCATTATAATACGAAGTGGGGATAGGATAGGACATGAATATGTATAGGCGTATTGTGCAACCTTATGAATATATATAACTTTAGAGAATAAATGTAGAGGGGAACAACACTGAGGCATGCATGACTTTGAGGAATTATCTGCGTGTGTCTCAGCGCTGAATAAAAAGCATACCTACTTTACAACTTTAACGAGTTGTGGAGTCTATCCGCGTATCAATTTGGCGAGCCAGCCAGGAGGTCTCTGTTCGGCTGCAGGATCGGTTGAGGGGTGGACATCCTAGGCGCCCCAGGCTGCTTGCCTGGAGGAGCTCTCCTCCTCGTCCGCTCACTGAGAGGACAGACAGCAACCTGTGCCGGCTGCGGAGAAACGGTATGCTTGAAACTTAGGGGGCCTGTAAGGCGTATGCGTGGCCCGGGGATGCTGGTAAGGCGCGCAGAGACGTCTGGTGAACAGCGTAGTTCCCCTTGGCAGGTAGGGCTTGCAAGCAGGGGACTCGCCGACCGGTAGAGCGGCCGCTAGCGATCCTGAGGGTGGATCGGGTGAGTTCGGGTTTTCGCTGCATCCCAGGTTTTGGGAGCCAGGAAGGATCTGCTAATGACTGTAGTGGAAGCAGGTGAAGGGTAGGCGAACTCACCAGGTCTCCGCTGCATCTCAAATTCTGGGAACCAGGATGGACCTGCTACCATAAGAAGCAGGAGAAGGGTAAGGCAGAACCATAGTGTGAGTGTGTGGGATCCCATGTGTGTTTGTGTCTCTGTGTGACTGAGACGTAGCACAGCTACGAAGGGAGTGTGGAGTCCTGATCCGTGTTCTCCGTGAGGAGAGCCGCCGGACAAAGCGTCTTTGTTTTGTGTTGTGCCTAAGTGCTTTGTGTGTGTATATGTCTGTCGTTAGTGTTAAAGATTAGTGTTTAAGCGGTGGGGGAGGAGTAGACAAAAGTAAACTGTGGCTAGTGGGGGGGGGGGGGTGGTGGGGTGGGATGGGTGATGTTAAGAAGAGTTCCCTCTCTGTGCCCCAGTGGCTGTATAACAGAAGTATGACCTCTAATATCAGTAGTCCTACTCTTGAGATCTGGACTTTACACTCAGTACCAGAGGCTTGTAGCCTCACATATTGGTGCATAATAACTGTTGAACAGTGGAACCTGCCGTGGATACTAGGACAGTGTAAATTTTGCTGGAACTGAAACTATGATCTGACGTCAGGGTATTTGATCTGCAGAACCCAGAGACATTATTTTACGGAACCCCCTGAGAATATCATAAAACTTGTGTGTAGGTGCTCTCATATTTTGAAGTGCATTTGCAGAGCACTGGGAAAGAGAAGCTATAGAGATTTGTAAAAGATTGTTTGAAATAAGAGCTTTTCAAAACAAGGTAATTCTGAAGAAAAGCCCATTGGGTTACATTTTGGCACATTGGAAAGAACTGGGTGGGTCTTCTGGAGGCTCGGTAAACAAGAAAACATTGATAAAATATTGTAAGCAATGTCTGTTTTTAGTTAGACTGTTGCCAGCTTAAAAGCGACAATTCTCCACTCCTGTAATTTTGTGTGATGTACACCCGTGTTATTTTTAATTTGTAAAATTTGATATGAAACTTCTCTGGATAAAGTTGAGTACTTGATGCGTACGTATGGAATATCAGGTCTTGTGTGCAGGTGTATCTTTTTATAAAGACTGTGATGTTCCAATCCATGTATGAATTGTATCTGTAAAAACATTGTGAGTGTAAAATGCTTGCTTTTGAAAAGTTAATTGCCAAGCTTGTGATTGTTTATTAGATTGGGGAAATTATTAATTGGGATTTTTGTGTGAAGTCTCTGAAGTTGAGTACCAGAGGATAGGTATTAGCCCCCTATTTATTATATGCTCATCCGTAAAAAAAACCATAAGACATTCAGGAATGATATGGGAAGAGACCAGTGTGTCAATGAAATGGCTCTTTCCCATGGTCATCATCTCTGTGTTTGATTTGCCTTTCCAGACTTGGATTGCTCTGGAGACTGCTAAGCATTTTTCCAATTTGATATGGAATTTTCCCTGGCTTGGATTCCTCCTCCTGTCTGTCGCGTGTTAGGGTTTGATAGCAGTTCTTTAAGGATGTTTGATGCCTAAGGCAGAGGATCCTTTATGCAAGTGTGTACATGTATAATTTATTTATTTTAAATTTGTCAGATCAGAAAATGGGGCTACAGCTCCTACTGTCTGGTAACTCTTAGTGAATTTAATTATATAAAGCAATGAAAATGGTTGAATTGTAGGAGAGAGATTTAAAAAACATCACATTTTAATCTCATAATGACATGTCTCAAGCTGGGCATGGGGAGGCTTAGTCTGGGTATTAGGAAAAATTTCTTCACCAAAAGGTAATCAAGCATTGGAACAGGTGGCCCAGGGAAGTGGTGGAATCAGTGTCTCTGGAAGTGTTCAAAAAACATTGAGATGAGGCCTTTAATGACATGGCTTAGTGGTGGTTTTTGGTAGTCCTGGGGTAATGGTTGGATTTGATGATCTTAAAGGTCTTTTCCAACCTGGTTAATTCTACAGTTCTGTGATCAGGAGAAATGCCCTAAAAATGGAACTTTGAATTATAATACATTGTTACAATTAATGTTGGTTTTCAGGTGGCCAGGAAATGGGATGAAGTACTGTATATAGATAGGTTTTTCACTTTAAGAAACCACCCAGAGTGGCAGACAGAATGTGAAATTAATATAGCTCTGCCAGATCCCTAATTTTGGCTTTGGAAAAGGACAGAGAAAACCAGAAAGCGAAGCTGGAGAGATGTTGTTCAGCCTGTGATATTGGGGGAATGATGTTTTAAAGTTAAAAACCCTATAATCAGGAAAATAAATAGAAAAATTATATATCACAGATACCTCTGAGAGGAGCATCCTCTATATCTGTCCTATCAGATATTGATAGGGAAGAGGAGATTCTGTCACTGGCAACAGGCAGCACATTCACATTAACCCAGAAGTGCTGTTGCAGAGGCAGGCATCTGTAAGCCCTGCAGAGCAGGGTGAGCAGCTGTGAGAAGAAAAACAGAAAAAAAGGGAAAACCAACGGGAAAGGAGGGGAGCTTGCACAGCTCCTGTGTTTGAGCACGGGATGAGTGCTGGGGCAGGCAAACAAGTGGGAACAAGACACGTTGATAGACGGGACTGAGGGGTTGTTGAATGCTTTGAAACTGGTGGAGGAGGAATGTCCGACAAAGGTGGGGGAAGTGGGTTCTTCTCCTATGGGACCGGATCGGTGTGTGTGTGCTGTGGAGAGTTTTGGACGTTGGAAGTGAGACTGCCCTGGGGGGAGAGTGCCATGGGATGGCTCTGGTGGCTGAATTGAAACTAGACTGACAAGGGACCTGGGGAATCTACCCTAGTAGATCCACTAGGTAAATTAAAACTAGAGACCAGAGGAAATAAAGTGGAATTTTAGTGGATACAGGAGCAACTTATTTGGAGTTAATTCAGAGGGAAAATAATTTGTTACAGAAGTGGGAGCTACTGGCGACCAAGGAAAAGAAAAACAGAAAAACAAACAACAACAAAAAAAGCCAAAAAGAGGCATTCTTTCTGAAATCCTTAAAGTACAAATTGGAAAAACAAATAGGAATATATAAAATTTTTATGCATGCTAAATTCTCTGGAATCCTTATTAGGGCAAGAAGCAACATTTAAAGAAGGCCAAATGGAATTAAGAGTTAAAAATCAATTAATTGCAGTTTTGAGTTTATCTTTAATTCAACAGAAGAAGCGAACAGGAGGACCTCCCTGAAATAGAAGAAACCCTTAATCCAGGTATGTCTGGGAGTATGGGCATCTGAAGTTCCAGGTAAGGCAAAAAATGCTTTGCCTGTTAAAGTAGAAATAAAAAGGGGGGCCTGGCCAATTAAAATAAAACAATAGCCCCTAAAATTGCAGGAAAGGGAATTAAAAAATCATTGATAAATTTTAAAATTGAAATCCTTAATTGAATGTGAATTGGAATATAATAGTCCTATCTTGCCAGTAAAGAAAAGTTGCAGATTGGTTCAAGATCTCAGGAATCAACAAATTTGTAGAGGATATTCAGTAATAGCTAATCAGTATTAACTAAAACAAAGAAGACTGGGTTCAGATACCTGATGGGCGAATTATAATCCCCTATAACCAACTCTGGACACTAGTTCAGGAGGAACATAAAACTCATTGAGGTAGCAAGTCTTTGTATAAATACTTAGATGAACAAATTGAAGGAAGGAATCTATATATCATAGTTCAATTAGACAAATACCAATATTTGTTGGTGTTAACGAATACTTTTTAGGGTGGCCAGAAACATTCCCTTGTAGAATAAATAATGCAAGACAAGTAATTGGAACATTGTTAAACAGTATAATACCTTGTTTTGGAGTACCAGAGGCACTTTCTTCCGACCAAGGCTTGCCCTTTAGTGCAAAATAGTTACAAGAAATTAGCAAAAATTAGAGCTTGATGGGCAACTACATGTTTCGTACAGGCCTCAGGCCAGTGAGCAAATAGAAAAGATGATCAAACAACAGATTAGTAAAATATGTCAGGATATTAATACCAAGCCTTACCACTGGCTCTGTTAAGAACTTGAACTAAACCTCGGTCGAAAGAAGAGGCTATCCCATGTAAAAATTTTATATGGAAGACCATATCAGTCCCAGTTTAAAGGAGAAAGTCTTCTGGAAGTGGGAGAAGGTTATATCCTAAAATTTCTGGTCAATCTCAGAAGACAATTAGAAAAAATAAGAGAATACTGAGGACAAGAGTGAGAGGCATGGATTACCCTACTCACCCTTTTAGATCCAGAGATTGGGTTTATGTTAAGAATTTTTCAGGAGATCCTCTACAGGAGAAGTGGAGCAGACTGTATCAGATAATATTGACCACCTTTACAGCAGTGAAGATGAAGGAACAACCTGCTTGCAAGAATAGAGAAAGCACCAGAACCAGAGAAGACATGGCGGATTGAACCTTCAGGACCCTCGCATATGAAATTATATCAGTCATAATTTGGATTTATGTGATAACTGACATACTAGCTTGGGACTAATACTTATACCTGAAATTAATGCAGAATGTTATTAAACTTGTTAATTCTAGTGACTGTTGGGTGTGTGCACAGTTGCCTGAATCAGGAGAAGATCAGGGCCTTCCTGAAACAGATAAGAAATGAAATTTAAATATGTATTACACCAGGAACCAGAGTAGGAGACGATGTTTATTTAAATACCACAGGTGTAAGTCACTATTCAAATTGTATAGTTGGTATCCTGGTTCAGTGATAGCCTGATTCCTGAAGGGAAAGGATGGTATTGGTCAAGCGAGGGTTTAACCCTATTGCTGAACAGAATACAGCATTTTGTGAGATGGTTTGTGAGGCAATAATAAATATCTCAGCAACCATAGAGGAAATATGGAAAAAGTAAACTTCATGGTTACCTGATCTCTCCTGGTTAAGGCAACTGGTTGCAGGAATATTACTATTAATTGTTTTAATATTGATTACTTGTGGTATAACAAAATTTTCTTCCTGGAATTGTAAACGATCTATGATAAACAACAAAAATTGAAAAAAGAAATGAAATTTAAATATCAAATAGAAACAAGAAACTATTTCAAAAAAGACTCTGGATGAAAATATGTTGCAAAAGAATTTGCAAAAGGACAGAAAAAGGGGGTATAGACATTTGTTGGTACTAACAGACACCTTTTCAGGTTGACCAGAAGCCTTTCCAACTAGAAGCACACAAGCCTGGGAGGTAACAAAGATGGTTATAGGATGGTCGTGGGGATTTCAAAAGTATGTGCTGCATGAACTTATCTGACCATTCTGAATCAATCCATGCTAAACTGCGAAAATTGCAGGAAAATATGCAGGAGCTTAGAATTGTTGGAGGTGGAATGGATGAATGGCTAAATAACCTAGGAGTTACTGGATCGTTCAGGGAAATACTTAAACAAGACCTTCTAATCTTAGCTATAGAACTACTCATTTTAATGATTGTACCTTGCATAATACAATGTATATCGAAATCACTTCATAAATCGATAGAAGGAACATGGATAGCTCTGTCATAAATAATACAGTAAAAGAATTCACTCATTTTATAGAAAAAGGGGGATTGATACAGGGTTAACCAATGTACAGGGAGGTTGTACAAGGGGGTTAGAGGAATTTGCTTGCTTAAAAAAAGTATTGTCTGTACCTATCATGCCTACTAAGCAGAACAAAGGCACTAACCATTGATAAGGAAAAGCAGACACCTGGTTCTATTGACAAGGAAAAGCAGAGGCCTGATTCTACTGATAAGGAAAAGCAGACGCCTGAAGGGGGAGATGCAGATGGTTTATGGCTGGGACACCGACCAAACCTTAAGGCCATATGTGAAAACTAAAAGGTGAAAAGTTCAAGAAGAGGAAGACTCATTTACTTCATCTTGAAGACCCCTACCCACAGGAGGAAGACTCATTTACTTCATCTTGAGACCCCTGCCCATGACCAGAGGGGATGCTGCACAGGCGCAGAGGACCTTCTAGCTCATTATAATACGAAGCGGGGATAGGATAGGACATGAATATGTATAGGCGTATTGTGCAACCTTATGAATATATGTAACTTTAGAGAATAAATGTAGAGGGAAACAACACTGAGGCACGCATGACTTTGAGAAATTATCTGCATGCGTCTCAGCACTGAATAAAAAGCATACCTACTTTACAACTTTAACGAGTTGTGGAGTCTATCCGCGCATCAGGAGCAACTGTGTAGTTTGTTTTTTTTTTAGGCAGCAGAGTATTTACAAAACAAGCTTTCTAGCTTAAACCTTATTGCTGTAGTTATTGTTTGAGGTTTATTTTCTCAAACTGGGGAAAGATTGGATAAAGTGGTTTTTGAGGACCTTCATACTTGAATAGATACAAACTTTGACTTGGTCAAAGTTTCACCAGAAATTGAAACATCTCAAAAGATGAGCTAGGAGAGAATGGTGTTGGAATACATATGTTCCAGCAAAGGAGCTTTTTGAGATAGTAGGATGCGAGTAGCAGCTTATTTTTTGAGTTTGCTTTTTATGTTCTTATTGCTATGGTAGAATTAATTAAAACTTTTCTACTCAGCAGTTAAATGATTTTGCATAGAATCAGTGGATGCAGGCTTCAGGTTTTATTATTAATCAACTGTAGAATTGAAAAAAAAATCAAAAGAAATTTGAAAACATGGGCCATGTTTTTATCATGGCAGTTAAACCTGTTACACTTAAATTAAGAAAAACTCCTGGGTCTGCCTTTTTTGTCTCCTGTTCTCACCTTTAACAAATTATCTCCAGTCTTGCTTCAAGCACTTTGAGACTATTGCCAGTTTGTAACAAATAAAGCATGCTGAAGCAGTCTTTTCTGTAAAGTACCATTAATTACTACTTTATATTAGTTAAAATAAATGCAGTCATGAGGGCATACTGGAAATCTTAAAGGTAATGACCCAAGACATTATTACTTAGTACAGCTTTGTATTCAAGAGATTTCAAACTGTAGGAATTAGATTTTTTGAGGTATGTGGTCATAAAACTTCATTTTGGCCACTGTAGGAAGGCCCTGATAGATTTCATGTCAACTTGAATAAATTAACTGTGTTTAATATTAAACTGTGCAATATTGGTGTTGGTATGAAAACTTGAATTTAAAAAAAATGTTGATGAAGTAAAAAACCCAGATTGCATTAAAGTACCTATTGTGCTATTGGGTAAGGACACAATCTTCCTAAATGTAACCAGCAAATTTAAAATGAGTTAAAGGAGGTGAGCTAACAACAAAAAGAGGAGAAAGGTAATGAAGTCGCCATTGTAGATCATGATGGTCCTAAATTGAAGCTTACTGTAAATGAAGGTTTAGAACACTTATTATTTCCTTAAAGCTTTGGAAGTACATTCAGCTTTACTAATCTGAATTCCACTTTTACTTCTGAATTTATAGTTTCTAGGCTATTGGACTCTTTCTTGCAGGTGACTTCAGATTGTTAGAACACGATTTGAAAGACTGGGTTTGGGTCGTATTTTTCTCTAGTTCACTTCTGATGATGATTTGTAATTCACATGCATGGCTATTCAGTGGTATTCTGCTTCGGTGATTTTGGGGACTTCTTCAGGGAGGAATGAGGGATTGAACTAATAGATTATTACAGTCTCTGTGCTTATGCAAACATGCAATACTATAGTATTTTCTGTAGACTGAATCTTGGCTCAAAACTCACAGTAGTGTTTAATTTTCTTTCACCCTAATAAAGGATTAAAAATAGACCCTACAACATGGCTATCATATAGAAAGGAAGTGACCAGAACCCTAAAGCTGCTGTTTCTGTGAAATCCCACTGCTCTGCTGACCCTACAAAATATTGAACGCTGTCCTTTCCTCTTAGAGCAGTACACCTGAAATCATAATCTCACCTGTGTTGTAGAAACAGGACAGCAGTGGCAGTAAGATCACTGAAGACTTGTAATGGAATCTCCTGTGGCAGTTTGTACTGGAAAGCAACATTTGAGGCTGATAAAATTGCTCTTCTCTCCAAAATTACTCCTATATCCTTTTCATGATCATGCTGGATGTGCTTGCAGTATTGCCACAAGATTTGTCTGGAATTTCAGTGTGCCTACACTAGGCTGTGATTTTTCTATTTTATTTTTTTTTTTCTTTCCCCAAGGCTGCTATTCTCCTACATTCCTCCAAGGATCTATTACTTTTGAACTGGCTATCTTGCCTGTAACATTTTTCTTGAGGTTCAAATATTTATCAGAGCAGAATAACTCAATGTGATGTATTGGCCCAAAGCACTCTGAAAAAAAAATAAAAATTGTGAATGATTATACATGTCACTTCTTCAAGTAGCAATGAGGGAAATAAGTGAATCCTCACCAAGGACATGTCTCAGACTTCCTGCTAGCAAATAAAAATCTTGGATATACATATCACAAAATAGTAATGAAATAGCGGTGTCAGTATTAGCCGCACTGTGGTAAATAGCTCCACTGTGCTGGATTAGGAAGGCAAGAAGAAAGCCAAACGATACTTGCTTATGCTAAGAGTAGGAAATGATGGAAGAGAAGTAGTGAAAAGAAATGTCATAGCACAAAGAGACCAGATGAAGCTTTGATGGTCCTTGCTCTCCTGTATTTCTGTGCAGCTGCAACTTTGCAATAGAACACTTGTCTGTATGTAGACCCCTGAACTGTGTCATGTTCAAGGTGGGATTGATTTAATAGGACACTTTAGAAAACTAAACAGCGTCTGCCAGACTGAAGCCATTCTAAAGGATTTTGTTCTTTTTGCTGATAATGACACAAAGCAAATAATGTGAGGAAAAAAGTGAAGTACTTCATATTGTTACATGTACCAATAAAGGCTTTTCATTGCTGGTGTGTGTGATCAAAAGATACTTCCTTCAAGCTCAGAACTTTCTTTCATGCTTCCTGAAGGGATGAATGCCAAGGAGCTTCCTCAAATTTCTAGGTGCCTCTGCTGTTTTTTATCACAAAATAGTGTGAACAATACTCTCTTAATATCTGAATTAAAAAAAAAAAGTAGCACAAATATAAGTTAGTGTAATAGTCTTATTTGTGGGATACTCTGTAGTCTTAAAGGTACAAGATATGTTTTTATCAGCATACATAATGAGTCTGATTTTTGAGTCAATTTGTCTCCTCAGAAATGATACCGATAATCTAGTAGAAATGGTGTTGAAGTCTTTGTGCCTGTAGCATGTAGTTCTGTGCTGAAGCCTCACTGTTGAACACTAAACAGTTTCCCAGCAAGTAAGTTGAATTTTAGAAATACTGCGTCTATTCACTTCAGACGTCTGGTTATTTCAGAATGCCAGTGGTAACTGCATTGCAGCTGTATTTTTAATGTTAGTGGAAACTGCTTCAATGAGAAACAAGCCTGTTGCATTTATTTCTGCTTCGTATGTTCTAGCAATCTCTTTCATAGCTATTAACTTTCTATGGCTGAAGGACTTGCTGTGATAAATACAGCCTGCTAGAATAATGGAGTTCTGATATTTTTCTTTGTCAGTTATTTCTGCTACTTTTCTATATGTCTATAATATAGAAGGAGGTGTCTGTTATCTAAAAAGAAAGGTGACAAAAAGCTGGCTTCATACTTAAACTACTCAAGACATTACTCATTTTATTTCAGTTTACAGCTTTCCATTCAGAGATTCCAGATTTATTGGGTATTATGAAAGCTGTGTTTCCCAAGCAATGTGATTAAACTGTCCATAGGCATTAAACAGTTACGTTGAAGACCTCTCAGACTAAGAAATGTAAATAAAGAAATCTAATTCCTCATCTTCAGTAACTTTTTGATTCCCTTCTTTCTACACTGAAGATATTGTTTCTCATTCCTACTCTGCATATAGAATTTCTAATGCTAAAGGCCAGTTTCTGAAATTTCCACAGATAATGTTAATATACCAGTTAAAAAAAAAAAACAACCAATCAACAACACCAAACAAAAAAAACCAAAAACAACAACCCAAACCACCAAAACAAAAGCCACAGAACAAACAGCTTGGCTAAGCCAAGATATTTTAGAGTACACAATACTATGGGGGTGCTTTAAAGCAAACAAACCACACAAAAAAATCAACAAAAGCCTAACAGTTTGTTGGAACATCTATCCTTTTGAAGGATAATGACATGGGAGAATTGCCAGTTTTTGACAATTAACCTTCCTGACCTCTGGAATTTAACCAGATGCTTTAGAGATACTGTCATACATTAGAATTTAATGGGAGTGTCTACTTGAGATTTAAAAGCCAAGGTTGCTGGCTCAAGATAACCAGCTAATTTCCATTAACATTCAGGACCATCTTTTTGGCCCAAATCTGTATGTGCTCAGCCGAATCCCTCAAAACTGAAATAATAGGGCAGTATGGCAGTGCATGTATAGATATTTTACCTGTAACACTGGTATCTGTTTAATATTTATATCATGATTAATACTTCTGAATTACAGTGT
Source organism: Pezoporus wallicus (assembly GCF_028554395.1). Classification (NCBI taxonomy): domain Eukaryota; kingdom Metazoa; phylum Chordata; class Aves; order Psittaciformes; family Psittacidae; genus Pezoporus; species Pezoporus wallicus. The sequence continues at coordinate 613,276 of NW_026641049.1, read as the reverse complement.
TTGGAAGACTTGAATATGAAATGGGAATTTATCATGGTGTATGTATTTGATTCTTTGGTAATAAAGAAAACACTTCTGCTACACTGGCAGACTAGGGAGAACTCTCAATCTATTGTTTCATCTGAGGGAAAGGGTAGTTGTTTAAACCCTGTCCTGCAGGGGAAAAAGGGTACCTGGGCAAGAGTTAGTAGAGCTCACTCACAGAGCTCTAGGTTAGATTCAAAGTGCGAGGGGGTTGTAGCTGGGTTTGAACTAGTGGGGCAATGTTCTAGTATGAATGAAGACCAGAAGGCCTCCCGCCTTCCAAGGGTGCCACTAGCGTGTTCAGCTTGCTCCCTGAAATGCCTGTACACCAATGCACGCAGCATGGGGAATAAACAGGAGGAGTTAGAAGTCTGTGTGCAGTCTAAAGGTTATGACCTGGTGGCAATTACAGAGACATGGTGGGACAGCTCACATGACTGGAATGTGGTTATGGATGGCTATGTCCTTTTTAGGAAAGATAGATCAGCAAAGCGAGGTGGTGGAGTCGCTCTTTATGTGAAAGAGCGACTAGAATGTATTGAGTTCTGTCCAGGGGCAGATGAGGAGCAAGTGGAAAGTGCGAATTAAGGGACAGGCTGGTACGGGTGGCACAGTTGTGGGGGTCTATTATAGACCTCCTGATCAGGACAAAGGAGTTGATGAGGCTTTCTACATGCAATTGAAAGCAGCCTCACAACTACATGCCTTGGTCCTTATGGGGGATTTTAACTACCCCGATATTTGCTGGAAGACTTACACGGCCAGTCATTCACAGTCTAGGAGGTTCCTCCAGTGCATTGATGATAACTTCTTAATGCAAATAGTGGATGAACCAGCTAGGAGAGGAGTGCTGCTGGATCTGGTACTCACCAACAAGGAGGGTCTGGTTGAAGTAGTGATGGTCAATGGCAGCCTGGGCTGCAGTGACCATGAGATGGTGGAGTTTAGGATCTTGTGTGGGAGGAATAGAATACCTAGCAAGGGCACATTTCTGGATTTCCAAAGGGCCAACTTTGGCCTCTTCAATCAATTGCTAAGGGAAGTATCATGGCAAAGGGTACTAGGTGGTAAAGGGGCTCAAGATAGTTGGTCAGCATTCAAGGACCACTTCTTCAAAGCTCAGGATCAGACTGTCCCAATGAGTAGGAAGTCAAGTAGGGGAGCCAGGAAACCAGCATGGTGAAACAAAGAACTGCTGGGCAAACTCATACAGAAAAAGAGAATATATGGATTATGGAAGGAGGGACTGGCCACTTGGGAGGAATATAGGACAGCTGTTAGAGGATGTAGGGAAGCAATTAGGACAGCTAAGGCCTCCTTGGAACTTAGTCTGGCAAGTCGGGTCAAGGACAATAGAAAGGGCTTCTTCAAATACATAGCGAATAAAACTAAGACAAGAAGCAGTATAGGCCCACTGCTGAATGAGGTGGGTGCCCTGGAGACGGAGGATATAAAGAAGGCAGAGGTGTTGAATGCCATCTTTGCCTCTGTCTTTACTCCTGCAGACTCTCCCCGGGGGACCCAGATTCCTATAGCCCCAGAAGGGGTCAGGATAAAGGAGGAGTTTGCTTTGGTAGATGAGGATTGGGTGAGGGATCAGTTAAGTAATCTGGACATCTATAAATCGATGGGTCCGGATAGAATACACCTGCGGGTGCTGAGGGAGCTGGCGGAGGTCATTGCTGAGCCACTCTCCATCATCTTTGGTAAGTCGTGGGAAACAGGAGAGGTGCCTGAGGATTGGAGGAGGCAAATGTCACGCCGGTCTATAAGAAGGGAAAGAAGGAGGACCCCGGTAATTATAGACCGGTCAGCCTTACCTCCATCCCTGGAAAATTGATGGAACAACTTATTCTTGACACCATCTCTAGACATATCAAGGATGAGGGGGTCATTAAGAGCAGCCAACATGGCTTTACCAAGGGGAAGTCATGTTTGACCAACCTTATAGCCTTCTATGAGCAAGTAACTAGATGGATGGATGATGGTAGAGCGGTAGATGTGGTTTTTCTTGATTTCAGTAAGGCATTTGATACTGTCTCCCACACTGTGGCTGTGCAGCTCATCCATTAGAAAGTGACAAGACAACATAAGCTAAGGAAGTGTGGTCTGGATGATCAGGTAGTGAGGTGGATCAAGAACTGGTTGGAAGGAGGAAGTTGTGGTTAATGGGGCAGAAATCTAGCTGGAGGTCTGTGACTAGTGGAGTCCCTCAGGGGTCGGTGCTGGATCAGTGCTGTTTAATATTTTCATCAATGACCTGGATGAGGGAACTGAATGCACCCTCAGCAAGTTCGCTGATGATACTAAACTGGGAGGAGTGGCTGACACACCAGAGGGCTGTGCTGCCATTCAGTGAGACCTGGACAGGCTGGAGAGTTGGGCGGGGAGAAACTTGATGAAATTCAACAAGGGCAAGTGTAGAGGCTTGCATCTGGGGAAGAACAACCCCATGTACCAGTACAGGTTGGGGGCTGACCTGCTGGACAGTAGTGAAGGGGAAAGGGACCTGGGGGTCCTGGTGGATAGGAGGATGACCATGAGCCAGCAATGTGCCCTTGTGGCCAAGAAGGCCAATGGCATCCTAGGGTGCATTAGAAAGGGTGTGGTTAGTAGGTCAAGAGAGGTTCTCCTCCCCCTCTACTCTGCCTTGGTGAGGCCGCATATGGAATATTGTGTCCAGTTCTGGGCCCCACAGTTCAAGAAGGACAGGGAATTGTTTGAAAGAGTCCAGTGCAGAGCTACAAAGATGATAAGGGAATGGAACATATCTCTTATGAGGAGAGGTTGAGGGAGCTGGGTCTCTTTAGCTTGGAGAAGAGGAGACTGAGGGGGTGACCTCATCAATGTTTACAAATATGTAAAGGGTGAGTGTCAGGATGATGGAGCTAGGTTTTTTTCAGTGATGTCCAGTGATAGGACAAGGGGCAATGGGTGTAAACTGGAGCATAGGAGGTTCCATGTGAACATCAGGAAAAATTTCTTTACTGTGAGAGTGACAGATCACTGGAACAAGTTGCCCAGGGGGTTTGTGGCTTCTCCTTCGTTGGAGATATTCAAGGCCCGCCTGGACAAGTTCCTATGTGATGTACTTTAGGTTACCCTGCTCTTGCAGGAGGGTTGGACTAGATGATCTTTTGAGGTCCTTTGCAACCCTTAGGATTCTGTGATTTTCTTCCCTCCCAGTATGAATTAAAACATATTTAAATATAGGGCTCAATTGGGCTCTTCTGTGTGCCAAAAGAACACCATAGCTACCATGCAGGAAGTCATTTTCATGTATACTTTTTAATAGTAGTGCCAAAACTCTAAAGATAATCAGGGATTTGAGGGTTAGATACCTTTTGGGTGCTTATATAGGAAGACAAAGAAACAAATAATTCATTACTGAATTATTAAAGTAACCAAACTCTATTGACTAGAGTTTAGAATGGATTTCACCTAAATTGCTGTCTGAGGTATTTCTTACCCAAGGAAAAGAATCAGTTATAACTGTTCACCTGCCATTTTGCTGAATTGAGCAATATGGAGATCTGTTACTGCTCTAATTAATGCAAGACTTTTAAACATGTCAGTTGGAGTGTTGTACATCACCACATAGCAGACTTAGATCTAATGGATAACAACACTGTAAGATCTTGTTACTAGTTTTCAATCGCTTTGCTAAACTTCTAATCACTTCCTACATTTCCTAATCATGCTAACTGCTGAATTTCTGCTTCACGCTGGTTTGTGCTTTGTGGGTCTGCTTTTAACATCAGGAGAAAAATACGAAGCATTCAGCTTCTGCAAGAGAAGTTGCAGTTGGGCTTCTTTCTTAGTGATTAGATGAAGGGAATGCAACTGGGAGTATAAAATATATCTGGAACTAGAGATCAGTACTTATGTGAGCACTCTCCTCTGAAGCCTTGTGTGGAACCCTAAGACACATCCATTCAACACCTTAAAAAAAATCCAACTAAACATAAACAGAATTGTAAGACTGTTTAAGTGCTTGACATGCAAGATTTTTGTGTGACTTTATGCATGTGCTCATTCTGCTATAGGAGATAATGTCATAGGTAACAAAAGCCAAGGCGATTTTGGTTTACAAAAGACTGCATTGTGACGTGGGTGATGGTGGAAAGCACAAAGATGGAAGCCTGGGGCTTTTGGAATTGGGATGTAAAAAAGAAATCTGCTTTGGGAGATGAAGAGCAGATGGCAGTAGTCTCTTTAAAGCAACTAAGCAAGTTTCTCCTCTGTAACAAAGATTCTGACAGTAACTTCTGAAACAGTCCTTGTTATGGGGATGTAGCTTTGAAGCAGCATTTAAACTTATTCATAAACTATTTTTCTTAATATTGGTTTATGCAGCTTTGTACTTCAAGATTGCCAAGTCTATTGTTTTTCTATTCATAGAAGGAAAGATTAATGTAAACTAGCATAGTCCTATCTATTCAGTGCTTTCAAAACTACGTATGTTATAAGTAAAACTGATTCCTGTCCTCTCAGAGTCTGTCAAGAATCACTATGGGGAATCAATTATAGATCTAGCAGTAGGTTACACCCTATCTTTTTAAAAGACTGTAGGTGTTTTTAAAGTTCTTGCCTTCACATTTTAGAATATATTTGAATGTGAAATAGTTTGTGAAATCCTTGTTACAGATTTAGAAAGATGTTTAGAATTAAATGAATTATGATATTGTATTAATATTTATAACCTCTTTTAGAATTTAAAGAACAGTTATGTAGGACAGCCTGATACAACATGGTATGTCATGTTGAAATATACTTTTGTTTGAAGGAACCTATTCTGTCTTTTAGATCCTTGCTGTCGTTTGAGTTTCTGCATCTGATTAACTACTCAGAGTAGGAGTAGCTTTATGGGCTTAGATACCAACTTAATTACTAGCTTTTAACATGCCATCTGGTACTTTTATTAGCTTGGCTTCTGTTGTAAGGCATGCAATATTTTCAGTTTAAGGATAAGTAGATAAGCCTGTTGGAGTATACTCTCCTTGCTCTATGTAGATGATAATCAGAAATTATGATTTCTGATATATTAAGGCAATTCATGAAGAATTTATGAACTGAGCTGGATTATTCCCTGTGTAATAGTATTGAATAACTTACTGCATTCTTTTTGCTGCAGCTCTACAGATTAATTCCCGGTGCTGTTAAGGTCATAAGATGTACCTATTTTTGTTCCTTGGACATTTAATGTAATGTAAAAAAATCACAATCTTATTTTGAAACTCTTTTACTTACTACTGGCTTGCTTATACAAGGGTTTATAATTTTCAAGGCAAAGAGTTGGTAAATTGCTGCTTTGTCAAATTTTTAATAAAATTTTTAATTTGTCTGAGTCATCAAAATACTAATTTCTGTGTCTTTAGACTCAGTGTGCAGTCCAAACTCTATGTAACTTCATTTTGTTTCATTACTACAGATATACATTATAGTTATCCCTACAGTAGCAGAAAACTCTCTGGTGGAAGTCTACACAGATTTAGTCTGAACCATACTGCCTTATTTTCTTTCTGAATTACTGCTTGAATGTCACTGGAAATAGTCAATAATTAATAATGTAGTGATCTGCTGGAGAAGTAGACCTGATTATTCTTGATGTGTCTTCTGGGTCAGCGTTCCCACTGCCCAAGATGTGCTTCCCATGTGGAACATGGGAAGGTAACTGACTATATCTGTTGGTGTTAATTTTTGAGACTTTCTAGAATTTGAACTCCCCTAGCAGCCCTGCATTAAATTATGCTGCTTGAGATAAGGACCAGACAGGAAGGGAGGAAAGCTTCCAGCTGCTTTATCTCTCCCCAAAATATCTCATCAATTCTGTGGTGTTTTCCAGATTAACTTGAATGCAGCTACAAGTCAGAGTATTTGTCCCAAAATCTTCTCTATTGCTAGGTGTGTCCATGCAGAACAGACACCAAGATTTATAAGTAGCTCGGGTAAAAATATGTGGGGGGAAACTACAAAGCTGCAACATGGTAAGAGGGAAATTGAAGTTTATTGTCAACACTCCAGTTTAGAGCCCAGGTTTATAATACAACACATCAAACTTGGAATCCTGGCCTGGGTGCTTGAAAGATTAAAAAATATTAGGTATAAAATTGTGGACTCTTCTTGTAACAGTTTATTATTAACATGCTTTTTTTTTTTCCCCACATTTAGAATTTGAGAGAATTTTAGCTTGTACTTCTGTTCACAAATGATTTATAGCCAGAGCAGGCAAAACAAAATTCCTCAAAGCCTCCAAACTATACCCACTAAGGTGTAGAAGGGTTGCAGAAGAGAACACTGCCAACAAATACTGACTTTAGGAATAAAAATCACTAAGCTTGTGCTGCAAAACATCACAAACTTATAGATGTATTTCAACACATGATGCATTGACTGAGGTTTTTGTTGTTTTTCTTTTTTTTTTTTCCATTTTGAAGGGAGAGATGACATAAAATATCCTGGCAGGTCTCTTAGTCAAATCTGTTCATCTTCCCTTCTTCATAATATCATACAATAGTTGCAGACACTTTGAGGATGCAGATGTTTAATTTTTTCCTCCATTTTTCCATAGCATAATGGAGACTCAGCACTTCTTCCAAAATGCTGAGTAGCTCTGCGGTGGCTGAAGGGGATTTGTCATCAGAATGTGCATGTGTTCTTGTCAGATGCCTACAGACTTGTGGGTAAATGTCTGATATTTGATTAGTGTGGTATCTTGATGCAATAGTGCATTCTCAGGGGCTATCCTTACAAACTGTCCTTACCTGACTTGCATGAGACCCTATGCATTTTTATTACTAGTGCATAAAGCTTAAAAGTGCTTCAGTCAGTGGAGAATTAAATGATCTTTACTCCTATGTTCTTAAAATCCCTATGTATTTCTGATATTTCACAGGAAGTTCTTAAGTGCTGATGGTATCTCTGGGGATCTACAGCTACATAGCTGAAAGCAAACGATTCTGGTGCTTTGTTGTGTCAAACCAGCTTCAATGACTCGGATGCTGGCTAGCTCAGGTGATCATGTATGACAAGGTCAGGAAGTAGAAAGTGCTGAATGCTGCTATTATTTTCACTGGTATGGTAATTGAAGGAGAAGATCATGGTAATATAAAGGGAAATTGGAATGCTTTATTCTGTTCGTTGCCAAATAGTAGTCATATTTCACTTGCCATCCCTGCAAGAATGGACAGCAGAGCAAGTTCTATTTGCTAACATCAATTTCTTTTGCTAGATGTCTTTTTGCATTCCACAGTGTCTTAGACTGATCACTATGGAATTTAATTTACAGCATCTCAAAACAGCGTAACACTGTTCACTAGGGGCTGAGAGATACATTAGTGAACACCTAACTCTTGTAACAGGGGAGGGCTCTGCAAAGGGGTTCTGGAATGCTGCTGCAATTTGCATGAGCAGTGGGAGCATAATGTTTGAACTCAGTTCATGGTGGAATTGAACAGTTTGTGATTTTATAGAGTGATTATATGTCGTAGATGACAAGATCCACTGATGGAGATAAAAATGTAATCACAGGAAAATCTTTGACCAGCTCTAAATATAAATAAGGCTGCAAAAATGGCACTTTTCAGATCTATCTATAGGCATCTCTCTGAGCTCAGCTTCTCCTTAATTCCTTGAGACGGGGGGCTGTAGAGATGCTGAGAATGGACTATTGATTACAGACTGTAGTGTGTCATGGTTTAAGCCCAGCAGTAAATCAGAACCATGCAGTCTCTGTCTCACTCCCCCCTTTTTCCCCCAGCCCCTGCTCCTGGAGGAATGGGGAGGAGAGTCGAAATAATGTAACTCCCACGTGCTGAGATACAAACAGTCCAGTAACTAAGGTATAACACAAACCCACTACTGCTACCACCAATAATAATAAGGGAAATAACAAGGGAAGAGAATACAACCTCAAACCATCTGCCGACTGATACCCAGCCTGACCGAGCAGTGGTCTCCCTTCTGGGTAACTGCCCCCAGTTCTACATCCTGGCCTTGATGTGCTGTGGTATGGAATACCTCTTTGGCTAGTTTGGGTCACATGTCCTGTCTCTGTTTCCTCCTGGCTTCCCCTCCTCCCTGGCAGAGCACGAGACTCAGAAAGTCCTTGGTCAGAGTAAACATTACTTAGCAACAACTGAAAACATTGGTGCTATCAGCGCTGTTCCGGACACTTTTGCCCAAGTGTGGCTGTTCTGAAAATGAGTCCCATTGTCTGATTCAGTTCTCCCTGGGGTGCTGTGTCACCACAAAATCTGTTTCTCAAGGCCCAAGATAGAGTTCTGGCCACTGGTGTGGAGCACAGCATACGTTTCCAGCACTCCGGTGGTTGCTTCCACCATGGTAAGCACATGGCACTTGTCTTGGTGGGTTGGTGGGAGTGTGATATAAATCAGTCTGCCAGGCCTCCCCATATTTGTACTTCAGCCATCGTCCTCCATACCAAAGGGGCTTTAATTGTTTACCTTGCTTAATTCCAGCACGTTTCATACTCATGAATAACCTGGGCAATAGTGTCTATTGTTAAATCCACCCCTCGATCACGAGCCCATCTATATATTGCATCTCTGCCCCGATGGCCTGAAGTATCGTAGGACCACAGGGCCAAAAATAATTCACCCTTATGTTGCCAATCTAAGTCCATCTGAGCCACTTCAATCTTAGCCGCTTTATCCACTTGTTGGTTGCTCTGGTGTTTCTCAGTGGCCTGACTCTTGCTTACATGAACATCTACATGGAGTACCTTCACCACCAGGGTCTGCACCTGGGCAGCGATATCTTCCCACAGTGCAGCAGCCCAGATAGGTTTACCTCTGCGTTGCCAGTTGCTCTGCTTCCATTGCTGCAACCACCCCCACAGGGCATTTGCCACCATCCATGAGTCAGTATAGAAAGAAAGTACTGGCCACTTTTCTCATTCAGCAATGTCCAAGGCCAGCTGGATGGCTTTCACATTGGCAAACTGACTTGATTCAACTTCCCCTTCAGCAGTTTCTGCAACTTGTCATCAAGGACTCTATACAGTTGCCTTCCATCTCCGATGCTTTCCCACAATGCAGCAGGATCCATCAGTAAACAAGGCATATTGCTTTTCATTTCCTGACAGTTTATTATACGGTGGGGGCTCTTCAGCACGCATCACCTCCTCCTCTGGTGACATTCCGAAATCTTTGCCCTCTGGCCAGTCTATGATGACTTCTAGAATGCCTGGACGACTGAGATTTCCTGTTTGAGCTTGTTGTGTAATTAGCGCAGCACATTTACTCCATGTAGCATCAGTTGCATGATGTGTAGAGGAGACCCTGCCTTTGAACATCCAGCCCAGCACGGGCAACCGGGGTGCCAGGAGGAGCTGTGCCTCAGTGCCAATCACTTCTGAAGCAGCTCGAACCCCTTCATAGGCTGCCAGGACCTCTTTTCCAGTATTTCTCAGATCCTCTGTATCCCCATCTCCAAACACCAAGGGGCTGATCTTGAGTCTCCCCTGGAGCTTTCTGCCAGAGGCTCCAGGTAGGACCATTCTCCCCGGCTGCGGTGTTGAGTGCATTTTTTACATCTGGCCCGGTCCGCACAGGTCCAAGGGCTACTGCATGAACTATCTCTCATTTAATTTGCTCAAAGTCTTGTTGTTGCTCAGGGCCCCATTTAAAATCATTTTTCTTCCTGGTCACATGATAGAGAGGGCTTACAATCAAACTGTAATTTGGGATGTGCATTCTCCAGATCCCCACAGCACCCAAGAAAGCTTGTGTTTCTTTCTTATTAGTTGGTGGAGACATTGCTGTTATCTTGTTGATCGCATCTGTGAGGATCTGGCTGCATCCATCTTGCCGTTTTATTCCTCAAAATTGAATCTCCTGTGCAGGTCCCTTGACCTTACTCCGTTTTATGGCAAAACCGGCTTTCAGCAGGATTTGGATTATTTTCCTCCCTTTCTCAATGACTTCTTCCTCTGCATCAACCCACACGATAATGTCATCAATGTATTGCAGGTGTTCTGGAGCTTGCCCCTCTTCCAGTGCAGTCTGGATCAGTCCATGACAGATGGTAGGGCTGTGTTTCCACCCCTGGGGCAGTCGGTTCCAAGTGTACTGGATGCCCCTCCAAGTAAAAGCAAAGTGTGGCCTGCACTCTGCTGCCAAAGGAATTGAGAAAAATGCATTGGCAATATCAATTGTGGCATCCCATTTGGCTGCCTTTGAGTCCAGTTCACGTTGAAGTTCTAGCATGTCCGGTACGGCAGCACTCAATGGTGGTGTGACTTCGTTCAGGCCACGATAGTCTACTGTTAGTCTCCACTCTCCATTAGACTTCCACACTGGCCATATGGGGCTGTTAAAGGGTGAGTGGGTCCTACTCATCACTCCTTGACTCTCCAGTCTACATATCAGCTGATGGATGGGAATAAGGGAGTCTCAGTTGGTGTGATATTGCCACTGGTGCACCGTTGTGGTCACAATTTGCACTTGTTCTTCAACTTTCAGCAACCCCACAGCAGAAGGATCCTTTGAGAGACCAGGCAAGGTGGACAACTGCTTAATTTCTTCTGTCTCGTAAGCAGCAATACCAAAAGCCCATCGGTACCGTTTTGGGTCTTTGAAGGACCCTCCCCTCAGGTAGTCTATGCCAAGGATGCATGGAGCCTCTGGACCAGTCACAATGGGGTGTTTTTACCACTTCCTCCCAGTCAGGCTGATTTCAGCCTCCAGTGCAGTCAACTCTTGGGATTCTCCTGTCACTTCAGAAATATAAATGGCTTCCACCCCTTGACAACTTGATGTGCAGAGGTGTCTACTAGAGCCTTATACTTCTGTGGGACCGATGTGCCAGGCCATCTGACCCACACAGTCCAGTAAACCCGATTGTCCCTCACCTCCCCCTGGCTGGTGGCAGCGCCCATCCAATAATGATCACAATATTGGACAATTACATGTTGTAGGAAGGGATTAGTCCTCTTTATCACATGAGCTGGAGTAAAATCAGCTCTTCCACTCCATCTGGGAACCTGCTCACCAGAGACTGAAGCCTCAGCTTTCATGGGATGATCAGCCTTGACCTTGTCCTTCTTCTCTTCAATTCACACACTCATTTCTCCAGAGCTGAGGTAGGTTTTCCATTCCACTTTCTCATGTCTTCTCCGTGATCCCACAGGTAAAACCATAGGGTGACCCGTGCCATTTACCTCCTATATCTTCTCTCTTGAGCACTGGGATGCCTTTTGTTACTACCTGAGACATGTGTTGGTACATGTGAGGAGCTGTATAGATTGGACAGATCATCTCTCAATTGTTTGAACTCCTGGGACAGTTTTTCCACAGCTTTCAACCCTGATGGAAGGGTTGAGATTGTCTTTGAACTCCACCGCTACCACCAACGACAACAATGATAAGAGAAAACAACAAGGGAAGAGAATACGATACCACCGGCCAAGAAACAAGTCCCACCTGGAAGCCCGTGTTCTTCCGGATAGCTCCCAGTTACCCCCCACCCCGGGCATGACGTGCTGTGGTATGGAATACCTCCTTGGCTAGCCTGGGTCAGGTGTCCTGTCTCTGCTTCCTCATGGCTTCCCCTCCTCCCTGGCAGAGCATGAGCCTCACAAAGTCCTTGGTCAGGGTAAACATCACTTAGCAACAACCAAAAACATCGGTTTCACCAACATTGTTCCCAGGCTGGAAGTTAAAACACAGCACTGCACCAGCTACCACAAAGGAGAAACATGACTGCTACTGCTGAACCCAGGACAATAATACAAGTGTGGAATTTTTTTTAGTAACCTTATCCTGAAGGGTGGCTTTCAGTATCAGGTCACACTACTTCTGGCTTAAAATCTGTGTGCAATTAATATAGGTAGGTTTTTACCTTCTGTTATAATGGAGTTGTTCCACAACTCATTGGAGTTAAGGAATTATTTTTAAAAGACTTCATTTGCTCGAGTTTTCAGTCAGGATTGCTTAGGCTAGAACTCAGTGATGAATCGGTTTGTATCTCATCTTTCTCAATGTTACTAAATTTTACAGAGTGGTAATTTTAAATGGCTTGTGATCTTTACAGAAAAGCTCAATTATATTATGCCTTTATCTGGCCAGAGTTGTATTCTTAGGCAAACAAATCACTTTTGATGAAAACCTGATTTTAAATTGAACCAACTTCAAATACATTTAAAATATGACTCCTATGTCCATTTATCTGCTTTAAAAAGAGGAAAACTGGGCTTTGCTTGATTAAATAACTTGAGAAGCACACAAAAGAGCATTTGTGTATAAACCTATAACTTTCAGATTTTTAGAGTCAAGGCTGCAATATGTAAGTAGATTATGCTAAGGCCCAGTTAGAATTGAACTTGGCTGGGGATGTGAGGGATAACAGGAAGGGATTCTATAGGTATATTGCAAATAAAAGACAGACGAGCGACAATGTGGGCCCTCTCCCGAAGCTCTCGGGAGAAATGGCTACCCTGGATTTGGAGAAGGCTGAGCTTCTTAATGACTTCTTTGCCTCAGTCTTTACTGGCAAAGGCTCTGACCACACCACCCAAGTCTTGGAAGGCAGATGCAGAGACTGCACGAATGAAGACCTTAAGACCGCTATGGGAGAGCGTCTGGCTTGAGAGCGTCTGGCTTGAGACCATCTTAAGAACTAGAACGCACACAATCCATCCATGGGTCCTGAAGGAGCTGGCAAATGGAGTAGCTGAGCCACTGTCCATCACATTTGAAAAATCATGGATGTCAGGTGAAGTTCCCGACGACTGGAAAAAGGGTAATATAACCCCCATTTTCAAAATGGGGAAAATGGGGAGCTACAGACTGGTCAGTGTCACCTCTGTGCCTGGCAAAATCTTGGAGCAGATTCTCCTGGAAGGCATGCTAAAGCACATGAAAAACAGCAAGGTGGTTGGTGACAGCCAGCACGGCTTCACCAAGGGGAAATCCTGCCTGACCAATTTGGTGGCCTTCTATGATGCGGCTGCGGAACTGATGGACAGGGGTAGAGCAGTTGATGTCATCTCTCTGGACTTGTGCAGAGTGTTCAACACTGTCCTGCATGACATCCTTGTCTCTAAATTGGAGGGACATTGGTTTGATAGACAGACCACTCGATGGGCCAGAAGGATGATCAGGGGACTGGAGAACCTCCTATATGAAGATAGGATGAGAAAGTTGGTGCTGTTCAGCCTGGAGATGAGAAGGCTGCATGGAGACCTCATAGCAGCCTTCCAGTATCTGAAGGGCGCCTATGAGGATGCTGAGGAAGGACTCTTCATTAGTGACTGTAGTAATAGGAGAAGGGGTAACTGGTTAAAACTTAAACAGGGGAAGTTTAGATTTTGTATAAGGAGGAAATTCTTTCCTGTTAGGGTGGTGAGGCACTGGAATGGGTTGCCCGAAGAAGCTGTGAATGCTTCATCCCTGGCAGTGTTCAAAGCCAGGTTGGACAGAGCCTTGGTTGACATGGTTTAGTGTGAGGTGTTCCTGGCCATGGCAAGGGCAGTTGGAACTAGGTGATCTTAAGGTCCTTTGCAACCCTAACTTTTTTATGATTCTATGCCCAGCTCAAAAATAATCCATTCATTCATTTTCATGTAGATAATAGAAGACATGAGGCAAAAGGGAAGCACAACTGGGCAAGATAACCAACCTCTTATTCCTTAAAACTCTGGCCCAAAAATGCCACTGCAAACCGTAAAACTCAACTGAATGTCTCCTAAACTGTCAACTACAGTGGGCCCTATTGCAGCTGTGATGCAGTTGACACCTACTTTTCTGTTCCAGCCCAGCTGAATGCATAGAATCACAGAATCCTAAGTCAAAAGTTGAAAAAGCCCAGGCAATGCTTGCCTATAAGAAATGTGCAGAACTGCCTTCTGTCTTTACGGTTTCAGAGCAAGGATGAGATGGGGCAGAAAAGACAAATGTTCTACCACAACCTGAAAGTAAAAAAGCAGTGAGATGTGATATGGAGGAAACAGGCATGTGGAACATGGTTTCATTTTCCCCATTTCTCATCCAAGTCTGTCTTAGTTACCCTGTTACTTGCAGTAGCCCTTTCAAAGCTTCAATCTAGCTGATAAAATCTGAATGTAATACTAAATTTCCACCTGCTGTCTCTATGCTGTTACTCATGGTTGGAAATAACTGCAGACATGCAAGATGTGTGCAGTTACATATGCCCACATAGCTTAATGTTACTGTCCCAGAGGATGGAGTGCCTGACAGGATAGCTATCTATGTGTCATTGTAAGCGGCGAGGAGAAGCAAGACAGGCCAACCCAATATGGGTGATAAGCAAACTTCTACTTTATTTGTGGCGCACTTCGCTTAAATCCGCGTGGTGTTTAGCCACGCCTACTAGTCACAACAGTATTGGTTAGTTCTACACAGCTTCCTTCACATTCTCCTCCCACATCCGGTATTCGGTTACCTGTGAGGCCTACACCTTGCTTTGCTCGCACAAGGCCTCTAAGGATCTATGGCCTTGCTGTTGGAGCCATTCTGCAACAATTCCCCCCTTTTTCTTTTGTGCGAGCAAAACATTGTGGGTCATTCTGTTCACTTGTTTTCACCACGCAACTATAAGCAAGTCTAACAACTACAATGATTGAAACAACAATGATACATAAGCGCAGTCCTTCAAATAGCAGTGTTTTAAGTCAACCTGTAGTGCCCCATGAGGACAACCATTTAGTTATCCCTAGGTCATTGCTCACTTGCAATTGCTGGGTAAGCTGAGCCAGAGTTTTCAGCTGTGCATGTATCGAATTAGAATGACCAGAAAGATTCATACAACACATTCCATCAAACTCTTCACATCCATGTCCCTGTTCCAACAACAAAAGGTTCTGCAGTGTTGCATGTCTTACAGAGTCAACATTAAACAACAAATCAGAAATTGCCTTTGGTGTAGCATTTGTCTGCTTAGCGACTCAGCAACTCAGTCTGTTTAGTTGAGCCAAGGCCCTGGCTGAAGCACTTACAGTGATTTGGCATATTATGGATACATGCCTTGAAGACCCTTAGTGACTAGCATATAATTGGTTAAACACAGGTGTGAGAACTCAACCTTGAAAGCTAGCCAACAGTCCACAGTTCTCATTAACTTGGTGAATTCCAGCCTCTTATCTTGCTTGCTTAAGCTTCTTCGGGCCTCTCACGGCCTTGCTGTATCTTTCAGGATTATTCAAAGTTTATGTACCAATTATGCATTCTCCCGTGAGAACACTGTCTCCACATCTCACCCCTTTTGTTTTATCCAGTAACAAGTTGCTACTACAGCAAGGCACACACACATTTACATTAGCAGAGTAACTATTACAGGGCGCAGCAGCACGTTTTTGCAATCAACCCTACTTTGTATTTTGGCTTTTAGTGTTGTGTTCTAGAAAGCATGGACGAGACTCATTTGAGATGAAACTGAATTGCAAAATACACTCTGAGGGTGCTCTACTATTTAATCATCACACTAGACAAGAGCCATTATGAAGTAAAGCAAGATACTGTGGCTGTAGAGTGACTAGCCACTACTAGACTATTTTGCTCCCCATATCTGGACTTTTGGAGTTCCATGGAAGTAGACAGTGCTATGTAGCTCATCTAAGTCATGGTCTAAAAAGCATGGCAACATCAATATGATATGTTGCCTGGGCAAGTAAGCTGTGCAGACTGTACTGACTTCTGCAAAATTTAGTACACAAACAGCTTGAAAATGAGTTTCAGACTCTTATTAATCCTATCCATGGTATATCAATATAAGTAGAAATATTTATAAATATATAAAAATATATTACTAAGATATAAAATTCTAGTGATGTGAAAATACTGACTTGCTTATTCATAATACATATAAAAAGTTCCATGCTTGTACATGGAATAGTACCAGCTGAAAGATGAAAAAACACAATTATCTGACATTACTTCTGTTAAGAACGTCTAATGGAACTTCAATTCACTCAACACAAAGTTGCAGCATGAAGGTACTTGCAAATTTCATCTTTCTCAAGTGTAGAGAAATAGTTGGGTACTTAATACTGTCATGTGGGGTAACTATTTACTTTAAAATCAATTTCACTGAACAAGTTTGGAACATAATTGCTAAGAGAAACACTTACAAATGATCTGTCAGATGATTTGGAACAGTGCAGGGTAAATCATGGAAGTGAAGAATCCTGTCTTTTGAAATTTTGATCTACAGCAGTCAACTTAGCCTGAGCCAGTATTGACTTCAGTGTCCGCAACTGGTCTGAAACAATAATTGATTGATGCCAATTGCATTATGTAGTAGAAAAGGAAAGTTAATTGAAAGGATGGGAAGAGCTGTCCAAATGGATTGTTAGTCTTTCAATAGATGAAGGATTTTTAAGATGTGCTTCATTAGCAATGTTAGATGACTTTGTATACAAAAGTATGTCCAAATAGCAGTATTGATATGCTGAATCACTTTGTTTCTATGTAACATGGAGCAAATATAAAAGTCTAGAAAAATTGTCTTGACCTCTCATTGCTTCTAAAAATTTCTTCTCGATGTATTTTACAGTTAGGACTGCCTTTGAAATTTCTTTATTGAGCTTATTTTAAGGTCTTTATAACTATGAGCCATGAATTAGTAGTGCATTAATTTTGATTTTAAACATTATGAAACTTTTTGGTTTTTTTGGACCATAGGCGACTTATCTCCTGTTTTCACTTTAACATGTGGTTAATTAAAATGTAATGATACGGTCAAAAAAAGAAACTAGCTATCCTATAGATCTTACTTTTGAGCAAAAAAAAAGAAAAGAACATTTTTTTTAAGCCTTTGGTATTTTATTTATGTAATTCTACCAGCTTCATGAAAAGCTTCCTTGATATTTGAAATGTGCTTCTGTTATAGACATTAGTAGCATATAGCTGGATAAAATGTGGCAGACTTTTTCCAAAAGAAGCCATATATTCAAAGAACTTATCAGTGTTTATAGAAGGCACTATTAGTTTGCTGACAAAATGAGTATTTTAAAAAGTTTCTTTTTTTTTTTTAATTGAAGAAACTTCAAACATTCAACTCCTTGTTATTGTTACTCACTGTTCTCTAAGAAAATGCTGGCATGAAACATTTGCAGATCTTTTTACTGCATCCTTTTATCAAGGATGTACTAGATTTGTTATTTTAGCTCACTGGAAATGTGTCTACTTGGATTCTATAAAACTTTATATAATCAATAACACAACTTCCAGTTTATTTTAAGATTTGTCTTAAACTTTCAATGCTAAATATTGTATTGTGATATAATGTGAGGGTAAAAATCTAGGTCTTAAATTAAATTGAGCAAGTTTTGCTCAAATTATGCAAGAACTTTGTATTCACAGATGAAGCAGAAGAACCATCCCAGTGCTTGAGGTATCTGGTCACGAGGTTCAGTACACTTCTGCAGAAACCTGATTTTCCCCCAAAGTGTAAAATATCAATGATGTTTTATGTATGCTCAAATTTGATTTGATGCTGAAGGAGAATAACCTAACAAATAGGTTATGATGAACCTTGTAAGAGTAAGAAATGTACTAGTGCAATGGGTTTTTTTACAGATCGTGTGATATGACCATAGCAATTGAGCTTCACAGTCAAAATAATTACCTGTGTAATCTCTCACTTCCCTAGGAAATAAAGGTAACAAGATGAATCTTCTTAATGAAAGGGAGGACAGTAAGTTTAGGGTCAAGACTTTGAAGAGTGACTAATAACTTCAAGTCTTTTATAGTGAATGAGAAATAAGTATGAAATAGTTATCAAGAATCAAACTTCTTTTGCATTTCTCAGGTTGTATATTGAAAACTAAACATGCCCTGAATTTTTAGCTGGTAACAGAAAATCTTAGACTGCTCAATTCCCTTTAACTTACTGTGCCTAATCCTCTCAAACAGTGGTCTCCTGTTGCATAGTACCAAAAGGAGTCTACTGCATTCATTAGAAATTTTTATGTCATGTAGTGAATCTTTCAAATATCTCTTCAGATCTCTTCAGTCAATGTTCATCAGATTTTTTACGGTATGGAGGGGAAAAAAAAAACAAACAAGAAACAACCAAACAAAGAAAACCACAAACAAAAACCACACCCAAAACACAAACAAAATCCAGAAATTAATTGTGGCCATTTATTCTACTAACAATCTGTTGGGTCATCTGGCGTGTCAAAGGCAGATACTGCCAAGCATGCCATCAAAAATTTATTGAAAACAAACGTAGTTGGAAGTGCAAACGAGTACTTAGAGATGAGATTTGTTTTAAAGGTAGTTGAGTAGTCAAAGATGCAAATAACACCTGACTGATATCACTGAGTTGAATGCTTTGAAAATCCTATTTTCTGCCTACTTGGATCTTTGTCATTAAATAAGCTTACTGTTCTAAATCAGGCATTGCCCACTTAGTGAAAATTCCTATTGTATTTATGGAAGTCTAATGGAAGCCAGAAAGATGAATTTCAGTCTTCTTCCTACCCTGAGGTATTTTTTCTCAAAATTATTGTAATTACAAAACCTAATGTTATGCATCCTGTAGGAGAGAGACATTTGTCAGCTCTAGGGAGTAATAACTTATGTACATGTCATAATTAACACCATCGGGATGTTGCATTTTTCATAAGGATAGAAACACTTCCAGTAGCTTGATACCCAGGTGTTGTATATGATGGTAGATATAAACAGAGCTATGTAACTGTTGAATCCCAAAGGGAAGGCCATGACTCACACTGTCTGAGCCAATCTGGAGGATTTAATTGTTGCAAATATTTGCCAACTAAAGGAAAGTGTTCAATCAGGAAATAAGTCATAATTAAAATAACATTTTTAAGTTTTTTTCTTGGTTTACTTATTTGATTTACCTTCTGAAGCTGGAGCAGTGTCAGCCATGAAGTGTCAGCTTTGACCCACCGTATGTGAGTGAAACTCAGTAATTTACCTGGTTAACTGCCTAGTAGGCAGAGAATTTCCTGTATATGGGGGGTTTTGTGTTCTTGTGGATGTTTGCAAGGTAAGACAGAACCTAAATTTTCCCAGTAAAAATCCTTTCATAAAGGAAGACAAAATGGCAGATAAAATGAACTTAAGTCTTAATGGTGCATTAAAATCAGGCAGGCAAGAGAAACCTCTGTGTGTGTGTGTGTATAAATCACTTCAAAGTAGTTAAAGTTGAGGTAAGAATTAAAATTAATATCTGCTGACATTTGCACAACATGCTTGTTTATTAATTTTGCTTCAGATAATTGTATTACTTTTGAGTACTGGGAAGAACATTTCAGTTGTAAAAATACATTTTCAAATAGGTGATACTTAAAGCAAACATAAATTCTTGTAAACAAGATGGGAGAATGACATTTTGCCACAGCTTGTACAGGCTGTCCTAAATTGAGATATTATTATGTATTAACGTTTATTACCTTGGAGTAAAGAGAAAACAATATAATCTTTCCAAATGGAAAGACCCTTGTGATGACTACAAATACAAAGCTATTTTACAAGCTGAGGCTTTGTGTAACTAAGACTCTCTGAAGCAATTTAATTATCAGTTGCAAAGTTTAATTTTTGATCAGAGGAGGTTAAACGTTTCCCTCCTCTTTGGCAAAATGAACAAGTAAATGTCTTCACTTGCTTTTAAATATAGCAAGGGAGACAAATCAAGGCAGTATTACAATAAGATTTGTATGTCTTTTGCTAGTAGTGGGATGATGATGCTACACAAATGGGAAAGCAGTAGGCAAGGGGAAGGGGAGAGAGGCTGTGTAAAAATGTAATTATTTTTTGGGACTAATCACGCTTGATTACTCATAGTAGCATAGGCTATAAATGATTTATTTCCACAGCATTTGACAGACAATTTTAAAATGAATAAAATGATACAAAGGCTTCTGCAATTGAAAATGTAATCATCCCTTGGGTTACTGTAAAATAATGTAGGAAAGGAATATTTCTGTCTAAAGAGTCTGCTATGTTATGAAGACTATGCTATTAACATGGAATGTTATAAGCATATCTATCTGTTTTGTTTTTCCTGAGCTAATCAAGCATATGTGTTAGGGAGTTCGTCTATGTTCTATTATTTGAAGACTTTGCGTACAGGTTTCGTCACTGCCATGTTTTAGTTATGGTTGGCATTGGGAAGCATTCAACCAGCAACAAATATGCTTAGGTTCATATTAGCCAAAATGTACAGCTTGCCTGTAGTAATCCATCTGACCTTTACGGTAGCCTGTTGAACCTTTGAGCAGTCTAATTTGAGAATCTAGTTTAATTTTTAGAGGTTGCAGTACTTGAAGATTTGAAACCTGGAGCTTCATCCTCTTTATTCATTCTGTCAAGGCTCACTTTTTGCTATGCTTTTGGGAGCACAGAGCACTCTGTATAGAACAAAAATACATGACATAATTTTTGCAGCTGCAAAATCAACAGCTCAGTAGACTCTTTTGTTACGGTTTTCCTTCAAAATGTTAGCCTTTCATCTGAAGTGTTTCACTATCAAAGGAGTAAAATAAAAGTTCATCATGTTTTCTACTTTACTGAAATCCCTAAATAGATTGTGGGGGAGCATCAGAAATTAATCAAGTCAATATATATCTGCAGGTAGGTATGCTTCCCTGCTGGTTAACAGAAAAGAGAAGTCACTTTAATTTAGTCATTTGCAAGGATGGCATAATCAAATAACATTTGCCAGTTGTGACTGACATAACTGTTAACCCAGGTTAGAAAGACAAAAAGGTCTGGCAAAGCGCATAACTTTCTGATATCTAATGTATTTTAGGACCTCTGTTCCAGTTGGGTACAGATGCCAAGTCTCAGGATGTTTCTGTAAAGCTGATATTTGCATTGCTAGTGACTCAGACTGTTATCTGCCAAAGCTATGCTTTGTTCTTTCTAACACTGGTGCTGATGGTAAAGGGCTGAGATGTTTTTATAGAGCCACTTCACTCCTTGGGGTTGGAAAAATAATCAGTAAGTGCCATTTCTGAACGCAGAAATCCGAATGTAATATGCTTTCAGTTTTATGTAGGGGAGAGATGTAAAGTCTTACAGCACCTGTAATCTTGCTTTTTATCTTGGCTTTTTATCTTGAGCTGCTGACCTAGATTATGCGACTGAAATAGGCAAAAAAGTTCAGTTTCTTGCCAGCAAGCTCATAGTGCATGAAACCCTGTTAGCTGTTTCAATTAACAAAAAACAATCTTGAAGCAAAAGGAGGGGAAATCCGTGGTTATAAAATTCAAATTAATGAAAGCATGATGAGAGAAAAAAAGAAAAGAAAATGTAAGTTGAGTTGAGAAATTTAAATTTTTCATTTCAACAAAATCTATTGACGTTTCTACCTAGGAATGCTTAGAAGATCTTGTTTAAACCATTTCTTATTCTTAAAAATATAGAAATACATTTACATTTGAATATATTTTTATAGGCTATAGTCTCATTTTTTAAACATATATTTTTATATTTACTACTTTTATTCCTTTTTGGTCATTATTCCTCCCACTTCTGTAAAAGGTATTTTTCCAGCTCTAGAAAAGCTTTCAGAGAGTCTGTTAAAATACAGCTAAACTTTATCTGCACTCAAAGCTTAAAGACACCAGTAAGCTTTCTCCTAAACATGTCCCACTACAATAGTTATAAATCATGAATAAAGGCTGGCAAACAGACACAATTTCTTAAACAATTTCTTCAGGTCATGAACTGCCCTATAAATATCAGGAATGCCCCTGAAAGTCCTTGGTCTAACAAAACTGAGTTAATTTTTTTTTCTGTATCTTCTTAAGTGCATGCATCCAAGCCCTCTTCTGTGGTCTCTGCATTTGTTGAAAGTTCACATAGAAAAGTATATGCATTTACATGCTACTAAAATATCAAGTTGTACATTTGTTCATGCACACTGCATTTCATTGTAGTCATTAAGGTGTCATAGTCTGTAAGCAGCTAATCAGATATTGATTAACAGGTAGAATTGATGCAGCCCATTAAAAACTAATAAAAAGGTCTGTAGAGGCAGTAATGGGTAGGTTTTCTTTGTGTGAAATAAAACATCTCTCCCAGGATTATTGTTTGTCTTCCCAGGAATGGAAATGAATATCTGAAAACTGCTGGGCTGAACTCTATACAAGTTAGCTTCATGGAAAAAAAGGTTTGCGTAAAGGAAGATGAAGCAAGATTATAATTGCTAGGGTGTTAGCTTAGTAAAGAGTAAAATGTCTTTTTGCTCTTGCATTTGACTTACGGTAAGAGAGTAGTGGGTGCTTATCTGCAGTAATAAACAGCAGAATACATCTTCTGGGTTGGCTGTAGTCATGATGTCTTGTCAGCAGCTGGCAGGCATAATGTTATCAATCTCACATCTTTCACAGCTTTTGGGTTCAATTTAGAAAATAAACATGAAAATTATCAGCATTTTCCTAGCAGATGAAGACTGAAACAAACTGTTATCATTAAACAACGCTAATAATGAGCAAGGGAGAAGATGTACACATATAGCACAAATCCATGCATGCCACTGTTTACTCAGCATCTAATGCAGAGGTAGCCCAAATGTTCTGTTCATCCTTTCTCTTAATCTTCAATGCAGAAGGGCTTCCTCCAGGAGATCCTTGTGTCTATTATTTCATTCTGGGGTTAAAGATGACAAGTCTTTTTCAATACATAGAGTAGCTTAGCTCCTTGAGTTATTCTGGCTGTGGAATTTGCATTTATCTTTGTTCCTACTGGTTTTGCAGTTGCAGGGGAACATCATTCTGGTAGCCTTGAGGGGTAGACTGGAAAATTGAATTTTCATCTCTCTGCCCTACCATTACCTTGTTATGCAGCACTATTCACTACTTGTGAGCATGACAGAGAGACTGCTAGCTACCATATCTTCCATCCAAGGCTGCTGTTCGCTGTAAGGACAAATTCATGAGACCAGGCATGTATTTGGTGTATTGGCAGCCAGAGTAATCCAACCTATTAGCTTGTGCACTTTCTACTGTGACATTCTCCAGTTCCTGCTTCATTATTCCACATCACCTCTATGTCATTGTTTAATAGTTTAGTTTAGTTTAGTTAGGCAGTAGGACTGCCTGCCAGGGCCTTCTTCCTGAACCATATCTCAGGCTGCTACTGGAAACACTGCTCTATGCTCTAGCTATTTCTTGTCAAGGTCATCCATCCTGTTTCCTAATCTGAGGTGTAAAGAATAGCTCCAGCATTGCTCAGGGGGAAGAAATTCTGCAACTGGTGTTTCTGTCATCCAGATCTTGTCTGACTGCTCTGTTGCTGTGTCTTATTGTTGCCTTTCTGTTGTCTGACAACATTGTTCCATCTCATATCTATTTAGCATGATTTTTTTTTATTTTGTAGTTAAGCAAAGATTTAGTGATCATAGTACAGAGATACCAGTTTAGATAAATAGAAATAATTAAATTCTGTAACTCCTGTGTGGCTTTGAAAAAAAATAAACTATACAGCCTAGCTTTTTTCAAATCAGGCTACCTAAAGATACTTTTACCCCAAGTACTTTATGTGGATTAGAAATTATTGATGCTTCATTTTTTGTGTGCAATACATGCAATGCAAAAATGTCTGTCAAAAAGATTCAGGTGGTATTTGTAGAATATACCCTTTTATGCCTTTGAGCTTTAGCAGATTTCTTCTCTGGACTACGTAACATGATGGGAATGCATAATTCAAGCATACTTTTAAATTTTCCAGTTTCTCATTCTTTTACTCCATTCACCTGTATTTACTGTCTAAACAGTAATGCTTGTGTCACAACAGCAGATACTGGCTCTAGGGTGAACAATTTTTTTTTCAATATTCAGTAATGTTACAATTTTTCTAAATAGTTTGGTTCACTTTTAAGGCAGGAAGGGCTTTAAGCAGAGAAACATGAGAAGGTTTTCAGTGAAGATTTTAAATTATGCTTTTTGTCCCTGCTACCTCATTTGTACCCACAGTGGTAGTGTTATTGTCACAGCTTCAACAAAGGAGCAAAAGCAAAGCAATCATATTGTATTATTTCCAGCAATGCAAACATGCCAGGAAGGAACTGTGCCAGTTACAGACTTTGCAGGAACGTCACCATGAGAGAAAGCACCAACAGTTTCTTGGTGGTACTTCAGAATACAAATAGGTTTTTCTCTGTCCCAGTTGTGGGCTAATGGAACAACGTTTTAAGTTATTTCATTAATTGTTAACTCAGTTGCTAGGAGACAGAATGTGTTTAGACCTCATTAAGAAATCTTCTTAATGATATCCAAAGAGACTATGAAAAAATCCTTATGTTACCAGTAATTTTTTATCAAGAGGAACTGGCGAAGATTTAAGCCAGTTCTGTAGTATAGAGATGGTCAATAAAAAGCAACAGTTCCTATTGAAGTGTATTGATGTTAAGGAGGTTCCAGCACAAGCTGCGTTAGTGTAACAAACCTGTTTACATTGAAGAGTTTATTTTGATTTTGGCTCAAATCAAAAGTAATAAGCTTAGAACTTATTTTTCAGTGGAAGTTACTGCCTTTGTAAAATGTTTTTGTATTTAGTTGTGGACCAGAAGTAGTAAAAGATACAGTTGCAACTGACTGAACCTTTAGTAGCTTCATGCTCCCTGGGGACTTCATCGGGAAAGAGTGAACCATTTCATATAAACTTCTGGCTACACTGACTTCTTTGATCTAAACGACTATTAATTTGGCACCAGTTGCAGTCTAGAATTAATCTTAGTTATACAGTGTAAATCTGTGTAGTGAAACTGCTGTCAGGTAAGTAATTGTAAAACAAATGTGAATTGAAGCTTGCATTTTGAATACATATTAATAAGGGTTTACATTTCTTTAAATGAAAATAAAATAAAAGGCAATGTCATGATTGAACTGAATTCGAGCTGTGCTCTAAGGGGTGAAAATGTACAAGATTCCCTGTATTTAAAAAAAAAAACAGTTTTGTGCATTTAAGATGTATGTGTTTCAGTATTTATGGCTTCAAATCAGACTTCAGTGTTTTCTAACGATAGACACATACATATGCTGAACAAGAATTATCTTGATATCTCAACAATATTCATAGGCTTTAAGGTTTTAGGTGGCAGCACAATCTATTAAGCTACTAAATAAATTCCTATATTTTTTGAAAAAAAAATCTGAGATTTTAGCTGTAGCTGTCAAAATAGTTTTTTGAAATCCAGGATTATTTGTTTTCAGGTACAGTGTTAGGCTGTGATTGCTGAGCTTTCTTTGCTATTCTGTCACCATCTTTTCCTTTTTGACATGGATAGATCTTTCAAGACTAGAAAAAATACTTTCTGTTTCCATGCAAATTATTTATCTCAGTTGAAAACACAAAGTTCCAGAAAAGATTTCAAATTATTTAAGTGGAAGAATTGCTATTAACTTTTATGAATAAGTATAGCAACTTATTCAGAGTGCTTTTTTGGTTTAGCACTCTAGGAGAGAAAAATATAGAGGTAAATATAGAGATACGATTTTGCTTTTGCATATGAAGTTTGCACTTTCACGATTTAAATAGATAAAATATTCATTTACTTATACACTGCACATCTGAACAACATTTTTATGTTATTCCTATTGGCTAGCACTGCATGAATGAATAGCTTTTTCAAGCTAACATTTTGCTTTTATGGTTATTAATATCACTGAATCTCTGTATGTTCTATTGGATATAATAATAGTAGTAAGACTGCTATGAAAAAGATACTATTCAGTGTGATACTTTATAAGTTCCAGTAAAAATACTCATTATAGCAGACAAAGAATAATAGTCACAGAACACTCCTGTAAGAAGTCTTTCATTGTGCAAAATACTCTAACAGGATTAAGGCTGTGTACGGAATAAAGACTAATGCTTCATTCTACTTGAGCCAAACAGGGCACAGAAACAACCTGATGCATAGCGGTTAGTGAGGTGGGGAGAGAGCATATGCATTTTGCTGATCTACCAGAAGGGCTAAAGACTGGAGGACCCCATTCAGACTGTCCATCTTGACACCTCATCCCTCAGTGGTGCCAAGGCTGATGGTGATTCTGCCTCAATTCCAGACTCTGACATTTGCCTGTACTTTGAAATGAGTCTTATCTCTGTTCTGCAGCTAAGTGAATGCTCCTTGAAGTCACTGATCTGTTTCTTTTTAATTCAGCGGACACCAGGTTGGGATCATAAGGCAAGAAGATTAAGTAACAAAAAATAGTCTCATGATAAATGAGAATCCCCAGTCTCTGGATTATTGAGAACATAACGAATCAGTGGGTAAACTACAATAGCACTCTGTGCATATTATTTCTCTTCTTGCTTTAAAGATGGAACCTATTTACTGGCTACACATTTGATGTTTGACATTATGAGATTTAGTTAGTTGACTAGATTTAAAGGGAGGCTTAAATTTAATTCTTCATTTTTCCTTTTTTTTTTTTTTTTACTTAAGCCTGTAAAGTGTTTCAAATTTTGCTTCAGGGTTTGTATATGCAGAATGATGTAGATATCATGTATGATTAAATGTTTTGCTAGCATATTCTTATTGTGGTTAACTAATAAACTGTTGTACAGCTGAAAGCCTAGGCCCTTTTCTACAGTAACATGTACTTGGTAGCTTTCATAGAACAAGTATAAACAGTCCCTCTTGTAGAGGAGCACGCATCAGTGGAGAAAAAGTAATAGGTAAAAAGAGAGAATCCATCTGGGACAAATAGAATTCCAAATGAAATGTTTTTCAATTAGACTAATTTAGATACTTAAAGCAGAAAAGCGAAGAACAGAGTTTGTACTAAGTACCAAAAGAATTAAAAGCTCTGGGCACAGACTCTGATTGGCATGATTAATAAAAATTTTCAAAGTTGTGTCTATAGAATTCACTCATGGTAAATGTCTGAAATGGCAAATTTCACACAGGCGACATAAAAATATCTTACAAGTCACCTCTGGAAGCACCTTAAACTAAAAAGAATTCTTTTATCTAAAAAGTAATTGCTGTGACAGGACTTTGGAAGAATTTAAGTGTCATAACCGTATACTAAAATTGTAAAACTAAACTGCAAAATCTTCTCCTTCATTATAGTTGCTTTGTCCTGTACTACTTAGCTGAAGAGCTTGTATGGCTTCTGATATACTGCAGATCAGCATATGTAAGATTTGCAACTCTTTATTACATGATGCAATCAAATTCAGTTTTCCATCAGTTATTGTCTAAGAAGGGCTAGAGTTTGAAGTTTTACAAAAGGCAGTGAAAAGACAGCTTACAGGTATGTACTACATAAAGTACATTTATGTAAGAGGAAGACAGGGAAAAATGAAGCAAATGTTTTCCAGCTGCTAACATGCAGTGAGCCTCATATTCTTCACTTCAACTAATATGCTTACATATGAACTTACAACCTACCAAAAAATGGAAATACAGAATAAATTAAACCATTAGGAGGAAGTACTAAGGTGGAATCGAAGGTATGTAATAGGAATTGCTCATGCCAGTAAATCATAAGTAAAACCAAGCAGTTCTTGAAAAATTAATATAAACATATTATTAAAAAGAATAAAATAGCATACTTTTACTAAATATTAACACAATATATTATGTAAGTCTTGGAAGCATAATGTCTTTGCTTTCCTAAAAAAGAATAATGCAAGTGGACATTAACAAGAAAAGAAATTATTTGGATTTGTCTTGGTTATTAATGGTCAGTGGACGCTGTTTCAACTGCACCTCAAAGCAACAAAATAAAGCATGATTCTTGTGTAAAAATATAACTCCACAAAAATTTCACAGGATCCTTTGGTCTTAACCACTCATTTGACATAATGTAATTTTTGAAGGGGTGGAAAAACATGATTTGCTTTATGTTTATTTTGACAGAGGTTTTATAAATGCACTATTGACTGCATTAGTACAGTTAATACATTGTGACACCAGTTCTGAAGTCAGTTTTTGTATATGAAGATGTTTCTATACGTATTTGAGAATGGCACACTGAAATGGCTCAGAGGCTTGAATTACATGGCTTGATATTGTACATCTTGGCATATATTTGAAGAAAAACGTATATGCTTATGTTGTTAGAGAAAAATCCTGGCTTTTCATGTAGTTCTTATGAGAAATCAAGTCTGAAAGCTTTTATCTTTCAGTCTGTGCTTCAAGTGGTCTTAATACAGAGGAATAGTGGGTATAATAATGCTTCAAGAGAGCAATCTCCTGCAGCAGTTTTTCTTCTGAGTGACATATGAGACACCAGGCTTTATCCACCAAAATATTCAGGGGCCATAACACTGCCTTCACAGAGACTGTAGTGATAGGACAAGGGGTAACGGGTTAAAACTTAAACAGGGGAAGTTTAGATTGGATATAAGGAGGAAATTCTTTCCTGTTAGGGTGGTGAGGCACTGGAATGGGTTGCCCAGGGAGGTTGTGAATGCTCCATCCCTGGCAGTGTTCAAGACCAGGTTGGACGAGGCCTTGGGTGATATGGTTTAGTGTGAGGTGTCCCTGCCCACGGCAGGGGGATTGGAACTAGATGATCTTAAGGTTCTTTCCAACCCTAACTATTCTATGATTCTATTATGGGGAAAAGGAGGGAGGGGATTTCCAACTGCTTACTACTTCCTGCTTTCTGAAAACTCAATAGTCGTATTTTGGATAACTGAGATGGAGAATGACACAGTCCAGGTTTACTTTTGACAGCTATACATGGAGTCAGCATTAGCAGACATTAGCAGCTGACACTTTTCCTTTGACATTCATATTTAGCTCTAACATATATCTCCAAAAATACCAAATACAATTAAAAAATTAATTCTGTTTATATTAGCTATGTCGAGTATGGGAATAGTTGAGATTACTGGAAAAGACTAGGGAAATTTAAAGTCTCAAGGACAGATGGTGAACGCAGAAGAAAGTGGAAAAGGCCAACAAACACTGATGGTCACAAAGGTCCACTGAACATCAGTGGGAGAACTGGGTTCCACTCTGTCCAAGAAGCAGGTGGTGTCAGCAGGAACATGTGTGAGTTGTATGAATTGGAAGCTATGTGAGGATTTTCAGGTCTTGATGTCTTTCAATACTATGTTGTTAGTCCAAAAGACAAAACCCTAAACTAAACCAGTTTATCACTAATGAAACTAAAGTGTCTCTTAGAAAAGAGAGGAGAAAACTACCTCTATAGAGCTACCAGGATAGCACTAAGGAAAACGAGGACATGCATTGCAAAAATTTGTGTATCATATTGCTTATCTTTGGAATTTCCTGTCAGGGATGAGCAAAAGGAAATTCAATCCTTTGAGTCAAATGGTAAGTATAAATAAGAAATTAAGAAACTGTGTATACCAATATTTGATTCAGCATTGAGGGAAAATTTGATGATAAATCCCATTATATGGTGCAATATACCAATAATATATAGTTTAATTGGAAATTCTCCTTGCATCAGTATAAGTATGTGCATTTCTGTATTGTGCAAATGTATTTCTTTTAGTTTTTTTTATTTACCTCCACACCTCCTGTATTTTATTCATGTGTTTCGTATATGGTGAGTCCATTTTTTTTTGTTCTACTCATGGAGTGTGATTTCATGATTGCAATGTATCAATAATGAGCAATAAGCACACCTGAAGAGTAAGCTTTGAACCTTCAACTTTCCTGCTATTAGGTGCATATGATGAAAATTTTTCAGCTGCCACAGCTGATTAGAGTTGCAAGAAACAGTTTAATTTACATAATAACCCTATGCATTTGGAAGCATTGGTAAAAGTCGGATTTTTATTTACTGGAAACTTTCACTTAGCATTTTCCTGCTTTTCCTGCAGCCAAACAGGAGGTAAGGGTTTCACCAACTATTTTACCAGGATCAGCATTTTATCCACATCTGCCTCTGTGTAAGCCTTGATAGCATACTGACGACTGAAGCAGATCGGCTTGTAGGGTAACTACAGTTCAGATATAGAATACATCATTGCCCAAAAAAATGCTTATTTTTTTTTAGCTGAAACTCAACATTTCTAGTAAAAGGTTTTGGTATATAAAATAAGGCCAGCTTTTTCTGATATGTGATAAACTTTTGCAATACATACTGTGTCAAGCAGTGTATCTGCAAGTAAGTATATATGAGCACTTCAGGGTTTGAATGACATGAGTAAGTGGCTGGTGGCAAGGTTTTCTGTTCTATATGTAAAAGTAAAACAAAGAGCCCCTTAACCTTTGAACATGTAGAAATCAGATTCGATCCTTTGAAACTAAGCTACATTTTTAGTTATGTTTTGACTGCAGAATTGAGGTAGAGAAGAATGTTTCAGCTGATGGAAATATCAAACAGCGTGGTACCCTATTTTTTAGCTATTTCCCTTTACTAGTTGTATTTGTTATTGAAGAGAAAAAGGTGGGCTGAATCAACACATTGTAGGAATTCTGTTAGCAATATGAGTTAGAATAAATATTGTAATGAGGTATTGAAATGATATGATATGCTACTGTGTGCTGATGAGGTTTCTCGGCTATAATAAAGGTGTTGAAGCGAAACAGACCTGTTAACCCAAGGGTTAATTCTCAAGAAAATTTTGTTCACTGCTATATAAACTCCTGGAGATAATGCAACAGGAACTTATAAGGCAATGCACCATTAACAGATTGTTGTTTGGTTTTTTTTTTTTAATAATGCTTTTATTTACATATTTATTTTTGATTTGAAAACATGTATTTTTTGACAGAAGTATTTTGGACAGAAATCCAGCATGAATGGCTCCAGGGATTCATAATGGGGATATTTAATGAATATTTTAGTGCTGCATCACAGATTTTAAAGTTGTCCCCACTAGTAATATTCCAATAGAAATGAAAACTGTCTTGTTGTTTACGTGAATTCTCTTTCTGAAGGTTTCAATTTTACTCAGCTTTTTCATGTGCTGGATATGTCTTTGCCCAGGAGGTACAGGTGAAGCAGTTTTCTTCCTTGATCTTGCATCTGTAATAAGAAATGGAAAACCACCAACACTGGGGATTGGGAGACTTGCCAAAGTTGAGTCCTGTAACTTACTGCTTAGGATGGTATTATAAAATGGAAGACTTCATCTCTGATTCTCTTGGGTTAAGGACTGAGTTCTGTACAGGTCTTAATTTGAGTTCTTAAACTACTCAGCTACTGGGGAATGAAAGTAAATGGTACCACTCCTGATGAGTCTGAAAACCCAACCCTGATTTTTCTTTTTTTTTTTTTTTTCCACCTAAAACAATTCAGGGAAAATAATTTAGGCTCTCTCAGTTCTCTCTAATTATTATTAACTATGTGACATCTCCAGTCTGGTGGAGCACAGCCATTCTGTTTGCTCCAAAAAGTGAGTATCCTCCTTCTTGAGCTGTTCCATTGTAAGGAATGGAATTGTGTGGAATCAATTATTTTTCAATGTGACTAATGGATCACAATCAGTTCATGTTCTATGAACTGTAGACTTATTTCGCCTACCAAAGCAACAGTTTTTAGCTGCACTTAGGTACACTGAATTCAGTTGGCATCTTTCAGTATAGAAAGTCACACTATCAATTGGTGCCTAAAGGCTCTTTCTTAAGATGGGGCTTGGATACTCACTCTAAACCAAGCAGTAACTGCTGTATTTGGTACAAATATTCAAGTTCCTTCATGTTACAGTTAACCTGACAACTCAAATTGAGATTTCTGAAATTACTCAGTTTTGAAAGTATTCTTTCACTTTTTACCATTTTCCTCAGTGAAGGGAAGCATAATACTAAAGTTCTGTTCCTGAATCTGTTAAAATTTGGTAAAGCTTCTATAAGGAAGTATTTAAAGAATAATTCTCTCAGTTGTCTAGGTCACCTAAGCAAATGCTTTCAGTGAAGGAACTGACATTGAATTTTTGGGATAACAAATGAGCTAAATGGGTTCTTGGTGTTTCTGCTACTGTACAATCATAAAAACATTTTATTCTGTAACTGCTTTCATTAGCAATTTAGGATTGAACTGTTGCCATTTAGGCTATATTATGACATTTATGGAATCAAAACACACTGAGCCCATTGAGTTGTCCTCAACATCTCAGTGATCAAGACTCAGAATTAAGAAATGTTTGACTCTGATACAAATCTCATTTTGTCTATTCTGCTGGTTTATGTTAGCCAGACAAGCAGTAACCCTTACAGCATTAAGAAGGGTGAGTAATATTTGAGTTCTTTGGCTAGAGAAGTACTGAATTTACGAAGAGTATAAAGACAACAGACTCAACTGAGTTGAATGGCCAATTAGTTTTAATGCTTGTACATACATGACTGTGAAATTAGACTTTGATTTCGTTAGCTAATCTGCCTACTAATCTATGAATTCCCTGTCAATTGTAATCTATGCACATGAATATTTGCTTATTAGTCTCTTCTTCTTACTTATATGCTTTGAATATGGGGAGGTCACTCCTGATTTCCTTTCTGATTTACAGAACAATTTTTGAAGAGTTGACAGAATTGTGTAGTTGTATTTACACCTTCATTTGTTGGTGGCTGAAAGCCCTTAATAAAGTAACCAAACTATGAAATAGTGCTGGCTGCCCTCAGGAACATGTGATAGGGACTTCGTAAGGGCAGGGAGTGAACAATATCTCAGGATCAATGGTGCAATTTGAAATTAAGTCAAAGTATTTCCCTTTTATTCTCGTATCAGACCAATTGTAGTGACATACTTCTTCCTGTTGATTGCAGTGAACATTGATACATCTGTTATTATGTACAAAAAGAGGGGCTTATAAAAAAAATCCTAAAAAAATTAAATAAATCACCAGCATGAATCTGAAGCACTACCCCAGTTAAAATGGTTACTCTAGATACTTACAGGTGTAATTAAGCCTTCTTTGGGTGCAGACAATAGCAAGTTAAGTGTTAACATTTATCAACTGAATTTGTACTATTATCCCAACAGTTAATATGTATAGAGAGCTGCTCTTGTTATTATCTCTGTTCTAATAGCCTTTCAAGGAGATTAACTGTTAAAGCATATTTATTGGTATCAACAGACACCCTGTAGTAATTTCTTCATTTATGTTATTTTCTTTTTAGACAGTAGATACATTTTCAGTAGGGGCTTGAAATTCCATTTTATAAAGGTCTTGGCCTTACTTTGAAACTTTCTTAGGAAAAAAAAAAAAATTAAAGAAATCTTATTTCTTTGGCATTTCTGCCTTGTGTGGATATGATTAAACTAATGTACCCAATTCATTTCACCTTAAATACCTTGTTTTGTCAGATGCATAGAAGCAATGAACAGTGCCCTCTGCCATTTACAGGACTGCTTTTCTAGAGGATAGTCAAATCTCTATTTTTCCTAAATAGTGGAGTGTTCAGAGAGGGCTTTGGCAAATGTTTTAATATATTTGAAAAATAGTGCTATTTGAAAAATATGAGTTTAGCAGGGTTTAATGGCAAAAAGAGTAGGGAATAGTCCCTTCTCTGGTTACTGCTCTTCATTTGAAAAGCTTTTTTGTTTCATGCTTTTATGTTTGGTTTTGCATATGTGTAGTTCTTTGAAACACAACTGTGTACCAGTGAATGAAATACGTTGTCATTTAGCAGAATAAAATTTCTGGTGTTTTCCTCTCTTGGTGTCCTTTAAAGATCAGCTGTGCTGATATTTGCACTTTTTTTTCTTTTATTTTTGGTGTGCTTTGGGGGAGGTGTTGTCTTTCTTTTTTTGCTTCACAGATTTTTCTGAATTTTTCTAGATCTATCGTGTTACAATATTCATTGCCATAGCATACCAGGCAGACTGGATTTCTTTTTCCTCATGTGTAGCTAAATGCAATTTAGAGTCAGGATGGGAATTGTGAAATGATCTTAATTCCAATATTTGGTTATATGATTATTTTTTAAAACACTTACTGTTTTAATACTGGGGGCGGGGGAGGTGGAAGAAAACAGAGAAACTCCTGAAACTTGTCACTCTTAAAGGGTTTGTGAAGAACTTGTTCAATGTTTGGACTCTCAAAATAAGACTTTGGATGGCCTTGTGAGAATGTGTGAAAACTTAGTTTTGTGTTGTATTTGTCTGTAGTATTATCTCAGCCCTTCAAAAAACAAGAAACCTTTGCTTTGTTGGGTTTGTTTTTCTTTTCCCAAGGCTGAATCCTCTTTCAGCCTGGCATGGACAAAAAGTTACTCAGCCTTTTATTACCTTTCAGTTTTGATCACTGTAATGATATCATTTCACTTGGTTTTATTCTGCTTCTTACCTTTCTCATGTTTTAGTTGTTTTCCTGTCTTCCTAAAGCAACAAGAAATAGATATTTTATAGTCCTACAATGTATGACAATGCTATACAGAGAGGACTTTTAGCTTTTGGGATGTAACTTTAATTCTTGTTATTTTAATTATGATCTTGTGGCATTGGCATATTGCATCATGAGCAGGCAAAATGCAAACTGAACAGATGGCTATGAATGCATGAAAAAGACAGTGAACACGCTGCCCCAGGATAAAAAACAAATCCTGAAGTTAAATACATAGCTAACCTGAACATGTCACCTGCTGGTTAGTGTAAGCACATCACAACCATGGTTTCAACTAGTCAGATAAAAATGCCATGTAAAATATTTGAACTCCATTGAATACAGTGATTCATCCTTATAGGAGCATGCCCAAATACTGCAACACTGTAAGTTGTTCTGACAAAATGGAAGAAAATCTGTAACAAATTACTCAGCCTTTTTAGGTATCAGGAATCAAATGCGTTTCTGCACAGTAACTAAAAAAAAAAAAGAAAAGCTAGATGAAGTTGTAGTTTCACAAGTCAATGACAAAGTGCCATTCATTGTTAGAAGACTAGGAGTTTGGGTGGCAGGGGTTTGCCTCTCCCTAGTTCTGGCTCAATATGAAATGTAAAGAACGTAAAGCTATGTGACAATGTCTTAAATGTTATCTCCCCATATTTCCATAAAATCTGTCTTTAAAGTATCCTGGTGCCTTTGATCATTTTCATGATTTACGAAAAGGAACACAGGAAGGACAAAGGGAATCTGCAGGTGTCCTTCTACAGCAACAGAGTCAAAATACATAAATGAATCCTGGATTAACTTGAAAATAGTTTCAGGCTTTCCTTCCTCTTCCTCCCTTCTCTAATTCATTGTTAATTTCTATAACCCTTTTTCTGGGAAAGAATTCCTCAGGCTAGGTCGTTCTGTGAGCTATTTTTTCCCAGGTGAGCTAGATGTGTCCTTGTGTTGTTTCATTGAATAAGTCATTGATTCAGTTAAGTTTAAAGCTAATTTCCCTTAGCTCCTGTTTTGCCTTATCTGTTACAGTTTTCATGGTTTACTGCAGGAATCCAAAGTGTCAGTGAGGTTTGTGAACTCTAACTGTAAAATAAAATGACTGAAATTGAACTACTAATTCACTTCTAAATAAACAAACAAAAGTCTTCAGCAATTAAAATTGAGTTAAATACGTAATACCTTTTGGTTTGTGAAAATAGATGGAATCATAGAATCATAGAATAGTTAGGGTTGGAAAGGACCTTAAGATCATCTAGTTCCAACCCCCCTGCCGTGGGCAGGGACACCTCACACTAAACCATATCACCCAAGGCCTCGTCCAACCTGGCTTTGAACACTGCCAGGGATGGAGCATTCACAACCTCCCTGGGCAACCTATTCCAGTGCCTCACCACCCTAACAGGAAAGAATTTCCTCCTTATATCCAATCTAAACTTCCCCTGTTTAAGTTTTAACCCGTTACCCCTTGTCCTATCACTACAGTCACTAATAAAGAGTCCCTCCCCAGCATCCCTATAGGCCCCCTTCAGATACTGGAAGGCTGCTATGAGGTCTCCATGCAGCCTTTTCTTCTCCAGGCTGAACAGCTCCAACTTCCTCAGCCTGTCTTCATACGGGAGGTGCTTCAGTCCCCTGATCATAACCATGGCCTTCCTCTGGACTTGTTCCAACAGTTCCATGTCCTTTTTATGCTGAGGACACCAGAACTGCACCCAGTACTCCAAGCGAGGTCTCATGTGAGCAGAGTAAAGGGGCAGGATCACCTCCTTCTACCTGCTGGTCATGCTCCTTTTGATGCAGCCCAGGATACTGCTGGCTTTCTGGGCTGCAAGGGCACACTGAAGCCGGCTCATGTTCATTTTCTCATCGACCAACACCCCCAAGTCCTTCTCCGCAGGGCTGCTCTGAATCTCTTCTCCGCCCAACCTGTAGCTGTGCCTGGGAGTGCTCCGACACAGGTGTAGGACCTTGCACTTGGCATGGTTAAACTTCATGAGGTTGGCATCAGCCCACCTCACAAGCATGTCAAGGTCCCTCTGGATGGCATTCCTTCCCTCCAGTGTATCAACCGAACCACACAGCTTGGTGTCTTTGGCAAACTTGCTGAGGGCGCACTCAATCCCACTGTCCATGTCAGCAATGAAGATGTTAAACAAGACCGGTCCCAACACCGATCCCTGAGGGATGCCACTCGTTACTGGCCTCCAGCTGGACATTGAGCCATTGATGACAACTCTTTGTGTGCGGCCATCCAGCCAGTTCTTTATCTACCAAGTGGTCCATCCATCAAATTGATGTCTCTCCAATTTAGAGACAAGGATGTCGTGTGGGACAGTGTCAAACACTTTACATAGCATAATATAAAGTAGATTCTCCTTCAGAACTACATTGGTCCTGCTTGCATCTTTGTAATGACATTGTGTGCAAGCTGTTCTATATGTGAGAGTAAATCCTCGACTGCCATGTCATCAGTTTCCCTGTAATGATATGGAATGTGTGGTTTTTGAGTACTGAGAACTGCATATATAAATTGCTTCTACTCCTGTGCCTACACCAGAAGACTAATATAAACTTTGTGTGGTATTTGTGGGTATTACAATGAGAGAAGTTACTGCTGTTATTTGTATATGGAAATCACATCAGAGCACATCAGAAGCTGTTAAGGAAAGGCTGATTCTTTTCAGACAAAATAATAGGAAGAATAGCATATTTATAAGCACAAAAGTTTGGAGGACAGGTTTCATCCTCTATTATAGCCCTGTAATAGTTGTCCCCACCTTTCAAAACTGAAAAAAAGATTACTAAAATCTACAAATAAAGCAGACCTCACCTGCCTTAGGCAGCCTAATTTTCAGTCATAATGTGACTGTTTTGTGAAATACATTCTTGTTTTCATCCTGCATTATTAAAGACAGTGCCACTACAGCATTCTTACATGTCTCCTTTAAATCGTTTGTAACTGCCACTGACTTCGTAAAACCTGAAATGCCCTGGAGACTTTAAAACCTTTGATATTTTTCCCCACTTAGCAAAATTTCTTATTAGTAAATTCTTGTAGGTTAGAAATCTGTGAAAGTTTTTTTTCAATTTTTAGAAATTTCTTCTAGAAAACAAGATGTCAGATGCACTTATATGAGTTAATAAAGTAATCTCAGTAACTTTATTCATTTATGTTCCAGGACTGGCTTTTTAGGAAAGCAGTTACCGTTCATTGCTTTAACTGACAACACAAGCAGAGATCATGAGATAATTACCTTGTCAGTTCCTAAGTCTCTTCAATTGCTTTCATGAAACTAATTTTGTTGAATCTTACTTTACCATACTTTTCAGATGAACAGAAAGTTTTGCTAACTTTTTTTTTGGTGAAAAATATCTACACTTTGGCTTGGCAAAATACCTTGGCTGAACAGTAATATCTTTAAATCAGATTTCAATTTTTGATACCTGACAAAAAGCAAACCCTTTATTATCGCTTCCAATTAAATGACAACTGAAGACAGGCAAAAGAAATTGGAGTAAAAGAAAAAAAAGATAGGCCCTTCTGAATAGTTTCATTTGGTAAAAGGAATGAGGAAATTTACTCATGGTTACTCATGGTTGCCCAGTGCTTATGAATGTCATTTCCATAGATCAAGACAGCAAGTCCATTGGCATTTTCATTAACTCCTAAAGTCAGTGGACATGGCCCATCAGGCTTTCACAATCTGCTGGAAAATACTGATTCCCTTGAACCTTAACAAGATTGTTTTAAGCAAAAGTGTTCTTATGGTTAATGTTAACACTTTATACAGTTTACTTCAGATAGAAATTGATATTTCTATTTCCAATGAAGCATTAACTGTAGGGAAGAGATTCACATGCTGACTGAGAGCTTGAAACTGTAAAAGGGAAAAAAATAGCAAGTAGCTCCTAATTTGTCCCCCACTGTCTGGGCAGTGACCACCAGCTACGTGGGCTTTTTTCTAAGCTACCTACCTTATGCAGCAAAAGCAAATCCAACACGCAAACAAATAAGGGCTAAATTTGCCCTCTGTGTGTAGAACACAGGGGACCAGTGATATTACAGAATATAACATATGCACAGCTTTCAAGTATTTTGTGTCTATTTTTCATCAATATTCATAATTTTAATTTTTTACTTTTAAATATACATATCTGATTATACATGGCTGTACGCATCTTGCAGTCTTCTAATCTCTAAATAACAAACTGAAGACTTTACAGATGAAGTCTGAACTGGTAACTGAGTATGCAAGTACTAGATGACTTCATAGTAGTTTACGGTATAGCAGTTAAATAGTAGTTGCTTGCTCCAATCTACTTTTATATATGCTATGAAAAAATACTCTGGGATACTGCTGGGTGATTTAGGGCTTGAGTAATCAAAAAAGTAAACTGTGGTCAGCACCAGCTGCAGAAGCTGGTCAGATGTTTTCATATCATATGGATGTGGATTCACAGCAGCAATTCAGCTTCTCCAGTTTGAATCCAGGCTTTTAACCCCACGCCTCAATCATTAGTAGCAATTTGAACTAATGTCAGATGGAGTTTAAGAAATCCTGCTCCAAGCTCTTCTGTATTTCTTCTTTGTAAAAAAAAAAAAAAAAAAAAAAAAAAAAATTAATAAATTTTAAATGCTTCTGAGTTTCCTTCACAGAAGGGAAAAAAAAATTAAACGTAAGAGGAAAAGGCTAAGGATTTATTTGACAGCATAAAGGAGAATAAACTTAAATTCAGATTTCTCAAAAAAGATAGGACTGCTTTCACAAAAATGGCCTGTGGACTAGGTACTACTGTACCTGCAAACATTTCTAATACTGCTGTTAACACTCAAGTTTATCCTGCCACTCTGTCAGTGTCACAAGTCAAAGCTTCTGCTGACAGAATAACAAAAATTTGGCAACACTGTCATTTTATCCCAGTAGACTAATGCTTTAAGGGACAAATTGCACAAAAAAAACAGAACAATCCAATTGGCATTCCACCATGTATGAAAATTCAGGAGCATGAGAAGATATAAAAAGCTAATACCAAAGCTCTTTCTCAATTCAGCACACCCATACTGTTGTGCGTTTCTTACTAGAAACTGACTTCCTTTAAAATGAACCTTTTTTCAAACTCTATATTTCTAATATTAATTGCATTGAAAATCTTTCAAGCTGGGTGGCTAAATATATATTCCCTGTGTGTTTTTCATAATGAGGCTTTCATTTCGTTGTTTCCAGATGTAAGTGCCAGTGATTTCTTATCTGAGAAGAAAGTAGCCAATAGTAGATGCAACCATGCTATTTTAAAATATTTACTTAAAGGCAAAAAGAAAGATGGAAGTAGAAAGAAGGGAGTAATTCATTTTCTGTAAAAAATATAAATTAAAGTGGAGAAGGAACATATGCGTGGTTTGTTTTTATATGAAATATGCATACAGCATGCATAATAGAGAACTCTATAAAATTCTATGGCAATCACAAAAAAAAAAGTAAAAAAAAAATAGAACTTTCCTTTAAAATTCCCGCTGCTTTTTACTGAAAGGTGGAGACCTGGAGAACTTCTACCAACCAAGATGTTTACTACCATTGTTAGAATAATTTCTTTTCACAGAGGAGGTGATTTGCATTAAAGCTTGTGTTCTTCAGCTACTTTAAGCCAAAATGTAACAATTGTAAATTCAATAGGGAATAAAGGATAAAACATATTTGTTCTATGTTTGGATTTGTCAGAGTAACCTTACTGTTACAAAAAGGATATAAAGAAAGTAATTTCCTTTTTATTACAAAAATTCCCTCAATGTCAGTGGCTCATTTCCCTTCAGAAGCACAGCACTGGTTGTTCACCTCTGCATCATTAGCCATCCAAACACTTTAAAGCATTAAAATAAATATTTACAATATAAATTTAAGGTTTCACTAGACATAGTGAAAGCTTATTATTCTTTTTATTCTCTATATGTAATTTCTGTATTTCCCAGATTTTTATCTTTTATCACAGAAAAAAGGTCACCATTTTTTGAAATGTGGCAATAAATACAGAAGTTGTAACAGAAGAACAGCTGATTAAAACCTTGTGAACATTAGTAAGCAACTTCTATTGAAAGAAAATGTCTAAACCCATCCAATTTTGCATGACAGTAAGGAATATAAGACTGCCATCCATTACTATGCAAAGAGTTAATCTTAAGTGGTTTCAGTGCTTCATCAGCATTGTTTATGTTTTTTACCTTACTGTTGTTTGGACAATGTCATAGCAACTAGTAGAGCTAGTGTGTGTTTCTGTAATTCCTCCTAGCAATAGAAGGAGTAAAGATACATTTCAAATATTCTTTAGCTTCAATCTAATTAGTCTCAAATGTAGGACTGTTTGCATTGCACAGACACAAACAAGAACAACTAAAATGCAGAGCTTAACCAGTTACTACCTATCAACTGAGCTGCTGCAACTGACTATATGTATGTTTTTTTGCTGGTCCCGAATGTGTTAAGAACAATGCTTTGCTCACCCTGTAAGTAAGCTAAGCCTTTACAGTTACAGACCTTTGCTGTCTCTTACAGATGGCAGTTTCCTGTACTGCCTTAGTGCAAACGTGTGCTAGGCTACTCACACTGTTTCATTGGATATGCTTTTTAAGAAAACTTTCATCATACACAGATTAGTTATGGAGAACAAAGTAACTGAAAGAGCAGTAGATAAGTTCATCATTTTATTAGATAGTCTATTGACGCTTTTGCATTTTCCCATTCCTCTGTTTTTCTAATGCATTAATATGCAAAGCATTTGTCTGTCAAGCTGGCAGGTCTCTTGAATGTTCTTTTGGGCTGAATCAGCACTACTATTTAGGTTTCTGTTGGCTACAGGGACTCCTCTGTCAGAATTTCTGTTTTCAGCAAAATTATACTGATGACAGGTCTGTGTGATTCTATCGATGTCATCATGTCCAATTAAATTCACATCTGAACATCAGCCAGTGTCACTTGCTTTTTTATGTTGTTCATAGTTTGGAATATTTTGCAATTTGTTATAGCCAGAAACCTTCTAGATTAGAGAAGATGGTGGAATAACCAAAAATAATCAGAAATTCAGGATAAGAAAAACATAAAGTCATGGTTTCTGAAAGCCATTGCTCGTGTTATTAAATGTTACTGATCCTTTGATTGTCACTTCCTTACTTAATGCGAAGTCAAGTAATTGGCATGAAAGAATTTTTATTGGTGGCTTTGTGTGGGAATGCTGACAGAGCACCCCACGGTCCTGTTTAAAATGTTCATTGAGACACTACGTTTACTCCTTGTTTTGTATGATCTGTCAATACTTTTCTGTACCAGCACAAAATTGAACAGTTTGTTTCTCCTAAGCCCTTCCTTCACTCTGCTGCATTGTCAAACAGTGCTTGAGAGGTCACTGTTTTCTGTCCTGTAGCTTTTAGTTGTTACTAACAGCTGAGATGCAGTAGTGGACTTTCTACTCAGTTGTAATAGGAGCAGGAGTCAGGAGGATCAAGGAAAAGCTATGCATTGGGGCCAACATCAGTCCAATCCACAGACTTTGTCAGATAAAACATGAATGTTTTGTGTGTGCATAAGTTTAAGAGAATGATATTGTACAAATCCAGAGCAGTATGTAAGTTATCAGTTATCAAGACAATATCAAGAAGATATATTAAAAATATAACCAGAAAACATATCTTTCATCTTGTAAAGGATCTTTTGATATTTTTCTATGTATGCTTTTTTCTCTTAGCCTCAGCTGTCACATAATTCACTGAGTTTCAAAATAGGTAGCAAAATTCCTACTGAGCAATAGTGCACAGGTGCATGAACGCCCAACAGTTTGATAACACTTTTATGGAACTTGTTTTTCAACACGAGACAGGAATTGACATTGAGACTTTTTTCACTTAGCAAGTATTAATGAGATCTGATGTCTCTGATGGTGAATAGTACAGATATAAATTATTAATTTAGCTTATAAGACTCACTCTGAAATCAGAGAAATCCAGCCACAGCCATATCAACTCAGACTTCATCTCATGAGGTTTCTTATTTAATGATGTAGATATTTATTCAACATGTCAGCAACATTATCTACCTAAGCAAACTTCAAAGGTAAGTAGATGCAGTCTAGTATGCCTAGAACTGAAAGAAGTAGATGCTGATGAAAGTGTCTGCCATTTTCTGTGAGCCCTTTCTGTTTTCTGTGAGCACGTTCTGCCTCTCGCAGGATGGGGGTAAGTGGCTGAGAATTATGGGGTCTGCTTTAACAAAAGAGCAGGAAAATGTTCTAGAAGTTTTTGTTGTGATTCTTAAGCAGTATGGGAAAAAAGTTGATAAGGAAGAACTGAAACACATCCTTCTCTGGGCATGAGAAGTCGATCCATCTATTAATTCCACTCATATTGATACCCCTGAGATCTGAGACAAAGGTGGTGTTAATTTGTGGGACTGTGCTACAAACAGTGATAAAGTTGCTGCCACTTTATTAAGCCCGTGGCGAGTTATTTCTGAAACTTTAAA
The DNA here is from genome assembly GCF_028554395.1 of Pezoporus wallicus. Lineage (NCBI taxonomy): Eukaryota > Metazoa > Chordata > Aves > Psittaciformes > Psittacidae > Pezoporus > Pezoporus wallicus. Next base: position 570,522 of record NW_026641049.1, on the reverse strand, counting down.
AGTTCATGCTGGCTCAAAAGCACAGGGGCAGAAGCGGCACCTTCATCTCCCTCACCACCGCCCTCTTTGCCAGACTCTGCTGTGAGATCAAAAAGTCAGTCTGCTGTTGTTGCTCCTGTGGTTCTGCCGTCTGATAATTCTGATGCTGACCTGGATGGTCCTTTTGACCCGGGGCCTATGGATCTGGAAAAGGCGCCTGACTTATATCCCCCAGATCCTTATAACAAGTGGGCAGATGTAAAGAGAGAAGTGAGAGGAATGGGGGATGCAGATGTATTGTGTGCTTTCCCAGTGCCGGATCAAGACCCACAGTGGGAAGGTCTCTTGTATGCTCTTATCAAAGATATCAGGTGAATGGTGATGGACCATGGACACTGGGTCCCATATACAACTCATTTGATACAGTCTGTCTGTGATACTCTTGTATTTATCCCAAATGATTTCAAAACATTGTTTCGTTTGATAATGACGGACATGAAACATACTATGTGGGAACTGAAAATGAGGCAGCTCGCAGGTGCCCAGGCTCCTGAAAACTTAGCATTGAGGGTGCGTGAACACTGGAAGCGGTTACTGCTGATGTATTACTGGGTCAAGCTCATTTTGGCACCAATGCTGCACAAACTAGGATTTGCCAGGCGGGCTTGCAGCAAGCTAAACAATTGGCACTCTGGGCTTTGAAAACTGTCCCTGACATTGGTAAACAGAGACAGCCTTTTGTCCGAATCAAACAAGAGGCAAAAGAGCCATTTATGAAGTTTTGAGACCAACTTAATGAGGCTCTGGAGAAACAGGTTGATAATGAGAAAGCATGTGAATATATTTTCAAACAACTTGCTATTGAGAATGCTAACCCTGACTGTCAGAAAGTATTCCGGCCATTACGAGATCTGAGCATAGGTGATGCGTTAAATGCTTGTATGAATGTTGGGTCTAGACAGCATGATCTGTCTCTGATTGCGGAAGCATTTGCAGCATTGTCGGATAAGTCACAGCAGTGCTTTTTGTGCGATCAGTATAGCCATTTGAAAAAAGAATGTCCGAAAATAAAAGTAAATAATAAAAGGGGAGCACCTGGAATTTACTCATGCTGTCATAAAGGGTGTCATTATGTAAGTCAATGCCGATCGAAATTTGACCAGGATGGCCAGCCTTTAAATTTAGCAGGAAACCCGAAGCAGAGCACAGAGAGGGGCCACACCATGACAACAAATTACCGCTCCTAATGGCCACCTCTGGAGAGACATTAATTCAAGACGCATTAGTTGTGCTTATTCCAACAGGCACATATGGCCCACTAGGGCATGGAAAGGCAGAATTGTTTATTGGATGATCCTCTACAGCTATAAGGGGTCTTTTTGTGCTCCCAGGGGTCATTTGCAACGAATTGTTGATAGTGAAGCAAATGTTACAGTCATTTCTGCATCACAATGTCCCCACCATTGGCCTTTAATGGACGCTCATGCCCCATTAGGGAGAACTGGTGGTCCAACATCTCCAAAGCAGAGCAGAGAGCTTGTTATTTTTGGACCAGAAGGGAGATCTACCTCCATTAGGCCTTTCGTGTTATCTGTATCTCTTACCCTAAGGGTCAGAGACTGTTTAAGCCCATGGGGATTACATTTAAGTACAGATTTTTCCTAGGGGCCACTATTTTGCAGCAGGTTCCACCTTTAACCTGGAAATCAGATGAGCCACTGTGGGTAGATCAGTGGCCCCTCCCAAAAGAAAAACTGCTGCAATTACACAAATTGGTGGATGAACAGCTGAAAGCTGGTCACATAGTCCCCACAACCAGCCCATAGAACACACCTGTCTTCATGATTCAGAAGAAAAGTGATGCTTGGAGGCTTTTACACAACCTAAGAAAGATAAATGAGGTCATTGAGGATATGGGAGCTTTGCAACCTGGGCTCCCCTTGACAACAACGTTACCACAAATGTGGACTCTCATAGCCATTGATTTAAAAGACTTTTTTTCATGATACCTCTTGCTCCACGAGATGCACCACAATTTGCCTTTTCTCTGCCTTTGATCGATGCTGCACAGCTGCATAAAAGAGATGATTGGAAAGTGTTGTCACAAAGAATGAAAAACAGTCCTAAATTTTGTCAGCAATTCATAGTGGCAGTTTTGAGCCCTATACGAGAGTGCTTTGAGAATGTTTTAATCTGTCATTATATGGATGACATTTTACTTGCTGCAGAATCGGAGCAAACAGCCCAAAAAGAGAAATGGCAAGTGATCCAGGCAGCCTCAACAGCAGGATACCAAATTGCAGAAGAAAAACTTCAAGAAGCTTCACCCTGGAAATATTTAGGATGGAAAATATCTGAACAAAACATTCAACCTTAGAATATCACCCTGAGGACAGGAATAAAGACTCTAAATGATTTACAAAAACTCTTAGGAACCATAAATTGGATCTGTCCTCTCTTGGAAGAGCTCTACAGAAGAGCTCCATCCCCTCTTTAAATTATTGGAGCAGTATCCAGGTTTGACGTCTCATCAAACACTCACCCCCTCTGCACGAACTGCCCTTGATAAAGTGGTTGTAGAATTAACCAGTCAAGTTAACCGTAAAAACAGATAATGGCCCAGGTTATACAGCACACAAAACACAAACACTTCTTCAACAGTGGGGAATTCTGCATGTCACAGGCATTTCACATTGTCCTGCAGGCCAAGCATTATTGAACGCACACTCAGCACCCTTAAAACTATGTTGTAGAAACAAAAAAGGGGGAGTTCAGGGTTAACCCCACAAGAACATACAGCAAAAGTTTGTTATGTTTTGAATATTTTAAATCAATGTACGGAGGATGGACCTCCTACACAGAGCGATTTCAGGGGTTCTAAGAATTTTGAACAGGGGAAAGCTCATGTTAAAGTACATAATCTTGAAACTCATTAATGGGAAGGCCTGTTCCCTTTAATAACCTGGGGACAAGGGTATGCTTTTGTTTCCACAGATAAAGGACCTTGTTGGGTCCCTGCAAGATGGGTTCGTCCTGCCTTGTCTTCTGTCTCTTCATCACAAGAGGACTGACCCTACCGTGGCTTTCCGCCCAGGCAAAAGAGAACATTTGAGTAACATTAGCTAATGCTACAGAACAAGACACCCTGTGCCAGTCAGCTGCCACACCTCCAAGTCCTTTCAGGCTGCTGTTGGAAGCAATGGCAGCCTCGAATCCTGTGGACACATGGGATGGCTGGGGGCTATACCAACACAGCCACAAGAAATTGATTTATTAAGATCTGTAAAAATGGATATGTGTCTGTATCTTCATTATATAGTTCAAAACCAATTGTTAGTGCAGAATGTTAACTGTTCTTTAACTGTTCATTTGCTAGGCTAGGAGCGTGAGTGAAAAAAATGTATTAAGAATGTTTGTTTTTTGTTAGTTTTTATTAGCTTATACAGTTTCTTATTAATCAAGCCCTTAAGCAGGTGTTGATAGTGAATATACTAAACAAAGAAGGGGGATATGTGGGGAGTGAAGGTGAAGATTTGCATGAAGAACAGTTTTGGAATGAGCTCTGAGGCCTTGGTGCTTTGACAAGCCCTGGGGCCATGAGTTGTGGCATGTAAGGCCAGAGGATATGGAGGTTGTGAAAGGATCTGCAACACCGTGATTGCACTATTTACCTAGAGGGTTTTAAAGGGGCCAATGAGGTTGAACGGGATATGTATGCGCAGGTTGGAAAAGTACCGAGCAGGGGGATAAAAAGGGCTTGGTGGTAGCAAACGACGATTTGAGTCTCTGCATCAACTTGAGTCCATGTCGTGAAATGCCACAGCTAACCAGTGATGTAAAGAGTGCTGGGTCTGTGTTTTAGTCCTCTAGTTCTTGTCTGGTTTTCTATTATTATTTTCCAGTCTTCCTCCCTCCCCATTCCTCCTTCACTCTGATTTCATTTAACCTTTTCCAGTCTTTTATCATTGCCCCGGTAGTCTTGGTCTCTCTAGGATGAATAAGCCCTCCTTATTTTAGCACCTGAAATCAGTAGAGTTCTTCAAAGAATTGAAAGCACGATTTAACTGTAAGATGTAGCAGCAGACAGGCAGAGCAAATTCACTTGAATTGCAGCAAGTATCTAGAAGTAGGACAAGAAATTATCTGACAGTTATGAATTTGTGTATTTTGCAGTAATGGCACAGGCTTCTTCAGTTCATTTTGTGTAAGATAAAAAGAATATGGTTTTGATGATATTAGCCTTTACTAACTGCAGAGTATCAGCTTGTTTTCTTCATATTTAAACTGGCAAATCAGTTGACTAATGCAGGTTTTGGTTTTGGGTCAGAGATGGGGAAAGCAAGGAAGATAAGCCTTTATGTGTAAAGCGAATAACATCTACCACTGTTAAAAAAAACCTCGTGTGCTGTTGTAGCTGTGCAAAGATATTTTTATGTATTCCAAAGCATTTCTGCTGTTACTAAGTTGTCTACAGTCTTTTACAGGGAATTCTCAGGAAAGGTTTTGCAGTTCTGTATAGCTGAGAAATCTTCAGCACTACAGTCTATAGATTCAGGAAGGATCAATCTATATAGAGCTCCACGTGAGACTGATCTAGGTTTACATGTGGGCAATTCAAAATTGCAAAGGTTGGATGTTTTTTTTCAGATTCTTTGATATAATCCCATTATACTTAACAGGAATCTTGATGTTGCATATAATAGAATGAATTTGCAATTGTAATTATTGCAAATAACACTGTGTCAAATTCAAGTTTTTAGATAATTTTAGTTTATATTACATGACCTCCCAAAGTTGTTTAAAGACCAAATATATATATATAAAAAAAAAGAGAAAGAAATTGTATATAATTATGGCTCTCTTAACATTTCAATTTGCAGAGGTTTGTGGGTGTTTTTTTCTTTTATATTTCACATGTGGATAGGCCTGCATAGGCTGTACGCAAAGAAGTTCTGATGTAGAATAAGGTATTTTAATCCTTTGATGCCAAGTCAGCCAATAGATAAATTAGGAGCTACTTCCACAGTAACAAATTCAGAGGGCACAGTGAAAATACTGAAATTGCAGTGAGACTTATAGAATATGTATGATCTTTTACACTGAGTATGAACATCTCTGTTGTCTGCATTTCTTCTCATATTGTTCATTCTATATTCTTAACAGGATTTCTGTTCGAACTTATAGACCCTAGGTAAAGAAGTATGCCACAGCTGTCCAACGTTTTTGTTTGTACTCATATGAAATTTGCACTGGAAAAAAACAGAAGACTACAGAAGAGAACTGCTTATTTGGCTAAGTTTGATTATGCTGATCCCTTAGTAGGTTTCCTACTTCTTTAGCCAAATTAGTTTTGGCAGAGGTCTATGTACTGGCCTTTTTTTATCTTGAGCCTAGTTTAGAACTTCAGTGAGCTTTCCTCCAGGTTTATAACGTTTTTGCTTTGCTGACGTAGAACAATCCCATATGTAGTCTAATCCAAATGTCTCGTGCATAGCCTAAATCAAGGGTTCTCTGATTCTTGTTGGCTTTCCAACATCTAATGATTTTTTCACATAAAATAGTTTCAAAACAAGTAGTGTTACGTTTAAAAGATTAAGAACATGGACAATGCATGGCTTACCTTTTCCAGAATATGATTTTATACAGCCATGATTTTCTGACCACTCTGCAAAAGTGCTTTGGAATAAAAATTATCCAAGCATTTTGTGTTCACTAGCTTACATCTTGCCGAGGGACTCCTAGAAAAATTCCATTTGCATAAACAAGTATTACTCAAGTGAATGAAGCTGTAGTATTTGTCTGCCCAAGAGAATGTCTATTGTAAATATAAGCTAAATAATGTAATTTTTCTTTATTGTCAGTAGATACCTTCTCATGTTAAAGGAATACTTCAGAAGATGTGGAGTTAAAAGGCTGTTCCATGCATACCATGAGCACAAAGTTTTAGTCTGAAAGAAATTTTGACGGGAAAATTAGCATAGTCTGGGCATTAGTAGAAGAGGTTTGGGGGTTTTATTTCTCCAAAGAAAGTTTAATGGTTTGCAGCCTTAAACTGGTTCATAATTTTCAAGATTTTGAACTTTCTTACTTTGCTTTGCAAAGAAACTTTTTTAAAGTTTATTTTTGCAAAGAATCTTTTTTAAAGCTGTTGGCTGAGAGACTTGTCTAGTTTAATTGTCTTAAAACCCTCTGATTAAATTGGATGAAAAACCTGGGATCCATGGTACTATTTGACTTGAACCTGTGTATTGTAAACTTCAGGAAATGGTTATAACTTGTTGTGGGTCTGTTTTGTTGTATAGATACATAACATCTGACCAAAGGATTGTATTATGGTCTGGAAAAGTCTTTCCCATTTTATTTGTATGCTCTGAAAATTTTTTGATTCAACAAATCAGTATTTTCTGATACAAAGCCACAGAATTCCCAGGAAACTTTATCCTTTTGTCATTCTGAGAATTTCTATGGGAGATTCCATTACAGCATGTGCTTTGAATTCGTACACTGATGCAACAGCAAAGAAGTGTTGAATGAGAGAGTGGGTTAATGTGAGGGAAAAAGTGAGTTGAGTTGGAGGGAATAGACAGTTGGGAGGTTTGCCACAAGCAGTGGGAGAAAAAGCATCTAGATAAATAATAAAAGTCTAATAATGAAAAATTTTCATACTATGCTTCTGCAAGGCACTGTAAAGATGTAAAATGCTGTGTAATTGCTACAATTTATTATTATTTCATATACGTTTATAATAGCTCTCATATTTTCTAAAAACAACAAATACATTTATAAATGCATTGTTGGCAAAGCTGTTTTACTCTATCAATAATTTCTAAATTTATATAATTTTTGAGAGATTATTTTAGCATACACTTTAGAGTTTTCTGCATATAAAAACCTCCTAATTTCTTTTAAATGGGACCCTAAGGAATTCAAGCCCAGGAACAAGCTTATTTAATGGCTTACTGAGTTACTAACATACACCAACACACTGCTTTATAGCTACTTCAAAGTAGTACATGATTTGCCTTCTTTATAGGATGTATTACAGTTGCTTTCTTTTGTGGAGCTCAAGGTTTATCCATCAGAGTGATGAATAGGGTATCTTCTCTCAAGGAACTTGTAATATCAGAATAAAATCTATAGTTTACATAGACTAATGAGACTTGCTTTACACAGTTTTGTCAATGGAATCTAACACACTTGAAATCTGCTTTCTATTTCTCAAGCCCAGCAGGTTTAGCTTGGCACCATGTGCTGCTGTGGCAGCAACAGAGTTTGCTCTGAATTCCCAACAGCTTTGGTCACAGTACAGAGAAAAGAGCCAACTCTTCAGTATGTTGTTTACCAGTGTGCTATATTTAAGTAGAAATAGATTTAATAACAAAGAATTTTGAAATTAAGAAATTGAAGCAAAGTAACTTTTCTATTTTCAACACTAGCAACATTGAAAGAAGTCTGATCTTGGTTGATATTCAAGGATCACCTGCTACAAGCTCAGGAGTGTTGCATCCCAACTAGAAGGAAGTGCAGCAGGAGGGCCAGGAGACCTCCTTGGATGGATAAAGAGATCCTGAGGAAAATTGAAATGAAAAAAGAGGCTTATAAAAAGTGGAAGCAAGGACAGGCGGCCTGGGAAGAGTACAGGGATGTTGTTTGGGAAGCTAGGGACCAGGTTAGGAAAGCTAAGGCCCAGTTAGAATTAAACTTGGCTAGGGGTATTAAGGATAACAGGAAGGGATTCTACAGGTACATAGCAAATAAAAAAACAGACAAGGGAGAATGTAGGCCCCCTCAGGAAGCTATCAGGAGAACTGGCTACACAGGATTTGGAGAAGGCTGAGGTTCTGAATGACTTCTTTGCCTCGATCTTCACTGGCAAAGGCTCTGACCACACCACGCAAGACTTGGAAGGCAGATGCAGGGACTATGAGAATGAAGACCTTGCGCCCACTGTAGGAGAGGATCTGGTTCGAGACCATCTTAAGAACCTGAATGTGCACAAGTCCATGGGTCCTGATGAAATCCATCCACAGGTCCTGAAGGAGCTGGCAAATGAAGTTGCTAAGCCGCTGGTCATCATATTTGAGAACTCATGGCAGTCAGGTGAAATTCTCAACGACTGGAAAAAGGGAAATATAATCCCCATTTTCAAGAAGGGGAAAAAGGATGACCTAGGGAATTACAGACCAGTCAGTGTCACCTCTGTGCTTGGCAAAATCTTGGAGCAGATTCTCCTGGAAGGCATGCTAAGGCACATGAAAATCAACAAGGTGCTTGGTGACAGCCAGCATGGCTTCACTAAGGGGAAATCCTGCCTGACCGATTTGGTGGCCTTCTATGATGGGGCTATGGAACTGATGGACAGGGGTAGAGCAGTTGATGTCATCTACCTGGTGTAAAGCATTCGACGCTGTCCTACACGACATCCTTGTCTCTAAATTGGACAGATATCAGTTTGATAGGTGGACCACTCGGTGGATAAAGAACTGGCTGGATGACCGCACACAAAGAGTTGTGCTCAGTGTCCGGCTGGAGACCTGTAACAAGTGGTGTCCCTCAGGGATTGGTGTTGGGACTGGTCTTGTTTAACATCTTCATTGCTGACATGGACAGTGGGATTGAGTGTGCCTTCAGCAAGTTTGCCAATGACACCAAGCTGTGTGGTTCAGTTGATATGCTGGAGGGAATGAATGCCATCCAGAGGGACCTTGACATGCTTGTGAGGTGGGCTGATGCCAACCCCATGAAGTTTAACCATGCCAAGTGCAAGGTCCTACACCTGGGTCGGAGCAGTCCCAGGCACAGCTACAGGTTGGGCGGAGAAGAGATTCAGAGCAGCCCTGCGGAGAAGGACTTGGGGGTGTTGGTTGATGAGAAAATGAACATGGGCTGGCAGTGTGCATTTGCAGCCCAGAAAGCCAGCAGTATCCTGGGCTGCATCAAAAGGAGCATGACCAGCAGGTAGAAGGAGGTGATCCTGCCCCTTTACTCTGCTCTTGTGAGACCTCACTTGGAGTATTGTGTGCAGTTCTGGTGTCCTCAACATAAAAAGGACATGGAACTGTTGGAACAAGTCCAGAGAAGGGCCACGAGGATGATCAGGGGACTGGAGCACCTCCCGTATGAAGACAGGCTGAGGAAGTTGGGGCTGTTCAGCCTGGAGAAGAGAAGGCTGCGTAGACACCTCATAGCAGCCTTCCAGTATCTGAAGGGGGCCTATAGGGATGCTGGGGAGGGACTCTTTATTAGTGACTGTAGTGATAGGACAAGGGGTAACGGGTTAAAACTTAAACAGGGGAAGTTTAGATTGGATATAAGGAGGAAATTCTTTCCTGTTAGGGTGGTGAGGCACTGGAATAGGTTGCCCAGGGAGGTTGTGAATGCTCCATCCCTGGCAGTGTTCAAAGCCAGGTTGGACGAGGCCTTGGGTGATATGGTTTAGTGTGAGGTGTCCCTGCCCACGGCAGGGGGGTTGGAACTAGATGATCTTAAGGTCCTTTCCAACCCTAACTATTCTATGATTCTATGATTTGCTGGTGCTTCTGTTTTTATATTTATTTTTGTTAACTCTGGTAACTCATTACTGTAACATTCTAAATCTTGGTTTTCCTCTGTAATATTTCCTGGAAAACATGGTCCTGTATTTTTAATTTTAATCTCATTGCTTACTCATCTTGTGGTAGAGCGGAACTCTCTTGTTTTAAAGTCATCTTAACAAACAGATTAAGTACATTATCTGTAGCTTTAAAAAGTGGAATTGAAGTTTGACTCTTAGCTTGACAATACATTGTAGGCTTATCTGAGTTGAGCTCAGGAGAAGAATCCAGAAGCCCATATCTCACTTTTAAAATGTTTTAAAATATGAGCCCTATTTCCTTTTTACATGAAGGTTGAAAGGAAAAAGAATTGTATAGATGGAAAAATAAATTTTGACCATAAACCTGGTTTATTATTTTGTTTTTGTTCCTCTCACTCTGTTCAAGACCTCCAATATTCAACCACATCTGCTACATGATGTTTTAACTGCTCAGTTTCAAAATAGGTTAAAAAGGATGTTGGGGAGAATGGGATGTGAAGCATCTTCCTAATTATTTCTGGAATGCAAAAAGTAGAAACCATTAGAAAACTCTTAACTTGGCAACTAGCATGTTAGAGGAAAGGAACAATGATAAGAAACATTTGAAGTACACATTCTCTTGCTTGAATATGTATTTTCTTAATTCTAAAGCTGCTTCACAGAATTGAGAATGATTTGGGGTTGAAAGGCATGGCAGATGTAGGGGGATCTATTCAGCAGCTTTATGCCATTATATTTATGCCATATTCTAGGCAGATTAGTCTAAAGGAACAAAAGGGCTGTGAAATGTTAATTACACTTAAGGACACCTGCTCACACTCAGATAATTTCAGAATGTTCCCATTTATGCAATGACTCTGTTTCTGTCATTTCAGTTGCTGCTGTGCAAGTGTAGCAAAATAGTGTCTGATAATGTTTGATGGATATTTAAAGCTACCTGATACGACGTCCTTTGACATGATCATCTTTGGGCAAATGAGAAATTTCCCCATTGTTCTTAGCTTCAAAATAAAAATTCATCCTGTGTATGTGCTGTACCTGCCAAATTCCCTCTATAAAGTAAGTCAATAGTGCTTTCATATATACCACACTAACCATTCCGTTGCAGAGGCATTGAAGATATAGACAAAAGTTAATGCATCTAAATTGCATAATGATAATTTTTCAGTGTACAAAAATGACCTTACTGAAATGGGATGAGTAAATATCCTACTTTACATAGTATGCTCAACTGCAGTTGCTTGCACAGTGCCCAGTGGAGGGCATGGCATGTCAGGATGGGGTCCAAAGGGGTCAGGATCCAAGAAGTCTCCTTTGGAGCTAACTGTGCAAGGATGCAGAAGGGTTTGAAAGTCAGTGCTCCTCTGAGATTTCGTTTTCTCTCCAGTGTCAAGAAAATAGCCCCAATCTCTCTGGCAAGATTGCCTTACTTGAAGGCTGACAGCCTTTTTCCAAAGAATCAGTTCTTGAACTCTTTGCTTTTGAAGAAGATGGTGTTTTAGAAAGAGTAGTACATTCACGATTAAAGCAGAGTTCCAAAATGGAGGAGATGTGGCTCCTATAACCTGCTAGTGGTGTTCAGACTAATACCTCCTGGCCTCTGTGCGGAATGTGACAAGTGCAAAGTTCTGAGCATTCTCCCTCAGTGCTGAGCTGGGATAAAGAAGGTGCTGCTTGCATGCTGTATGTATTTATATCTTAGGAAGATTTCTCCTGTGGGCCAAGGGGACAAAGAATGTGTGTTCAAGGAGAACAGGAAGTAACAATGCAGCGAGAAATGGTAGCAGAGAAACATGTTTATATATCTGGTTAAAAATAGTTGCTTAAGCAAAGATGCATGGATAGTAATATGATTGGCTGAAAGGGCGCATGATCAGTAAGGTCATTGTCTGGAGAAGCACATGGTGTGCGCGTGGAGAAGGAACACTGTTTCGTGATGGAAAACCACGAAAGGAGCTAACCGCTACTAACTGCTAGGCAGAGTACTATGAAAACCTGTAAACTCACTCAATAAATGCCTTTAGTTGCACCACAGCTGGAGTCTGTGCCTCATATGCCACATTCTCCCATATTTTACTTTATAAATCACTTCAAAATAGGTTGAAGATAGCCTGAAGGCACTTGGCAGAGCCTTAGCTTCATAATAAGTTATTCATAATATGATAAATTGGTGGAGAAACCAGTCAGCTTACATGTGGGTGGTCACTGATCTCTTTCACTATGATTTGTCTAGGAGGAAAAGGAGTATATGGAGTATTCCTTGGAGTATTTTGATACTATTTTTTTTCAGCAGTCCTTCAACTGTTTTATATATTTCAGGGTCAAGAACATTTAGCTTATGGCTTTGTGGGCAGAGGGCTCTTGGGATCTTTGTCTGCTGCCTTGTGAAATGGTATATTGGTTGTCAGAAAACAATAAAAGCCATTGGCCATTTTGGAGTCTCAGACCCACTTTATCAATGGGAATATGAATAATCAGAGCTTTATATATGGTTTCTCAAGAAAAACAGTTATCAAAAGAATAAATGAAGGGAAGGGAGTAGAATAGTCATGTACAGGATTTTCATTTCTTTAGAAGTTATGATAAATAGAGTTAGCCGACGGAATCTTTTATATCTATTTCTGGCCTGCAGAAAGCAAAAGGCATCAGCGTTGTCTGAAGTTATTTGAATTATGAAAACTGAACTTTGTATTTTATAAGACAAATGAACTTCACTTTTTAAATTGCTTTCAGTCTGAACTTGTTCCACTGACTAGCCACTGACTGCAGTGTCAGGGAAACTGGAAATAGTGTCTCTTTCTAGAATGACACAATGAATTTAATATAATTAGGTAGAAATTGATTGGATATTCAGTATTAAGTTCAAACTTCTTAAAACTCCTCCTGGCTTTTTTCCCCCCTTTTCCCCCTTGTTTGGTATGCCAAGTATTTCACATTGAGACTAGTCAGAAATTTGAGTTTCAATTGCTTTTTTTCTCTTAATGCTTTGTAATTGAGAGATAAAAATGAAAGAACTATATTTGTTTGTTTGCTTGTTTCAATTTCTAGCTATTCAGAAAGGCTCAAGGGATTTGATTTAAACTCTGAGAAAAAATGACATTAGGCCAAAAATTTCCATGTTCAAGCATTGCCTCTTTATATCATTCATCAAAGCCCATATGAGCTATGAATCTGAAATGAAATTGTTAGAAATGGGTAAAAAGCATAATTTCAAACTCATAAATTCTGTTCCTTTCCCTCATCCACCAAGATCAATTCTCTCATAGGCCCGATTTTCTTTCTTTCAGTTTTTGCTGATTTATTTCTTGTGCTTCTAGTTTGTGTGGTTTGCTAACCAAGTTGACACCCAACCCCAAACAGTGCCTAACATAGACAAAAATGCTGGACTTGATTACCTCAAAGGTCAGCGTTCATCCTTAGTTGATAGCCTGCAAGGCTAAGCAGGTAAGTGCTGCGGCTGTGCAAACACACACAGAAAAAGGGGCTGTGAAAGTCAAGGGAGAGCAGAAAACTGAGCCTCTGTCCTCTTCTACATCCACAGAAACCAAAACAGTCTTTGGTACTGCCCTATTGGTCACACCTCTGGTTCCCTTTACACCACGATTTCCCACAATTTCCAAAAGTTGAAATCTTGGTGCACCTGTCTTCCTGCCTTCCTGCAGGATTTAGGGTCAAGACACCACTCTTTTTAGCACAGCAGAATCAGAATCAGTGTAATTTCACAAGTCCCTCTGTGAATGGTAAACCAACTTCTTGACTCCTTTCTCCATGTAGTAGGCCAGATTTCACAGAATCATAGAATCATAGATTGGCTAGGGTTAGAAAGGAGCTTGCGATCACCTAGTTCCAAATTTAAGGTATTGCTACTTTTCTTGACCCTTTCCACAACAGTAGGTTTTCTAAAGGCTTCTCTCTTCTTATTTTCTTCCTCTGAATAAAATGGAACTGATTTCATTTCCAGAATCTCTAGGCATTCCCAGGGCTGGCTTTGTATTAACAAGGCAGACACATTTTACAGAAGAAACTTTGGAATGAACACAGATGCATGGAACACTTCCTGTAATATAGGATCTACTTCTGCCTGGAACACATTTTTTTTTTTTCCAGCCAAACCAACACTCTTTTAAGATTCTGAAATATCCAATTAAATAGTCTAATTCTCTCTAGTTTATGTCTCACTTTGGGGTCAAAACAGAAATGCCATTGGGCTGGCTTTTCTCAAGATCACAGAATCACAGAATGGTTTGGGTTGGAATGCACATATTTAACATTCCAGTTTAGTGGACTTCTGAAACTTGATAAGATCCATGTGTTCTGATTCAAATTAATCCTTAATTCAGTGTCTTTTTAGTTATGGAAAGAAGCCCTGAAAAAGTTTGTAAGATTCAGAAAAGCATGACCTACATTTTTTTGATATTCAATTATTCAAGAATTCTCAGTCGTTCCCCTCCTCCAGAAAAGATTATTTTTAAAAGAAATATTTCAGTGTATTCCTTCTTATCTTGATCATGTATGCAAAACTGTTATAAAAGTTGTTTGAATAAATTCCCTAGTATTGAGTATGCAGCATTTCTCCAATTAACTAAAATTCATGAGTCTGCAAGCTATATGTTAATGTTTGTTTTATGCTGAATGTGTGTTCTAGGATTTTCCTGTTCAGTGTCTTGCCTTTTGGAGCAGATAACACTTTCTTTGTTCTCCCTGTAAAACAGTCTTACTGTACAGTGTATGTGTAAGTCATCCATATATCTTAATATATATATTCAAAATGTATCCAAATACTTATATCCAAAATGCATCTTACAAGATGTATTTTCAGTTTTACATTATATAGCATTCTTACTACAAATCAAAGACTGGTAAGATATCAGTAGATTATTTTTTTATTTTTATTTTTTTAAATAGAAATTGATGTACTTCATAGTCCTTTTGATTTGGAGAAAATTAGCCATTGTAACTGATTCTTTTCCTGATGTATCTGATGGAAGCACCGATTTTGGGGTCAGCTGTCTCTTAAGCTATGTTGTGGTTTAAGCGCAGCCGGTAAATCAGAACCATGGAGACTCTCTCTCACTCTCCCCCCCCCCCCTCCCTACTCCCAGAGGGATGGGGAGGAGAATCGAAAGAATGTAACTCCCACAGGTTGAGATAAGAACAGTTCAGTAACTAAGGTATAACACAAACCCCTGACTGTTACCACCAATAATAAGAATGATAAGGGAAATAACAAGGGGAGAGAATACAACCTCTCACCACCCGCCGACTGATACCCAGCCTGACCCTGGCAGTGATCTAGCCCTTCCGAGTACCTGCCCCAAGTTTACATCCTGGGCATGACATGCTGTGGTATGGAATACCTCTTTGGCTAGTTTGGGTCAGGTGTCCTGTCTCTGCTTCCTCCCAGCTTCCCCTCCTCCTGGCAGAGCATGAGACTCAGAAAGACCCTGGTCAGAGTAAACATTACTGAGCAGCAACTAAAAGCATCAGTGTTATCAGAGCTGTTCCAAGGCTGAAAGTCAAAAACACAGCACTGCACCAGCTACTAAGAAGAAGAAAAAAAAAAAAAAGACTGAACCCAGGACAAGCTAGCAGTATCATATTTTCAACCTTGAAAATGTTGAAGGTGTTCAGGTATATTCTACTCTGTCATGAGAAAAATTAAATGTGATTTCCTGCTTTGAGGCTGTCCTGGGTTCAGCAGTAGCAGTCATTTTTCTCCTTCTTAGTAGCTGGTGCAGTGCTGTGCTTTTGACTTTCAGCCTGGGAACAGTGCTGATAACACCGATGTTTTTAGTTGTTGCTAAGTTGCTTCATCTTGTTCCTTCATCTTTCTTGTCTTTTGTCTTGCTTTTCCCCTTGCGTACAGGAGCAACCGATATTGGTACGAATTGGTCCTCTGGTTTAGCTGCAGTATCTGTTGCACTTTCTACCTGAGACAGCATCTGATCAGGAGTCATCGTCACATGAGGAAGAAGAAGGAGAAGAAAAGTTGACTTCTCAACCTCAGAACTCCACCAAGTTATGGAACATGCAAAAAGGTTTTACCCGCCAACCAGAGGAGCACATCATCACCTGGTTGCTCTGATGCTGGGACAATGGGGCAGACGGTCACGAACTGGAAGGTAGGGAAGCCAAGCAGCTGGGATCACTTGCTAGAGAAGGGGGAATTGACAAAGCAATTGCAAGAGAGAAACAGTCCCTCAGCCTTTGAAGGCGGCTCTTGGCAGCTGTGAAAGAAAGGTTTTCATACAAGGACAATGTTATGAGTTGTTCGGCCAAGTGGACTACTATAGAGAAAGGCATCCAGTCTCTGAGGGAATCAGCCATTGTACAGATGATCTATCACATCAAGCTGAATGCCGGGGATGTACCCATAGATCTAGATGAAGTTGAATGTACACTTAAGATTATGGAATTTAAATATTCCACCACTGATTGAAAGCACCTGTATATACTTAATATTCATGACACAAAATATTTGCAAGGATAGTTTTCTCAAAAGATTTCATATCAGTATAGATAACATAGACTGAGACTAATTCTGACATCAGTTAGTGTTGTTTTTTCTTTGTCTATACAAGTAGGTTTTTTCCATCGTTGGAAAGCAATGTGATGTGGTGGACTCAGTTAATGGCGTCACGAAAAGCTTACCACATGGCAAATCTATCCACTGAATTATGGTTTACATTTACATTCCCTCCTTTAGTACTCTCACAATAGGTATTTTAAAAATTCACTGTTATGCTGTTATTTGTCCTGAACAGCATTTTATTGTATTGTCATGGTAGTTTAAAAGGAGAGCTGTGCTGTGGATATATTTTATAATTAATAAAAAGTCCAATTAATTTTTTTAGCAGCACAATAGTAAGAATCTTTCCACAAGCTGCAGAGTAATCTCAGGCCTTGCTCATTTCAGTACTAGTTATTGGTATTTGTTTTTTCATGTTATGCTTGTAAGCACTAAACCTAATGAGCAATAAGCACCAAGGAATTGAGACTTTTATACATAAGTAGATCTAAGACATCTGGTTCCTCAGCCTGAAAGAAAATGAACATAGAAGGCTGTTGATAACTGCTTATGCTTGAAGATCTGTTTTTTCACAGGAGGCAGGGAGTTTTCACACTCCAGAGGCATGAGAATTGCGGTTTTATTATGAAAAATCTCACAGTAAATAATGCTTCTGTGCATACTAAATTATTTCAAACTGTTTACACATAAGTAAATCTCTTGTGAATTCACTGTTTTCCTCAAATCCCCTTGATGGAAATCTTGAAATCTTGAGGCCTAAAAACCCACTGTTGTGCTGCAGCCTTATTCTTCACAGGGAATTCTAATGGTGACCAAAATCTAAACTTCTATTAAAGAAGCCAATATGAGGTTAACACAAGGTAGAAGAAGACAGCACGTTTACAAAGCAGAGCAACTTGATTTTCATTAGTAACATGTAGAGAAATATTCACTATGTTTCCTTAATTTAACAGAATAGTTTTCCAAGACATTAAGTTAAAGAGGAGTGCTGTATTTATAGTAAAGCTTAGTGTCTGTATCTTAAAAAGGTAACTCTACGATTTTTCATTCATTTTAATATCACTTGGTTCCCATTGCTTCTAAAATACATTTATCCTTTATGTATTGAGGTTACCCCCTTGCCCATACCACTTTTGGACATAATACTTAGGCATAAGAATATCCAGGTTAAAGCAAAGTGGGTTTTCAGATACTTATGGCTTTATGCATCCCTCTGAAATTAGGAATATATACTTGGAAAGTCTGTGCTAGGTTTTAAATGAAATACCAATATTAGAGAAACTAAGAATAGCAAAAAATGAGAAATTCCAGGAAAAAGCTTAATTTTTTTTTCAAGATGTAAGGCAGATGTCAAATATAGCAAAATAAAAAATCAGTAAATCACATACATGGATAGAAATTAAATTACAGTGGATGATCATATTTCCTCTCTACCAATTAGGAGGCTATTTGCTCTCATTGATTGTAATTTCTTTTATAACTTCTTGTTTGCAAAATAATACTCTTCATTCAAATATTTTTACTGAAAACAATGGTTTATGTAAACTGGCAAGGAAGGAAAGAGGGGAGTTGGAATTTATTTGTTTAAAATATGTTCAGGTTTGAGTCCTCAGCTGGTGATATTATGACCTTGCCTATCACAGTCTGTGAATATGCTATCAGTAAGTAATCAGAAGCAAAGGATAACTTTAGAATAAGGAACACTTTACAAATCATTATACTCTATGGAGAGAGCATAATCTACTGTTACAGGGTTAATCCATCATTGCAGTCTAGATCTCTAAATTTCTAATGTGTTTCAGGGCTGGTGGAAATTGATAATAAACAGAATTGGGGAGTGTTTCTTCTGGCAGCTGCATACTTTCACCTGGATGTCTTTTCAAGTGAGCTTTTGATTGTTCTGCTTCTGATCTTGAATCTAAATCCAAGTAACAGAGTGGTAACATATCACATTTGCAACATTGCGTCCAAACATTTTTATATTAGATAATATTTTTGTTCATAGTGTTTATTAATACATCTGCCTTTAAGGCTGTATTATGATAAATTTCTATGAATTGAGGAAGCAGTTTGTGCCAAAGTATTCTTTAGATTAATGTTGAGGAGATTTGCATTCTTATTTCAAAGGCTTTAAACAGGAGAAAAGAACGGATTACACAGAGTAGAGGAAAGATTCAGCATTTTGTAAAGGCTAAAACTCCTTTGGTTCCACAGAATCATGACAGTGGTTAGAATACAGCAATCTAGAAACCAAGGACTGTTACACTGTATGATAAATGAAACTGGAAAAACACATAATGTGGAACCAATAGTGAAATAATTATGTAGAGCTTAAGTGTAAATTTAGCACAGTAGAGTGGCAGTCAAATATTTAGCAATATAATGTGTGCTTAAAGAGGAAAAAATACAGACAGCAGCACAATAATACACCAATACACTGATTCATATTATGCTCGTAAGTGCTAATTAAATTTGCGTGAACAGGCTACTTCAGTATCATTATGTACTAAATCGTAAATTTGTCTTGTTGAGACAACATAATGATTTTTAGATACAACAGAATCTAAATAAAGGCTATGATACATTTGTGAGGAGAAAATAAAATCTTCAAGGAGCCTCAGATCCAAACCACCATTCTTAATTGGGTGAGTCTGAAACCTAATAGAAGTGACTTGTGATTGTCATTGAATAATTAAAGGTTTGCCTAGAAGTGTAAGGTTAGAATTAATGAAAACAAATAACATTCCTTTGTTATAGAAGTGACTTGGGTAGGAATGCTATAGAATAAGGAATAGATAAAAGAATGTCATGAAATAACCAACAGACTTCAGTACAGCTTTCAAAGGACTGTACTAAACCTTTTCCTTTAGATTAGCTGAAGTTGAATAAGCATTCAAAATGCCATGCTGGGTTTTAAATTCTCCAACTGAGAGCACCAGCTTTATCCATGGCCAAGAGGGACTCTGAGATCTTGGTCCCAATCTCTAGTTTG
Organism: Pezoporus wallicus; assembly: GCF_028554395.1. Taxonomy (NCBI): domain Eukaryota; kingdom Metazoa; phylum Chordata; class Aves; order Psittaciformes; family Psittacidae; genus Pezoporus; species Pezoporus wallicus. The sequence continues at coordinate 551,448 of NW_026641049.1, read as the reverse complement.
GGTAATTAAAAATAGGTGTCTAAAGTGAATGATGTGAGTACCCAGTTTTGTTTGACTTTCTGTTTTCCCAGAATCCTTATCAAATAATGACTACTTACTTAACAGTGAATTGAGAATTTCATCATAATCTCAGCTGGTTATTGTTTGGTTTTTTTTTGTCATCTGCTTAAGTAGACTTCTGAAATTGGATAAGCCTGATTTCCCTTTTTGGCTAGTGGAAAACACCAATTTGACCAGAGCACGCAAATAGTAAGATATGCTTCAGGATATGCTTCAGGGTAGTAAGATATGCTTCAGGGTCACATAATTTATGTGATTAGCATGGCTTCCTTAATTTAAAAGACATAGTTATATGAACCACTTCTGTGTATCTAGTAGTATCTCTCCTGATACCCTTCAGGACAAGTATGCTACAATGTGAGTGCCAATATACAACAGAGCTCCAAGAGCTCTACCTTAAAACACTCAGGAGTCACTTTATTCATGTAAAAGTTAATGAAAATCATATGCATGAGGATTTGGGTATGACATGGCAAAACTCATCATGTATCCTTCCATCGAGGATGTTTAATAGAATTTGGATCAGTTTCAGTGGAAAATAACAAAGCTGGAGGGTATGCTTTCTTGCTTTCCCCATTTTTTTCTCAAGATTTGAAATGTGACTGAGTAATGTATTGCTGAAACAGCCTGTGAATACATAGCTCCTGAGCTCTGAAGATGCACCTGGAAAGCAGAAGGTGGAAGTATCAGATACACAGCTGAGGAAAGAAAACTTTGCATCTCCCCACCCTGTACTGTGATTAGGAGAGAAGAACCAAAACCAAACCCAAACAAACAAACAAGAACCACAAATCTGGAGGTAAATCTCTATGTATACCACAAACATGTAAATTATTTAGTTAACCATTTTTAGCAAACCAGAATCAAGGGAGAGGTAATAAGATATCCTTTAAATATGAGACTGCTAGAGGAAAGACATTACAAAAAACTTTATTCTTTCCAAATAGATTAGACTAACATATGCTTGTTTGAGGAGTATGGCAGACATTAATCACTAAAGTCCTGTTAGGAGGTGAAGTTTTACTGCCCAACTTAACACAAGGAAACAAAATGCCATAGTGGCAGAGAGTACTAACCCCTTCTTCAGACACTAACTCCACAACCACAAGATCAGTTATTTTAGATAGGTACCAAAACTTTGAAGTTGAATATCATTGTGTGGTCTACGCTTTGCTATCTATATAAGCAGTAAATGCGTTCATTTTTTTCATTATGGTGTTGCTCCTTCAAGTAATCCTGCAAGTAAACAAAATTGAAAGCATGCTTTGAATGAAACTTAAGCTTCAATGTTTATTGAAATTTAGAGCAGAGATGTTTAAATAGAAGACAATTCCAATTTTCAGGAATTTCCATATGAAATGGTGCTATATATTCATGCTGCTTGATTAGACATGGTTTCAGAAGGATGAAAAAACTTCCCAAAATATCTGATAAAAAAGTATTTCAGCACAACTGTTACCAAGAGCAGACACTAAGGCTATGAAGTGTGAAATTAAAACAAGAAAGTCATTGGACATTGATTGGAATTAACTCATAATGACCTGGTTTATGTTTCTGGCCTCTGGGAAGATGATTAGAAGATAAAAACAGCTTTCTGTGAAGGGTGTAGGACTATTAATGAGTAATCTGAACATAAACAGTAAATGTCTTTAGTTAAGGTCCTCAGAAAACAATCATCCTGCTAAAATGCTGCAGTAGGCATTGGAATGGGACAAAAACACCAGAGGAGTCTTAAAAGGAAATGCTTCAATTTCAGAAGCGAGCAGAATGGCATAACTAAATCAAAAAGCTTTTGCAGCTTTTAAAAGTGTAAATTAATTATAAACACAAGACAGAAAGCAGCATATGGTTTAGTGGATTGTATGATCTTGGTGCCTCTGAAAACTAACTGAAAGTCAGGTTGTAGGAGCAATGCAAGGAAATTCAGTGTTTTTCCATCTGACCTGTCTTGGGTACCCTATATTGATGTCAGTGGACCTTTAACAGTTTGTATGTGCTGAAGATCTGTTATGTGATTCTGGTTGATGGAACATTATTCTTTGAAAATACATTGTAGGAAATCAAATGTAAAACCCAAGAATGGTTCTGTGCTCCTGGAAATACCCTCAAAATTTAAAAGGGTAACTAATGATTTTTTTATGGACTATCCGATTACATTTCTTTAGTTTTGCTATGTTTGTATTTTTTCTAAGTATAGTGGAAAAGAAACCCAAACCACACAAAACCCTGAGTATAATCACAATTGAACTCCAACAGCAAAATATCTAAACTGGATTCCCCTTTTTTCATGGTATTCTATCTTTGAGATAACAATAGTCTCATGAAATGCAAATGCAACAGCAGGTAATTCATATGTTGAAATGAACATGTAATACCAATAATTTACTTGGTTTCAGGGTTTGTTGCTTGGAATCACTATCAGTTGTATTTGTGGCTTCTACCTAGGAGATGTTATCCTATTCATTCTTCGAAAGATTTCATGAAATCAGACAGCATATAAGCATTGTAGAATTATATAAAACTGCTAGTGCTGTTTTAATTCAATGGATTTTAACATATTTTTAATAGCTTTTGGATAAAATCTGCCATTCTACAAAAGAAATAACAAATGTTTAAAAATACCCACATTAAAATGTACTTTTTAAAAAAAAATCCATAATGTTATGAAGCATAATATATAGAAAGCTGTTATCATATCTGAGTTGTAGCATATTGTAAAGGCAAAAATAGTAACTTTTAAAAGCAAGCCAAACTTTGCTTTATAGGATTTTTGCATTTAGATATTGTATTGAATGTGCTGTCACTAGGAAGATCTTTATCTGAGAAGTGTTTGAAACTGATAGTCAAAATGTCTCTAATTGACCACCTGCTAATAGTAACATTGATTTAACAGCTTTGTCATTCTACTCTTCCTTTATTCATGAGTTTTATGGTGGAAACAAGTTTTCAGTGTAAATTTCTCCTTAACTGGCAGTCCGTAATGTTTAAGATTTTGTATCAACATCATATCAAAAGGACATCTTTTCAGTATGTGGAATCTGATACAACCCCTTAGCAACAACAGATGGAAATTCAATTCCTCTGTACTATACTCCTTGTGAAAAGCTGCATCTAGCTCAGAATGCCCAGTCAGAGCCTCTAGTTAAGGAGGTGAAAAAATAAAGACGTATTACCAAAGCTACCGTATACAGTCATTCATTAAATCACCCCTTCCTGTGATCATGGTGTCTCTGATGGTCTAAAGAATGTTTTGGGGTTTAGTTGTTACAAAAAGTACCAAGCTCAAAAGTGATAGAGAACTTCTGATAGGAGGGAAGCTGTTATCTCTAACGTAATGAGGTCTGTTCATCCAAGACACTTAGGGGTAGAATGAAGGGGAATCATTAATTTGTAAGTGAAAAGGTGGTATATAACAAACATTCACAATTTAGATTTAGAATGTATTTACTGAGGGGTTGTTTCTCATGTTTTTCTTCTCTAGGTTCATATTATGGCTCAGGATGTCTAGCAAAGGTTGACAAATTCATTTTACAGAGTGTAGACATGACTTAACTGTACATAAGATCAATTAGCTTAACTTGAATGCTAACATGCATAAATGACCTAAACTAGAATGATTTTTGCATTATTGTGGTGTGTGGTATTTCACGACATGGACTCAAGTTGATGCAGAGACTCAAATCCTCATTTATTACTACCAAGCCCTTTTTATCCCCTTGTTCGGTACTTTCCCAACCTGCACATACACACAACATTCAATCTCGTTGGCCCCTGTAGAACTCTCCAGGTAAATAGTCCAATCACAATGTTGCAGACCCTCTCATAACGTCCACATCCTCTGGCCTACAACTGAGATTCCTGACCCAAGTACATCTTGGCCCATCCTACTATATAATGAACTATATAATGAAGATACAGACACATATCCATTTTTACAGATCTTAACAAATCAATTTCTTGTGGCTGTGTTGGTATAGCCCCCAGCCATCCCATGTGATGTGTCCACAGGATTCAAGGCTGCCATTGCTTCCAACAGCAGCCTGAAAGGACTTGGAGGTGTGGCAGCTGACTGGCACAGGGTGTCTTGTCCTGTTGCATTGGCTAATGTTACCCAGATGCTCTCTTTTGGCTGGGCAGGAAGCCACGGTAGGGTCAGTCCTCTTGTGATGAAGAGACAGAAGACAAGGCAGGACAAACCCATCTTGCAGGGACCCAACAAGGTCCTTTATCTGTGGAAACACAAGCATACCCTTGTCCCCAGGTTATTAAAGGGAACTGGCCTTCCCATTCATGAGTTTCAAGATTACGCACTTTAACATGAGCTTTCGCTTGTTCAAAATTCTTAGAACCCCTGAAATGGCACTGTGTAGGAGGTCCATCCTCCGTCCATTGATTTAAAGTATTCAAAACATAACAAACTTTTTCTATATGTTCCTGTGGGGTTAACCCTGAACTCCTCCTTTTTTGTTTCATATATCTACTATCAATGCCTGCTTTATAACACTACCATCATATGAGAATCTTTTTTAGCTTTCGCCTTAGCATTTTCTAGCAACTGCTGCAAATTTGCATGGTCTAACATCTCTTTTACAAGTGACAAATCCATACAATACAAGGTATTGTTTCTTATTAGCAACTGGCTAGTAAATATGGGTGGTTTTATACACAAAATCACCGCTTCTAATAGCTGTGTTACAAACACACATATTCAAGTTGTTACATTTCAGTTGTCCCCAGGTGATGTTTTGCAATCATTTGTTTTTCTCTTCCTCTCCTTCTTTTGCTCGGGGTATTCAAGGTCAGCTCCTGCAACTGAGGCATAGGGTTTTTCCACTTGTCTGTCCAGCTCATGGTAAGGCTGGAGAAACTTTGCAGGCAGCCACCATGGACCTGTAGGTAGGAGGACACAAACATACCCCTTCCCCCAGGTTATCACTTCTTGAGAAGAAGACCGGTTGAAGTGTTTCCTTAAAGCAGAGACATTCTGATGGAAAAGGAATGTGAAGCAGCTGCAGAAGTAAACTGCAAAGTGTTAACAGTCAAGGAGTTTGATGTGTCATTACCCGCAGTTAAAGGGCCAGGCAGGTTGGAAACACAGCAGCTGCGCTGGCTCCTTCCTTTTTCAGGTCTGCCTCATCTCGGGTTTTCTTCTTCTGCCACCCTGATGCTGCTTGGGTGGCAGCTGATAAAGCTTGTGGTTGTGCTGCCCCTCTTGCATTTTTCAGTTAGCAGTTAGAAGTTCTTGTTTCAACCGATCTGTTCTTCCAAGTCCTGGATTCACCCCCAGGTTACCTTAAACACACTAAGCAGGGCTCCTCTCATGTGCACAGCATGTTGCAGGTGCTCTTTAGGCTTTGTTTGTGGTGTCTCTACAAAGTGCCCCAATACTTCAATAGAGTGAAAAGTTGTTTGGTTTTTTTTTTTTGTTCACTCTGCAGCTCTGATATCCATCCTGGCCATATCACCAGTGGAGCACTGGGAGCCGAATCGGAGGGCAGCTTCTCTTCAACATGGTTATCAAACACATAAAGGGGTCTCACTGCCTATTTACGTCCCCATTAAAAACTTTTACCTGAACACGACAACAAAAAATACACAGAACACCGTCTACCCTCAACAGAGACACACACACACACACAAGGGATCCCACAAGCACGCTCCACACAATTACAATATTTGAAACACAAAATCCAGACAATCATTACCTCCAGACTACACGGCCCCACGTACAGAACGTGGCGCAAGGACCCTGTGAAGATGATCAGGCTAGAAAAGTCTCCAAGAGTCAGTAGAAACATGGACATATTTGTATTTGCCAAATTCTGGTACATGAGTATCACAGAGAGACTATATCAAATGAGCTGTATATGGAGCCCTGAGTCCATGGTCCATCCACCGTTCACCTGATATCTTTGAGAAGAACATACAAGAGACCTTCTCATTGTGGGTCTTGATCCGGCACATACACCACCAGGAAAGCACACAATACATCTGCATCCCCCATTCCTCTCACTTCTCCCTTTACATCTGCCCACTTGTTATAAGGATCTGGGGGATATAAGTCAGGCGCCTTTTCCAGATCCATAGGCCCCGGGTCAAAAGGACCATCCAGGTCAGCATCAGAATTATCAGACGGCAGAACCACAGGAGCAACAACAGCAGACTGACTTTTTGATCTCACAGCAGAGTCTGGCAAAGAGGGCGGTGGTGAGGGAGATGAAGGTGCCGCTTCTGCCCCTGTGCTTTTGAGCCAGCATGAACTTTTAAAGTTTCAGAAATAACTCGCCACGGGCTTAATAAAGTGGCAGCAACTTTATCATTGTTTGTAGCGCAGTCCCACAAATTAACACCACTTTTGTCCCAGATCTCCAGGGTATCAATATTAGTGGAATTAATAGATGGATCGACTTCTCATGCCCAGAGAAGGATGCGTTTCAGTTCTTCCTTATCAACTTTTTTCCCATACTGCTTAAGAATCACAGCAAAAACTTCTAGAACATTTTCCTGCTCTTTTGTTAAAGCAGACCCCATAATTCTCAGCCACTTACCCCCATCCTGCGAGAGGCAATCTGCGCTGTTTGAATTCGCTTCCTTTCAGCGTACACCTTTGATTACATTCAGCAAGCAGTTTGGCTGAGCCACGCCACTGGATCGACAAGTAGTCAGTTTTTGTGCTCCACATGGTGGGCGCCATTTGTGGCATTTCACGACACGAACTCAAGTTGCTGCAGAGACTCAAATCCTTGTTTATTACCACCAAGCCCTTTTTATCCCCTTGTTCGGTACTTTCCCAACCTGCACATACATACAATGTTCAATCTCATTGGGCCCTGTAAAACTCTCCAGGTAAATAGTCCAATCGCAATATTGCAGACCTTCTCACAACCTCCACATCCTCTGGCCTACAACTGATATTCCCAACACAAGTACATCTTGGCCCATTCTCCCAAGGCTTGCTTGTTTACCTTCCCTGTCCTTCAACCTTCCAGCTCGTCGCCCCAGAGCTTGTCAAGCACCAAGGCCTCAGAGTTCATTTCAAACTCTTTTTCATGCATATCTTACCACCTTTACTCCCCTTGCTCTTGTGTTTTCCACTGCATGACTCACCTGTGGATGTTGTCAGATTGATGAGCAAGCAAATGATGTGCATGTAAATTTAGTTTTTCCCACCTAAGTAGTGCATAAAGGGTCTATAGAGGCTGATATCTAAAACTGTTAAGGGAATATCTGTCCTAAGAATCAAACATCTTTTGAAAGAACACTTCTCTTGTCCAAGTTGCTTCCGTGGCGTGAGCCTCCCAAAAATGCACACCCCTCTCTAAAAAAAAATGAAAAAAATATAATTATATATACATTATAAATATTAGAAAAATCATAGAAATATAGACATATATGTATGTACCAATACAGAGGGAGGAGGATTTTATGCAGTGGGTCATGGGATTCTTGGTGTGCCATTCCAAAAATAGATTTTCAAAAATGCTATTGGAAAAGAGAATACTCAATGTACAGAAAATTAAGGAGACTGTGCAAATGTAAAAAGTTTTGAAGGAAATCTCGCTCTTGCCTACCATGGCTTTTCAAGACATTTCTCCTGCAGGTTTGTTCTCTGTTTAGCAACATTTTAATGGCTTCTCGCTCTTGCCTACCATGGCTTTTCAAGACATTTCTCCTGCAGGTTTGTTCTCTGTTTAGCAACATTTTAATGGCTTCTCGCTCTTGCCTACCATGGCTTTTCAAGACATTTCTCCTGCAGGTTTGTTCTCTGTTTAGCAACATTTTAATGGCTTCCCGAATTACAGCAACTCTGACTCCCATCTGAGGCCCTAAGAAGAATATCACTGCTTCTCACTCTCCTCAGAATTGTGTGTAGTACACTGTCTGTATCCTGATGCAGGGAAAAAGAGGAGCTGTTTAGTCTGAAGATACTATTTGAGCTGGCACAGTTGTGGAAAAAAAACGATATACAGTTTTTTCTTATCTTGTGATAAATTCTTGTCCATACAAGTAGATATTTTCTTTTCAGAAGTCAAATTTAAGGTATAGAACATAGCTTCTAAAAATGCTTTATTCTGGAGGAAAATATAAAGCCCTTAATCAAAAATCTGTAGTGACTTTTATAATTATTATTTTAACAACTTCCTACTTAGCAAAGTTATTTCCTCTGCCTTATGTTTAAAGGAAAGGCAACAAAGAAGCAACAAAGACAGAAGATACATTACAATTCTAATTGCTGCACTGGTTTGGGCATTTCTGGTTTTGTTTCTGATTTTTTGGTTTGCTTTTGGGGGAGTTTTAGTTGGTTTGTTTTTTTTTTCTTTTCACTTCAGAGAAAATAGCTCTTAAGGGTTTCTTATAGTAACTTCAACATGACTAGTGTTTTGGTATAAAGTGAAAAAAAAAAAGAGAGAAATCATGCATGTAAAACTGGAATACATAATTTAATAAAAGCAGCACTTCTACTCAAAACAGTTGTCATTACTGAACCTTCCAACTGTAGCCCAGAATTGTTAACTGAATGCTGGATATTTTATACATTCATTTTTATTCAAAACCATGTCATCTGAATGATGGATTGTTTTTATGATGTATGATATAGTGGTATAATTTTTTCTTGTTTGTTTTGCTGTGAACTCAGCAAACATTTTACATGTTTCTATTTTTTCTGTTTTAAAATAATTCAATTGTCTGGCCAAGCAACTTAGACTGATAGGCAACTCTTATGCATACCAAATATTTATAGTGGGAGCATGATACTGAAAATACCACATGTTGTATTGTAGGCAAGGACCGGGTGGGAAGGGACCATTGAAGGGATTTGTTGCAATGCTAAATGGAAGAATTACCATGTCAGGATATTAGGAAAAAAGAAGCACTCTACAGAGAAAGGCATATGTCCCAGAAAGCTTTATCTTAAAGGTGAGGGACTATCAGACTTAAGCAATAATTGTCAAAAGACAAACACTGTATTTTAGGAGGGAAATTAAAACTAATAAAAATGGTCTTTTACTCATAAGATAAAATGGTGTCTCCATCCTTTGACAATGAAGATGAGACAACAGCTGATCACGATATTGCTCCCAAACTGAAGGAACACATTAATTCACTTTTCAGTATGGGTGATAACACGGACCACAAAACTGGAGACAGGAAAACAAGTGCAAATGAAAATAAGCATATCTGAAGAAAAAGGAAATTAATTCAGTCATAATAAGGATGAAGGGAAGACAGACTGCTCCTTGAAAAAGAAATTATTCATAAATCTATCAACTATTAATATTACCTGGATGTAATATTAGATAATAGGTAGCTGACAAATATATTGAGGTAGGAAAATATTGATCTGTTGTTTTGATGTAGAAACTTCTAAAAGTATAATGAATTCTACAGAGAAAGAAAAAATTAGACTTTGAAGTAGAGGATGAAGATGGGATTACTGAAAGTTGATCATACAAGACTATATTTATTGTTGTTTAGATAGAAAAATAAAAAGTATGAAACTCATGACAAGAAAGTTGACCTGCATTGTCCAGTTGAGATTGACTCTTAAACTAATATCATGATATCATCAGCATAAAAATTTGTAGCAAAAAAAAAATTACCTAAGTAATGCATTCTTTCATGCATACCTTCTTCTTAAGGCAACTACTTCTATGTCTTTTAAACTATTTTAGAAAAATAGTTTAAAAAAACAAATAGGGAATTAATATAGGTATATTTACAATTTGTTCTTATGGCTTGCAGATGTAGATCATTACTTAGTTCCACATTTTATCACCTTAACTGTTTAATTATGTAAATAAACTTAATTTTTGCTAGCCTAACTCTTACATTTTTTCTTAATCGCCACAGAGGGAATTGCATTTCTGACAGCTGTGCTTGGGTAGAGCTATCAGTAATTATTAACTGCTGTAATAGGTATACTTTTCTGGGTCCTCATGTCAATTCAGAGTATAATTATCAAAAAAGAGCAGTAGTTTGCTGGGTATTTTTAGAGAAAATGTAGTACAGAACATGCAAAAGCTGTTTTACTTTTTTTTTTTTTTTGTCAAGAAAACCCCAAAGTTCCACTCCCAAAAGGAACAATTAACATGTAATACAGATTCAAGAGCACATCAGTCACTGTCCTTTAAAAGTGAATGTAGCTGACTTTGCCGTATGCAGAAGTTACTATAACAAATGTTTTTCCACTCTTTTTCCACTCGTTTCCCACGTTTTAAGGTTAAATCCCACACTTACCTTGTGTAGGAAGCTTTGCTTTTTTTTCAGAAAGAGAAAAACAAGGGACTGCCTTTTGCCTGAATATATTGATGGTTTTACACACTTATAGCTTGCAAATAATGATTTGCCTTCAGTTATGCATTACAGCATTTCTGTTTTAACCAGACTTTGGTGCATTCTCTTTTTCTCAGAAATTAAGGATTTTCTAGTTAGAGTAAACCTGCTGATTTTGATACTGTCAGAGTTCTGTGACATATGTGGTATTTTGACATATATGTTGTCATACCTTGACACATACGGTATGAAAAACATGGAGAGTGCTATGTCTCCAATACATTAATACTTCCCCAGGTTCTGAAGTATATTACAGAGCTGTTCATTTAACCATAATATTTGCTTTGAGCTGTTGCTTATTTATCTAAGAGGCTAAAACATGTGCCACTGCAGTGAAACATTTTCAGATGACCCTAAAGTGCATCCATCTTTATAATCTGGTTTTCTAAAGATGTCATTTTATTTCTAATTGTGCACAGTGGTAATCCAGTTCAAATATAATTTATGTCTTAAAACCAAGAACAAGATAAAACTTCTTTTATGGGCATTCTACTGCACAATGCAAAACTCAGATTGAGATGGGTCACTGGAGCACCCCTCGCCATAGCAGGTTAACGGTATTGTGGTATTGCTTTAGAACTGGCAATTTACTAAAAGGTGGGCTCACAAAGGCCCGTAAGTCCAATATGGCAGAACTAAATATTTAATTCTGATGAATAGTTTATGCTAGCTGCAGAGCAATGTCTGTCAAGTAGACTCATTGCAGAATAGAATTGCCAGACACTTCTAGTATAGGATTTATACTAATTTCAGCTCTCTACACAATTTCTATTAGCTTTTGGCACCTTCTAGTTTTCAAATGAAAATTTGTTGTTAAGTAATTCGTGTCCTCCTAAGTACTGTCTTTCTCTTTATTCTTCCCTCTCAACAATTACACAATTTGCATTTTTTAAAATGTAGTTTTATGTAATTTTTAAATTATGGATGTGATCTCACATACGTGTTGGGGTCAAGCTGAAGCAGCTCCAAAGTAGCAACTGTAGTTGCAGCTGTTTGTTTTGTTTACAGTTGGATTATAAACTGGCGAAACTTAAATTTAAAAAATACACAAATCAAATGAAAAATGTCTGGCAGCAAGTGCTGTATCATCACTTTCTAGTTCAGAGAGGGACATAAATATTCAAACATCTATTTTTGCTCCCTTTAAATTACTACCATGCATTACTTTTTCATTAATGAGTCTGCAGTTAGTTAAATATGAGGAGTCAGGTTCATGATTTTTTTGATAGAAGGATATCAACTTCAAGAGAAATACCTGAAGTGCAAGGTCATGCACTCCCAGAATGCCAACCTCCTGGCGAAAAATAAATGGCAGATGGCAGTTGTGTTGGTTAACAGTGTTCACAAACCATGACTGCAGAATGTCTGTGGAAAAGATGAAGAAACCATCCGTAGGGCTGTTGACCAAACAGTTAAAAAATATTCTGTTTTTTCTTTCATTCTGAAAGAAACCCAGATTAACACTGAACTAATGTCTGTTCAATAGAGGGGAATCATGCGAGAAACAGAAGTTTATCTTTTATTTTGTAATATTTATGCACAGAGGGACATCTAACCAGCAACATAAGGTGTTCACAATATCTCTATGAAAAGTAGTGCTGTTAAGCCATGTTTTCACTGTGCCATTTAGGTAGGATTAGTATTCTCAATATCTAAACAGGACGGTACAATGGACGCTTCCAAATAATGTAGAGCAAAATTTATACCCACTTATAAATAGTTAAGTTGTAGATGGAGTTCTAGGAAAGTTTTGCGTTTTCCTAATTTTCACTTTTCATCACCTAAGTGTCAATCTTTTGCTGTTGTATATCATGGATCTTAGTGAATTCAAGTGCATTTCCATTCGCCTCATATGCAAAGCAGCATCGGATATGCTCCTGAGTTTTCTAGGTATTTGACACAGTTCTCATAATTTTAGTAGAAACTGTAGCAAAATAGCTTAAATATCAGCATTGTTTTTTCTGCAAACTATGAGAATTAGGAAAAATTATTAAAGCTATAGATGCCCATACATATAGTATTGCTATTCTTCCTGGATAATATTCTATGAAAATTGAACAAATCATGAAACAGTAGTTGCTTGTTCAACTGCCATGAAAGTACGTATCAGGTGAAGAAGCTTCAATGCCTCATTGTCAGAAGCCATTAGCCCCTGCCTAATCTGTTATGCATCTAGTTTAAAAAATATGCTGAACAGATAAAGATTTACCTTCAGAATATGCAGAAAAATAACTGGAGTGTTTCTACAGTACTTGCTTTGCTTGTTGCATTGATTACAGTTGAATATAGAAAAGGCAATATGCTGAGGGGATGGAATGGGATGTCAGTTCCTAGTATACAACATTGAAATCCATAGGTGCCATAGAGAACATGTTAGACTCTGTTTAGGCTCATTTTTATTTTTTTGGTTTGTGGCTTTATAGAACTAAAATCCACTCAACTTTCTAATATTATCTAGAATCAGCTTTCTGAGCTGCATTCAAGCTCTAACACAGGTACCCTTAAAGAGAGCAAAGAAATGTGGAACTGAAGTAGGAGAATTTGAGCTTGGTTTATTATGAAATATTAATGAAAACCAGCTCATTTAAGAATTTGCATATTGTTACACTACCTTTTTCCTCCAGGTAATCTGATTTTGTCATGGGTCAATACCACATTAAGTTTTTGCTATCACATGCATGTTCCAAGTATCACAAGTTGAATGAAAAATGGTCATATGTGGAATTCTGAATAGTCGCCAAGTATCTTCAGTTTAAAATGCCTAAGTCAACTTTCAATTTAAGCAATATACTGTTTTTTAAATAGTTAAAATTTGAAAAAAAGAAATAACACCATACAGTCCAACAATGTGCATCCCAATTGGAAATGCACAAAAAAATAAAAATATGAATAAAGCCCATGTGATGAACTGTTTAGGTGCTATCTCTCTGCATCTGTCTGATTCAGCTGCTGATTTCTGTGGCTTAAAGTGTGAATTTAGTTACAGTTTTCTTAACATGGATCAGCACAAATCACCAGCATGAGTAAATTAACACTTGGAGCAGAAATACTCCAATTGCCTACTACATGAGCTAAACATTCAATAATATTATCTGCCAGTAAAGGAATGGTGCATCCTCACTGTGAATTAGGCAAAGAAAAATGAATGTGTACAATGTTGAATTGAGTGAGTACATTCACATAACTTTGTATCATAGCACTCAGGGAAAAAAATTACTTTTTTAAGAAAGTAGAAATAAAGTCAGAAATCTTAAGACTTAATTCATTGAGAATATCAGGTATACTAATTTGGCAAAATGAATGTCAATATGCTTATTCCCTCTTTTGTATCAGAATTATCAGTAACTAACATCTTAATGTCCCTTTAAATAAACACAGTGAATAGGAAACTGACAATACTTTTCTTACATGGAAATAACTAAGAATTTCTAAGATATTCTAGATTATCGTTGATGAGACTTAATGATCTGATTCCTATGCTTATACCTATTGCAGTGAAAATGTGTGTTGAGCACCACTGAAAATCAGCCTATAAGCAACTGTGTTCTGAAAACACTAAACCTTAGTTGATAATTTTTTGTTTCAAAGGTATTCTTTGTGCTGTATGCTTGAGAAATGATATTTAGAACCATAAAGTGGGAACGGTTATATGAAAAGCTGTAGATCTTAAATGTAACACAACTAAGTGTAAACTTACATTAATTTACCTGATGAAATGCTATAGAATGTTCTTAAATAATTTCTTGCGGAACTAGAATGCATCTTTCAACAAACAAAAAACTACTGACCTGGTTTGCTAATAAATTACATAGTTTTGCTGTTTTCTTACTATAGCTTAGCCATAAATGCTTCCAATCTACTTTAAACTATTAAAAATGTTACCATCTTCTAGGCCTGGCAATCAGCCCTGAGATTAGCTTAACTTTGGAAAGTTTCACATAGGGTGGAGATTCTGTAATAACTCTATAGTAATCTTCCACATGGCATTTGCCAGTTCTCTGAGGTATTACATAATGAACACAAATTGAATGGATACATACAGTAAGGTAGCACAAAAATTGGCTCCTGTTACCTTTCAGGGAGCAAGTACTTTCGTTTTCTTTTGTAGAAGTTCCCAAATGGTTCATTTGAAGAAGGTTGATTCCTCCCAAGTTGGTCTAGGAATGTACTAGATATTTCCTGTTTAGTGTGGGAGGCTATCCCCCACAGGTCCCTTAGCTCTTACACAGCACTTGACGTGAAATTATGGTTCCATAATTCTATGATTCAGAGCTGAGATTCCAGCTCTGAACAAACTGGAACTTTTGTTTTTGCACTGGGTTTGCATGTAACCCATTGTCGTGGTTTAAACCCAGTCAGGTAACTTGTTCACTCACTCCCAGTGAGTGGTGCCGAGCTGACAGCAATCGAGGTCCGTTCCCCCCCCCCCCCCCCCCCCCCCCCCCCCCCCCCACCAGGGCTCTCCCCTTCCCCACTCCCGGAGGAACGGGGAGGAGGATCGAAAGAGTGCAACTCCTACGGGTTGAGACAAGAACAGTCCAGCAACCAATGTACAACACAAATCACCACCGTTACTATCAACTACAACAATAATAAGGGAAAATAACAAGGGAAGAGAATACGATACCACTGGCCAAGAAAACGAGTCCCACCCGGAAGCCCGTGTCCTTCCGGGTAACTCCCAGTTACCCCCCACCCCGGCCATGACGTGCTGTGGTATGGAATACCTCCTTGGCTAGCCCGGGTCAGGCGCCCCATCTCTGCTTCCTCACATCTTCCCCTCCTCCCTGGCAGAGCATAAGCCTCACAAAGTCCTTGGTCAGGGTGAACATCACTTAGCAACAACTGAAAACATCAGCTTCACCAACACTGTTCCCAGGCTGGAAGTCAAAACACAGCACTGCACCAGCTAACACAAAGGAAAAACATGACTGCTACTGCTGAACCCAGGACACCCATCTTCCTCTTGCTTGATGAATTTATCTGATTTATCCAATTGCCATGTACAAATGCTGCCAGAATGTAGTTACACTAATTAAAAAATGTAGACAATTAGTTCTGTTTACAGCATAGCAGCACTGTGTCATAAAAAAGCCCAGAATCTTCCCCTTGATATTAGACCAAGTTCCCAGCAAAGAGCAAGATCTGTGATCTGGTAGAAAGGTGTAATGTCTAAACAAAAACAATGAACAGTATAGACAATCTTTCTAAAGAATATCTTTTCTGTGATACAAGAGAACTGCAAGTACAGATACCGATACTGATTCAGAAGAATAATTAGCTTGTTTCTTGAGTATAGCTATTTGCTTGTAATGGGCATGCACATACATTAAATGTGATGCCTGCCAGTTTCAGATCTCTGCTGACTTATAATAGCCATCAGATACTCATAGTTATGGGATAGGTAATAAAGTGAGCTCTATGTATTATTCCATTGTGCAGCACTTCTGACTGTGATTACAAGAACATGAAATTAAATTCTCTCATTTTCACTTCTCTGAACTGCTTGAGAAACCTCAGATACTGTTCAGAAAATTGAGACTCAGCAGATAAGGAAGCAGTACAACAGAGAAACATTCCACTGGTTCCTTCAAAAAGAAGGTTGGGACAGCAGGTTTTATTATTATAAGGTATTTGCCTTAAAGATTTTTCTTAGCTCTCAAAGTTACAGAAAGGGGGCTTATGTCTGAGTTTGTCTAAGGTTAAAAAGGTCATTTTAGTGTGTTTTATTTGTAAATAGTCTCATTTTCCAACTTGAAGTTTGGTGACTAACTCTCAATTTTTATTGTGTCCACTTCATACTTTCATTTCTGCTAAAAATGCAGTGTGGAAAGGCTGTGATTTCTCTGGACCAAACAGGTTTATATTTGGAATATAAACCTGATATCCCAAATGCAAGAGATATCTTTTAAACTAACGAATATATTTATTTGTGAATGAGTTCAGATTAACTTCACAGTATCTGGCACAGTTTATCACAGACTTTCCAAGAAGCATATTAAACTGGTGTCACAAGCTGTTGTTGTACACAGGCATTTAGAATTTCAGAAACAGAAAAAATCCTCCGTATGCTTATGTTCTATAGCAAAAACCTTTTACCTGTATTAAAAACATGACTTTTACGATGTCTGGGAAAGCTGCTAATATGTATCTGGGAGAAATATCTGCTCTTTAAAATGGAATAAAACACTGCACAAGATTTTGAAAGCTTAAGAGCAACAATGTATCATCCAACTTTCCTGCATGGTCCAATTTTGTGAGCAAAGTGAGAATAAGATATACCAATAAAAAAGGAAGGCTGGAATTCTCATTTATTTCATGCAAAGAGACTGTAGTATCAATTCCAAAAACAACGTACATATAATCCTGTCAATCTTTTGCTGCCAAATAAACTGAGAGGCTGACTTCCCTGAGAGATTTGCTTGCTCACAACACAGGGCTGAATCTGCAATTGTGCAACTTTAGTTAAAAAAAAACAGAGAATTTGAACTTTGTATATAAACAGTTTAAGTTAATGCTTTGGGTTAGGAGGGGTTTTTTTATATTTTCAAAGGAAAAAAAAAAAGCAGCCAATATAAAATGGGTCATTTTCCCAATTAACTTTAAAGGGTCAACAATTGAAATAACCATAAAATTTATGGGAGATAAAAAATCAGTGTTGTCCCACAGTGTTACAGTTTTGGGGCTGAGAGGGTTATACCAGTAGGGATTTTGGCATTTGAATTGGTATGTATGTTTTGTCTATATTGAAATAATTAAAAAATAACCTATGCTTCCTGTATACAACTAAGTTTTCTAGTTTAGGTTCTTGAAGATGAATAACAAGGGCTGAGATAATGCATTTTGTAATCATAAACTGTCTTTTTAAAATCGCAAGCATTTTTCTAGTTATCATAAACAGTATTATATGCATCAAATAGTATGTTTTATCTGCATAGGTATTTGCATATCTTTTGTAGGTCAAAATGCAGACTATTCTTATTTTGCCATTCTGTTTAGGTTTGTGTTCATATGCAAATCCTAATCTTAGAAACCTGTATGTTGTTCTGTATGCTTTGGTTAGACTTGGATATACACTCTTACTAGCTTCATGGGAAAAGTTCAACTTGAAAGTGAGAGCTGGCTCACATATCAAGCCTTGCCCTTCAGACAGTGTGAATACAACCTTCTGTAACCTCATGAAAAGGCTGTTTTCACAGTCACAGGAAAGAATAAAGACAGAACATTGGAGTATTTTTGTTACATTTTTCTTGTCCAACTCCCACAATCCAGTCAACAGGAATTTTCCCTTGTGAATTTGATGGATATTTTTTCCCCTTTTGGATTTATTTTCTTAACAGTGTTTGAGTACTGCTCTCTGACTATTGACTTAAGAGATGTTTCATTTCTTCTTGTAACTCTGATACCCTTTTCAGAAGACTGGAAGGAATGCTATATCTGCTTATGTACTTGTTTGATCAAGCACATTTAAGAATATCACAGGCTGATACATTTTTGGAAATAATACAAATCTATTGGGAAAGCTGTTGTGGTATTGATAAGTGGGCAAACTTGCTGTGTTCTTATTATAGCCACCAATCTTGTTTCCTGTTCTTTCTGAACATTTCTCAGGAGTTTTTCAGTAATAGAAACTTGGCTGTTGAACAGCTTTTTTTGTGGCATAGAAAATGTGGAAGGTTTTATATGTTCTGTCAGGAATTCAAACCCATGTAATATCTCTTTGTAGCAGAAGGCATTTAAATTTTTTAAAGTTTTGCAGCTCCTATCTGTCATAAGGAGAAGAATCAAGTTTCCTCTGAAACAGCACAAACTACAATAGAACTAGGTAAACTTACAGAGTAAACCTGTGGCTGTCCTAAAACAAATAAAGCTGCAATATGGAGAGGAATTGTATGATTGTGACTACGAGCCAGTTCAGCATAGTGTTTCAGTACTTGTGTTTTGCAGATGAACCTGTTTTAAGGCTTTCTTCAGGCTTGTAGTTTTTTAATTCTGTACCAGGTTTCCCAGAAGCCCAGAACAATGCAGATGGTTTGCAGACACTCATCCTTACAAATGCTAGTATAAGATACTTCTCTGAGCTCATACATAAATGGCACGTACACATTTAGACTGTAATCTGTACCAGCTATGCTGCTGTTCTAGGCCTCCACTTGAACAGCAGCTCCTGGACCACCAAACAGTGCCAGGAAAAAAAAAAAAGTATTGCTCAGTGCTTAATTTGTAGTGAGAGAATTTAATCTTCATGGTCTGTCAGCAATATTGTTCAGTTTTTCTGTACACAACATTTCCCTTTTTAGGAACAGTCTGTAAATGCTTTACTACAGACTCTTGTCACCTATTGTGAAAGCTGGTCTTTCAGGTTTTTTGTTATGTTACTTCTATGTCTTTCATTGAAGCTGAATGATTGCTGCAACTCTTTTTTATAATCATGTGGTTTTCTCTGGAGTCAAAAGCCAGAGTTTTCCTGTCTGACCTCTCTGTAGCTTGATCTCTGGATAGTGTAATAGTAGTCAACGTATTTTCCACAATTTTAAAAGGGCACACTTCAGGTTGATGCATCCATTCATGTTATTTCTTTCTGTTTACACAAAATCGATCTTTATGCTGCTTTAAAGTAAGCCTAGACTAAATTTGGTAGAGCAACTACTTAAAGGTTAATTCAGGTTACTGTTCTTACCATATTTTGCTGGTATCCTTTGTTGTACAGACCCCTGTGAGAGTAAACCCTGTATTTTCCTTTCTCATTCTGTTTTGATGCCTCGCTCCTTGCTAGAGTTACATTCAGCTCAAAGTCTCACCTTAAGGTCTGAACAGGGTTAGGATAACCCTAGCAAAAGACTGCTCTTAGAGGTGCTATTGCAGCTCTGCCTCCAAGCCATCAGCCAACGTATTGCCTTAGGCTACTGCTGTGCTAATGTGGTTACCTGGCTTTATCTCAGATAGCTCATATGCAAATACTTGTGACATACCTGTGGTTCAACATGTAGCTGTACCTGCTGAGATCACTAGTACTCTGACACTTTGTTCTGCAGTATCATCAGTTTAAGGCTGATTTTAGGGACTGATTTAAGATGAATTTTAGGGACTGGTGAGGGAATAAAAGATATATCTTATTACCATAATGGAAAAACTTTTTTTAAAAAAAGATTTTTGCCATCAGGGTTTTCGTTTTTCTTTTTTTGTTAATCCTTGACTTTTTGTTAGTAATCAAGGAAATCTGTGCTACATTTGTACTTTGGTTTTAGTACGTATAATGCAGTTATGATTCACGGTATTGGTTCAATAACATTCAAAATCAGAGACTTCAGAAAAAGCTGAAGAAATAAAGTGAAATGTAATTACTGGACATGTAATCAGTTTGGTACACGCTGTACCAAACTGAAGAATGAAGTAAGTATCTCTGCTTATGAAGGATATTCTGCAGATTCTTGCAAAGCATCCCAAGAATTAGCATGTAAAATTAGCAAAACCAGAAAGACTTCAAACAGGGTGGAGGTTATCAGTGCACAAGTGAAATGCATGATTACTCTAGTTATTTACAAATATATGGCAGAAATTGCCCTGATCATAATCTTTTAATGATTTCTAACACAATTATTGGCCATTGCCTTTATACTTAATTTTGAATAACTTTCTGGTTCTTGGCCTGTGCTCTCAGCTGATGGGACTCTGTTCCCATTTTTGTTTTGTTATGCTTATAGTAACTGGGTTTGTGTGTGTGTGGAGATCTGCCACTGGAGAATTGCTTTCCTTGGCATGCATAAATCAGAGGTGGACAGGGATGGCTCTCTTGCTTCTCCACAGACTGATGTTGATGCAAGAGAAAAGGTTCTTGAATTTCAACAATTTCTAGAGAGTTCTGTAACTCTTTTTAACAGGTCATCACTAACTTATAGAGTTTGAACTAGTCTGCAGAGAACATAGAAATCTGGGGAATAGAAAAGTGGAGTGCAGGTTTACATTTTCAGTCTTCCTGTTCCCTGCCAAGTGCTGTACGGCAGAGTCCAAGATGATGCTTTCCTTAAGTTTTCTAGGTCACAATGCAGATGTTCCTTAGGGATGGCACCTTTAGGCACATCCATTGTAATCAAGTTGCAAAGTGTCATGTTGCTATTATTATTTATGTTTTAAGTCTCACACAAATTATTATTGCCTAGTTATAACACTTGCAGTTCCTTGCTCTCAAGATATAAACATTGAGTTAAAAATTAATAATGTACCTTAATTAATCTTTCAACTGTTTTTTTAAATGTCATTTCATTTTTGTTTTTATAAACAGCTGTGTGAGTGGAAACTAGAATATGTGAATAAAAAATAGTCAGTACATAAAAGACTTTTACCATAAAGCTTTCGAAGTCCAACTGGCTGAAGTAGGACACAAAAGCTATTTCTCTCTGGGGAGAAACAGAAAGTTAATTCACAAGGGCACTGCTGACTATAGGTCTGCTTCTTTTTGAGCTGGCCCTTATCAATCATATTTATTGTTAGCAATCCAAGCAGTGCATGTAGTAAATTAGCCTTTTTTCAATACTTTTTCACTCATCTTTTACCATGATATCTAAATACATAAAATGGATATATATATATTATAATTCTTGGGCTGAATCCTTACACTTACATAAATATATCCAAAATAAAACTTATTGGTTATGTTCTGAATAAAGACGTTGATGTCTTAAATCATACTTCTTCTGACACCACATCAGAAAATACATTCTTTTTGAAAATAATTAGAAAACAAGTGTGTTTCCATTTCCTATAACATATCACAGTAAGAGACAGCTAGCATCTCTCTTTTGAGAGCACTGTCTGATTGCATTGGCATCTGAGCACACCAAATGTCCTTTTGGATACCCAGTGGCAATATAAATATTATATTCACGTACATGGAAAGACAAAAAGTAAAAAAATTACTTTCTCAAGTAGTCAGTTTCATTATCTTTTGAAAATACTTCTGTATAAGACAGACCTTTTCTTTTATTTGTCTCTAGGTACAAGAAACCCCCTCCAGTGGGTCTTCCACAAGAATCGTAGCAACTCTCCCGTCAATGAAATATGAGTTATAATGACTATAAATGATTACAATAGCATTTGATAACAAGTGGAAAGGCTTTCGTGGAAAGGCTTTCATGAAATGCTTTCCTATTCATCAAGTATGCAACTGTGTGTACAATGCTATCAACAACTTTAGTGGAGAATTAGATATAACTAAGGTGACTAAATGGAGCAGGTTTAACACTCAGAAATATACATATACAAACCAGTTGTACACACAAATGGTGAAACTGTACATGGGCCTGAGCAATCCAGGTCTCCTAATGCCCGAAGCTGCCATTTCACATTGGATCTGTACCAAAAAATGGCCCAGGAACCTTAAACTGGAGATTACTTTCAGCCCCTTTGTAAGTCTCTCTCCCACTGTGTGATTCAGATTTCATTCTTCTCCCTTACGTGCACAGATTAATCTCTGATGAAAAGACTGGAAAACATAAGAAAACTTCCAGTTTATTCTAATATATGCAATGAAAATCATCTTCTACTCTACCAAGAACAGCTGAGATTACCTGAAACTGTTCAGTGAGCTTTACTGTTCCCCAGTACAGCATTACTCTTGGGAGCTGCTGAAGGAAATGGTATTCCCTACAAGTTAGTTGCAAACCTCTTTTCTCATTATCAGAGACAGCAAAACTTGGCTCACAGAAATGAGCTATGACATGAAGTAACCTTAGTAATGAAATAGTGTAAGTTTTTCTCTATGTACTTCATGGACAAGGTCATGCCTTTAGGGGGATGAATAAGCAGAAATACTGAGGAACAGCACCCACAGATTTAAATTAATATTTAAATTAATCAACTCTTATTTCCTTTTAGATGCAAAAAACAACAGGCATAAAATGAAACTAGCTAATGGGATATCCAAAACAAATGAAGTCCAGTGGTCCTTAACAACACAGATCATTACCTGTGGAGGCCCATAATTTTTACTGTTGATACTGTTGAGCTAACAGGACATCTGATCTAGAATGTCTGTTCTTCTCTGTGCCATATAAAAACAACTTTTAGAGAAAATTTGCAGGCCAAAACCTAATGTCAAAAGTGCACTTTCTTCCCATTTTTGTTTTCAAAGTATAATTATATATGATGCTGATCAATTCCAGTTTCTAAGTAAGTGAAATTTGTTCCTTCTGCATAGGGATCAATAGAGCATTCAGCTCTGATGAGTACACTTCTTCAGACATAGGGTGTTCTGAAATTTTGAGCAAACTGCTATGAATGGTTTTGTCATTTGCAGATCTTCATTAGAAGTTTAGGAACAAGAACAACTTATAATAACAGAAATTAAAATATAGAGGAACAGAGATTTGCCTATAATATGAAGTATAGACACTTTTCAATTTACACTCAAAGACAAAAATAAAGCAACCGCTAGTATTACACTAGACTCTTTCCAAGAGTCACCTAATATGCAAAGTTCCATTTCCTTGATTAAAACAAGACAGTTTTCATCCCTCAGGATTAATGCCTTTCACAGGTACCTTCACATCAAAGCCGCTGCTGGAGCAGGCAAAAAAAATATTAAAATTCTACTGTATATAGTTTAAATCCTTTACAAGAAGTGATTTGAAGATGCCTGTATTCTGGGATAATTTGTCTTGATTTCCTACATGAATTCACTTGTATTTCAGGATACTTTCATGTCTGACTTCATATACCAATACAGAGATTTCATGGGAAAAGAGGTCAACGTGTTCTTTAGTGATTGTGATTTCGCTCGATCTGTATACAAAGTTAGAGGAAAAAGTAGTAAATCTTAAATTTGACATGAGTAATGTTGACATAAAGTTTAAATTACTTTTATTTGGACCTTGGCTACCACACATTTTCTGTGTGGCTTTAGACAAGACATTTAAGTCTATAACTCGACTAACTGTCATAGTGGTGTCTCACTGACTTAAGATGGATTCTTGACCAGAATCATATCTTCAGCTGTTCTACTTTCGAGATGCTTCACTGGGGTAAAAACAGTCTTCATCAAGTGAAGATATGGCTGGTTGTGTGTTAGTAACCCTCCAATGGGGAATTTATAAAAATACTTCTCTTGCTTTGAAGAGGCTGTAACACATCATCCAGCAACATAAATACATCTAAAATTAAGATACTCTGTGTGCATTCAAATTTCTTTTTCCTTTTTGCATGCAAATTTGAGAATGTGCCTGTGAGAAATTATCCATTAAAGTTGCTTTCTTCTATTTTAAAGTAAAATTATAATTCAAAAAATCTTTCCTAAATGAAAGCTATTTTCTGATATCTCTGGTGATGTGTAAATTGAAGCTGGTTTATGCTTTTTATCATATCTTCAGCATCTTAGTTATACAAGAGTTAATTTGTGTGGAAATGAGAGAACTGATATTTTAGCCAGCTCATTAGGTGCAATTAGAATAAAACCATCCCTCAGGGTCAATGAAAATCCTACCAGAGAAAATGGTTCATGATACAGGGCTATCTTCCCTTAACAACCTTGTATTAGTGTGCATTTTTCATACAGTTTCTGATGCTCTATTAAAAACAACACAATGAAACAACATGCACTTTCTTGAAAGGAAAACGGGAGTCTAGACTTCTGTTCTTTCTTTTTAATAGAACCTGTCTATACCAGAGTGGTAGCCTACATTTAGAAAGTTGATTTTCAAGTGTCACTAAAGTAGTTTTATAACTCAAGCATTTTTAAAATTTTCTTTTTAATGTAAATTGCTGCAAAACAGAAATTAAAGAGTATAGTATCATACCTGGATGAAGTTACTGACTCTGTATACTTCTACTGAAAGATAAAATTTTGAAGAATAGATAGTATTACAAAATATTTACTATAATAGAATAGAATCATATAGAATATAATCATAGAATCATAGAATAGTTAGGGTTGGAAAAGACCTTAAGATCATCTAGTTCCAACCCCCCTGCCACAGGCAGGGACACCTCACACTAAACAATGTCACCCATAATGATGCTTGAAGCCATGCAACTGAAATGATCCCTCAAAACAAAAAACTATGACAGTTATGCTGAGATTAATTCTTTTGAGACTTGAAACTCTCTTGCTTGTCTTCAAGCACAGGAGTATTTTGAAGCACACAGTTTCAGAAGCAAAGCTTATCTATTTCTGGGTGTGCAGATCAATCTGTTCTATCTATCCACTAAAATCTGATGTGTACTGTAAGAATTTAATTTTTTTTATCTTTCTTTCTCAGATATTTAAAACCAGAACAATCACATTTTCATCATCATGGTCAATATATATATGTTTGCTATGACATAGTATCAAGTGTTTTGTCCAGTTTGTATTAAACCAGCTGCAGCTGTTTCCGAGGTTATTTAGAATTTGGCAGATCTTAGTTCAGTAAAACATTCCTAACGTTCACCCTAGATGTTTCATTTGTTCCGTTTCACCCTAATATTTCTGAAATTGTGATCTTAAGCATTTCTCAGGGAATTCTAGTGCTCTTTGAAAAAAAACCTTTTTGTCCTTTTTTTAATAATACAAAGCATGAGTTTAATTTAAAAATCTTCCCTCCTTCATTTTGTAATCTAGTGTTCCACAGAAGAATGACCACTTTACAGAACTAAAAATAATTGACGTAAGGTAAATACTAAAGTATTACTACTATCTAAAAGCTACAAGAAAACCTACTTGATCAGTTGCATCTTTGCAATAAAAAACCCACTCTTTCCAGAACAGCAAGATATCTTGATTTAGTGTATAATAAAGAAAAAAATTGTAAATGACAGATCTTCTTTTTTTCCTGTTGATCAAAGTTGCAGTTACTAAAACAATTAACTTTTAGATCTCCATTCAGGTGCAAGTGAAATCCACAGAAGTTAAAAAAGACAGGGTGTTATTTTTTTTCTATTGAAATGGACTAATAGCAGCTGCCAAGAAGTTTAGCAGTGAATCATGCTCTGTTACACATACAGAATGCATTCTGTCCTTTTGAAATATGTGCATGACAAGTACAGAAAATAGTAACAGGGTATCTTGAGAGAGATACTAATATTACTATTTAATAGTGTTCTATGAAACCAACTGGTCTTCAGAATTTTACACACCTTGTGTGTGGTTACATTTGAGCTCAGTTTGCATTAATCAGTATCACAGTGCAAAAAACTAAGCTATATGATACTATAAGGCCAAATATGTATTGCACATGTGTGCTATATAAGTTTACAATAGATTTATCTAGACAAGTAGCTTTAAAGGAACAGTGTAATTAAAAAGATAATGCTTTGCCCTATGTTATTCAAGGCAAAGGATATTTGAATTTAATATCCTACTTTTGCTAGTGAGTGTGTAGTTTATTTTCACTGGCTCAAGCTACCACAGATTTTTTTCTATTAAATTTAAACCTGGGATATCCTAGAAACACTCAAAAAAGGCGAAAAAAAGCCTTCCATGTTTAGGCTAAATATGAATTATGCTCACTCTTATCTTGTTGCTATGAAAAATTTAATTTTTTTTTAGCTTATTAAATACATAGCTTTCTAGAGTACTACAGCAATTTTGTCCATTGCAGGATCCTGTAGGCTCCCAGTAAATTCATCCTAATCCTTTGCTTAAATCTAGACGTATTTCCATATTCCTGGTCGTATGGCAAAGGGATTTCTAGATTATTATTGCTCTTCTCATTAAAAATTTATCCTAAATTTAGGTTACCATTTAATCATAGATAATTTATGTTCATTTGTTCTTTTGCCAGTGATGTCCATTAGCATAATTATCTTAAATTGCTCTAAATCTCTGACTTTCAATGAGGGTGAAATGTCAGCAGAAGGCCTCATTTTGCTCATATGATTGTAATTGATAGATAAAGAGTAACGATATTAAACACTTTTCCTCATGATGTGATATCCAATAGGAGCATTCATTACTGCACAAAAAATGTTAAACTTCAGCTAAATACACAAATTATAAAGATTCTTTTTGAAGATCCAGGAAAATAATAGTTTTGAGCCACACATATCACCTCCCAGCACCTGGGGAATTTCCTAGTTAAAATCTCTGAAAATAAAAATTTCTGTCTCGGTATCACATGTAATTTGTTTGAAAATACAAAGCTGGCAACATCTCTGATATATTGATTGCTGTTTGTATACCTTATCTATCTCACAGTGAAATTAACATAAATTTAAGTTTAGCATTTGATTATAAGATTATGTAGAAGTTTAGGACAGGAAATGAGGACTATATTTTATACCCAGATTTTCATAGAGTCATAAGATGGTTTGCATTGGAAGGGACCTTAAAGCTCATCTAGTTCCAACCCCCTTCCATGGGCAGGGACACCTTCCACTAGACCAGGTTGCTCTAAGCCCTGTCCAACACTGGTTGCTCTAAGCCCTTGAACACTGCCAGGGATGGGGCAGCCAGAGCTTCTCTGGGCAATCTGTACCAGGGCCTCACCACAGTCACAGGGAAGAACTTCCTCATATCTAATCTGAATCTACCTTCTTTCAGTTTGAAACCATTACTCCTCATCCTGTCACTACAGGCCCTGTAAAAAGTCCCTCTCCAGATTTTTTGTAGCCCCTTTAGGCACTAGATGCTGCTCTAAGGTATCCCTGGAGCCTTTCCTCTCCAGGCTGAACAAGCCCAGCTCTCTCAGCCTGTCTCTGCAGGAGAGGTGCTCCAGCTCTCTGATCGTCTTCATGGCCCTCTGTATTCGCTCAAGAAGCTCCACATCCCTCTTGTGATGGGGCCCCACTTTTAACCAAGTTCACATCACAGGTACAAACCCAGTATTTTTGCCCAATAAGAGATCCGCCAGGAGCAAAAACAGGTGGCTTGGGCAAATGAGAGGGAATTGGAATTCATTAAATTTGCTTTTTTTCTCTGAAGCCAAATTATTAGAGTACTAGAATGTAAATTGGGCCTTTATAGGTTTGAGAACCCAGACTACACATTAAGAGTCTTAGTAGTCTTAAATAGGATGAGAAAGAGGGAAAAAGATGGGTAAATGGCAGTGATAAAAGTAAAAGCAGTTCATCCACAGTCATTCAGTAAATCAGTGACAGAATGTGGGATACAGATCTCACAACAACTTATGAGCTGCTCAATAACTAAACTAGGTTTCAATTTATTTTTTTTTTAATAAAAGACAAACCTGAGCTGTTTGTTGATGTAAGATATGTACTTGTGTTAATTTCCAACATTATTTTGGGTGAATTGCCTCAACTTTGTCTGAAAGTAGCTTGTGGAATGAATACCATGTTTTTCAAATAAAGATACTCAAGAAAACAAAATGTACCTTCCTTGAGCTGCTGCTTTTGTTAGACAAAGGAAAGAGGGACAAATTATATGATCTGTAAGGTCTTTGAATTGAAATGACTCCAGAATTGCTTGAATCTTTCTTGAGACAGTTATGCATATGAAAGAAATTACTGGAAATTTATATTTAAATAGAAAATTGTTTCAATAGAAGATACATTTAAAAATGTATTTTTTTTTTTAAGATGCTAAACTGTTAAATTCCTTATATATAACTGGTTAATTTTGCCATCTGTATAACTGCTCCTGTACTGCTAAGCTTTGTACGTTATAGTGAAGCAGCAATGATAAACAATGAGTTGAATAATAGCAGTATGAAGATTACAGATTTGTATGGTATTCTGTACATTTTCTTTCTGTGATACTTCATGTGCGCCTATCTACTATTATGATAGTAGATTATCAGGATTATTAGAAGATTAATCAGTAGATTATCAGGATTAGCATTATTAACATTTTCTCAGGTCTGCAGTTCTCAAGAATGAATCAGTATCTAAAAAAATGCTGAAACAAACCATCTGGAAAGTAATGCTAAAGAGAGCATATTTCTTCAACAGTGTTTTTATTCAATATAGTATATGTTATTGCTACTTAAAGAAATTATTTGCTTTCATGTAAGCACAGGTCAAATGAAGTACAGGTCTAGTAATTAAGGCATATAAGATTAAAGCAAAAAAAATTTTGTAACATTTCTGTTTTCTTTGTGACTTCCAGGTGACTATGTCTCAGTAGCAACTTTTTTTCTCTCATAATCTGAAATAGTTTCATAAAGATGAATCATACTATATCTTTATTTCCTGCATCCATATGCAAATCCAGAGAAGATGCTTTGATCCATATCACAGTCATCCTTGACTAATGTTTTTGCATAATATTGAATAATATGAAATCTTTGATGACATGGAGGCACTGTAGCCATGGATGAAACACAGAGCTAAGGCTTTTAAGTCTGTTGCAAAATATTTCATGTAAGCCTGGAATTTGTCTATCTGTGGAATATTTTTGTGTTAGATTATGCAGTTACAGGGCAAATGATGGTCTATAAATGAATGATTTCCCAGACAGTTTCAACATGAAAAAGGTAGAAAACTTAGTGACTTGAGAGAGGAGCTGTTTGTGCATGTTCACAGTTTTCAACAACGCGGGTTTTGATGAGAAGCTAAAATGGTTGTCCCAAAGATCCTTATTAAACACTAACAGATAATTTAGAAGAACTCCGATTTCATCTGGTTCTGTGAAAACATGGATATTTGAGAAGAAACTCTTTGAAAACAAAGAAAGTTTGTAGTTTGCATTTGGGATTTTTTTTCCTCATCAGCGTCACTTGTGGCTTCTTGAAATATACTGTGTATGGCAAAATATTTTGTAAATCTGATATTTTTTCCTCACATTGATCTACAAAAAAAAAAGGCTATAATTTTTATTCTGACTGGCCATTTCTATTTGGTATAAAGTAGAGATCGCTTGAATTTTTAATCAGTTCACAAAAAGTGAATTTACTTTTACAATCCATCACATAAGAATAACATTCTGAATTTTTAATCTTTTCTTCTATTTATTATGGATAGCAAATTTAGAAATAAATAGTTATTATTTATAATTGCAGTAAATATTATTTTTGTACCAGAGACTAACTGCGTAGGACATATTTTATTTTGTTTGTTTCTTGCCCATACTTTGGTTACATTCT
This sequence comes from Pezoporus wallicus, assembly GCF_028554395.1. NCBI lineage: Eukaryota > Metazoa > Chordata > Aves > Psittaciformes > Psittacidae > Pezoporus > Pezoporus wallicus. The sequence goes on along the minus strand of NW_026641049.1, from coordinate 522,040 downwards.
TTGTCTTATTATCAAAACAATTCAATTGTAAGTGAAGAAAAGTTCCAGAAATTGCCAGCTGCTGGAGAGAACTTGCAGTGCTTTAACAGAGCAGCACTTGGCCTTCCTATACATAGTGCAAGGTGGGGAGAAAAGTGGTAGCAAGAAGCATAAACTACTGACCTTTCTCCTTTGCTTTTATTTTCTTTTTATTAACACATTGATCTTCAGAAAGAAAAATGTTCTGTTAGTGCTGCGTTGAAGACAAAGTACTTTAAAAACTGAGACTCTCTAGATTGAGTCACTGGGTTTGTTGTTTTTTTTTTTTAATTAGTCCTTGCCAAGAAAGATAAGGAATGAGTGGTTTTGTCAATGGAAAACACTACAAACATTTTTATTCTCAGTTCCTGTGCCAGGATCAGCTGTTGCTGAAAAATCAAGAAGCCTATGAAAATATTTGCCCTGGAAAGAGGTTAAGAGTGAGAAAATATTAATGTGAATTTTTGGCAGTGGAGAAGCTACAGAAAAATCAGAAGTTAGTTGTTTCTGTAGCTTATGTCCGCAAACCTAAACCTAATGACATCCTTTACTTCTCTCACCACCCCACCCCCAATTTTAGTTAAATTGTAGAACTTGGATGCATGCTGTAATAAACAGTCAGAAAATTCACATAGATATATTTAATTTCTTATATAGCCGGACTCTCATGTAATGCTTTTTACCACTTACTTGCTCTTTATTACTCCACCTACTTTTTGTTCTGTGTAACTGTGCTGCCTTCTGGATGTGTATAGTTTTGATGAAATTTAACACAATAAAGTATTTTGTTTTTATTAAAAGCATTTTAACTGATACAGAAATAATTGAAATTCTCAAGGTGATGAATAGTTGACTAAAAGTCTTTGTGCTACTTATTGAGCTACGAGTAGAAACTGACCCTGGGAATTTATAACATGATTTCATGGAAGATTAGGAAATGTCTGTCTGTAATGGTAGCCATGGTATCTGAATTCATCATATCCTCTATAAATTTAATGCAGATATACTAGTCCTTATATTATTATTTTCACTTCACAAATGTAGTTTGTGATGTATTTAATCCTAACATACAGTAAAAAATAGAAGAGTCAGGCTGTCTTCATTTTGCTAAAAGGAAAACAAAATTCAGAAAGTGTCTGTCTTATCCCACACAAAATAATCATGTCAGTTAATAAGTGGGTCGTGTCATCCTGAGTACCACAACAATAATTTACTCACTTCATTATCTATCACCTTGGAAAAGAAATAAAGAGGCTGTATTTTCTTTGCTTTTGTTTTAAATTAAATGATAGCAGTTTTCCATTAGAGAAAAAGGGATCTTTCTGTTTATCATGAGTCATGGTCATTGGAGGAGGCTTTAAGAGATGATTCTTCTAATACCTCATGGGAAATGATATGGCTATTCCTGTTTTCAAGCAGCATAAATACAGGTTTTCTTTAGCTTCTAGTTAAAGTGGTGCATAGACAAATACAAAAATATTGGTTAACATGCAGTACTATTAAAGCCAGCATGTTTGCCTTCTAAATACCAATATAAATCCTTTGACAAAAGGCAGCATTTCAGCAACACTTACAGTATCTCTTGTAAGTTCAGAGATAGAACAGATAACATACTGCAGTCTAGGCAGAATCCGGTTTTATACCAGATAAGCTGTTTTGGACAAACTTGAGCTAGTCACTTGTCCTAGTTTCAAATTCGTTGATGCACTAAAAATGACTGTCAGTAACTGATAATCACTTTCTACAATGCATATTTCACACAGCATTTTTTCCACCAAATAAATCCAAAGCTATACTAATTTTCACTCATTAGAGTGCACTTCTCTGCTAATGTCAGAAAGTTAGTTAAGCATTTGAAGTTACACCAGCATTATGATATGTGAAAAGTTGTTCAAAAGGTATACTCTAACAGACTATCATTCAGTCTTTAATTAAAACTCTACAGAAGATACTTTTTTCAATAATTTACTGACATGCAACCAAATTTTTATGTAAATGTTCCCCAGTTGCATCATCATCATCTGCTCTTAGTTCCAGATCATTTCAAAGGGTCTTACATGGAACCAAGACAGCTGAAAATCACCTGTTACTAGCCAGCAGAAGAAAAGAGATTACTAAATTGGCAATAAATTGATGGACGATAAATAGATCACTTTTACTGCTCTAACTTTACACTCACCTTGGCTTATTAGACAGCTCAAGAAATAAGATACATAAGTCTATTTTACTCCATTTAATGAGGCCTTCATTTCTTACAGAGGATAGCCTGAGATTCTTTACTGTGTATACATCCAAACTGTTCACATGGGGTGTTTAATACTATCATCTAATCTAGAACAGAGATATTCACTTGCTTGACCTTCTACAGGCCATCTAAATTGGTAGATTTACTGTGTGTCAGAGCAGTGCCTTCTCTGGGGGGAATTTCAGTAAGAACCAGCAGGGACAAGTCAGCTGATGGGTCAAAACCCTTAGAAGGTAGCCTTTTTCAAAATGAAGGGGGCCTACAAGGATACTGAAGAGGGACTTTTCATCAGGAATGGTAGTGACAGGACAAGTGTTAATGGGTTTAAACTTAAACAGGGGAAGTTCAGGTTAGATATTACTGTGATGGTGGTGAGGCAATAGCGCAGGCCGCCCAGAGACATTGTGGCTGCCCCATCCTTGGTAGTGTTCAAGGTCAGGCTGGATGAGGCTTGGAGCAACCTGGCCTAGTGGAAGGCGTCTCTGTCTGTGGCAGGGGCTTGGAACTAGGTGAACTTTAAGGTCCCTTCCAACCCAAACCATCCTAAGATTCTATGGCTCTATGATTCTATGAATCTTGAGCATTACCTAATTAGAATCATAGAATCATAGAATAGTTAGGGTTGGAAAGGACCTTAAGATCATCTAGTTCCAACCCCCCTGCCGTGGGCAGGGACACCTCACACTAAACCATATCACCCAAGGCCTTCTCCAACCTGGTCTTGAACACTGCCAGGGATGGAGCATTCACAACCTCCCTGGGCAACCTATTCCAGTGCCTCACCACCCTAACAGGAAAAAATTTCCTCCTTATATCCAATCTAAACTTCCCCTGTTAAAGTTTTAACCCGTTACCCCTTGTCCTATCACTACAGTCTCTAATGAAGAGTCCCTCTCCAGCATCCCTATAGGCCCCCTTCAGATACTGGAAGGCTGCTATGAGGTCTCCACGCAGCCTTCTCTTCTCCAGGCTGAACAGCCCCAACTTCCTCAGCCTGTCTTTATACAGGAGGTGCTCCAGTCCCCTGATCATCCTCGTGGTCCTCCTCTGGACTTGTTCCAACAGTTCCATGTCCTTTTCATGCTGAGAACACCAGAACTGCACACAATACTCCAAGTGAGGTCTCATGTGAGCAGAGTAAAGGGGCAGGATCACCTCCTTCGACCTGCTGGTCATGCTCCTTTTGATGCAGCCCAGGATACTGCTGGCTTTCAGGGCTGCAAGCGCACATTGAAGCCGGCTCATGTTCATTTTCTCATGGACCAACACCCCCAAGTCCTTCTCCACAGGGCTGCTCTGAATCTCTTCTTTGCCCAACCTGTAGCTGTGCCTGGGAGCGCTCCGACACAGGTGTAGGACCTTGCAGTTGGCATGGTTAAACTTCATGAGGTTGGCATCAGCCCACCTCACAAGTGTGTCAAAGTCCCTCTGGATGGCATTCCTTCCCTCCAGCGTATCAACCGAACCAGACAGCTTGGTGTCATCAGCAAACTTGCTGAGGGCGCACTCAATCCCACTGTCCATGTCAGTGACGAAGATGTTAAACAAGACCGGTCCCAACACTGAACCCTGAGGGACACCACTCATTACTGGTCTCCAGCTGGACATCGAGCCATTGACCACAACTCTTTGTGTGCGGCCATCCAGCCAGTTCTTTATCCACCGAGTGGTCCTCCATCAAATTGATGTCTCTCCCAATTTAGAGACAAGGATGTCGTGTGGGACAGTGTCGAACACTCTGCACAAGTCCAGGTAGATGACATCAACTGCTCTACCCCTGTCCATCAGTTCCGTAGCCCCATCATAGAAGGCCACCAAATTGGTCAGGCAGGATTTCCCCTTAGTGAAGCCATGCTGGCTGTCACCAAGCACCTTGTTGATTTTCATGTGCCTTAGCATGCCTTCCAGGAGAATCTGCTCCAAGATTTTGCCAAGCACAGAGGTGACACTGACTGGTCTGTAATTCCCCAGGTCATCCATTTTCCCCTTCTTGAAAATGGGGGTTATATTTCCCTTTTTTCAGTTGTCGGGAACTTCACCTGACTGCCATGATTTCTCAAATATGATGGCCAGCGCCTTCGCAACTTCATTAAGTGAAGCAAAATTGAAATGCAAAAAATTAAGGTCTACATTAATGAAGCAATTGTTTATCTCAAGCACTCTAGCTAAGAAAAACTGATTTCTGGAGAGTTGACATGACTAATTCTCCAGCAACTGTAATTTTACCCTTCATATAGCTAGTCTAAATAAAATAAGACTAATAATGCCTATATGACTATCAATAGCTCCTGTTAAATGTGTTGGGCAAGAATGAGGAGTACTGTGAAAACTGTAGTTGTCCCCCTTCATCATTTTTGTAGACAGAGTTCTATTCCTTAATCTACTAATTTACTAATTTTCAGAGTATCATCTTCATTGCTGTTTCAAAACATAATATGAAAATAGAGTTCTATCTATTCCTCATGTAGGTCGTATTTATTGCAAAATTACATGCCATTGTTTCTATGGCACATGCCAAGTAATTCAAGAATAACATTAACTTATGTTTCCCACAGTGAAATGTATGGATGGCGCAAGCATTCTCTTTGAAGACAGTAAATTTTCAGATTAAGAGCAGTATTATTTAGACATTCTGAGACGGATGATGAAAGAGATCATTTGTATTTATTACTCTTTAAGTGAAATCAATCAAAACTAGCAAACAGCAAAAGTGGCCAACTTAGCGTCTGTGTTCTGTAATTGAGAAATGCTTGGTGAATGAAGAAAGATACAAGCATATTTATTTCCTATTATGATCTAATCAAACTATTGTGATTGTGAGTTCTGCATGTGTGGAAGAGGATGAATATGTTAAAAATGTGTTTTATTGTTATATGTTAAATGTGGTTTATCCTGGGCCTTTCCCATGTGACATTATTAGTATTCTATTAGCAAATAGCCCTTAAATTTTAATGCCAGTCTGGGTCCCATAGCAGCATTCTTTTACCTTTATTTCCACAGTAGTTTTTTCTACAAAGATATTAACATTAAGACACATTTCATTAGCATGAAGCTAGCTAGATTTTCAGCTTTGGAATAATGTGTGTGTTGCTTGAGTTTAGTGGGGTTTTAACAGTTTGTCACTGTGAGGTATCTTGGATCTAATTGAAACAAAACTGTTACGCTCCAGCTCAAAATGCTGGAGTGTAACAGAGACAGCTTTGCTATTTTTGACACTGGTTATGGATTCATTATATAGCTCTCAAGATACTCACCAGTTCTTAAGAAGCAGAAGCAAACATGTTAAGAATATGAGAATCAGACTCACGGCTGGAGAAAAGAAAGTGTTGGCAGTTCCCTTGCTACTGCAGAGGTCGTTACTCGTCTTCCCCATGTTTCCTAATACTCTATCAGATGTTTAAAAAACATAGTAAAATTACTCTGAAACTGAACAAGAGGCTTATACTAGATGTAAGCTCAGGTTGGTAATATAATTTCCAGTAAAGAGTTGGTCAGGATGAAAACATTTACATTATGCCACTGGTTAATTGACTTAAATAGTGGTGGCTGCCAGTTATGCTCAGTCCCAAAGTTAGTGATTCTTCAGGAGTTCATAAATATCATCAGGAAAAGGGAGTGATCATACACTGAGTAAGATTATATAAAGAAAATAGATGAATAAAGTTCCTAAGGCTCAAATGTGTACTTTGCATGGACAAGATTAACATTACTGTTTGTTTGTTTGTTTATTTATATTTTGTCTAATAATATGTATTAATACATTTTGTTTATTCTTATAGTAAATACTGTTCATGCAGTATTTAATACTGGGACTAACAAGAATTGATTGTCATGCCTTTCACAGCCTAACTTATAGGAACTGACATGACTGAGAGTGAAAAATATCATCATGCATTTTGCTCACATCTCTATAATATGATTGCAGACAAATACTAGTTATGAATGTATTCCCTATGAGGGAAATTTGTGTAGAGCCCATGAGGGGATTATTGATTACTGCTAGGCTCAAGAGAGAAGCAAGTATGTTAAATAAATCACGAATCCATTATACCTGTGCATTACTGCCACAAATGCTCAATTAATTTTTTTCTGAATAGCATGATTGGTCTAATATCTGTATTATTGCTTACACAGTGCTTTCCGCTCCTTCACCCTTAGGAACAGAATCCCTAGGGCATTTATGTTGTTTTCTGGCCTGGGACAAGGCTGAGAGCAGAGGTCTGTAATTCTGAGCATACTTTCTAGAAGTGGGAGGGACATGGTGGTACCAGAAGCAACAATAGGAAGGAATTTTTTCAATCCCCACAGAGTCTTCTTTCTATCCTACCTCCTAAAGCAGCCAAACCCAAAGGCATGAACAGGGGACAGAGATAGTTGCTCTATCCTCTAAGTGTTCCCCTTGTCCCTCCATAGGGAGCAAAGGATGTTGGGCCCATGGCAGGAAGCTAGACCCTGACAAGAGGGTCAGCTCTGGTGTCCAAGGTTACAAGAGGCCTCATGCGTCCCACAAAGCTGAATTGTGACACAAAGTGTCACAGGCGAGGGTAGGCTGTGAAGCCAGCTGACAAGAGAGCACTGATACCCCCACAGACCTAAACCCTTCTTACAGGGAGGTGAAAGTGCTGTTTGTACAAAAAAAAGCTGCCCCACTGCCCCACCGACATTGTGAAATACCTCCTCCGCAAGCTGCACCTACACCCCGGGATATAGGCCAGTCCCTAAATTACAGGGCAACCCTGGTCACAGAAAGCAGAGAAGGCTTATTTGACCAGATTGAAGGGGTGCTCACACCAAGCAGGTTGCCAGCTAGGCAGGAAGCTGCAGAGACCTGAACCCTCCTTGCAGACGGGTCAGTATCCAGGTGGAGGGAATCAGGGAGCAACATCTTCCTTCAGAGTGACAGGAATGACTCTGTATAGCTAGGCAGTGATAAAGATGTAGGAAAAACAAATTACTAAAGGGAGTTTAAATATGTAGTTCAAGAAATGAGTGAAAATCATTCTAATGAACAGTATTCAACTACCTCTGCAATTCTCCTCCACTGGACTGCTTCTAAGCAGAGCTGCCTGTAAGAAAGAGCAATGACAGAATGTGCCTTGAATATTATAAACAACCATAACCCACTGTGAGAATACCAACTGTGTAGTGGAGCCAAACTGACTGCAATTATTAAAATAATCAGATGTTATTAGAGTTTTAACATATTTACAAAATGCAATCATCAGAGTACTTGTATAAACACTTCAGTTATTCAGCAGACATATGACTGCTGTAATCCACTGTGCTAAACGCTAATCTGTCACCTGAAATGTGTTTGCAAGGAGCAGCTTGTCCTTCTGGCATGGTTGGGATCACACTTCTGTGCTGTTACACTATTATGTTGATATTTGTGACAGGTGAACTAATTATGGTTCACAGAAACTCAGAAAGCTCAAGAGAAAACAGTAACACCAGGACAAGTCAAACTGAACCACATGAAGTACAGCATTAGTATTGAATTCTTTGTTCTCTGTTCTGTGTAAAATACAACACCTTCCGAGAGGTGTCAAAACTTCTATCAGTCTTACTCTAATTCAAAACCTCAATTATTTGAAAAAGAACCCTTAATTCTGTGAGAAAGGAACCTCTGTTTTACCTTTTTTTGTATATTCCATCATTTGGTCCCTTCAGCTTAAAAAGCATTGTAGCCTACATGTAAGCCAATGCTTCTGTGACTGCGGAGGTTTTGACTATTGAGCTGTAGGCATTCTTGATGAGGTTTTAGCCCCCTCAGATGGAGACACTTGCAGCCTCTGGAGGAATATCTGTATTATCAGTCTCCTTACATCAGACTGCACAGGTACACCCAGTGTATCTCCACCACTCTCTGCTTTCCTCCTTTATTGACAGCTTCAATTCAGTCAAGAGGATGGGCTAGACTCTCCTGTGTTCATGTTCTCTGTACAGTTTTTCTGAGTTTTATTGCTTTGTTTGCATTGCTCAGCAAGCAATTTTGCCTCTATTTTTTTGCCTGTGTTATTCCAGATGACCAACCTGGTTTGCCTAAAAAGGCCTTGAATCTGAAGAGCTCTGCTGAGGTGCAGCATTGCCATTAGGAACCTGCACCACCAGCAGTGGGGAAGAGTCAGCTGCGAGACATGACCATATGGACTGGAAAAGAAGGGCATCTTTCTTAGCACAAGTGCTTCAGTTTAAGCAACCAGGGAGCCTTATAAATTCAGGATGGCCTGAGTGTTCCTGTGTGATTGCAGTAGGAGGTGGGTGATTGTTGGTTGTGTGAGCTGCATTGCTGCATGTGGGCTGTTATTTGGTGGGTCTGGTGTGTGGGGAGCTTGCTGGTTCGGGGCAAGCAGGAATGGGCTGGCGGGTTTGTATCCTGTCTTGCCATGAAAATCTTTCAGCAGACCCAGGTAGGGGTGTCTTTGGAAATACTGCTTTCAGCTTAAGGAAAAAGGGTTTGTTGTGTGGGTTTGTGGTTTTTGTGTGACATTTTTTAATTTAACATTGAAATGTGGGTTGCTTTAAGTTCAGTAATGTTCCTTTCATAGAGTCATAGAATGGTTTGGCTTGGAAGGGACTATAAAGATCATCTATTTCCAACCCCCTGCCACAGATAGAGACACCTTCCACTAGACCAGGTTGCTCCAAGCCTCATCCAGCCTGGCCTTGAACACTTGCAAGGATGGGACAGCCACAGCTTCTCTGGGCAGCCTGTTCCAGTTTTAGGTTAATACCATACTATGGAAGGAGCAGGGCCAAGTAATGAGTGATTTACCAGTATCAATGGGTCAATTGCTGAGGTGAGTAGCTCAAGAGAGGATGCCTTCAACACCGGAGTGGGGGGAGATCAGCATCTAGGAGCCTCAACTCAGAGCGACAAGAGCCACCGAGGGAGCCTCAAGTCCTCGACAGGACCTGCCCGGGAGCCGGCAGCTCAGCTGACGAGAGCGAGCAGCTGACTCACAGGGGGCGGAGCCTGAAGCAGCGGCGCCAGCCCTGACTGGTTAAAAACCTGCCCCAGGGAGCGCGAACAGAGCGGGTCGAGGCAGTTTACACGGGATGGTGTGCACTCGTAGTATGACTAGGGCCCGGTCTGGGAGTTGTGCTCTGGCTGCCCCGGGGGTGGCCAGCGTAGGCACCCAGACAGAGCCGGTGACAGGGGAGGCTGCAGTGCAGAGCTCGGAGTGTGCACTGGTCTGGTGAGGGAGTGGTGCACAATGGGCAGGGCTGCACTCTGTGCTCCCTGGTGGAGGTCGTCCTGCAGCAGTTGGCTGAGCTGCGGGACGCTATCAATAGGCTGAAAGATGTCAGGGTAGCTGAGAGGAAGCAGGAATGCTTGCTCCCGGCCCAAACTGTGCAGGGGCCTCAAGATTCCCCTCTAGCTCATGAAGGAAAGAAGGAGGCTGTTAACCCAGGAAGCTGGGAATTAGTGACAAAACAAAAAACAAAACCCACAACAACAAAAAAAAAAACAAAACAAAAAAAAAGGAGGAAAAGGGCAACCAAAAGCAAGGGGCTTGCTCCTAAATCTGTTGTCCCCACGCAGAACTGCTTTGCTGTCCTGCAGGGGGCTGATAAGGAAACACTCACGCCAGAAACAGCCGGCTGATGTACTGGTAAAGAAAATCTCTACTGGTGCTGCCAGGAAGAAGCGGCAGGTCATAGTAGTAGGGGACTCTACTTTGAAAGGGACAGAAGGACTCGTGTCCTAAGGGAGGTGTGTTGCCTACCAGGGGCACGGATCAGGGATGTGGCAGAGAGGCTGCCTGCTCTAGTAAGTCCCACGGACTATTACCCACTTCTGGTGATACATGTGGGTGCTAGGGATATAGATAGTAGTAGCCTGGGGAACATAAAGAAGGACTACAGAGCCCTCGAAAAGGTGGTTAGGGGCTCTGGAGCTCAGATAGTCTTTTCGTCAATTCTCCAGGATACAGGGGAGGACCTAAAAAAAGCTAGGAGGATTAGCCAGGTTAATAAATGGTTAAAAGGGTGGTGTCATAGTCAGGGGTTTGGGTGTCTTGAACACAGGACCCAAGTTTGTAGGCCAGGTCTGGTGGGGGCTGGTGGAGCTGGTCTAAAGGGAAAGAGCAGTTTTCGTAGGAGGCTTGCCAGACTGGTCAAGGAGGCTTTAAACTAGATGTGCTGGGGGAGGGGAGCACCATTCCATCCCAACACACCCAGTCAGTTGCCAGAACCTATAATAAATGCTCGGAGCAATGTAGGTATATTCCAGCCGCTCCAGCCAATGAGCCAGCTTCATTTGGAGCTCAGCTCAGATGCCTCCATACAAATGCCCATAGCATGGGGAACAAACAAGAGGAATTAGAGATGTGTGCACATCTACAGGGGTATGATATAATAGGCATCGCAGAAACATGGTGGGACGGCTCCTATGACTGGAGTGTTGGAATGGAAGATTACAGGCTCTTTAGAAAATACAGGCCTGGCAGGCAGGGAGGGGGAGTTGCTATTTATGTTAGGGATAGGCTGGAGAGTATGGAACTCTGTCTGGGGACAGGTGAGCAGTCCACAGAGAGTTTGTGGGTCAGGGTTAAAGGGAAAATAGCTATGGGAGACATTACTGTGGGCATCTGTTACAGACCGCCTGATCAAGGAGAACCTGTGGATGAAGCACTCTATAGACAGATAGAAAAAGCCTCACGCTCACAGGCCCTTGTTCTCATGGGTGACTTCAACCACCCTGACATCTGTTGGAATGATGGTACAGCCTGGCACAAGCAATTCAAGAAGTTCCTAGATTGTATGGAAGACAACTTCCTTCTGCAAGTAATAGAGGAGCCGACAAGGAGAGGTGCCATGCTTGCCCTCATGCTCACCAACAGGGAGGGCCTCGTCAGAAATGTGACGCTCCAGGGCAGTCTTGGGTGCAGCGATCACGAGATGGTCAAATTTGAGATCCTCAAGGACAGTGAGAAGAGCATGCAGCAAGCTCACTACCCTGGACTTCAAAACAGCAGACTTTGGCCTCTTCAGGAACCTGCTTAGTATGGTTCCTTGGGATATAGCCCTAGAGGCCAGGGGGTCCAAGACTCTTGGTTGATATTCAGGGATCACCTGCTACAAGCTCAGGAGTGTTGCATCCCAACTAGAAGGAAGTGCGACAGGAGGGCCAGGAGACCTCCTTGGATGGATAAGGAACTGCTGGGGAAAATTCAAATGAAAAAAGAGGCTTGTAAAAAGTGGAAGCAATGACAGGCAGCCTGGGAAGGGTACAGGTATGTTGTCTGAGAAGCTAGGGACCAGGTTAGTAAATCAAAGGCCCAGTTAGAATTAAAATTGGCTAGGGGTATTAAGGATAACAGGAAGGCATTCTTCAGGTACATAGCAAATAAAAAAACAAACTAGGGAGAACATAGGCCCCCTCAGGAAGCTCTCAGGAGAACCAGCTACACAGGATTTGGAGAAGGCTGAGGTTCTGAATGACTTCTTTGCCTCGATCTTCACTGGCAAAGGCTCTGACCACACCACGCAAGACTTGGAAGGCAGATGCAGGGACTGTGAGAATGAAGACCTTGCGCCCACTGTAGGAGAGGATCTGGTTCGAGACCGTCTTAAGAACCTGAATGTGCACAAGTCCATGGGTGCTGATGAAATCCATCTGCGGGTCTTGAAGAAGCTGGCAAATGAAGTTGCTAAGCTGCTGGCCATCATCTTTGAGAACTCATGGCAGTCAGGTGAAGTTCCCAACGACTGCAAAAAGGGAAATATAATCCCCGTTTTCAAGAAGGGGAAAATGGATGACCTGGGGAATTACAGACCAGTCAGTGTCACCTCTGTGCTTGGCAAAATCTTGGAGCAGATTCTCCTGGAAGGCATGCTAGGCACATGAAAATCAACAAGGTGCTTGGTGACAGCCAGCATGGCTTCACTAAGGGGAAATCCTGCCTGACCAATTTGGTGGCCTTCTGTGATGGGACTACGGAACTGATGGACAGGGGTAGAGCAGTTGATGTCATCTACCTGGACTTGTGCAGAGTGTTCGACACTGTCCCATACGGCATCCTTGTCTCTAAATTGGAGAGACATTAATTTGATGGAGAACCACTCAGTGGATAAAGAACTGTCTGGATGGCCGCACACAAAGAGTTGTGGTCAATGGCTCAATGTCCGGCTGAAGACCAGTAACAAGTGGTGTCCCTCAGGGTTCAGTGTTGGGACCAGTCTTGTTTAACATCTTCATCGCTGACATGGACAGTGGGATTGAGTGCGCCCTCAGCAAGTTTGCTGATGACACCAAGCTGTCTGGTTCGGTTGATATGCTGGAGGGAAGGAATGCCATCCAGAGGGACCTTGATACGCTTGTGAGGTGGGCTGATGCCAACCTCATGAAGTTTAACCATGCCAACTGCAAGGTCCTACACCTGTGTCGGAGCACTCCCAGGCACAGCTACAGGTTGGGCAAAGAAGAGATTCAGAGCAGCCCTGTGGAGAAGGACTTGGGGGTGTTGGTCCATGAGAAAATGAACATGAGCCGGCTTCAATGTGCGCTTGCAGCCCTGAAAGCCAGCAGTATCCTGGGCTGCATCAAAAGGAGCATGACCAGCAGGTCGAAGGAGGTGATCCTGCCCCTTTACTCTGCTCACATGAGACCTCACTTGGAGTATTGTGTGCAGTTCTGGTGTTCTCAGCATGAAAAGGACATGGAACTGTTGGAACAAGTCCAGAGGAGGACCACGAGGATGATCAGGGGACTGGAGCACCCAGTATGAAGACAGGCTGAGAAAGTTGGGGCTGTTCAGCCTGGAGAAGAGAAGGCTGCGTGGAGACCTCATAGCAGCCTTCCAGTATCTGAAGGGGGCCTATAGGGATGCTGGAGAGGGACTCTTCATTAGAGACTGTAGTGATAGGACAAGGGGTAATGGTTAAAACTTAAACAGGGGAAGTTGAGATTGGATATAAGGAGGAAATTCTTTCCTGTTAGGGTGGTGAGGCACTGGAATGGGTTGCCCAGGGAGGTTGTGAATGCTCTATCCCTGGCAGCATTCAAGACCAGGTTGGACGAGGCCTTGGGTGATATGGTTTAGTGTGAGGTGTCCCTGCCCACGGCAGGGGGGTTGGACCTTGATGATCTTAAGGTCCTTTCCAACCCTAACGATTCTATGATTCTGTGAATATTGTGATCAATCTTTTGGTTGAGCTGAACAGTCACAGCTTATGGGTGAGTGAAAACTGCAGGAATTCCATGTGCTGTGCTCATTTTCAGGTCAGTTTTGCATGGGAATAGGGGCTTTCTGAAATACTGGAAATGTTAGGGGTAACTTGCAGTGCTTTTCACTGTGACAGGCTTTGTTAGCTGTTTTCAGTGACTTAACAGATGAGGATAGTAAGTACACAAGTTTTTACATAGTGCAAACATGGTGTATGCTGCATCCTGATAGAAAAGAGAGCAGAACTGTGTATGGTTGGCAATTAGTTATTAACAAAGTAATTATAGAATCAGTATCTTTGTTCTGCTTTGTACCTCATGAAAACTGGTAGCTTCTTTGTAGCAGGAGGAGGAGAAAAGGGGTGTTTTTATTAGTAAGTGCCAACACTGCAAAGTGCTCCTTGGTTATTGAAATTAGAATACATATATTGCAGAAAAGATAAAGCATAGTTAAATTCAAACACATCTGCTTTGCGCCTCGCTAGATATCACGGTATGTTATGACTAAATTGAAGTAGTAGCATCTGTTTGCCATATATGTAAACTGCTAAATAAACTCCTTGAAGATAAGGAAAAAAAAAATAGTGTCTGCTTCTGCTGGGTCTGCTCTAAACATGAAAACACCTTTTTGTCTAAGTGTTGATATCACGAATTTAAAAACAAAACAAAACAAAAAAAAGAATCTACATTTGAACAGTTTTCAATACACTGTTGGGAGAATTTCAATTTATAAGCTAACCTCTGTGTCCATAAACACAATGCTACAACAGTCTGACCTCAGCCTGGGTTAATGCGCATAATACAATGAATGAAAATTTCAGTTATACGATTAGATGCAGTGTAAGAGGCAGTTTTATTCCCTACCCAGTTCTAGAAGACTTGACATGAATGGTAAGTGCATTTAACAGAACTGTGCATTGGATGTGGTTAATCATTGAAGTGGAATAGGATTTATGAGTTTCCAAGACTAGTAGTAAAATTTTTCATAGAATATTGACCAGGAAGTGTATTCAAAGCTCAGGAATTCCTTTCCTGTGGCACTATTAGGCCCCAAAGCAGCCTGTGAAAATATATTTCCCTCCAGGCATCTTTTCTAAACTTTCTCTTGTATTTTGTGGTTACTGATGATCAGATGACCGACTGATGGAGGCACCCTAGGAGCTTCCTTCAAATGATATGATGGGATAAGATAATGATACCAGATATCTGACAGATTCTGATTGAGAGAGTTGTTATAGGGTAAGGCACACAGTCATTGTTCTTTTGTCTTTCCCTATTTCTCTAGGAATGGAGTAGGCTACATAAGCAGTATGTACCTCCTCTCCTGCTGTAAAAATACATACATATTGATAAACATGGATTTCATTGCTTCTGACCAACCCTGAGTATTTGGACTGATCCATTCTTTCACTCTCCCTTTATGGAATCTTATTCAGCTGTGACTCTAAAGTTTTGCAGATTTAGGCATTATGGCTTGTTTTCTCAAAAGTATTGGGCATGGCCAGACTGAGCAAAACATGGTGTTTGTAGAATAGAAAGACAAGAAAGCATGATTTTAAACAGCTGTTACCAGGTGCTGTTTTTCTTTTGCTCAGATTTAGCTTTTTTTTTGTATCAGTAACCTTTTCAAGGCTTTTCAGAGAAAGGGTTCATGAACAGTGAAATACTACTTATTCACCAACAATATCATCAGTAAATTGAATCAAGAGAAATAGTGCTGTTACAGTTGGAGAGCATAATTTTACATGTACTTTAAGATACTGCCATAATAATTAAGACTATAATTTCAATTTTAGCTTCTGTTTTACTTTTGTACTGTACTGCTTTGCCATTAACAGATACGATTATGGTCAGTAAAACTTCAGTCTGAGATTAGCCATTAGATAGAAGTAAAATCCTCCCATGTTGTATCTGAGTGAATAAATTCAATTTTGACACTTGGCAAAATAATTCTGTATTGAACAATACCATTTTCGTTCTGTAATTAGTAGAATGCTTAAACTTTGCAGAGGATTCATTTTCAAATAGTCTATTTTGGAAATGCGGTCTGTTTTTCTTACAGTCACTTTGGTGTTCTACCTAAGCAGTGAGCTTTCAGCTCCAAAATATCTGGGTTTTACCTATGCCCCTTTATGTATGCTATGAGTAACTTCATGATCCAATCTGAACTTTGACAAAAAATGGCACATCATTTATATCTCTTACTTCATATGCTTTGTTAATAAATACACAGTGGTTCTGTCATGTTTTGAGAGCTATTTGCTATTGCTGGGACAGATTTCTTGATTGATGTCTATATATAGCATGTGTAGGTAGAGTACCAAGAGGATTGATGGGAGGAGTATGACAATGTCTTTACTGCTGATCATAGATTTGTAGGAATTCTTTAGAATAGGGGTATGCAGAAAAAGTAGATGAGAATTTTGATGTATTTCTGAAAGCAATAAGGTTAAAAAAAACCCACTGGGATAGCTGCTGTGCTGAGGGAAAAGGAAGGTGAGAATGACATGTTACTTGCTCATTTTGAGCTGCAATTAGATAAAAGCATGGGTGTTTTCTTTGTTTTTCAGAGTTTTTTCTTTTGAAAAAATATATAGCGGCAGATGGGGACTTGCAAGGTGAAAATCAGGTGTTAACTAAAGGTGAATGGAGGATTAAGATACACAGTGAAATAAGGAAACTGAAAGTGAAGCTGCTGTTTTGGTGGAGCTAGGGCAGCAACTCACTGTCACCAAAATGAGTGTCCTTACTCCTTCTTTCCTTCACACATCCACCTGCTTATGTCATTACCTCTCCTTTCATTGAACAAACTTGTTGAGTCCTTTACTGAGCATTAGTGACCTATGAGAAGGACAGAAGGGTGCAAAAGAAGGATGGCTGTGGTAGTTAGAAACAAAAGGAGGACAGAAGATAGGAGGCTGGAAGAGAATAGGATATCTACCTTTTCAAGGTAGAGGCTTTTTAGAATTTAATACACAGTTTAAGTGTAAAAATGCAGCATTGCCTGAAGAAAATATGCATGAAGTTGTCAGGAAGCAGAAAAGGTAGGGAAGAGAAACCAGGAGTCAAGCACAATAAGGCAGGCAGGGGCAGTGACAGCAGTGCAGTCCCACAACATGAGAGTAAGGCAAGTGGGGCAGCCATGGTAATGACAGCCAGGATCAGCTGAGAGTCTCGGACAAGTCTGTGGTGACAAAGCAGGTGCAAGGTCAAACTGGAAAGTCATGTCAGCAAGAGAGGGATGTGATCAGGTCTGGAGAGAATAACCAAGGTCAGATGTAGCCCAGTGATTGCCAGACAGTTGCACAGTGATAAAGTGAGTCTGAGGTCAAGAGAGAATTCAGTGTTTGAGTCAGAATCAGTGACTGGGCACTGGCATGGCTGCAACACTGCTGCACTGTAACTCAGGTAGGGGCCAAAGGGAAAGCACTTCGAAGTTGTTGCAGCTCCCAATGGAGAGGGGCAACCAACCCTCACTGAGGCTTCCATCTTCTGTATGAAGATCCAACAATGAAAACTGGTTTCCCAGAACCAATGCATAGTTGGTCCTAAGAAGTTTTGAAACCTTGTGTCAGCAGAGCTATGATCTTGAGTTGTTGAGGGTGTGTTTGGAACATGCAGCTGCCAGTTCATAGGTGGTTTATACACTAAACTGATAAAATACATTATTGAACCAGGTATTCAACCAGGTTTCCTCAAATTCTAAGTTAGGTATACGTTAGGTATCTTTCAAGGTTTCCTGGGAGGTTTAGTAAATTAATCAGTATACCACCTGGTATATGTAGACATACCTTCCTAACTAGGGTAAATTCCTATATGAATAATTTTTAGAGAGCTACAGAACACAACAGATTTGAAATTGGTAAACTCTCTCAAATACTGGGCAATATTTACTGTAGTATCACTTTACCATGACTCTCAACCTGAATTTGGGTCATCATATTTTTCATAATGGCAGTATCTCTAATCTGCAATTCTGGATATATTCGAACAACATCTTTTATCAACCAGCATAGATTGAAAAGTAAATTTGGCTACCCATAAAATCCAACTGTATAAGAACATAACCCACTTCAGCCGAAATTAATCTAACTCTTTTGCTATGCGCAAAATTAATGAAAATAAATGTTAATTTTTATAGGAGGGCCATGAAGATGATAAAGGGAATGGAGCACCTCCTGTATGAGGATAACCTGGGAGAGTTTGGGTCGTTCAGCCTGGAGAAGAGAAGGCTCTGGGGACACCTCAACTTGCTAGTACCTAAAGCGGACCTACAAGTTGGAGGGGGACTCTTTATCAGGGAGTGTCAGGTTAGGATGGTTAGGATGTGAGAGGTACTGTTTTTAAACTAAAAGAGGGTAGATTCAGATTAGATATGAAGAAGTTCTTTACTGTGAGGGTGGTGAGGCACTGGAACAGGCTGCCCGGTAAAGCTATGGCTGCCCCATCTCTGGAAGTGTTCAAGGCCAGGTTGGATGGGACTTGGAGCAACCTAGTAGAAGGTGTGTTCCTGCCCATGATCTTTAAGGTCCCTTCCAACCCAAATGATGTAAAATGGCACTGTCAAGTTCAGCTGTAGCTCTTTGAGTCAGTAGGGCTTGAAATTTGTTGTTTTGGAACTGTTTTGTTTTCAGCTTTGTTTTCTGATTTGAGTGAAAATTTTGATTCTATTGATACATATAGATCATTGCAAATGTCTGCATTTTGATATGTTTCTGTCTGCTTATGGAATGACTGGTCCATGCCACAGCATTCATTAGCACTATACCTGTGCAACTTAAGTTTTGAAGTCCTTTCCTAGCAAATTCAAATAATGTAAATGTTGCCAAGTAATGCTCCTCTAATCCAATGACTGATTCATGCTACCTTAAACACTCCCTGTGAAATCAAACTTCCTAATACAATTACACATAATTGTATACATTTACTACAATGTGTCTGATTTGTGCCCTCTATCTTTTTCTGGGAGAGCAGTAGACTTAGAACAGTTTTTGTCCAAGGAAGTATGCTTCTTTTTGCAGCTTCCTTAGGCAGCCTAGATCAATTTTAAGCTTTCCTCTAGGTTTATAGAAAATTTTCAAAGATTAAGAAGTAGTTAGGGGACTTTAACCTTCTCTTGTTTTTCTCAAAAATTAGTTTTCTGTACTAATACCAATTTGTAATCCTGTTTGTGCTACTAAAATATGCAACACCTGGTTCAGGAAGACATTAGGAAGTCAAAGTGAATACTAAAGATGCCCTCTAATCCAAAAAAGATCTCTGAGGAGAGGTGGGCAAATATAGCTAACTTACTTAGGAAATAACTGAGTTGTTCATCCTGTGCAAGCTTTAAACTATTTTCCAGTTTGATGTTCTTAACAAATTCAGTATTTGTTTATATCTTCATTTGGAAACTAGGCTTGAAGATAATGCCCTTGCGTGTTAAGAGTAAGAACCTGCATTACTTTTGAAGCAGTGGCCTCGTCTCTATCGAGTTTGTGTACCATTTTAAGCCTGTCTGTGTATGCTGCCTTATTGCATCTTAATTGTGTTGCAGTGTATCTAAACTTCCAAATTAGCTGTAGGAAAGAGGTTTATGTCTGGAAGGTGGGTGCTGTGAAAAAAACACAGATTACATCTTAATTAGAAGAATATGATGTGTGAAAGGGTGGTGTACAAAGCCTTCTTTTTTGTGTGAATTCTACTTCCCATGTAACCTGCTTTCTCCTCAAATTAGCTTAACTTTGCAAGTAAAGGCAAGCTAGAAAAAATAAAAGTCAGTTTCCATACTATGTTTAGCAAACAGAGTTCTTGTTCTTTTAGGAACATAACCTGTCAGTCATATATACTTTTTTCTCTCTTCTCTTGTTAATTGAGGTCTGAATGTAGCTTTCTGTGTTTTGTTGTTCGGATTTTATGATGTGCTCAGGGTAAACCTCATCTGTGATTGTGGTTTATGTTGCAAGAGGAGAGGAGGCAATTTGATGTTCTGCATGATTTGCCTTTTGTTCTGTAACTACTTTTAAAAAGAATGGAGCTGGATTCCTAGACTAAAAGGGGTCCTTTCCCCTGTCTGCTTATGTTGTTCAGTTATTTTACATGATATGCATAAAACAAACATTATCAACATTTGATAATTTATACTTTTTTTCTGACACATATTTTTTATTGTGCCTTACTTAATAGTTTTAGCAGTTTAAGATAAAGTTGCTTATTTTCTGTTGCAACTTGTTTTCTTCAGTTTCAGAATTTTAAAAGGCTGAATAGTGCTTGGAAATAAGGTGTTAAGTGTTAGCATTACAGGAAGTGTCTCAAGCTATGACTTTCACCATGAAGTATGTTCATAATAGCAAACACTTCAGTTTTTCTGAAAATAATCACTAATGTGGAATTATGGTTTTTTTTTTGAAACCAGGAAGTATGGATTCATCTGGTATTGATTATCATGTTACCACATGTTAATTTTGCCTGGCAAAGATTTTGTTCTTTTCCATTATATGTTTGGGTAGAAGTTATTTCTGCTTCATTTCAGCAAACTGGGCTGATGTCCAGAGAGATATTATTAGCAGCTACATTGTCATAATTTATACCGAATGGCAAAATTTATGATTATCAAGTTGGAAAGTATAACCTGAAAGGGAAATTCTTGGAGAAACATTTGTTCTTTTTTCTTTGTAGTACTGCCATATTCATGACAGCTACATTTTCACAGCTTATGTTGCTGTTATTGGGTCTTTCCAATAATTATAAAATACCCTTATGTTTATCAACTTCAGTCTTGGAAACCTTGTCTATGAGACATGGCCATATGAGTTAATCTGTTATAATAAGGACCCAAGGCAAACACAAATAATGCACTTCAGTATGATTTCTGATCGAGATACATTTCCCTGAAGTAAATCTGCACAACCAGGAGGAATATTTATCTTCATATATAGCTTGCGACAGAGTTGCTTTGTGATTTTTAAAAAGAAATTACTTTATTTCAGCACCACCTATAGGTATTTAAAGGAAACATATTTAGATCAGTGACCAGGATTTGCAAATGGATTCCATATTTATAGAAAACGAAATGATTTGTGACAATTGTACAGCTGCTGCTACAAATACTTTGAATTTTCAATCTTGGGTCAAAAAATTGTTATAATACTATCTATTTTATCGAAGAGATATTTAATATGAACCCGACAGAAACCTTAATGTGGTGCAGTTCTCAGAAATAGTGTAATTTTGCAAGGCTTTGTTATTTGTTGTGTAACAAAAGGTCTGGGAGACAAGTATAAGTTTTTTTTATAGTGCAAAATTTCCTCTCTATTCATAGATAGATATTCTAGCTTTAGGAAGTATGTTTTTTACTGCTTAGATGCCTAGAGTCTGTGTTCACCCTTAAACTTGGACAAATGTGGCTGAGAGTTCTAAGCACAATTTTGATCCAGTCTCTCATATAAATGGAATGGTTCCTGTGTTGGCATTGGGAAAGAGTGGCATGATTATTGGCTTTTAAGTGAGCAAGACATGAAAACTCAGGTTGCCTAGTTCTCCCAGGGAGAGCATCTTGAATGAATTCATGAGTTCTTTGAAAAGAAAATGTACTACAATGCCAGTTCCAACAGAATTTCATTTTAATATTTATTGCAGTATCTAGAATTCCTGTATAGCTTTAAACAAGGTTTATTATATGATGGTGGGTTTTTTTCCTGTTTGGTTTTCTTAAATCATAAGTCAGACCATCTCAGATAAACCATACAAAAATGTATACCAAAATCTGAAGCCTTAAAATACACTACTAGGTCTAAGGTAAAAGGTATTCAACTGTATTGTATTTTATATATTCCTGGAATAGAGAATATCTAATTAGGGGGAAAGATGGGTAGGAGGAGGAAGGACAGCATTTTGTGGTCTTAAGCCAATTTTTAGAAACTAATCTATGCTGCAGTTTAAATACTGCTACGGAAATTCAGCAGCATAGTATATGCTGTATAGGTTGGCTCTTCAGAGTCGTTGCTGCTCTAACTTTACCCTAGCACTGAATTTACTTGAAGGAAAGAGAATTTGTTAGGGGCTTCTCCATGACTGCCTAGGTTTTCCAGGCTATTAGTAATACTAATGGATTTACGTTCATCCAGTGATTATTGCTGGGCTACCACAGTCCACATTCACACTAAATATGTGAGATCTGAGCTCTATTTGACCTAGACTGTATTAATGCCTCCTGCACATCACTTAGAAAACTTGTACTCCATCCCAACTGAGACAGTTGTCTATCATGTTCTCTTCATGAAGTAAGTAGTGCCACACAGGGTATGTTGGAAAGATACTGTCAATGTACTTGTGGATATAAAGCCCAAGAGGGTTGGGTTTGTTTTGGTTTTTTTTTTGCTTTATTTTGTCAACAGTGCAAAGAAATAAGAAGTGAAGGGCAAATAGTTCTGCCTATACAGAGAGGATACTTACTGTGTAGGCTGTAATTTTTCTTATCTTTTTATTTTACTAAACTAAAGCTTATAGCTGTATCTGTACAATTTCTCTGTAAAACTGGCTAATAACAGTTCCATGTGCAATTTAGTTTATAAAGTGGACACCTGTGCCTTCTGATTTATTAATAAGTGAAGCGGGAGTGGCTCTATCTGAACTTCTGTATCTCTGCTATTTCAGCAAAGAACTTCACTGTAATTTGTATGTAGGTCTCATTAGACAACCTACGATGCAAAGTTGTTTTCTAATAATTCTCCCTTCCACATAATGAGGACAAACTTCATTGTAAGCAGATCACAGCAAGGATTGGATGAAGGGACAAGAAAGTAATGAGGATATTAATTCTTTTGTAATATAGTGTTGTTTCACTGCAAGTGATCGCTACAAATTGATGCACCTCATCTTTGGGTTTTCAAGGACTGTGCTCTTGGTGTTTTCAGGTGCTGTTGCATTCTAGGATTGGAGTTGCAAAAACAGCATGTCACAACCTTTACAGAAGACATGAGCTGCAGCTGTTGAAGCTTAACTGCTCCGAGTCTCTATAAAATACAGCTAGGTAGATTTGGTTTTACTTAGTTCATACTGCATATCATACTTCCCAATACTGTTCCATGCATTATCTATCCAATATTTTTTTTTTTCCCTGCTAAAATGGTATATTATTTCCATGATCCAGGAGTATGTTTCTACTCCAATTTCCATATGAACAATAAACTAAATGTTATAGTACCTCACTTCAATAACATGGCAAATTGTAGCTGTGGTACCATGATTCAAGCAATAATTATTTGTTAATCTTTTGTAATCTTTGCTCATATTCTGTTATTCCTTGCTTGTTTAACATTTGTCTTGAGAAGATTGTATTATATAGTTTGTTAAAATCATTCTAGTTTTGATCAAGAATGGTGCATCTCAAGCAAGAAAGTAAAAATATATTTTCTTATTATTATTAAAGATAATTTTATAATAAATAAAGATAGTCTTATTATTTAAGATAATATATAAGTTTTTAACTGACTAGAACAACGAGCTCTAGCAAAGGAAATTGAGCCTTTTCTGATTTCAAGATTGCTACTAAAAAGATTTAAAGTGAAATGGCATGCACCTTACAGGAATTTCTTTTTACCCAGAAAAAGTCAAAAGGCTTCCAGACACTAACAAGTTCATCTTTTTCACCCAGAAAAATGCAGTGTAGCCAGCTGTGTGACTTAAATGTGTAAGCCAGCTAAACAGAGACTGAAGGTATTAAGTGATGTAACTCAAGTGAAATATGCTTTATTTTCTATAGGAATCCAGCCAAAGTATCACATGAAAAAGCAGAAGTTTTTGTATGAGGGTGAATGGAGTTAAAGGAAGAATAAGCAGTGTTCTAGGTGATCACAATTGGGCATGGGTTGTGTATGAATATGCCATTTTTTAAGCTGGTTATTTTCTCCCTTTGTGACATTTCAGTCAACGACACTATCCAGCATACAAACAAAAGAGAAGTTGTTGGATCACTAGAAGATTTTGGGTTTGATCTTTGGTAGAAGGGTAAAATTTAATTTTATTTAAGTTGGAAACAACTTTATGGAAAAGGCTCTGCAGGTTACTATTTGTCATTGCCAACTATTACAAATATAATAGATCATGATATATTATCATGATAGTATAAAAATCATGATATTGTACAAATAATGATATTATATACAAATCATTATAGAAATCATGACATTATACAAATCATGATATATTATCATGATATTATCCAAATATAATGCAATCATGAGATGGTCAAATTCAAGATCCTCAGGACAGTGAGAAGAGCATGCAGCAACCTCACTGCCCTGGACTTCAAAAGAGCAGACTTTGGCCTCTTCAGGAACCTGGTTAGTAAGGTTCCATTGGGATGTAGCCCTAGAGGGCAGGGCGGGGGGAAAGACTCTTGGTTGATATTCAAGGATCACCTACTGCAAGCTCAGGAGTCTTGCATCCCAAGTAGAAGGAAGTGTGGCAGGAGGGCCAGGAGACCTCCTTGGATGGATAAGGAGCTGCTGAGGAAAATTCAAATGAAAAAAGAGGCTTATAAAAGATGGAAGCAAGGACAGGTGGCCTGGGAAGAGTACAGGGATGTTGTTCGGGAAGATAGGGACCAGGTTAGGAAAGTTAAGACCCAGTTAGTATTAAACTTGGCTAGGGATGTAAAGGATAACAGGAAGGGATTCTATAGGTACATAGCAAATAAAAGACAGACTAGGGACAATGCAGGCCCCCTCAGGAAGCTATCAGGAGAACTGGCTACACAGGATTTGGAGAAGGCTGAGGTTCTGAATGACTTCTTTGCCTCGATCTTCACTGGCAAAGGCTCTGACCACACCACGCAAGACTTGGAAGGCAGATGCAAGGACTGTGAGAATGAAGACCTTGCGCCCACTGTAGGAGAGGATCTGGTTCTAGACCATCTTAAGAACCTGAATGTGCACAAGTCCATGGGTCCTGATGAAATCCATCTGCGGGTCTTGAAGAAGCTGGCAAATGAAGTTGCTAAGCCGCTGGCCATCATATTTCAGAAATCATGGCAGTCAGGTGAAGTTCCCAACAACTGAAAAAAGGGAAATATAATCCCCGTTTTCAAGAAGGGGAAAATGGATGACCCAGGGAATTACAGACCAGTCAGTGTCACCTCTGTGCCTGGCAAAATCTTGGAGCAGATTCTCCTGGAAGGCATGCTAGGCACATGAAAATCAACAAGGTGCTTGGTGACAGCCAGCATGGCTTCACTAAGGGGAAATCCTGCCTGACCAATTTGGTGGCCTTCTATGATGGGGCTATGGAACTGATGGACAGGGGTAGAGCAGTTGATGTCATCTACCTGGACTTGTGCAGAGTGTTCAACACTGTCCTCCATGACATCCTTGTCTTTAAATTGGAGAGACATCAATTTGATGAATGAACAACTCGGTGGATAAAGACCTGTCTGGATGGCCGCACACAAAGAGTTGTGGTCAATGGCTCAATGTCCGGCCGGAGACCAGTAACAAGTGGTGTCCCTCAGGGATTGGTGTTGGGACCGGTCTTGTTCAACATCTTTGTTGGTGACATGGACAGTTGGACTGAGGGTGCCCTCAGCATGCTTGATGATGACACCAAGCTGTGTGGTTAGGTTGATGCGCTGGAGGGAAGGAATGCCTCAATAAAATTTGTCAAAGTCCTTTTGTCCTGCTGTTTTCATTCATGTCAGGCAAATAACTGTTTTGAAATCATCTGTTTTCCTGCGAAGCAGGTTTTAGCATAAACAAAACATCTTCCAAAATAAGAAAAGGCTTTTGGGTAGCTGCTATACAATAACATTTCTTTTATGATCAAGTGAAATATTTCAGAGTGCTACAAGAAAAGCAGTCCCAGACTTCAGTGGTTTGTTTCAACACTATAAAGTCCCAAAATATGTGGAAATGTTTCTGCATTCAGGCACTTCTTTGTCTCAATATTTTATGGGTGATGGAGAATCCTTGCTTTTATAAGTTTACCAGGCTTACAGAGGAAAGCAGCTTTGGACTAAAGAGAGCAACTGGAACATGCCTACCTTCTGTAAGAATGAACTTTTGAGGAAGAGAGATGTCAAAGAGAATTTAAGAATAGAAAGGATATTTTTCAGTAGTATTCTTCAAGGGGATGGAGGTGGAGATAGGTCTCCTTTATGCCAAGCACTTGGCTGGTTTCCTTTCTCTACTGCCTGAATGTTTTAATCCTCCTCCAGCTGCACCAAGTAGAGAAGAAAAAGGTATGAATAAATGAAATTACACAACTTTTCCGGAGTAAATTGGCAGAAAGCTTCTCGTAGTGCAAGGGTTTTATGTAAACTGATGGTTCAAAGGGTTTTTTGTATTATTAATAGGCATGTTCTATTTTCATGGTAAAATTTTGATGTTATGTTTTCAGTAAAATTCCCAATTCTAATCTGCCCTTAGGCTGTGACCCACAGTGAACTCTGTGCTGACTGACCACTACACTCCTCTACACAGAAGTTCATGGGTCTCAAAATTTTTAGGGAGAGACGGGTAGCAAAAAACCCAGGCACATTAATTACTAGAGAGTAGAAGAAACATAAGATGAACTTTTAATTACTTTAAAGAATCAAGTTAATGAATGTTTTTGAATGAACAACAGGTTATCTTCATATACTTTGCTAATGCTGCAAGTGCTACTGGTTTTGAATAATGTCTATTGCTTCCACTCAAGAAAAGCTACGTTTCAATAGGTTGCCTCTTCATTTATGAATTGCAGTGTTGTATCATAATTATTTTTCTTTCATTTGTTATGTGCTTTAAGGATGTATGTAACCAAGGTTCCAGAATCTGAATTTTCTGGTTTTGTTTGTTGCTTTGTTAAAACAAATTTGCGGAGAAGTCTAAAGTGTTCCTTAAAACCCCCAAGAAATAACGGGTAATAAATATATTTGTGTTTAGATTATGGTTTAAAACAGGATCTGCCAATCCCATTAGCATTAATTCTTCAAGGTTGTTTTCTGAAGCCAAGGATTTGTGTGCAGATAAAGGAGAAGAAAACAGTACTTGACACAAAACACTGATGACAAGTTGTTTTAAGAAGATGTTATTAAGAAAATAAGATGAGAAGGCTCAAAATTATTTTAGATTGTAAGGGTGAAAGAATTGGGTGAAACAATTTAAAGGCATGCTTTGCCTTATATACAGTGCCCAGTTTACTTACTGTCAACCAGATAGGACACAAGAGGACAATCAATACAATTAAGCAAGGAAAGATTTTGCTAGAAGAGATCAGAAAGATAAGTCTATACATTTTAGATAGGAGTAACAAGGAACACACCAAAAGCATATTGAATGAATGTGATTCAGAGAAGGTCACTAGAGGATTTTCATTTATTATTTCATGTTGGGAAGGATGTAAATACAACCTCAAAAATGAAAGGATGGCAAACAAATTTTACTTAAAAAAACAAGGTTTAAAAGTTGTGAAGGTCATTAAAGGAATTTCATTTTGTTTTGCTTGTCTCAAAGAGGCAGATAAGTATATTGACTGCAATCCATTTTATATCAGGTAAAGCTATTGTGTACAGCTGTCACATTTCAGGCAGAGATACTAGTGAGAAGGCAGCAATTTCAGCCATCTTGACCTACATGTACACTGGAAAACAGAGGTCTGCAGCACAGATGGCTACAAACTGCACAGACACAGTAACAGAATTAGTTTTAGAAATGTTCCAAACATTGTCTTGTCCAGCAGGAGAAATTAGGGGAATCTCCAGAAAGCTGGAGAGAGATTTTTCTTAAGAGCAAGTAGTGATATGACAAGGAGGACTGGCTTTAGGCCTAAACAGGGTAGATTTATATTAGACATTAGGAAAGAAGTTCTTTACTGTGGTGATGGTGAGACACTGGCGCAGGGTGCCTAGAGAAGCTGTGTCTGCTCCATCCCTGGCAGTGTTCAAGGCCACGTTGGACAGGGCTTGGAGCAACCTGGTCTAGTGAAAAGTGTCCCTGCCCGTGGCAGGGGGTTGGAACTGGATGAGCTTTAAGTTCCCTTCCAACTCAAACCATTTTATGATCCTATGAAATGTAGGATATGGTGGCAGAAAATACCAGCTTGAACTGAGGTGTTGGAAATTGATGTTTTGAGCCCTCAGGTTGCATAAAACAGCTATTATCTGCCTCATTTTTTTTTTTTGTGTCCCTATTCCATGTTCACTTTAGCTCCACTCCTAATACCAATTGTTGTCTGTCCATCTCAGACATTTGCCCAAAGGGGACAGGACTTTCCTGTTCTGAATTTTCTTTGGCAACTCCTGTTCTTTCCTACTCTTATAATGTTTTTAAGTTTTCTCTTTTCTTATCCTAACCTTATTCTAGGGCAGACATGATTTAAAAGGACACCTCTTTGTTTCAAAGTGATTATTAATTCACTGGCCTTCAGCTTCTGTTTCAGTTCACTTAAGAATACTGATCAATTCTTTCACCTTTATACATCTAATCTTTCTGTCATGTATATGGTATCCTAACTCAGTTTCTTGTAACTCATGTGTCATGGTTTAACCCCAGTCAGCAACTAAGTACCACGCAGCCACTTGCTCATTCCCCCTCTCCCTGCCTCTGGAATGGGGAAGAGAATCAGAAAAAGGTAACCTGTGGGTTGACATAAGAGCAGTTTAATTATTAAAATAAAGTACAATATAATTAAAAGGGAGCTAACAAAAAGAGAGATAAAATTAAGACAAAACACAAAAAACCACACACACAAACCCAACAGTGATGCACAGTACAACTGCTCACCACTAGCTGTCTGATACCCAGCCTGTCCCTAAGCAGACATCAGCAGCACCTGGCTAACTCCCCCCTGTTTCTGTACCGAGCAGAATTCCCCTTTGGCCAGTTCAGATTAGGTGTCCTGTCTCTGCTCCCTTCTGGCTTCTCATGCTCCTCCTCACTGGCAGCACATGAGAGACTGAAAAGTCCTTGATCAGGATGTGTTACTGAGCCACAACTAAACCATAAGTTTATCAACATTTTTCTCATTCTAAAGGTAAAACAAAGCACTGTACCAGCTGGAAGGTACAGAAGAAAATTAAATCTATCCCATCTGAAACCAGGACACCATGCCAGTCGTTCATCAAAAGATGGCTCAAGAGGTATTGGTCCTGCCAACTTCATTTGCTTTGCTAGTTTTCATTTTTGCCACTTTTATGATCATACCTGGATTTATACATTCCCAGTCCTAACAGTAAATTCAGGCAGAGAGGGAGGCAAAAGGCCACCTGGTTTTCACTAGCGTTTTTGCAGTTCCCAGTGATTTCTGAACCCATTCATCACCTAATGCTAGAAATGTAGATATAAAAGAAATAAAAACCTGAAGATGTCTCACGCAATTTTAGTGTTATTGTCACATAACATTAAAGAAAGATAAAGCTTTTAAGTATTCAGTTCTCTTTCTTCTGTTACGGCTTCGAGTATGACATATACCATAAGGCAATAATTTTTGCTGCTGTAGACATATGATCCTTCGAAATAATGATGTACCTAGGTGGTGAAAGGAACACACTTCCATTTCTAGCACTGGATAAGTTATAATTTTCTGGAGCTTAAGTACAAGCTTTTAAAAATTTTTGGAAAAAAAAAAAAAGGAAAGAACTGTCTGTGTTGTGTAAGCACCAACAGTTTACAGATGTTTATCTAAGTACTGAGATGAGTTCCCCCTTTTTTTTTTTTTTTTTTTATGACAGTTTCAGAACTTTGCTCTGCTCTGGCAGGTGAAAGCTCTGACATCTCATGTTGCTGCTACTCCTATGTTTCTAAATGACAGGACAAAAAAGCAGACTGGTAAGTAGAACACTTGCCTGAGACCATTTTTACTTTCAAGTAAGGCCCTAATTGCTGAGATATTGGCACTTCTAGCATGTGTCTTCAGTTTCTGGCCTTTTGCATAGATTTCATTGTAGAATTCTACTAGTATATTCCTCAGAAAAGTTTTAATGGAGTGCCATTTTTTGATTGAAAGCTGTTTCAGGGTAAATCATCTCTACTTGTACAGCATATCCACATTTAAAGGATGCTTTCCTCCCTAAATTCATTTATGATAATTTAGGTAGCTGTTAATCTGTATGTAGACATGATTTAACAGCCTTGCAGAGAAAAATTTAGGTTAGAGAGATTTTTATTTTTTATTTTTAATAAAATTACAGTGCAGAGCAGCTGTACAAACCTTTCATCTTGATGCACAAAGAATGTGAAAGTTTCTCTTTTGCAGTTCTTCTGAGTTCTTTTACGGGCTTTATTTCCTTTTTGCAGAAAGCCTTTTAACTGCATTTGTGTTAAGACATACTGCAATAGCTGAAATCAAAGAATGTTTACAAAACAGGATCAGTATCTTATACAATAGCAGTCTTGAAACTTTAGATTTGTACTGGGAAATCCATAATCACTATGGAATGTTAATTACTATAGCTTCCCTTTTCTGGACTTCTATGGCATCTGCACCCAGTTGAAAGCTGCAGAAGGCATTAAGGTATTTATGTCTTCCTTTTCCACAATATCTTAATAACTCTTTAATGTTATATTCCAATCCAGGTAAAGTGCCTGTCAGTAAGTTAGTGAGTCTGTTTCATCCTGTAGGATGTTAGCTTCATCTTGCCTCTATCACAGAGCAGCCATTCAGTGGACATTATTTGGGACTGAATTGAATTGGTCCAAAATGCCTAGCTGAAGCTGTACTGCTATTTAAGCAGCTGACTTTTGAGGGATTTGTGCTTTAACATAAGTAGAAACTGCAGAAAAATGACCTAGTTACAACATTATTTTGTAGCTAGCACGTTTGTCTGGCTCTGTTATATTTTTGGTGAACTGATTTGAAAATTGTTTAGGCTTTTGAAGAAGCACCAGAAGCACCAATCACAATACTCCTGGTAACGTCAATTATTAGCTGGTATTGGTTGGGGAGGAAATGAACAAGTCAAGATGATAAATTAAACAACTTGTATGCTAGTAACAATCAAAATCATCTTGTCTTTGTCCACCTATCATAATTTAGGAATAAATTTCTGATAGCTGACACTGGGCACTTTTCATGATCATAAATGTTTAAATCAAGATTAGATATGTATTTCAAAAATATCATATAGCCAGTAACTGATTTTAGTAAAAGAATTAACAAAATTCTGTGGTCAAGATTCTGTAACAGGATAAATTGGATGGTGAAAATATCTTGTCTTTCTGTTTTTATAATCTATTAGTAGGTATTAGGAACCCTGCAAAGAAATAAGAAGAAATAAAAGCTGTAGCACACATTTCAATTGCAAAACAGAGGAAATATGTGCTTTAGAATTCAGGCATGTCAGGTGTTTTGAGTACACAAGAGAAGAATTCATTAAACCATTTAATATAGACTCCTTGGCTCAAAGCCCAAAACCAGGTCTTAATCTGTGAAAGGTATACTTTACTGGGGGTTTAGAGCTCAGTCTTTCTTACATTCTAGTAGGTGAGTAAAATCTGGCTAGCTTTTGTGGTGTAAAGCCAGGTTACCAGTCCTGCCACTCAGGAGCTGATGGGATTGAGGACTAGCTGAGTTGCTTGACAACCCCAACTGCTTGTGACTGCAGGGCCCCAGCCTTTGAGTAAAAATTATTCACATGCTTCTGTAGCAGTTTTTCTCCTCTATATTTTGGTCATGTTCTTATAAGAGGTTAGTGAATACAGACAACATGGTAGTGTTACACACCAGGGTACATACATATCTGCCTTCAGCAAAACATTAAGTGACCTCATCAATGACAGCATTGTTTAAGTGAAAGCAGTGACATTTTAAAAAAAATAAAATAAAATTATCCATAAATAAGAAGAATAAAACACCAGGGAGGAAAAGCTTTTATACTTTTTTTTCCCCAATTCCTCAATTTTAAATGATAACAGTTGGTTTTGATATTTTCTGTATATTGCTCTCATTCACTTGCTTTATATAACTTTTGGGCTTCTTCAGTGTTTTTTAATATTTGAATGGCAGGTGTGTTCAGTGTTCTGAGTCCCTCAACTTCTCTGATGATACTGTTGAATTACTATTGTGGAAAAGGATGATTTGAAGCAAAAGCCAAAGTACAGTGCAAGAGAAGAAAACAGACTCAGAGCGAAGCTGGTGCTATTATTTGTATTACTTTTTCCTTTCTTTTTTTCAGGTTGGAAATCTGTTTCTCTGGTTTTATTCTTTCAGTCTATGCTAGTGGATTTTTCTCAGTACTGTAGGACTCTAAGAAATGTGGTAACCTGCTTTAATTTCAAGCCTTCAAGCTCTTGGTGTGACATGTTTACAAATAGCTTTCTGTGATGAGGGCTGCCTTTCCTTTCTTTAGAGCCATCACTGGCAGGTGAAGAACAAAACCCCTTCTCTGGGTAATGAGCATCTCAGCTGGAGCTACTAGTCTCAGTGGTTCAAATTTTGCCTTTTTTTGTCAAAACTTAAGTAACTTTTGCTTTCCTTTTGACATTTCTGTCAATTTACATCGTTGCCATGTTACAAGATATATTTGAATAAAGTAGAATCTTTCTGCTAATTTGTCTAAGAAAAAATTGAAAGAAGTAACTCCAAAATAACTCCTAAAAACAAAACTCCTAAAGAAATAACTTCTTAAGTTTTTTTCTGTTCTTTTTTAACTTTAGAAATAGTGTATAGATAGAAACAACATATAGTAAATTAGATATCATTTAGATGGCATGTGATATTTTTGTCAAAGCTTACAGTAGCACTGAAATCAAATACATGTTCAGAACTCACAGGCACAGCGTGTAACATTTTATCTGTGATGCATTTGTGATTCACATGTAGAAATCCACATTGTGGAAATGATATAAATAATTACTTGTGTGTTTCTATGCCAGAAGGTAGAAGGCTTGTGTAAACGCACTTCTCAAAATGGCCTTCCAACATTGGATCTGCGTTTTAGTCGCTGTCTGGTTTTCTGGAATTGGTAGACTTTCCCCTACAATGAGATGTACTTTGAGACTGAAATTAAAGTAACTGATTACCAGTTTTCTGTTTACTTAAACACTATCTTCAGTATATACACTGGCTACTAAAATACTGAAATATAGAAGTGCATGGGGCCAGACATTGAATCTTGCTTCAATGTTCCATTTTCATTCTTGACCTCATAATTTTTTTGTTATAAATTAGCATTAATACATAACTTGTGTTGAAATTTAGGCAAATCAAATGCTGACAGAGTACTTGAAGTGGGCAATGATCTGTGGACAACAAAAAAGACCAAATAAAGAGAAAATTGTCCCCCATTAGCTGATAATTTATTGCTTTTTCCATGTATCAAGGTTTTTTGTAAGTAACTTGAGCTTCGTTTTTTGCTCTGGAGTTAATTTCAAAGTCCAGTGAAACTGCAGGCAAACCATGAAGTTAGCTGCACGGGTTGAATTTTAATAGGAAAACTGTATTGCAGGCACACAAACTGAAACTCAGGTTAAAACTCTGTAAGCTGGAACATCTCATAATTATGAAAGACAAGCCACCCAAAAAGTTCATTCCATGGATGTGAGCTAGAAGAAAATTTCTTTCTGACATGCTTTGTGTTTCCTGAAGAACTACCTTTATTGCACTTCCAAACATTCCAGGTTCAAGTACAGGTTTGTTGTTATCTGTAAGGCCTAGAAACTCCATATTTGTTCACACTTCTGTGTGTGTTAATTTCAGTGACTTCTTGGCAGTTTAATGAAAAATTGACTCAATAGTTGGAATTATCATGGTTAAATGCAAGAAAATAACATAAAATTTGCATCAAAGAGAGTCCAGTGACTGTTGCCCAAATGTTTTCTTATCCCATTGGCTTAAGTTTTACTTTTAAACTATACTTAAACTACTATTGCTACTACATTTGCATTGTGTCTTATGAGGTGTTGGTGCTATTTGCTGTTGAGCCGTAGTTAAACCAGTGAAACATACTGAATTATCCATTCTGAAATTGCTTCTATTACAGGGATTGTATTTCCACTGATACCAATTCAAGCATGTGATGTATTTAAGTGTATTACACATTTTATTAAAAATTGTAGGAAGGATACATTTACTATAATGGACTTTTTCCATCTCCAATGGGCACAGAGAAGAAGAAATGATTTGGTCTTCCTAGTCAAGTGCTATAGTCAGTAGTAAGGGGAATTTTCAGAACTACAAAAGGAATTGTCCTCTTTAGTATAACAAACAAGACTGATGCCAGATGATACAAGGAAACATCACTGCAGAACTTTGTGTGTTGTAATAGGTGATATTTAGTTATAATAGCTGTTTCTGCAGCATTATGTATCAGAGACATAATGTGTTTTTACATATATTTTCTATTTTAATGTTATTATATTGGGCTTTATATTTTCTTTGGACAAAAATTTCTTCTGTAAATGTCACTATTTTATCTCTGATAGAAAATGACAGGTTTGGAAAGGTATTGAAGACACACTGGAGAAAAGAGGAAACAAAAATATGTAAGCTGTCATGTCATTAGAAACTAAAAGAATTAGCAGCCCTTGCTTCTTGTGCCTTTTTTTTTTTTTTTTTTAACAGATTAATACAAATGTCTGACTGCTGCAATGTTGGCTGAGGACAGTGGCAATAGGGAGTTAAATGGTCCCTCCAGCACCAAGAATAAAAAGGATAAGGTTATTCACTAGGAAGAGCCTATGTCCATTTTCTAACTGAACCCAGAAGTATTCCTTTTCCTCAAACTCTCTGGTGCCTAATTAAAACAGATGTTGCTTTGGGTGCAGTAGGGTAAGTCCCAATGGGGAGGCTGTGAAGGATTAAACCTATGCTATAAACCTTGTACTGTAGTCCAAGACTGAGAAAAAGGAATGTTGGAGCTTTGGCCAGGTAATAGTCTGTTCTGCTCCTGGTTTGATGCTTTGGCATTACTGAAGCTTGAAAAATGGTAGTTGTGTTGTAGAACTGCTTTTGGCTTTTGGCCTTTTAGGAGCCATAGGAATATTTAAGATACCAAACACTCTATCCATAAGCTTGCACACTCTATGTAAGCAGAATTTGTTAGTACCTTCCCTTTTCTTAGGCCATGGCAAGCAGTGATGTTTCTTTATTGTTTGATTGTCACTGAAATTCATTATCAATAACTAAAAGCCTAGCAATTAAAACATACTGCTCTCTGATCATAAAAGTGTCTAAGCTGGTTCTCAGCCAACAAACCTGCTACCACACTAATTCAAGGAATTTGCTGTCAGTAATAGTGACAAGCAAGAACCAGCGATGCTTTGCTTCATAAATGTGATGTTTATTGACACTCGCAATATCTTCTATTTAAATCCTGTACTTAAATTAAAGAAAATTACCTTTTAGCTTAATTGTGTGTGAAGAATGTGGCTGTTCATAACGAGCCAGCAATGTGAGCACACTGTTCGAAACATCCTCTGTAAAAAAAAAACAGTTAGGACCTAGTTCTCTGTTCTGCATTGCTGAAATAGATTATGTATTTATATAGACTTATGGAGTTTGTGGAAATGTACAACATGTGAAAAAACAACGAAATAGAAAATTTTCTAAAGCCCTGCTGCAGTAGTCCAGGATTGTCATTATTATGAGCCTCCTTTTTGCTTAGCTTGAGAGCTGTGAGGCACAGAAGTTACTTAATTCCTTGGCCATCAAATTGGTCTTTCTCATTACGCATGCAGAAAGCAGTACATGGGCTCACCCTATGCACAGTGACAGAGATGATTTGCTTTGCTTAAGACTAGCTCCATTTACATCACATCTTGTCTATGAATAAAATTGCTTATTAATGACTTCAATTTGCGTATTTCATGCTGATTGAAAGCCTGTGGCACAATTATTACTTTCAAATTTTGTTCATGCAAAGCAGGCCTATTCTGTATTTTCACAGGATCAGATAATGCTGAAGGGTTAACTTCTTAATTCCTCAGTGGTTATACTTTTATACTTACCCTGATGACGATGGTTATTTTCTTTTTCAACTTTTCTCTCTCTTATTTTGTATTATAAAACTTAATATTCTATTACAGGCTAGGATACCTTGTTCTGCACCTTGCTAAATAACTATCTAGCTGAAGTTAATTGTAGGATGGTTTGGGTTGGAAGAGACCTTAAAGCTTACAACCCACTGCCATGGGCAGGGACACCTTCCACTAGACCAGGTTGCTCCAAGCCCTGTCCAACCTGGCCTTGAACACTGCCAGGGATGGGGCAGCCACAGCTTCTCTGGGCAGCCTGTGCCAGCTCCTCACCACCCTTACAGTAAAGAACTTCTTCCTAATGTCTAGCCTAAATCTACCCTGTTTAAGTTTAAAGCCATTCCTCCTTGCCATATCACTACTTGCTCTTATTAAAAGAGCTATTAGGTCAATGTCAAAATAGAGCAATTATCTCAATTAGGTCTGGGTATTCAAAAGCCCTGAACTGATATATAGTTTCTAAAAACCCTTGGATTATCCCTGGAAGCACTGAACAGTTAGAGTACATTTTGAAAAAGCAATATGAATAAATCAAAATGGATTTTAATGATACAGTTAATCTGGTGCTTCTCAAGATATGCTTCTGCATAACTGTTTCTCTTTTTCAATTAAATTACTTTGTTTTGTATTTTTTTCTATGATTGTCTGGAAAGGCCTGTCTTTTCTGGAGTTTACTCAGTGTAACTTATTAAGACCTGACTTACTCCCAACCAAGGAATTTGTATGACTATAAGTCACTTTAAAAAACCTGAACACATAAACAAAGAAAAGATAAAACAGTAAAAAATTGCAGTGATTGGGCAGGGAGACGGGGAGGACTTAGCAATCAGAGAAACTTATTCCTTGATCACCTCTTTATACTTTTCAAAAATAAGTTGATAGTATTATAAATATAAGCATCCATTGACCTTCTTATTGTAGATAATAGAGTGAAATCTGTAAGTGGCGAGGAGAAGCAGACAGGCCAACCCAATATGGGTGATAAGCAACTTCTACTTTATTTGTGACGCAGTTCACACATATATAGGAGTGGTATTCAGCCACTCCTTCTTGGCACAACAGTATTGGTTAGCCCCACACAGCTTCCTCCACATTCTCCTCCCAGGTCCGGTCTCCGGCTACCTGTGGGGGCCACCCCCTGACTTGCTTGCACAGTCCTCCAGAACTTTATGGTCCTGCTCTTAGAGTCATTCTGCAACAATTCCCCCCTTTTCCTTTGTGCAAGCAAGGCATTATGGGTTATTCTGTTCACCTGTTTTATCACACAACTATAAACAAGTCTAATAGCTACGATGATTAACCTAATCAATGATACATAAGTGCAATACTTTTAAACAGTGTTTGACTCAACCTGTAATGCCCCATGAAAACAACCATCTAATTATTCTTAGAATACTGCTCATTTACTATTGCTGGGTAAGCTGAGCCAGGGTTCTCAGCTGTGCGTGCATCGAATTAGCATAATCAGAGAGACTCATACAACACATTCCATCAAACTCTTCACATCCATGTCCCTGTTCCAACAACAAAAGGTTCTGCAGTGTTGCATGTCTTACAGAGTCAACATTAAAACAAATCAGGAATTGCCTTCGATGTAGAATTGTCTGCTTAGCAACTCAGCAACCCAGTCTGCTTAGTTGAGCCAAGGCCCTGGCTGAAGCACTTACGGTGATTTGGCATATTATGACTGGATACGTGCCTTGAAGACCCTTAGTGACTAGCATATAATTGGTTAAACACAGGTGTGAGAACTCAAACTTGAAAGCTTGACAACAGTCCACAGTTCTCATTAACTTGGTGAATTCCAGCCTCTTATCTTGCTTGCTTAAGCTTCTTCGGGCCTCCCATGGCCTTGCTGTATCTTTCAGGACTATTCAAAGTTTATGTACCACTTATGCATTCTCCTATGAGAACACTGTCTCCACATCTTCCCCCTTTATGTTTTGTATACGGTTTGGGTGGCCCTACTTGAGCAGGGGATCTGGGCTAAGTTATATTTCCAGCATATGCCAGCTAGAGGCTGCCTGGGCCTGCCCCTTTTTTCTGCTGTATGGCTCTCTGATAACAGGCTGTATAGCTCTCTGATCCTTCACATCAAGGTCTGGCATGGCATGTGTCCCCACTGCTCCACACCTGCTGGGTTGCAGCCAACAGCAGAGCTAAAGGTTCTTCTTGGTGGCAAACACAGAAGCCAACCCAGTCTTGCCCTTGATTGTGGTAGCAGGCATTTGGTCAGCCTCAGTCCTTGCACCTTGTTGTCAATGCACAGTTTCACCTGCTTCATCCAGTAACAAGTCGCTACTACAGCAAGGCACACACACATTTACATTAGCAGAGTAACTATTACAGGGTGCAGCAGCATGTTGAAGATGCTGATGGCAGTGAAGGACTAGCCAAAGAAATTTCTTACCAGTGGAATTCTCCCCCCCTCTTAATTTGTTCCATCACCTGTGTAAGAAACTAAGGATAAGGGTATTGTTTATTAAGATTTATGTTAAGCCCAATGTAAAGGTTAGGCAACAAAAGATGTGAAATCGCTTACTTAAACAATCACCAGACACGACTTGTGCAAGATAACCATAGATAACCATAATCGCTTACACAAACTAAACCAAGTACCGCTTAGCAGATGTTGACTAAAGATAACTGTAAGATGTTCCAGGAACTGGCGGAGACAAGACAAACAACTCCATATAAGGACATATGAGTAAAAGGTCAACTATGGAACAAAGGAGGAAAACTTCTTACTTCAGTCTCAAGGATCACCAGGAGGCAGAGGTTGACCCCCTAACAACAGCGGAAGCATGTGCAGAGTACCTCCACTACTTCATGAACGCGGAAGTGAGATGTATAAGAAGGGGCTGTTTGAACTGCTCAGCACAGCAGTTGGCGGAGCACAGACTCCCCTGTCGTCCAGCGCTGTTTTTGCTCATATTCTACTTGCTATAATTAATAAAATTTTAATTGGATTATGATCCGTTGTGGTCTCAATTTATGACAACCTGCTTTATAACACTACCATTGTATTAAAATCTTTCTAGCTTTTGCCTAAGCATTTTCTAGCAGCCACTGCAAATTTCCATACTCTAACATCTCTTTTACAAGTGACAAATCTATACAATACAAGGTGCAGTTTCTTATTAGCAACTAGCTAGTAAATACAGGTGGTTTTATACACAAAATCACAACCTCTAATAATAGCTACTTTACAAGCACACATATTCAGGATGTTACTTTTCAGTTGTCCCCAAGTAATGTTTTGCAGTTATTTGTTCTTTCTCTTCCTCTATCTCATTCTGCTTGGGGTAATCACGGTCAGCTGCTGTAGCTGAGGCATCAGGTTTATCCATTCGTCTGTCCAGCTCATGGCAAGACTTGACAAACTTTGCAGGCAGTCACCATGGACCTGTAGGCAGGAGGACACAAATATACCCCCTCCCCCAGGTTATCAGTTCTTGAGAAGTAGACAGGTTACACAGGTTAAAGTTAAATGTAACATCATTACTCTCTCTCCCCCCCTTGTTTTTTTTTTTGTTGGTTTTTTTTTTGGTTTTTTTGTTTTTTTTTTTTAGTCCCTGCAAAAGCCATCATTACTTCCACTACAGTCCCACGTACAGAACAAGGCACAAGGACCCTGTGGAGACTAACAGCAAACCAGCTCCGAGAAGCATCATTGCAGTGCAAGGTGGCAGGCTCAACCTTAGCAGGCGTCCCCGCAGAGGCTCTGCCTCCCCCACATCGTATGAGGCTTGGGCTTTTATACTGACCAAAATGCACACTCATTCCGACACAGGTGGCCAGCCTGTGCTGGAAGAAGTGGCCAGCAGGATCTACAGAGGTCTCCAAGGGCTGATAGAAACCTGGACATACTTATATTTACCAACTTCTAGTACATGAGTATCACAGAGAAACTGTATGGGCTCCCCCTGTCAATTGCAAGAAAAAATCATAACATATACAGCTTGAGTATAAGAGGATTTTAACGCATACGTGGTCACTGTTTGTCAGGCCTCCTTAACTATTTTGAGATCAAGAGCTTCCCACTCTTTAGCCCCCTGCTGTGTAGTAAACACAGGATATGCAAAGATGCCCATTGCAGAAAATTCCCCACTAATGATCGCATTGGATTCAGGGGATTCGGGGGCTGATCCTGCGCCGAACTCGGGGTCTCCGTTGCTCGCAGCTGTGTCTTTCTTATCAGATGTATCTCGTTCGGTATGTGGCCATCTGCAGACCTGGCTCCTCTGTGACTGAGTTAAAAATTTTTTCACTCTAGGGCATAGTGGGTTGGAGAGGCTCGCGGTTCCTTTAAATCTCCCGCTAGCGCATGATCCCTATTTTCTACTGTGTGCTTCAAAGTGGCGCCGCAATTGATGCGGCGCCGAGGCACCGCCCTCTTTCTTTCGGATTTCTCGACATTTAACATGCGTATCCCGTCTAATATACTTTCTCTGTCCTTTTTAAAGTCCCTACTTTCGGAACTGGGGTGGTGGGGGAGCAGGGGGTTACACCTCCTCCGCGGCACCTTCTGATGGAGGGGGAGAAAAGGAAGGGGGGGGTGGGGGGTGGGAAACCCTGTGCTCCCATGAGTTGGGGGAAATGAGTTGTAATCTTCCCCCGGTTTCAACCGACCGGGGACGTCTGTTCCTAGTTTCTTCGTTGCTACCGCAGCAGTTTTCTTTTCTGCCTTGTATTTTTTATTTTTTTTTTTCTTTATACAGTTCATTACTTCCCTCCGTGGTTTACCGAGTTTCTTTGCCGTTTTATCATCATTAAGCACTGAGTCAAATAGTTCATCACCAAACTTTCACCACTCACTCTCCTCAAATATTGTATTAGGATCTGCAAAAAAAATCTCTTAGCCTTCCCTAGCCACTAGACCTGCTAGCTGCTTTAGAGTCTCAGGCTCAATTCCCCGCTTTTATAAAAAGCACTGTAAAAAGTTCAGGGCTCAGTTCCCCGCTTTTATAAGAAGCACTGTAATAAGTCCAGGGCTACCTCTCGGTCCATTTATGCAGAGAGTTGACCAATGTACAGGGGGGTTGTACAAGGGGGTTAGAGGAATTTGCTTGCTTAAAGAAAAGTATTGTCTGTTGTAAATGCCTGCTAAGCAGAACAAAGGCACCTGGTCCTATTGATAAGGAAAAGCAGACACTTGGTCCTATTGATAAGCAGCTATTGATAAGGAAATGCAGGCACTTGATCCTATTGATAAGCAGCTATTGATAAGGAAAAGCAGACACCTGAATCTACTGATAAGGGGGAGAAGCAGATGGTTTATGGCTGGGATACCGACCAAACCCTAAGGCCATATGTGAAGACTGAAAGGTGAAAAGTGCAAGAAGAGGAAGACTCATTTACTTCATCTTGAAGACCCCTACCCACAGGAGGAAGACTCAGTTACTTCATCTTGAGACCCCTGCCCATGACCAGAGGGGGCACTGCGCAGGTGCAGAGGACCTTCTGGCTCATTATAATACGAAGCGGGGATAGGACATGAATATGTATAGGCGTGTTGTGCAACCTTATGAATATATATAACTTTAGAGAATAAATGTAGAGGGAAACAACACTGAGGTACGCATGACTTTGAGGAATTATCCCCGTGCGTCTCAGCGCTGAATAAAAAGCATACCTACTTTACAACTTTAACGAGTTGTGGAGTCAATCCGCGCATCAATTTGGCGAGCCAGGCAGGAGGTCTCTGTTCGGCTGCAGGATCGGCTGAGGGGCGGACATCCTAGGCGCCCCAGGCCGCTTGCCTGGAGGAGCTCCGCTCCTCGTCCGCTCACTGCGAGGACAGACAACAACCTGTGCCGGCTGCGGAGAAACGGTATGCTTGAAACTCAGGGGGCCTGTAAGGCGTACGCGTGGCCCGGGGATGCTGGTAAGGCGCGCAGAGACGTCTGACGCACAGCATAGTTCCCCTTGGCAGGTAGGGCTTGCAAGCAGGGGACTCGCCGACCGGTAGAGCGGCCGCTAGCGATCCTGAGGGTGGATCGGGTGAGTTCGGGTTTTCGCTGCATCCCAAGTTTTGGGAGCCAGGAAGGATCTGCTAATGACCGTAGTGGAAGCAGGTGAAGGGGTAGGCGA
The DNA here is from genome assembly GCF_028554395.1 of Pezoporus wallicus. Lineage (NCBI taxonomy): Eukaryota > Metazoa > Chordata > Aves > Psittaciformes > Psittacidae > Pezoporus > Pezoporus wallicus. The sequence continues at coordinate 480,588 of NW_026641049.1, read as the reverse complement.
ACCCACCAGGTCTCCGCTGCATCTCAAATTCTGGGAATCAGGACAGACTGCTACCATAGGAAGCAGGAGAAGGGTAAGGCGGAACCATAGTGTGAGTGTGTGGGATCCCATGTGTGTTTGTGTTTCTGTGTGACTGAGACGTAGCACAGCTACGAAGCGAGTGTGGAGTCCTGATCCGCGGTTCCGTGTTCTCCGCGAGGAGAGCGGCCGGAGACGGAGGAAGTTGCGCCTAAGTGCTTTGTGTGTGTATATGTCTGTCGTTAGTGTTAAAGATTAGTGTTTAAGCGGTGGGGGAGGAATAGACAAAAGTAAACTGTGGCTAATGGGGGGTTAAGAAGAGTTCCCTCTCTGCGCCCCAGTGGCTGTATAACCAGAGGCTTGTAGCCTCACATATGTGTGCATAGTAACTTTTGAACAGTGGAACCTGCCGTGGATACTAGGACAGTGTAAATTTTGCTGGAACTGAAACTATGATCTAACAACAGGGGAACTGATCTGCAGAACCCAGAGATATTATTTTACTGAACCCCTGAGAATATCATAAAACTTGTGTGTAGGTACTCTCATATTTTAAGTGCATTTGCAGAGCACTAGGAAAGAGAAGCTATAGATTTGTAAAAGATTGTTTGAAATGGGAGCCGGTCAAAATAAGGGAATTCTGAAGAAAAGCCCATTGGGTTACATTTTGGCACATTGGAAAGAACTGGGAGGGTCTTCTGGGGGCTCGGTAAACAAGAAAACGTTGATAAAATATTGTAACCAATGTCTGTTTTTAGTTAGACTGTTGCCAACTTAAAAGTTAAAATTCTCCACTCCTGTAATTTTGCATGTACACCCCTGTTATTTTTAATTTGTAAAATTTGATAGGAAACTTCTGGATAAAGTTGAGTATTTGCATACGTATGGAATATCAAGTCTTGTGTGCAGGTATATTTTTTTTATGAAGACTGTGATGTTCCTATCTGTAAAAATGTTGTGAGTGTATAAAGCTTACTTTTGAAAAATTAATTGCCAAGCTTGTGATTGTTTATGACATTGGGGAAAGTATTAATTGGGATTTTGGTGTGAAGTTTCTGAAGTTGATTACCAGAGGACAGGTATTAGCCCCCTATTTATTATATCCGTAAAAAACCCATAAGACATTCAGGAATGATATGGAAAGAGAACAGTGTGTCAATGAAATGACTCTTTCCCATGGTCATCATCTATATGTGTTTGATTTGCCTTTCCAGACTTGGATTGTTCTGGAGACTGCTAAGCATTATTCCAATTTGATATGGAATTTTCCCTGACTTGGATTCCTCCTTCTGTCTGTCATGTGTTAGGGTTTGATAGCAGTTCTTTAAGGATGTTTGATGCCTAAGGCAGAGGATCCTTTATGGCAGTGTGTACATGTATAATTTATTTATTTTAAATTTGTCAGACCAGAAAATGGGGCTACAGCTCCCATTGTCTGGTAACTCTTAGTGAATTTAATTATATAAAGCAATGAAAATGGTTGAATTGTAGGAGAGATATTAAAAAAAAAAAAAAACAACCAAAAAAAACCCCAAACAAAACCACCACATTTTAATCTCATAATGACATGTCTCAAGCTGGGCATGGGGAGGCTTAGTCTGGGTATTAGGAAAAATTTCTTCACCAAAAGGTAATCAAGCATTGGAACAGGTGGCCCAGGGAAGTGGTGGAATCAGTGTCTCTGGAAGTGTTCAAAAAACATTGAGATGAGGCCTTTAATGACATGGCTTAGTGGTGGTTTTGGCAGTAATGGGGTAATGGTTGGACTTGATCTTAAAGGTCCTTTCCAACCTGGTTAATTCTACAATTCTGTGATCAGGAGAAATGGCCTAAAAATGGAACTTTGAATTATAATAAATTGTTGCAATTAATGTTGATTTTGAGGTGGCCAGGAAATGGGATGAAGTACTATATACAGATAGGTTTTTCACTTTAAAAAACCACCCGGAGTGGCAGACAGAATGTGAAATTAATATAGCTCTGCCAGATCCCTAATTTTGGCTTTGAAAAAGGACAGAGAAAACCAGAAAGCTAAGCAGGAGAGATGTTGTTCAGCCTGTGATATTGGAAAAATTATATATCACAGTTACCTCTGAGAGGAGCATCCTTTATATCTGTCCTATAAGATACTGATAAGGAGGAGGAGATTCTGTCACTGGCAGCAAGCAACACATTCACATTAACCCAGAAGTGCTGTTGCAGAGGCAGACATCTGTAACCCCTGCAGAGCAGGGTGAGCAGCTGTGAGAAGAAAAAAAGAAAAAAAGGGAAAACCAACGGGAAAGGAGGGGAGCTTGCACAGCTCCTGTGTTTGAGCACGGGATGGGTGCTGGGGCAGGCAAACAAGTGGGAACAGACATGTTGATAGACGGGACTGAGGGGTTGTTGAATGTTTTGAAACTGGTGAAGGAGGAATGTCGGACAAAGGTGGGGGAAGTGGGTTCTTCTCCTACGGGACCGGATCGGTGTGTGTGTGCTGTGGAGAGTTTTGGACGTTGGAAGTGAGACTGCCACTGCCCTGGGGGGAGAGTGCCATGGAGTGACTCCGGTGGCTGAATTGAAACTAGACTGGCAAGGGACCTGGGGAATCTGCCCTAGTAGATCCACTGGTTAAATTAAAACTAGAGACCAGAGGAAATAAAGTGGAATTTTAGTGGATACAGGAGCAATTTATTCGGCGTTAATTCAGAGGGAAAAGAATTTGTTACAGATGGGGGAGCTCCTGGCCACCAAGGAAAAGAAAAACAAAACAAACAAACAAAAAAAAAAGGTCAAAAAGAAGCACAAATTGAAAAACAAATAAGAATGCATAAAATTTTTATGCATACTAAATTCTTCCTGAAATAGAAGAAATCCTATAACAGAGAAAACTTGGAACTGCTAGAAAAGAAGCCATTTGTCAAGCTCCACGACTGTCAACCATCAAGGTGCTCCAGACGTTCCTGGGAATCACTGGATGATGCAGACTTTGGATGCATGATTATGGTGTTCTGGTAAGACCCCTATATGAACTGTTAAAAGAAACCCCTCTCTCTTTGGAATGGACTGATTCAGCAGAGGAGGGCTTTAGGAATTTAAAAGCAGAGCTAATGAGAGATGCAGCTCTGACTTCTGGATGTGACTAAATCCTTTTGGCTATATTCCTATGAAGAACAGGGAATAGCTTTGGTGGTCCTTACTCAGAAACTAGGACCCTGTAAGAGAACAGTGGTGTATTTTTCAAAACAGCTGAATGAAGAAAGCAAAGGATGGCCCGGATGCCCAAGAGCTGTGGCAGCAGTTATCATCAATATTGAAGAGGCCCGCTTATTTACCTTGGGACAAAAATTACTGTACTAGTGTCCTGTGTTGTATCAGCATTCCTGGAACAGAAAGAAGCCCACTAGTTTTTTTTTTCAATCCAGCAACTATTAGACTGATTCTAAATATGCATTTGGTGTGGTCCATGCACATGGTGCCATCTGGAAAGAACGAGGACCTTTGAACACACAGGAGAAACGACTACTGAAAGCTGTTCAGCTACCTGAGGAAGTAGCTATTATGTATTGTCAAGGATATCAACAAGGTGAAATTTGGCTGATTTTAACAATCTAAACTCATTCCCTTAATCCCTGACGGCAAACTAACAATTGAGAAATCTAAACCTAGAAAATCAAAGGAGGATAGAAAATTTATTGAAGATCTCAGAGGAGGAGAGGAAAACAAAGAAGATTGGGTTCAGATACCTGATGGGAGAATTATAATCCCCTATAACCAATTCTGGACGCTAGTTCAGGAGGAACATAATAAAACTCATCGAGATAGCAAGTCTTTGTATAAATACTTAGATGAACAAATTGAAGGAAGGAATCTATATATCATAGTTCAATTAGACAAATAATTTTTTACCAATTTTTGGTGTTAACGAAATACTTTTTTAGGGTGGCAAGAAGCATCCCCTTGTAGGTTTTGGAGTACCAGAGGCACTTTCTTCCGACCAAGGCTCGCCCTTTAGTGCAAAATAGTTACAAGGGCAACTACTAAACCTCAGTCGAAAGAAGAGGCTATCCTATGTAAAAATTTTATATGGAAGACCATATCAGTCCCAGTTTAAAGGAGAAAGTCTTCTGGAAGTGGGAGAAGTTTATCTCCTTAAATTTCTGGTCAATCTGGGAAAACAATTAGAAGAAATAAGAGAATACTAAGGACAAGAGTGAGAGGCATGGATTACCCGACTCACCCTTTTAGATCCAGAGACTGGGTTTATGTTAAGAATTTTTCAGGAGATCCTCTACAGGAGAAGTGGAGTGGACTGTATCAGACAATATTGGCCACCTTTACAGCAGTGAAGATGAAGGAACAACCTGCTTGCAAGAATAAAGAAAGCACCAGAACCAGAGAAGACATGGCGGATTGAACCTTCAGGACCCTCGCATATGAAATTATATCAGTCATAATTTGGATTTATGTGATAACTGACATACCATCTTGGGTCTAATACTTATACCTGAAATTAATGCAGAATGTTACTAAAGTTGTTAATTGTAGTGACTGTTGGGTGTGTGCACAGTTGCCTGAATCAGAAGAAGATCAGGGCCTTCCTGAAACAGATAAATATGTATTACACCAGGAACCAGAATAGGAGACTATGTTTATTTAAATACCACAGGTGTAAGTCACTATTCAAATTGTATAGATGGTATCGTGGTTCAGTGATAGCTTGATTCCTGAAGGGAAAGGATGGTATTGTTCAAGCGAATGTTTAACCCTATTGCATTTTGTGAGATGTTTTGTGAGGCAATCATAAATATCTCAGCAACCATAGAGGAAATACGGAAAAAGTTAACTTCATGGTTACCGGATCTCTCCTGCTTAAGGCAACTGGTTGCAGGAATATTATTATTAATTGTTTTAATATTGATTACTTGTGGTATAACAAAATTTTCTGGAATTGTAAACGGAAAATTTGTTGCAAAAAGAATTTGCAAAATGATAGAAAAAGAGGTATAGACATTTGTTAATACTACAGACACCTTTTCAGGTTGACCAGAAGCCTTTCCAACTAGAAGCACATAAGCCCGGGAGGTAACAGAGATTGTTATAGGATGGTCGTGGGGATTTCAAAAGTATGTGCTGCATGAACTTATCTGACCATTCTGAATCAATTCATGCTAAACTGCAAAAATTGCAGGAAAATATGCAAGAGCTTAGTATTATTGGAGGCAGATTGGATGAATGGTTAAATAACCTAGGAGTTACTGGATGGTTCAGGGACATAATGAAACAAGGCCTTTTAATCTCGGCTTTAGGACTAAGGAACATGGATAGCTCTGTCATGAATCATACAGTAAAAGAATTTACTAACTTTATAGAAAAAGGGGGGATTGATGCAGAGAGTTGACCAATGTACAGGGGGGTTGTACAGGGGGGTTGTACAAGGGGGCTAGAGGAATTTGCTTGCTTAAACAAAAGTATTGTCTGTTGTAAATGCCTGCTAAGCAGAACAAAGGCACCTGGTCCTATTGATAAGGAAAAGCAGACACTTGGTCCTATTGAGAAGCAGCTGTTGATAAGGAAAAGCAGACACCTGAATCTACTGATAAGGGGGAGAAGCAGATGGTTTATGGCTGGGATACTGACCAAACCCTAAGGCCATACATAAAGACTAAAAAAGGTGAAAAGTGCAAGAAGAGGAAGACTCATTTACTTCATCTTGAAGACCCCTACCCACAGGAGGAAGACTCAGTTACTTCATCTTCAGACCCCTGCCCATGACCAGAGGGGGCACTGCACAGGTGCAGAGGACCTTCTGGCTCATTATAATATGAAGCGGGGATAGGACATGAATATGTATAGGCGTGTTGTGCAACCTTATGAATATATATAACTTTAGAGAATAAATGTAGAGGGAAACAACACTGAGGTATGCATGACTTTGAGGAATTATCCTCGTGCGTCTCATTTACTGAACAGCCTTTGTAATTGGATTAATATGTTTAATTCCAAAAAGGCATAGGATGTGCAGATAAAAAAATGTATAGTATTGAGCAAATGCTACAAAACTGTGATGTTAATGATCTGCATGAAATACTGACCATGCACTGGCAGAGTGGAGCCCTGGAGACACCTTCCCACCTTCCAAGGACTGAGCTGTTTTTCATAGCAGTGGACTTAAAAATCTGTCAGAGCCAAAAATCTGCAGAGGTTTGCCAGGGGATGCTGGAGTATCTCCATTCCTGTGATGTGGTAAATATTTAGAGCTTCACTTTATTTAAACTTGGCTTATTCTGGATGAAGAGCAATGTTCTCACAAGAAGCAACTGTAATATCAGAGTACTAGTGTAGTTCTTTTTCATATATGTGATAGATAGATAGTCAGTAAACAAATCACAAATCCTATTTTCATCCAGTAAATTACTCCACTGTGTAACCTTGGATGTGTGTACTCTAGTAGAGCAAGTTCTTTTACATAATAATAAAGCTACATTGAGCAGACTGTACGTTTTCAATTCCATTTTGAAATAAAAGATAAAATGGTTCTTTGTAGACATTTTGCAAGCATTAGCATACAGGTCCATTTGCAAGCTAGGAAGAAAACTGTAGGCTCAATGCACTCTGTACAGCCATTGTTGCAGAGGTGCAGTTACTCTCTTTGATTTCAGAGGCACAAAGACTAGACTGGTATACAACAATGGAGGAAGGAATATCATTTTCCCATTTTAATGGCAATAAAAGCTACCACTTAAGTCACAAATGATTCTGCAAAATCATTATCAAGTAATCAAATTCAAATATTTTAAGGTTTCGTTCTTTTTACCAAAGAGCAGTAATACATCACCAAGAAACTGTTCCAATGTTTAGTGTTTTAAGCACATGCCCCCTTGATATGTCTTATGCCCAGGCAATGTATTTATTCAGTAGATCACTTCATTGACTGTCCAGTGCATATTCATACGCAGGAAGAAGTGGTAGCCCATTATTCACACAGATGTTCCATTAAATATTTTTTCTGCTGTTTAATGTGAGCAAATGATTGAAAGTTGAGAATGAGGTTTTGATAAGAAGAGTGAATATTCTCTGTAAAAATCAAAGGACCTCCTTTTGATGATGTGAATCAGCTATGTTTAACAATAAGCAATTAAGTTTCAGGAAAAAAAAAAGCAAAGCCGTTTACTGAGGGTGGGACAGGGGCCGACCTAATTTAGAATGAATATTTTTATTTCCAAAAATGCTTACAAAACCTCCCTAGGGATTCATCTTCAAATAAATTAGTATCTTATTTCGAGCAATTGTAACTTTTTCTGAGTTGTTTTTTTTGTTTTTTCCTTCTGCTTTCCAGCTGGCCTTTCTACCTGCTTACAGTTTGTTTCCAAAAGCACAGTTCAAAAAAACAGTGAGCTCTTTGCTTTAAATGGAACAAACCAGACAAAATAATGTCCATGTTCTTCATTATGTCCAAAATTTTGACATGATCTGTAAAAACAAAGAAGAAAATTATATCCTGAGCAATAGCACTGATTGAACTAATGGCCCTTGTACTTAGGGAGAAAATCATATAGTAGAATCTTCTCATGAACTACTGATTATTCTTAGGAAGACTCAGATTTGCTTTCTTGTTAAACCTGACATCATCCTCCATTCCCTGCACCACACTAACAGAAATGAAGAAAAATCTTGAATTTCAACAATGCTTTTGCCTGTATACACATCATTTTACATCTCTGGAGCAAGTCCAGAAAAAAAACACAATCCTCTTCTTGTGGTTTGACACATGAACCTAACCCTATTCTAGGTCTGTAACCTATTCTAGACTCTCTTATTTACAAAGCATCCACACTTCTAAGTACTTTTGCCAGTTCAGCAGTAAGGAAACAAATAAGAGAGATGTTTTGTTTGTCACACTTCTGATTAAATGATCATAGTCATCCTTTGTGGAGCTGATACATAATCACAGAACAGGAGTTTGAAGATTTCTGTACTTACATGCAAATAGAGACAACCCAGTTCCCTTCTGCAGGATACAAAAGCAGAGAAGTTATTTCTTAAAAGTATAATTGAGATGTTTATGCCAATTTAGTCTGCAAAATTAACCTAAGCATCTTCTGAAAATGATTCACTCTTAAAACTTACAGTTACTTTGTCCTGACCAAGTAGGAAATATACTTCACACTACTTCAGCTCAATCCTCATGCTGCTTCATATGGTAGAGACCTATTGACACCATTTGAAGTATGGAATGATTCTGCAGTCTCCACAGTGTCCCAGAGGAGAGTGTGTTGAATTCTTCATTGTGTTCTATGTCTGGCAACAATGCTATTACCAGTACTTACGTTTCTAGTCTATACAAGTAGCCACAGGCCTAGAACTGCACATACAGAAGTGGGCATTTAACAAGAGAGCCAACAGAAGTTTTTCAGACATTCACATTTTGTGTCTGATGTGTCCTTTGAATGTTAACCCAACCACACACATATGCAAACATGAATCATGATATGAAGCATACGCACTAGTCAGCTGCTATATTTCTCCACAGTGGATCAAGGTTGAATATAGACAGAGGTATTAGAGTGTAAACAACCTCTCACTGCTGGAGGTGATAACCTTTACAGCAAAAAGTGGTGCCAGTTACCTTCAAATTTCACACTTTATTTTGTTGTTGCTTTTCTCAATGACACGCTCAGCTATTCATTATGCCTCTTTCACTAAAGTGACTTGCTGAGACCAGTGTCAGTCTTCCGGACTTGGTCAGTCAGTGTGCCCTATTGAGTTTAATTTTACCAGCATCAATTTGATTGTGGTGCAAATGGTGGCTAAGAAAGATTAACTTGAGATCTTCTACTCTGAAGATCACATATACTGACTGGTTATTTTACTAACCTAGTTTAGATTCTGATTCATCTGCACAATGGATAAGATCTTACTCCACAATTGGTTTTTGTAAAATGAAACTGGAAGAAACAACAGAATGAACAGCGCCTTTTTAAAGGAAGTTAGTATTCAGAATCTGTCTCTCTTGAATACATAGCTTTTCTCCTAATTTTCGTTCCTGGCTGAAATCTATTTATGTCAGTGTACTCCAGGGCAGGAGGAAAGAAGTATATAATAAACACCTAGTTTTCCATCAAAAAGATCTGAAATTGGAAATTTTCAATCAACCTAATATTAGCATACTTTCTTTTGCACATAGCTTCCAAGTAAGCTAAGTATTCTACTTCAATAATTGTAATATTTTTGTATAAGTGGTTTTGTTTTTGTTTGTAATTTTATAGGATTACAAAGTATTTGACGGAAAAATTAACTTGGCTGAATTTTATATGAATTTCTAGATAGATGAAAAGCCACCATAAATAAGTGTCTTGTTTATATCAGTTATTTCTCCAACAAGCCACAAAATTGAAAGAACATTGGCAGAAAAAGTCTGTTGGGGAGAATATTTAAATATCTTTAATTCAATGTGGTCCGACAGAGTACTCTGGTGACTGTGAAAGATAGTTCAATTTACATTTAATTATTGAGAGGAAACCGTTTCAGTGTTTGAATTACTGCTAGTAGTTTGCATTAAGAGCTTCCTTGAAACACAGATGTAAGCAATTGCAACTCCTTTGTATGAGAATTATTCTGTGACAGAAATTTATATGCTTGTATTAGAATAGTTATCTAATGTATTAGAGCAGAGTATGTGTCTTCACTGAGGGCAGGTTTTGTTACCCTGTAGCATAAGGAAGCAAAAATATCACTCCTACGATCCCACATGCTGTAAAGAAATTAAATAAGCTGTCAGGCTTCTGCCAGAATCTGGAAAAGATTTGTATGGTGTTGGAAAGAGATTGCAGAGGATCAAATTAAATACAGAGTAATTATTAATCTTCTTTTACCAAGAGCACATGAGATTTATAAAAAAATCCTCCTTCTCCACGTGTTTTCTTATTAAAATGGGCTAATTCAGGGAAGGTGATCACAATATTGCAAAGGGATATTCTTGCCACTTAAAAATTTGCCACTCATCAAACTAGGATTCTATGGAAATTAAATTTGGATTTTCCCATAGAAGCCACATAGATTTCCATACATTGTAAATACAGCTTTTGTGAGTATTCTGAAGGATTCTTCTGAGCTACACTGTACTGAGGACATACTTAGTCCCCATGAAGCACCTATAAATACTGTTTTTTTCTAACGAGTGAAACAGGATCATTACATTGTTGTCAAGACTACACTCTCAAGTTTCCCACCTGACTTGTCCTCTGGTATTACTATTAGTAGATTTTTCACATGAACTGTCATGAATTCTATTAAAGAACTATTGTGGATTCAGTTTCTTTTTTTTCCTTCATCCACTTACTTACCAGAGCAACTTGCCTGAACTTGCTAGATGAGAAGAATACAGCAGTAAGAACAATTTTCTGTAGCAACCTGTTATGAGTTTTTCTGTTTTGAAAGACACTTCTTTTAAGCACACACTTAAGTGATTTTGGCTGGTCAGCATCTCAGATGTTTGCTCTTCATTTTGAAACAATCAAGCCCAAACGGAAAACTCTTGTGAAAGGCATTATGTACCATTTCCTATCTCTTGAGACAGACAATCTTGCAAAGAATTTGTTTTGGGTTTTTGTTGCATCACATCATTTTGTGTGTGCATCACAAAACTGTTGCACATAAGGGATGTTTTGAATCCAGCATATTAGTTGAAGTCATTTTGCTACAAAAGAAAGGAGCAAATAACCTTACCATTGAATAATTTGATGTCATCTAAGGTAGGTCTTACTTAATGAGTTTGGAAGGGGCCTGCCCTACCTAGAGCAGTCTCACTAGACCTGTGACATGCAACTTGTAGGTATTGCATAATGAGCTTCAGTATTTCAGTGTACAAAATCTTCTTTTATCTGATTAGCTTTGAAACTGTATGATACTGGACTTTGAACATGCTTTGTTTTTTTTCAAGTTTGAATCCAGTACTTCCCACTTTCTTGAAATATATACTGATAGTTAGACTGCCTGCCTGTGTCTAACCTGCTTATCATTTCTTATTCTCTATTACTGGAAAAAATAGTAATAATACTGGAAGAATAAGATTTTTTTCTTACTACTAGGCAACATGAAGATGGATTAACATTCTGTCTTCTGGGAAAGAAACACATATTGTTCCCAGCTTCTTGGAGAGCAGGAACATGGCGAAGGGTAGATAATTGTTCTGTATCTTCTAAGAGTTGTGAACACTGTAAATAATTGTCCTCCATTCTCTCGTATGCATGTGCACAGCAATAACTGTCACACAGGAACAACTGGCTGGTTTTAGTTTCCTAATGACTTCTTTTAAGAACACTTTCAGAGCTTTTTCACTTTAGAAATGTCTTAGATACTGGGTAGCAGTTAAAGACAGCCAAAGTTTATGCAGCATTTCCCAAACCTTTGCCCTCTCTATATCTCCTAGAGAAGTCTCTTCCTCCCCAAATAAACACTTGGCAGGCTGTAAGCCAGCAGGTTGGTGAGGAAGCAGCCAGCCTCAGGGAGTGCAGGTCTTTATTGCAGTAGATGGTAATGCTTTCTTTTCTTTTTTTTAGCAGCCCAATAGGGCTGGGAAATGGGTTTCCTGCTTATGTGCTTGGATTGCCTTCCTATTTCTGGTTTAGACATTAGGAGTCAGCAGGTGATCAGAAATGACAACAGGAGCAAGGATACTGAAATGCACTCTTGGCAAAAGGGTACAGCACAGTGTTGAGGTAGAGTGAACAGAAGGAAGCAGGTCTGACGCTGCAGCAGCAAGGGCTAAAGGGTGGATACAGGTTTTGCACACCTGCTGGTAAATGCTTCATTACTAGCTTAGACTTCCCAGAACTGGCAGTGGATAGTGGTGTCCTCAGTTGCCATCTTTTTCACTTACTCATATCCTCAAAATACTTTTCTGAAAGCATATTGTGAAACTCCTATTGTTGTTCCTTGTGTCATGGTTTGAGCATCTCCTGTACCTTCTTCATTTATTCCCCAGCCATAACATAGAGGAGGATTCAACCTGTGTGAAACTGACATATCAAAACCCAAAATAGCATAGGTGACCTCAGTTCTGTTCATAGAAGTATCTGTAACTAGTGTCTCCCAGCCAAATTCACTAGAGAGAAAAGAGCTTTCATTTCTATTCCTCATTTGTCAAGATGAAGGAAGTACAAGCATGCTCACAGCTTTCTGAGAAATCAGTAGAAAGTCCAATGAATAGGAAATTCTGCTTGTTTGGTGGTTGTGTATTTCAAACCAGGTTCCATTTATTTTCATTTTGTTTCATTTACACAAGAGTTGGAAACTGTTAAATAATACTACAATAGTATATTTCTAGTTGATAACTTTGGTGCTGGTTAATAAATTTCAAGGAGTTTTGGAAAACCCGTGTAAGAATTCTGACTGACTTTTTTAAGCTATTTACTCACATGCTTAAGTTATTAAATTTTCAAAACTGTGAGCATGTAGATTGGTTTCTCTTGATGTTTAGCTTTCCCTCAGGCTTGTTAAGGCAAAGAGTAGGAGTTTTACTTTTGCAATGATTAATCATTTAAATGGATTGCTTATATGAACCTACCAAGAAAATTATTTTATAAAGTTTTTAAAAATCTTATGTTGATGTTATATGTGCATATATATACATAAATATGTATGTAATTCTAGTACTGGTGTGTATATATATGTGTATGTATGTAGCACCAGAATTATGTACACTGTGTACATATGAAAATGTATTCAGAAATTAAACTGTTATTAGAGCAGCAGAAACAAAAAACTAAGAAAGGACACATTTTTAATTAAAATAGAAACAGATTTTTAAAACTTGAAAGCCACAGGTAGAATAGTCTCCACTGAAAGCATAAGTTGTCTTCAGGCCTGAACACTTCTAAATATTCAACCTACAATAAATTTCACATTGACTTTAACCTTAGCAGGAATGCAACCCTTAAATAATAATAATGAATGTATAAAATACACACAAGTATACTTGCTTCCTTTTTCCAGGTAAAATAGCTAAGCTTTTAGTGCTGCAACAGTGACATCCAGTGACTAAGCCAGTTAGTTCTAGACACGATCTGCATTTGGAATGAGACTATAGAACATGGGTGGAAAAAGGATATTTATTTACTAAGATCCTTAGTGAAAAAATGCTCTGTCTCACCAAGAGCATAAACAGACACCGCATGAGAATGAAAAACACAATAAACAGCTAATCCAGAAAAAATATAGAAATGTTTAATTAACCCATATCTATTTCAGACTTAGACATTTGCTGAGCCAAGTCAGGAATAAATTGTTTTAAAACAAGTGCTTTATCCAGTGAGGCAATTTGCTTAACAAGACTAAGCAGCCTTTCACACCTTTTTTTAACAGTAACAACAGAATTCAGTTAATAACTTCTATTATGTTTTGCTTCATATATGATCTCAGATCTAAATGCAGCTGTATGATGGAAAGTTCTTTCCATTTTTACCAGATTAATAAAATAAAAAGACCAAAAAGAGTTAAGAAACCTTTCTTGTGTAGGGAAGGTGACAAAATGGGTACCATGCTTTTATGTAAGTCCCTTACTCTGTTTCAGTTGAAGTCAGCATGAATCTGAACCTCATATAGATCCTGGCTCTAAAACTGAGTGGCATCTAGTACTGACCTGACCCCATAATCTCCTCAGCTATCCAAAAGGTTTTTTGATTGGAACTGAGTCTTGAAATCACCACATTATTCAAAATGTTACATATTATGCTCTGTACTCTGATTACAGTAACCATACTACAGAAGTAGCTTGTCTCTGGAGTTTTCAAAAAGATAGTAATAGCAACTAATTATTTAGGATTTCAACTTCTAAGTATGCTCCAAGTTTCCCATTTGCTTACTGTTAAGAATTTGATAAATGAAGAAATAAGTATATAAGAAATGAGTTTATCACAGCTCTTTGTTTGACAATGAGGCAATAGTTTGATAGTGACACCAGGAAAAGACCAAAAATTTAAGCCCTAGTCACAATTGCATTACTTTTCTGTGCTTCTTTTAAGCAGTTTTCAAATTACTAAGAACACTGTTTATTTAGTCCCCCTTTGTCTGGTATCTACAAAGTAATGTTATATTCTGCTAGTATGCCAGTACTGGATTTCTATGGGATCGAAGAAGATAAAGAGTGTTCACTTTAAAGAAAAGAATTCTTTTTAAAATAAAAGGAGAGCTATTTTTTAGTCCTGGATTTCATAGATGGATAACTGAAGAATAGAAACTTTCTCCAGGAACAAGCACAGCTGACTATAGAACCAGTGTACTTTTGCTGGGCAAAACAGAAGTTTAATTTCAAGTTGCTCAACATAAGGCAGCTGGGTTTATGAAATCAGAAAGGTAGATTTAGCCTTGCTAAATATTTGACTTTCAAAGCAGAAAAGCACAAGACATCTGTGATAAATCTGGGTGCAAAGCATGATAAATTTGATTCACTCCCCTTTAAAAATGTTCCTACATTTCCATCAGTCTGTAATTCCCTGAGCTCAGGGTGTCTTCAATGACAAACATCTTATTTTCAGACCATTACATTTCTGTGTTGCTCCTTATAGTCCTAAGATTTCGTGATTATGACCTTCAATAGAGAGGAAAGTGGAAATTCAGTAGTCAGTGCCTCAAACTGTCAAAAGGGGGAGAATGAGCAAGCAGCTTCATGGTTCTGAGTTACAGGCTGGGCTTAAACCACAACACTGCCTTAGTAACATGCCTTACTCTAAGGTTCTACCAGCTTTGAAGTGAGGACAGAAATAAAGCCTGTGTTTTTAGAGTTTCCTCATTGTACTACCTAAAAATTCTGCAATCAGCAACAATAGTCACGCTCTCTGTACAATCTCATTTCAGTCTTTAGAGGACATGGGATAGCCATGGTTTTTATGTAAAAACAGCAAAGAGGAACAATATGGGGAAAAGGAGAAGTGTATAGAGACAGGTTTTCAAGGGTCACATGTTAGGTTCTAGTTTTCCTTTCACTGGAGAAGATCCTTCACTTTCACTTCCTTTCATGTATTTTTAGATGGGTTTCAAATATTAAATTCTATAAACACTACAATAAAAATAACAGATATAACAGATATAAAACAGCAATACAGCCATTTTGCAAAAGTCTTACTTTATCATCAAACTAAAGGCAAAACACAGCACTGTGCCAGGTAATAGGAAGAAAATTATCCCAGTCAAAACCAGGAAAGGAAGTTAGATTCCTCTTTTAAAACCTGGTTGAGGTTCTAAAAGAACATGCAGATGTCCTCAGCTGGAAAAGAAGGCATACACTTCAGTGGCCTCAAAAAGATCAGCTAATTTTAAGATAATGTAACACTTACTTAACTACAAAACTGACTACTTATAGTGCAAACGTGGAGTCTGCGGTAGGTAGGTGACTGTCCCCTCCTGTAAATGTTCACTGTGTTGTGCCATTGTATATGGGAAACAGCAACTTTCAGTGCTTTTGGAAATTCTGCAAGAGCAACAGCGTTGCGCTGTGTAAGATGATTAGTGTCTGTGTGAAGAAAAAGGTCCTTGGGAGCTTTTGCCCTGTATGGTGACAATGTCTGCTACATACTAGCTCTGACTTTAAACTCACTGCGGCAAGCAGACTATGATGGTGGGTATTTTTCCTGTAAGCTTGCTATCTGGTTCCTTATGGGGATTCAGAAATATCCATGCTCTTTCATCTAATTCAAGCACTAAGCAGAAGCATTAAGTTATGACTTTGTTGAAGGCAAGAGACAGGAAGCTCTTGCCTCTATGAAAATTCTTACAGAACTAAGCAGTGGAAAAACGAAGCAACATCAGTAGGGGGCAACAAAACATAGCAAACGCCTATGTTGTTGACCAAGCAATGTCACACCCTCATTAAGGGAGGCATTTGTGTTATAACCTGAAGAACTGCTTGTCTGAACAAATGCTTTTGTGTTTTTCCAGCTGTGTTACATGGTAAATCCTGTTTCATGAATGATAAAAATCAAAACCCAGAGTATTATATATAGACACACAAAACTTTTCATGTAGATTTGTGCTGCTCTCTCTCTCTTCTAGTACAGTAAAACAATAACAAGATTGGACACTTCTGAATCATTTTCATTTCTAAATGCCGTGCATTTAGCACTATGGTTAATATAGAATATTCTGCTAAAGGCCATCCACTTTTTACAAATAAAGGTGCACTGTATAGGAGAGCTGGAATTTGAAGTTCACTGTCTTTCCTTCCATCCCTTTCAGTCTTGGCATGATTTTAAGATGACAGACATTCCAGAAGACAAGAAAAATGGAGCTGTAAGGAATTTTTTCTCCTTTTTTGACAGAAGTGCAATATTAACTGTGCTCATGTCAAATTTCTTTATGAAAGTTCTTGATTATATGAATGATCTGGAATGTATTCAGTAGCACTGGTCTTGTGTACTGTTCTTCAGACCTTCCTGTTGAGCCATTTCTGAACCTCTCCAATCTGTGATGTTCTGGAGGTGTAATCTCTGAGTAAAGCTATTCTGGTTACAGAAGAAGAATCATATAAATGCTTTCTGGACTTTCCCTTGACTCTCAAACCCAAGTCCTTTCAAAATAGCCCAGCAAAAAGCAGCGTGTAAAGGGGGCTGGAATAGTAGGCTTGTACTGCCACTGCTGCATGCCAGTATAATCAGTGAATAATAAGCAGAATTTGGTAGATAACCTGCTGATGTATATACTGTTGTCGTGGTTTAAGCCCAGCTGGTAATTCAGAACCACGCAGCCCCTCACTCACTCCCCCTTCTTCTTCCCCACTTCTGGAGGGTTGGGGAGGAGAATCAAAAGAATGTAATTCCCACAGGTTGAGATAAGAACAGTCCAGTAATTAAGGTATAACACAAATCACTACTGCTACCACCAATAATAATAATTATAAGGGAATTAACAAGGGGAGAGAATACAGTTACTTACCACCTGCAGATCAATACCCAGCCCAACCAGAGCAGCAATCTGGCCTTCCAGGCAATTCCCCCCCTAGATTACATACTGGGCATGACATGCTGTGGTATGGCTAGCTTTGGGTCAGGTGTCCTGTCTCTGCTTCCTCCCAGCTTCCCGTGCCACTCCTCACTGGTAGAACATGAGACTGAAAAGTCTTTGATCAGAGTAAACGTTACTCAGCAACAACTAAAACATTGGTGTGTTACCAGCATTGTCCTCAGACTAAAGTTGAAAACACAGCCCTGCATCATCTACTAAGGAGAAAAATGACTGCTATAGACAGAACCAAGGACAACTAGAAATAATCTTTTCTCACAGTGATTAAATAATGCGTACGGTTCCTACTATTGCATAATTAGCCAGAGTTTGACTGTGAGACTTGACCTCAGAAGGCATGTGAAATGATGATCTTCTGAATTACCATCTTTTTATTGGCAACTCGTTCTTGTAGCATATGCTATAAATAAACATGAAGAGAGAACATAATGTCACATACTCAAAGGTTAGAAATTCCTAAGTAAGGACTTTTGGGTTCTTCAGAACAGAAAAAAGGTTAATAAAAATAACCCCAGTTAGGGGTAGTCTGGTGATGTCCTAAGAAGCTAGGTTGGTGAGTTTTGTGATTTCAAGTTTTACATTTTGAGAGGATTCTAGACTTCCATAGGATTTTGGAGAAGTGCTTATCAATTACTAGTTTTAGTGCTAAAATTTCAACTTGCTTATCACAAAAGCCCCCTCTTATAAGGATCCAAAAATGTTTTTTAAAATTGTAGGGACTTTTTTCACTGTGGACCTTTAACTGTTGAAAACTGTCTTAAGCTATCAGCAGGTTTCAAAGCAAGCCTGAGATTAATGTGATTGTTTAGGCCAGGTCACAGCTGAATGGAATTCTTTGATCTCACTAAAGGTTCAAATAAGTGGTTTTTCCATCTTAAAACTCTGATTCCAGTTTCAACTGCAGCCTTTTGTGTTATAGCTATAATGCAAAGGAGTGCAGAGGCCTTCCTAGAAACTAAATTAGGATGACTGCATGTGGGAACTGGAGAGGCATTAACAGAATAGAAAGCAAAAATATTCACCTTAAAATGAAATACTGTTTCCTTTGAAATTTTCTTTTGGATATGTGTCCCTTTTGCACATGGAGGTCTTTTTACTCTTATCCTGTTTTATTATTTACCAAAGATTTCTTAGCTTTTAATCAAAATAAGGTATTGCATTCTCCTACATCTTCCCTACAGTAGTTTTGACCAGGTCAGGTCCCTAGACTTGGAATATATTTGCATGGACTGGTAAATTCAGACCATTCAGTATCTGGTATGACTAAAAAGAAAGCAGTTTATCTGTAAATTACTTTAAGTTTGAAACTATCTCTGTTCATCCACATAATAATTCTAATAACATTATTCTAATAAAAGCAAAATGAAGTATCTAAATGAAGAAGTATCTAAAACAAATCTAGTTGGTTTTGTTTCTATTGTAAATGTACAGACTAAGATTTCTTTAAATTATCATGTCATTTTAGTACATCTGTTTTGGGCTCTCTTACTTGTGACCCTCAAGGAGACATATGGATAGCACCGATACATACTAATTTGTAACACATGGACACCCAAAATACGTTTTTCAGAGTGTTGATGTCGCACAGATTTCAGACCAGCCATTTCATTTTAACTGACTTCTCCTGGGCTGGGTTGCTCCTTGGTTTATCTGAGCAGGGAGTTAGTGGTAAGTATGGTAGAAGTCCACCTCCAGCATTTTAAACTGCCCCTTTGTGAGTGCTTCTAGTCCATTTCAGGAGGGTTAATCCATTTGAATACTGACCTGGTTAACAGAGGGCAGACTCAGCTGACTACTGGCTTTGCCCTGAACATTATTACATGCATTCTTACAGTCAAGAATAGCAGACAGGAGATTTAAGAAGCTGCCAGGAGCACTTCCGTTTGTTTCAGAGATTGTTAACCTGTTAACTGACTGTGAGAAACTTCCAGTCTATTTCAGGATGGTGGTGGACAGATGATTATAGATCTCTAATGAAAGTAATTTAACACACCTTTTTGTCTTTGATCAGAAATAACTGCAATTAAGTTAGAGCTACTAATTGTGTAAGTTACTGTTCTTCAGCTGTTACTTCTGTCTCTGTTGGTTTTAATTTACTGGGAAATTTTCATCGTTAGTTTCCAGGACTAAGATTCTGGTCACGTGTCTCTACATTCACAAGTTACAAGGTCTCTCAGTCTTACTGCTGGAGTCTCTTCCCTGTCTTCAGCCATGGTACTTCAATGATGATTAACTTTAGTTTTAGCACATACTAGCATGATTCATAAGTAGATGGTATATTCTAGCTGAAGGCAGAATAGCTTTTGTAGTTCAGCTCCAGACACTGTGATGAATGAAGCCCAGATCTAGACTGAGTAGCGTGGCTTTATTTAAAAACAGACAAAACCCAAACCCAAAAGTAAGCCACAACCTATTTCTCTTAAATAGGCAATGAGTATGGCATCCTCATGAGCCATATCAAAGCATGAAAGGTATAATGAATAACATATCTTATGCTTTTAAAGGACGAGACTGTTTCTCATTCTTTAAAAGTGCTTTTCATTTTAACTAGCACTGTTTAGAAAACAGCTGCTCTAAACCACAGCGCAGATAAGAAAACTTTAAACAGGAAGAGTCCTTGCTGCTGCTGCAGATCCCTGACTTCTACCCAGAGTGAACCCGTGTGCTACACAAAAAGCAAGAACAACAGCTAGCTGATTAATCCTCCAGCAAGAGCCTGCTCTAGGAAGATCAGGTTGCAATCCTTCCTTTGCAGCTTTGCATCACACCCTTTCAATGTGAATTAGCAGGGGAGGATTTTATTCAGCATTGATTCAGGAATTCTTTCTTCAAGAACTGTTGCTAGGCGTTTGGTGAGTACTTTGTACAGACTTTGTTTTATGTGAGAGTTTTTTTTCCTTTAGCTAGCACAATGATGTACATATGTGTACACAATGGTATGTTTTCTTTAGAATGTGGTAGATGGAGGAATTAGATGTTTAGATTCATAGTCCAGCAATGAATGCTGCAAAAAGGGAGCATTTCTCTGTAAATTTGAAACTGTAGAACAATTAGTATACTTTCATGGTTACTAATAAAACTAACCTTTTGTTGTCAGAATGTCAGACTAAGGTATTTTGAGCTCCAAGACAATTGTTTGTAAGTAAGCCATCCTAAAGATAAATATGTTAAACTTGATCAATAGCTGGAGTTTGGAAAAAAGCTTTTGATTTATATAGCAATTTCTCCTCTACAGTAGCTCAAATGGAGCCTTGATTCAGGCAGAGTGGTCTGCCATGCTATTTTAAATCCTTCTAAGGCATTTGATAAGTAACATTTGAAGCAGTTAATATTTTGAGAAGTACAAGAACATTTTAGGATAATAAAATTAAGCTGATTTTACTATACACCAATTTCACTCACAATGTATATTGAAACTCTCAAGAAACTATAAACAATGAGGAGGGTAGTGAATGAGGCTTACAGTGGTGCCACTTTAACAAACAAACACCCCATCACCACTGCCCCAAAACCCCAGAATATTATTGGTGATTTGTTTTCATATTTTACTTGGAAGAATTGACATAAACATCATTTTTAGTAGCTGTGTAATTAAAAACAGTGATTCTAGCTTGTATTAAAAAAAAAAAAGTTTGCTAAAATTTAAATAACTATTTGTAGAATATCTAAATGCAATTTAAATGAGGAAAAGACATGTAATGATGGGAAGAGTGGAGTAGGGAGTACAATAATAATTTGGATGGAGAGCAGTATGTGAAAGGGGTATGTGACTCAGTGCCCTAGAAATTAGTCATCAAAGTACTTCATGGAAAATATGTAAAGATATAAACCTTACTTCCTGAACGTCTTATGGCCAGATGCAAAGACAGGAAGTCCTCCAGCTGTCAGTATAGATATGAACAGCAAAGTCAGGCTGTAGGAATTGCTAGGCGCATACTCAGGGAAAAATCGGAAACCTTTTCTGTTCTTTATCTTCTGCTTGTTATTTAAGTCTACTAGGAGAGAGCTTGTGATTGTTAAGGCAGCAAGTATCATTTACAGTATCCACTGTAAATGGATGTGTTTAAGCTGAATTTGAGAATTTTAAACATGTTGACTTAGTCTGAAATGCACACAGAGCAATGTGAGGAAGTAAAAATGATTAAAACACATTCTGCTCTAGCCTTTTCTCCTGTCAAGTGTGTCCCATGTGAAAGGGTTCATTAAAAAGTAGTCATGTGGGCAACTGCTCTGATAAATCCATTTCTTTGAAATTTTCCTAACTTTTATGCTGGAACACAATGCTCTAAGTGTGTTTTAAATTGACTTTCAGTAATCTTTATCTTTATCCTTACACTGTGCATTGCGTAGTTTGTAATCTGGAGATTTAATGTATTTCAGCTGTCCAGAGTAGTTTTATGACCTTTAAAGTTCATTTAGCCTTTTTGTGCAGTGCCTACATTTACTAATACTGCTAATGAAACTCAGTTGTTACTCATGCAGATAATATTCTAAATGGAGAATAATTGTAAGTTAAAGTTTTATGACCTTCTTGACTCAGGATATATAGAACAACTAATGGCATTGAATTTATCCATAATTGCATTAGAGAGTTAATTTTGAAAGTTTAATGTTAAAATGTTGGTATCTAATTTAGGGTTTCATGTCAGACCTACAGGGCAGTGAGGGAGAGTGTACAAAAAGGAGGCAGATACTCTGTCAGAAATAAATTTTAAGAGATTGGGGGGGGGGGGAAGTGCTCAAAGATAGAATGTCTAGGAAATAAAACAAAGTTGTAAAAGAACAAACTTCCTAACAGGCTTTCAGAGAACATGTCCAGAGCCTTTAGTGAGTTTAAAATCTCACCTCTGTGTACACCAGACCCACAGTTACAGAAGGAGAGTTACTGGATTCCAGCTGTTGTTTCAAGGACTGTTTACACGTTTTTCCAAAAACCCTTCTAAGTGTATAAACAGGAGCAGATACTAGCATTCGGGTTGTTCTCAAGTAGAGGGGCACTGATATCCTTTACGCTATTCTTCTGACTGTGGATTTTGAGTTACTTTTAGGGCAGAGAACACAGATTTCTTCCACAGATATATCAGTGGGATTAGGAAAATTTCTGGAAACATGGATATTAAATCTCTTAGAAAAAAGACATCAATACCATCTCCACGTTCTGGGAATCTGCTTTAACATCTGCATTTACTTTTAAAAGGTGATTCTGGCACCTGCAGAATCTCTTCTGCATTTTAAAATAAACTCATAGCTGCTTGAAGTGCTTTGTAACCATTATGGTCTTGTGCATTCAGTAAACTGTGGGAATGTCTGACAGAGTCAGAGCGTGTGTACAGGAACAAGAAAATATATATCAAAACCCAAAAATACAACATCAATAGATCTTAGGAGCCTCAAGAATTATATGACCCTATATCTCACAATTTTTGAGCTGTTTAAAATATGTCTAACTCCAGTACTTATTATTTGGCCTACATTCTGGACAGTCATATTTTCTCTCTAACAACTAGAAGATGATGGAGTCTTCACATTGAGAGCTGGGAGGACTGTCTTAAAAAACAGGGACAAATTACCTACTTGTGTGTGTTTCTCTTATGAAACTGGTTTTTACAATAGGGACAGAGTGCCCCTGAGGACAGAATGAAACAAAGCCATATGGGAAATTGTATGGTTCCTTTCCTCTCATAGTTATTTCACAGCAAAATAGGCTTATTTTTAGTCCTTTCAATTTTCTCTCACAACTCCTTTGTTCAGTTTCCTTAATCATTTCCTGTTGCTGTAAATACAGCTGTTCATTTTCCTGCTTTAGTATTAGTGCTATCTTCCATGATGTGTGCCATTCATAACTAAGTATACCTCTGAAGTTAACTGGTTAATTTGATTTACTGTTAACTGACAAAATAAAACTAAGCAGCTGAACATGTTAATTCAGGATATGATCTGGGCACAAGAAGGTTCAGCCTTCTTCCAGAAACTAGATCATTCCTTAAGGACTGATTTTAAAACAATCACATTGAAAATAGCAATTGCAGCAAGTATATTAGAAATTCTGTGAAGGAAATATTTAGCTGGTACAGTTTTTATGCTTCACAGAAATGTCTGCAGAAGTGTATTATGAAATGCAGAAGCTTTTTCTGTAAACATTTTCCAGTTTGACTGAAAAGCAATCTTTTTTTCTGTATTTGTACAGTCTCTAACATAATGAGGTTCTGGATAATGTTTTATGCTTTCATCAGTCGGACAAAAGGTAGCATAGAAAGATGAGGCTGAAGTTTTCTATGCTCTAAGACTCATTTGGTGAAGGCTTTAGGTCCGCAAAATCATAGAACTATACAACCATAGAACAGTTTGGGTTGGAAGGGACCTTCAAAGGTCATCTAGGCCAATCCCCCTGAAATCAACAGGGTCATCTCCAACTTTAAGCTGTCACTGCCACTAGAATAAGCAGTGGGAGATAAAGGGTATATGACCCTTTCTTTTCTATGCCAGCATTATTTTATGTTGGTTTTAAGTAATTGCAGGGCGATAATCTGATGCAGTCTGAATCTGGGGGCAATCCCACTGATTACTGGTAATTACAACATTTCTAACCTGTGTTATAGTCTAAAGATCATACATGCACTGCAGTAAAAATGTCTGTGGTGTCTCCAACTAGGAAAATAGACAGGGTGCTTCTGGAGTTGTTTGTCAAAGCCAGGAAACTTACATTTTGACGTTCAGTATACGTGCAAAATGTGAGCTATGTGATGATGAGTTTACAAAAGGTTAATAGGTATGGTCAAAATCAGTCACAAGAGGCATCAGTGTGGCAGGTAGTTTCCCTCTGTGTCTGCCTGTTCTATTTTCAGTAACTGATAGCTCCACTTTAGTGAAATCGAGTAGTCTGTACAATGTGAAATTACACACAGCTGGCTTGATAACAAATGTACAGCACTGAAATGACCATTAGAGAAGGTTGTGGTAAACTAATTGGCCCCTAAATACATGACTATTTGTCAGTAAGCACAGCTGAGATTAAGAGCATACACTATACCTTTCCAGTCCAAACTGGTAGAAAAAAAGACAGGCTGGAAGTTTTATAATGCTAAAGTTGGGACTCCTATGCTGTGTTCCTAAACCCGTAACTAATATTGCTGCTTGGTTGGTTTTATAGTGGCTTTTGTGCTCTGAAAGTAGCTGTTATTAGGATGGTCAAGGTATTCCTGTTTGAAAATATGTTTATATGGCCTATATTTTTGCTACAAACAGGTAGTTTCTGTCCAAGTAGTACAGTTTTGAATGTGGTGGGTTTGGTGTTTTGTTTTTTAAGATTTATGAAATTATGTAAACTAGTTATTTGGTTTAGTCTACATTTAAAAATATGTTTGCGGGAGCAAACAACTATATCCTTTCCCTGTTGAAAGCTATGTCACAGTGAAAATGGGCTGTATACATGGAGTAGAGGTTTACCTCAATGGGATATGGCATGCTAGACTAATGGATTTGCCACATCTAAATAAATAACTGGCTTCTTTCTTCCCATTTGAATCAGTCTTCTCTGAGGTAGAAACTGAAGTTTAAATCATGCTCTCAATAGGTCTTTTATGACAAGCTGATAATGTTGGATCATGTAGCATGTGTTTTATTTGGGGATTTTTTCCTTATCGGTAGTAGAAGTAGCCACAAAACCATTAGTCATTCTTGTTGCGGTTTAAGCCCAGCCTGTATGAAGCCAGGGCAGTTCTCCATCAAGGTATCACTAGTAGTTATATGATTTGATGTAGGTAAATACAGTATTCCAATAAAAAGTGCATCAATTTTTAAGAATCGCTCTTCATTTCAGAGTTTGTAATTCACATGAACTGCTGCATCAGGTGCTCTGCACTGCATGATCAAGTTGTTAAGAAAATTACTTGCAGGCTACTATTGCCAAGGTATACTCTCACCATCTCTCTGCCTCCCAGAATATATCCATTTCCCAGTTGCCAGGTGATGGATATCATGACTGTGAGGCCCAGACTGAGCCAGGTAAGAAGGGGAACTCGGTGGAGGAGGAAATTAGGGTCTGAAGCTGTGTCACAAGAGAAGATGATTGAAGACAGGATGGCAAAAGTACCCCTTGTCAGGTGTTAGCTGACTAGGAGAAAAAATTAAATAGGTCCAGGAGCTAAGCTGGGAAACGGAAAACAGTTTTAAAGCACAAGTGAAGGGAGTTGGCAGGGAAAGTAAAAAGTCAAGAGAGGTCTACAACGACCTTCTTGTGGTGGGCTTTGTAATGTTGGTAGGGTTTTTTGGTTTGATTTCAAAACATAACAAAGTTTTCACTTATTAGTTGTGGTTTCAAAGCAGAATTTACAACCTTAATAAATAAAGAAACAAAATGGGAGTTTAAATCTGAAACTGACACCGGGTCATACAATATTTCAGCATAAAAGCTAACAAAGACCTTTGTTTTTCTAAATTTTCACTTCCCAATTTTCATTTCCCAGTTTTCACTTGGGAATTTAAGACATTGGAATAGTGCAGCAGCAAATCAACATTTATGCTAAATGATGATACATAGGTTACCAACAAAAATTCTTTCATAACAAGGTGGAATTTTGAAGTTCTGATGAAGGAATCTGATGGAGTCTCTAGCCTCAGGACTGATACAGACTATTAGGGCTTCTTCTGTAGGGCACAGGAGGGAGATAAGTTGGGGCAGGGAGAGAGATTTCAAAATCTTGTGCTTTCAATCAATCAATAATGTTTGCATGCTGTTGATCCACAGTAGGCTGCCTCCCTTTTTATTAAGTTGCTGTGACACTGCTAGGCTTTGCCCTGGCAGAAGTCAGTTTGAATGACAGAGCATCACTGACACTGAGACTTCTAAAGCTAGGGCATGTAACATCATTCTTTGTTCAGTTTACGTCAGAGCAGAGGTGATAGAATTGATGCTTATTTCATTCTTCATACTTACACCAGAGTAAGTGAGAAAACATGATTCTCTTCAGACAGCTGCAGAATAGCCCATGTAATCAGATACTTTCTAAGGGAGCTCACTGACTCTGCCAGCTGGGAGACAATGCTGCAGGTATGCCTAACTAAATCACTGTTATAGTAGTTAGATATCAGAGAGCAAATATGTTGCCTCTGAAGTATAGTGAACTGGAGAGGGTCTGATTTTGTATCAGAAGTGCTGTTATCTTGTTTAATTAGGTCTTTTTAATTTTAATCTGTGCTCAATTAAGCCTTTGAATATGCACATTCTTTCTTCTGCTGTTCATTCCTCTGTTTAGTTATATCCTTTGCCTGACCCTCCTCCCCCTCTTTGTTTTTGTGAGTGCATTTCCATTTCCTGGGCTGTCAGTGTGAATAAGTCACTTTTATGGTCAATGCAATGTCACTTTATGCTGTTTTCTAAAGTTATCTGGTTTTGGCTACTACCGGAAATACTCACTTTTCTTTTGCCTTTTCCAGTTAGCTAGTTAGAGATAAAAAACATGTTGAAGAAATGTTTGCTTCTAAACATTCTGGTAACTTTAGAAATCAGCATTAAAGAGACTGCTAAGTAATATATATATATATATATATATATATATATAAAATGCATATATACATGCATAAAAGATCTGGCTCCAGAGGTTACAGACTGCAAGGAGAACACACTGAGTTTTATACACATCTGTCTTTAGAAAAAAAAAACAACAAAAATCAAAAAAAAAACCAACCCAAACCACTATTTTGAGAGCTTTCTTGTATTTCTACGTTTAAGTGGCAGGATAAAACAGGCCCATTTATAAGGCCAGGTAATAAGGTTCTCTTCCTGGGAGCTTCCATGCTTGTGCTCTGCCTTATGTACCTATATCACAGCTTGAGGGAAGTTAATGGCATTCACAAATTAAAGCATCTAATTAAACTAGTAAATGGTGCAATTATTACCCACTGACCTTTGATCTCCTTTGTGAAGTAACTTAGATGTTGTCTGTTATAGATATAAAAATGTCTTATTGAAAAGGTAGATAGTTTGGGAGCAGTAGAGTGCCAGCTCCTAAGGAAATGTCTTAGGAATTTATTAAATTTGCGTTAATGACATTTGATCTGGAGAAAAGACAGTATTAATGCTGGACTGATTTCTGGTTGTCCTAAATTAGAACCCTTCTGGAGTAAGAGACTACATTTAATCCCAGAGATTTTCAGAATTTGGCCTAAATAATCAGACCATTTAATGTGAATTATTTAAACTCAAAACATTTCCTATCTTTCCCATGACAGGCAGTCTTTCACAAACGTGTGCATTTTATATTTTACTGAGCCAGATGTAATAGATGAAGTATTTTGAACTGTGCTTTACGTCTAAATAAAATAACCAGAAAGTATTAAAAAAGGAAATAAAATCAGTATCTTGACAAGCTTGCAGCCTTAATGTGCTGTTACTGGGCAGCTGAACATTAAATAAGGAAACTTGTACTTTCTGGAGGGTTTTTTAATTGAAAAAGTAGGGCCAAGTTCACTTTGATCTCGGATTTCACTCTTCCCTGAGGAAATACAAGACATAATTAAACTACAGATGGATTTAAGCATTTCAATGCTAAAACCTTCACCCCCTTTATTCCACCTCCACTGATACTTGACACAATGTTCTGGGAATATGTGACCTTGGGGAAAGATGAAGGAGATTGTGTTTGGACAGTAAACTTTGCACTAAGACAGATATATGGTTATAAAGTCTAAATTTTTCCCCTTTGGAAATTTCCCAAGCATCAAGAATGTGTACATTTGACAATGTACCCTTTAAAGGAAATAGTAGGAGTTGAGTGGAAGAATAGAAATATTGTATCCTGGCAAGATTTTTGTTCTTTGCACAAATACACTAATTTATCCTCCTAATCATACAGTGATAATTAGGTATGATAGTTCACAATATATAAAATTCTGTTTTCAAATGAAAAAGAGAATCTTATTAAAGATTTCAGTTTCTGGCTGATTATTTCCTTTACTTTTCTTCTATTGGGAGCAAGCTTTAGGGAATACTGGATGACTGAGTAAAAATGGATTACTAAATTTTGCAGTCTAAATCTATACTTTGCAGATTCCTGGAAAGAACAAAGGTCTTAACTTGAGTGATCCAAAAGCAAATTCAAACTGAATTTTGCTGAACTAGGGAGAGTTTTTGTTGTCATGTTTGGAATAATTCAAACATAGAAAATGAGTGGCAAACATGGAATTAATCCATGGACAGCTGAGGTTGCAGATAATTTGCAAGTTCCTTTATAGAGGGTCACAACTATGCCAATGAGTACAAATTAAACTTCTAAAGAAAACCATGTGCTTAGAAAATTACCCTTTCCCATGTAATTTCAAAAACTAAAATTGAAAGTGTATTTTGCGCTCAGAGCAACCAGGCAAAATTAGATTCCATTCTACATGTCTATCCAGAATAGAACAATTAGAATAGAATGATTTAAGTTTATTCTATAGTATCACAGTATGCTAGAGATTGGAAGGGACCTCGAAAGATCATCTAGTCCAATCCCCCTGCCGGAGCAGGAACACCTAGATAATGTTACACAGGAATGTGTCCAGGCGGGTTTTGAATGTCTCCAGGGAAGGAGACTCCACAACCTCCCTGGGCAGCCTGTTCCAGGGTTCCGTCACCCTCACTGAGAAGAAGTTTCTTCTCAAGTTTAAGTGGAACCTCTTGTGTTCCAGTTTGTACCCATTACCCCTTGTCCTATCATTGTTTGCCACTGAGTAGAGCCTGGCTCCATCCTCGTGACACTCCCCCTTTATATATTTATAGACACTTATAAGGTCACCCCTCAGTCTCCTCTTCTCCAAACTATAGAGACCCAGCTCCCTCAGTCTTTCCTCATAATGGAGATGCTCCACTCCCTTAATCATCTTTGTTGCCCTGCGCTGGACTCTCTCCAGCAGGTCCCTGTCCTTCTTGAACTGAGGGGCCCAGAACTGGACACAATATTCCAGATGCAGTCTCACCAGGGCAGAGTAGAGGGGAAGGAGGATCTCTCTCGACCTACTAATCACCCCCCTTCTAATACACCCCAGGATGACATTGGCCTTCTTGGCCACAAGGGCACAGTGTTGGCTCATGGTCATCCTGTCGTCCACTAGGATCCCCAGGTCCCTCTCCCCTACACTGCTCTCTAACAGGTCGTTCCCCAACCTATACTGGAACCTGGGGTTGTTCCTGCCCAGATGCAGGACTCTACACTTTCCCTTGTTATATTTCATCAAGTTATTCCCTGCCCAACTCTTCAGCCTGTCCAGGTCTCGCTGGATGGCAGCGCAGCCTTCTGGCGTGTCAGCCACTCCTCCCAGCTTAGTGTCATCAGCAAACTTGCTGATAGTACACTCAATTCCCTCACCTAAATCGTTGATGAATATATTAAATAATACTGGTCCCAGTACTGACCCTTGAGGCACTCTACTAGTTACAGGCCTCCAACTAGACTCAGCCCCATAGACTACAACTCTCTGGCTTCTCTCCTTCAGCCAGTTCACAGTCCACCTCACTACCTGATCATCCAGACCACATTTCCTCAATTTAGCTGTGAGGATGCTGTGGGAGACTGTGTCAAATGCTTTGCTGAAGTCAAAGTAGACCACATCCACCGCTCTGCCATCATCCATCCACCGTAGAATTCCAGTTCAATAAATAGAATAGAATAAAATAGAAGAAGAGAATATAATTCTTTAATTCTATTCTATAATTCTAACTATTCTATGATTCTAAAATGTGAAGGTTATCACTATCTAAGTATCAAGTCTGAAAAGCTGATGGTATTTCTGCTTTTATTCAGCCTAGATGATGTCAACTGTCATAACCTTTATTTACATTATACTGTTAAATACTTGTGCAGTTGTTTGAAAGCTTTTACTTAATATTTCTGCCCATACAATTTTTCTTAGTTGTGGATTTATTTTGATTATAGTTGGTGTCAAACATACATCATGACTCGGATGTCTCTCAAATCCTACAGGCAATCTTACACAACTTCGTGTTGCCTTGTGCAGTTATTTTCTTCCTTTTTTAAAGCATGATTAGACGTTTTATCAGGTTTGAATAAAAAGATTGCTGTAACTATTTCTCTAACTTTTGGATAAAAAAATAAAATTTTTCCAAGGCCACAAAGCTCTTCATGAAAGAAAATCTTTCTGGTATTAGGCCAAATGCATCGTAAGAGGTAGTCTGTTTCTGGAAACCATAGAATGAACTACAGAATCATAGAATAGTTAGGGTTGGAAAGGACCTTAAGATCACCTAGTTCCAACCCCCCTGCCACTGGCAGGGACACCTCGCACTAAACCATGTCACCCAAGGCTCTGTCCAACCCAGCCTTGAACACCACCAGGGATGGAGCATTCACAACAAGCACTTCAAGGTCCCTCTGGATGGCACTCCTTTCCTCCAGCATGTCAACTGAACCGCACAGCTTGGTGACATCAGCAGACTTGCTGAGGGTGCACTGAATCCCAGTGTTCATATCGCTGACGAATGTTGAACAAGACTGGTCCCAACACTGATCTCTGAGGGACACCACTCGTTACTGTGTTCCGACTGGACATTGAGCTATTGACCACAACTCTTTGCATGCAGGCATTCAGGCAGTTCTATGAAAGCTAAGAAGAAACAGTGTTAACTCTATGCACTTTGTATGTAGTCAATGGAATTCCATTTAAAGATGTTTTCTTGGTTTATTTGGGGTTTGTGTTACAGTCTTACATGGTACTATTTTGATATGTAAAAAAAATATTGCTTATCATGTATGTGATTTATTTCTAGTGTCTGAAGTCTAAGGCACTATTTTTGCCAGATAGTGTCTCCAGGTAGTGTCTAAAGATATGCTTTGGTGGATATTTTGGCATTAAACTTCATCCACTTTTACAGAGCCTGATCAAATTCAGGGCAAAGTTCCTGAAGCTGGCCATTGCCTTTGGTCTATAATAGCCACTTTGCTTTCAATTTAAGTTATAGTATGTACTGTACCCAGAAAAAGATGGAGAGGGAATATGTGTTCTTTGACTGGAAAATACAGAAGTACTCAGTGGATAGCAATAATATATATACATATATATAAACACATATATATATTATGCTATATTTATTTTATATATATGTATAAAAAAATAAAATTTCAGAAATACTCTTCCTTTCCTTTATGTTGTAATATTTAGAAAAGTCGGGGTGAAATAACACTGGGACAACAGCTGGGAGGAGGATGGCATTAGAAAATGGAAATATTATCACATGTAAACAAGATACTTCCAAACAGGGGGAAAAAAAGGAAAGGCAAATGAGAGCAGATGGGGTACACAAGTAAATGTAGACAGTAGTATTAATGAATATACTTAAGTCTGGCATGTTAGAGTGAAATAACAAATCCATAGCCCAGTGCTGTGTTTTTTGCCCATTATAGCAATGCTGCAGGGATATCCTGCAGTCAGCTAAGTAGCCCACAGTTAATTCCTCCAGTAAAGAGATTGGGTGTAGATTATTTATGGATTATTCAGTCTGAATGGAGCAAATGGATCAATAGAAATTTGTTGCGGCGGAAAGGGGAAAAATAATACCTTATTAAGTTTTAATATGTAAAATAATATAGGAATGAAAACTGGTGTTCTAGTTAGAAACATGAATAAAGACACTGTTTGTGTTTCTTTGAAAAACACCTAGAAATGAACAATTGTAGCTCTTGCACATTTTCTTAGCATAACATCATTTCAGAATTCACAACAAGGTCATTTCTATTCCAAGAGTAGTAATTGCCTCTGTAGTAGAAGCAACAATTTCTGAATTTGTTCACAGAAATAAAATACAGACTTTGAGGAAAGTTTGTTTAAAAATCATGATTAATAGCACAAAATGAGATCTAAATTATTTTGGTAAACTTTATGGGATAAAGGATTTTATTTGTAAATTAAGCTTAAACATTGAGCTTAGAAGGAATGAAAGATAAATGCATTCTTTTGTTTATTTTGGCATGAACGTATTATGATTAAAAAGTTAACACTATAATATTTTCCAGTTCAAATAGAAATTTGAAATTCGCAAAATTCTGTTCCATTACCCCCACACACACACAACGCACACACACACACAAAAGAATGAAGACATCTGTCAATGCTTTTCCACTAAACTACATACTGAAGCCTTCTGAAGTTGAAAAAATCATCCAAATAATTAGTGCTATTTATGGTTTGGTCTGCAATTTAAACAACACTTACTTTTTAAGACAGTTTAGTATTTCTACTTAGGAAAATGCTGAATATGCAGGAGGAAAAAATTGACACGTTGTCAAGAGAGAAATGAAAATTCTGGCTCTGATTTGGTGTTGAAGATATAACTGCACCTTCTAGCTCTGGCACAATTCAGAGTGGCTGTGGCAAACTGGTTAATCTCTCTTGGCACGAATTTCACCTTCTGAGACATCATTGCTTACTAGTGTTTTCTTAGATACGATAGCTGTGGTTTACTTCTGACTTCACAGAAAAAGATGTATCATTAAGAGAAAAGTTTAATCTGTTAAATTATTTAATCTGTTAATGTCACTTGCCCCTTCATCATCCTCTCTTTAGCCTTCCTGATATAGCTCCGTATCGCAAGCACACAATGACAGGTCATCTCATTTGCTTCTATAGCCTCTCCTGCCCTCACTGTTTTAGGTGCTGCAGACAATCTATCTTCAAAGGTGTGCAAAGGAAAACACTAAAGACAAAATGGTGTCTGAAGGCTAGGAACTTCCTAGTCCTTAGATCCTTAATTTCTATTAAATCAATATTAATTGGCTTAGCCAAATTTTAGACTCCAGAGATCCTTCAGGAACTTTTAGTCAGTTGGAAAATACGTATTTCTAACACAGTTAAGCACAAGTTTTTTAGAGGTGCTCACATATGTGCATATGTTACCTCCTCTTTGTCAACTTGAACACAACAGCTGCCATGGAATAAAAGTGGTTTCTTTGTGTGAATGACTATGGTTATACTGTTCTTATGAGAGGAAAAAAATGGCTCTACACTAAAGTAAGGTATTCGATATTAAAGAGATCTTCAAGGTACGAAATACTTCTCATGGTACTGAAGCCCCTGTTGCAAAAAGTTCACCAGCTCCTGTGAAATGCAGCTTACACAGAAGTCTGGGAACTTGGTAGCTATCAACTGATGAAATATCTGTTAAAAATAGAATCTTGCTTTGTGGCAATGAATCTAGGGTCTGCAGACAGAGTAAAACTTATTTGGAAGGATTGTACATGCCAGTCAACTATAAATCGTGTGAAACTGGTCAGGACATTAAAAGTATTAAGTGTTACATTTTGTATCATTATGTATTCTGGGAGGTGATTTCAATTGTGGCTTGAAATAAAAGTAATATCAATGTCTTTAATACTGGCAATAGGATAGGAGGCTTGCAATCAGCTCAGCACAACTATAAATCTTGTCTTGGTTTTCATTATGTTTACAATATACTTATAATAACATAGCTCACATGATTTCTATAGTTCCAAGTTTGTATATCTACCCATAGCCATAGTGCATATGGCTATGCACTACCCTGCTTGTGACTTGTACAGAGCACTCAAGGAGTTGACTGAAGTGTGTGTTGTCATTTACGTGTTCTACAGGAAAGATGAAAGGAAGAAAGAAGGGCTGTTCCTTGCCTTTAACCTTTATCTTGCTGTTCGTCTGTATCACTGGGCATGCAACTACTGACTTAGATGACAGAGAAGACGACGATGTCCTGGGTAAGAGGTTACAAAAACATCACGTTTTCTCAAACAACAAAACCCCACTATGTTAAAATGCACTTTAGATGTAATTCTGTACTTGACAATAGGTCTGGGAAATGTTTGAAATTGGAACTAGGCTAACAATGCACTGATTTCTAAGAGGGAGATTCTCAGAATTTTGCATTATGCTCTAGAAAATTGTCTTCTATACTGGCTTCTGTTTCCCATGCTTTTTGGAGCTTCAAATCCTATTAAACATTGTGCTAGATATCAAAATTATTCTCTTACAGCTCTACTTTAGGACCCATGGAAAAGCTCAATGTTTAGGGAATGATTAAGATCATACAGTTAGTGAATTCAGGTTTTATCTCCCCACACCACACAAATGGAGCAAAAATGGGATGAATAACATTGCAGATCATTGTTACTCTGTCCTGTGTACAACTCTCTCGAGTCACAGTTAATTTGCAAAGCTTGGCCTAAAGATGCTGTAATTACTACTCTAGCCTTTTTTTCTGTGATTTGAAGAAGCTCTTTGTGATTTGAAGAAGCTCTCCAAGCGATTTGCTGTTGCTGGATAAATGAAAACTCACCAGTTAAGAGTTTTTTGTTAAGAAAAATAATGTCAGAAGTGGGACTGTTAGAACTTAGAAGGTTCTCTGATTCTTTCCATTTGTAAGATCATTGTTTTCTTTCACTTCGCTGAAATTAAGTAGGGTGGATCAAACTTCTCTACTAGATATCATTGTGAAAGATATATCAATTTACTCCCAAGCAATTTTGAGAAAGCAAAAAGACTTTTGGGGCCATACCAAAATGTTCTTCTTTCCTTTGAGAAAATGATTTAAAACTGATCTCTTTCTTAAGCTGCAAAGAACTATGCAGTGGATACTGCTCCCATTTGACAGGTTTGATTTTGAAGCCTAACTGGGAATGCAGCTAAGGGGAGCCCTTTTTTGTGTGTTGTCACTATACTTAATATTTCCATGTCTTTTTCAATTTCCATCCAGGTTTTTTCTCATTATCAGACTTTTGCAGCAGTGTTCCTTGAAACAAAAATATTAATTATGCACAATCAAGGCTATACTACAAATGAAGGTAGTGCTCTAGAACTGTGTCCCAATTAGTCTCTATGATATGCGCTGTTCTGCATTAAGCATATGCTTAGCATGTTGCAGAGTCAAGATTGTTTCATACAGAATAAGTCTATTTCTCTTTAATCCTGAACTACATACACTCCCTTCTTGTTTGAGGGCAAAATCACACGTAACTTTGTCCTGCAATTCAGCTTTATAAAAATCCTTATCTTAAGTTTGCAGATCACAAAAACCAAATTGTCTTGCTTGCTAAAATAACACACTTCATCATCAGAACAAAAAATCTGCTGGATTAATTGTTTTTCTTCTTTTTACTTTCTTTATGAAAGACAGTAAGAAAATAATCTCAAAGAAATTAAATAGTTTTGTTGTTTTGTTTTGTTTTTTTTTGGGGGGGGGGAATTATTTTATCACTGTTTATTTTACAACCAGTTACTCAAGATAACTCAAGATGCCAATAATTGATTTAGTATGAGGAACAGTTCTGAACTTTTGGGTTTGTATTCAAAAGTAAAAAACAAACAAATGTGATGCTTAGAAATTAAACTAGGACCCTGTTTTTGCAACTACTGATGACTCTGTAGTAGTGTTTAAAAAAAAAAACTTTTCAGTACTCTCTATAAAATGATTAGGTTGTTGCTAATTAAAATTCTATTTGTGGTTTCTTAAGAGTGAAATTCTGGTCTCAGTGAATGTAACTGTAGCAATTTTGTATGCTGCAATTTCACTGATAGCATTTATTTTCTGAGTTAGATGATTATGAGAAATTGACATATTTTACCCTCTAATTCAATAAATTTCAGGTATTAAAGGATAAAGTAAGTAGTGTGCATCCATTATTATAGTAATGTCATACTTTTTGATCACATTGGATACCACTGCTTTGTGAATATGATGGGATTTTTTGTCTATTAGTATTTAAATTACAGTAATAATTAAGGTTGCAAGTCAAGTACAATGGGGTACAAAAGGATTTTCAATTTGCTAACTTCTGGCAAAACATGTCATTTTTCCACCAATCAATAAGGGTAATAGCAAAAATAAAAGGTATAAAACTAACTAGTGTATGTATGTTGGTCAGTAATACCTTATGTGGTTGGGAGCACTTTACTTGGTGTTCCAAAGCCTGAAGGAAATGACTCACAAGTTGAATGTGCATTTTATTCGTATGTGAAATTTTATCAAGAATAAATGTGACTGCTTAAAGAAGGGGTAGGAAACACATGGGTAGGAAGAGCACTGAACTGTGTGCCCGTGGAAAGCTGTCAAACTGATAAAGACGGGGAGAGAAGAAAGGGGTATTCCTTAGTGGCAAGGTGTTTAGTATTGATATCACTTATCAAAGAGAAACATTTATAACTGAGTTGCAAATTCTACCATGTGAATGACAATAAATGTGAGAATGGCTGTGCTATGTAGGAACAGTCTTGGCCAGTATCCTGTTGCTGGCATTTGCCAAAAGAAGACTGAAAGAATGGAGGAAGAAGGCAGTGACATAAAATCTAAGTTCATGCTCATTGTGAGCCATTTCAACAGCATTACTTTGCTCTTACCACAAACTATGGAGTGGAAAGATGATAGTTAAAACAGAGCTTTAGTGCTGTTAGTGTCTTCTGTTATAAAAACCTATGTAACTGGTGTAATGAAGCTATTATATTAAAAAATCAAGGAGGAGGGGGAGAAGGAGAGGAGGTTTCGCTTTGCTTTATTTTGGTTCTAGTATGGCAAGTAATAACTTTCATGTGACAGTGAGCATCAGCTGTAAGCATTAGTTAACGTATTTCTAACGAAACAGACTCAATTTTCTTGGTCTAGGGTAGTACAGTGCTATATTTATATGGATTTTCCAAGTTTCTCTGGACCAGATACCTAAATCAGATGAGTAATAAATATCCAACAGTGCTAGGTTCATTGTGGAGTGCTAAATTAATTTTCTTTTTAAAATAACAAATGCAAGATGCTATACTTAAGAAGGAGAACATGTTGAACTTCATAAGGTTCTTCTTAGCCCACTTGTCCAGCCTATCCAGGTCTTCCTGCATGGTGGTTCTTCCATTTGAAGTGTCTACTTCTCTACTCAATTTGGTACCATTGGCAAACCTCTTGGTTAGGTTACACTTGATCTCATCTTCCAGATTACTTACAAAAACACTGAACAGTGTTGGGCCCAATATCAAACCCTGGGGGACCACACTTTTGACAGATCTCCAGTTAGAAAATGAGCTATTCACCACCACCTTTGGGGTGTGGCCAGTCAGGCAGTTCCCCACCCACTGCACTGATCACTTGTCTACGCTGTAAGACACCCGTTTTTCCGGGAGGAGGTTGAGGGAAACTATGTTCAAAGACTTGGGGAGATCCAGGTAGATCAAAATAAATTGGTTATATATATGGTATTAGTCTGTCTGTACACTGAAGGAAGTACAAAAAGGTTTAATATGTAAGAAGGAATATTTAGGCTGTATATTACAAAACAGGACTATCTTGCAAGAAGGGTAGTAGACAGGGAACTGACTGCTTCAGGTGGCTGGAAAGTTTACTTCACTGGATTTATTTATTTATTTTTAAAGAACAATTTGGACAGCTGTCAGGAAAGGTCTCAAGGTATTTATTCCATAAAAATATGCCAAAAGTCAAATTTAAAATTCCTTAAATTTCCTTAAAATTCCCTTAAAATTCCTTCCAGTTTTAGCTTCCCATGTTTCTACTGGAGAATATTCAGTGACCTTCCTGACAGACATTCTCCCTAAATGTCATATCCTGTGCTCTTCACACAGGACCTAAAATGTAGTAGTAATAATTTGTTTCACTGTTCAAGAGCAAAGAAGGAGTCCTTATACTGAGAATTAGTTTTCTTGAGGTATATTTCATATGAAAAATTAGTACAATCAGATTTTGATTTTTTTTTTTTTATCATCTCCATGAGTTAAGTTTTCCCAGGTGTAAAATAATGGGGAAGAATTCTTTCACTGTTCCCAGACACAAGAATGATTCAGTTCCCATGAATCCCTTTGAGACTTCTTTCTTCAGAGTCACTTGGTTATTGTTTGAATTGGAGGGTTTGGCACACGGGGGTTATAAAGGGTACGGATTTTAGTCAACACACAGTAACTTGATAGCACTCCTAAGAAAATAAACATCTGATAGCCAAAAAGTATGACATGGTGTTGTGGTTTAAGCCCAGATGGTAACTCAGAACCACACATCTCACTCCCCTCCTTCCTCCTGCCCTGCTCCTGGAGGGATGGGGATGAGAATCGAAAGAATGTGAATCCCACGGATTGAGATAAGAACAGTCCAGTAACTAAGGTATACAAAACAACTACTGCTACCACCAATAATAATGATAATGATAAGGAAAATAACAAGGGGACAGAATATAAAACTAACAGGGGAAAAAAATAAACACAAGTGATGTAAAATACCACCACAAAAATGCTCACCACCTGCAGACCAATACGCAGCCCCACCCAAGCAGCTATCTGGCCTTCTGGGTAACTTCCCCCAGTTTATATACTGGGCATGAAGTGCTGCGATATGGAATACCCCTTTGGTTACTTTGGGTCAGGTGCTCTCTCTGCTTCCTCCTGGCTTCCCGTGTCCCTGCTCACTGGCAGAAGATGAGACTGAAAAGTCCTTGATCAGAGTAGGCATTACTTAGCAACAACTAAAACATCAGTGTGTTATCAGTACAGTTCTCAGACTGAAGTTGAAAACAGCCCTGCACCAGCTACTAAGAAGCTAAAAATGACTGCTACAGCTGAGCCCAGGACACACAGTATTTATGTATGCAGCAGATGTCAGTACATCTGACTGACAGTGTCATTGTGACTGCAGAGGAAAGGCCTCAGGAGGTAAGCAAAACAAGGATTTTGTTATGTAGGTTTGATGTGAAATAGGTTAGGAGTTGAGACCAGAAAGTTCCTAAGATAAACTGTACTGAGCCATTTGTTCATCATCTTTGTAGTTTTGCAACTATGCTTGCACACTGTTTCTTTTTTGATAGTCCACAGCGGTGTTGTGGCATAATGTAGAAAGCAAAATGAGCTGACATAACCTTATGTCTGAAATTCCAGTAGTTAGGAAACCTAGTAAGTTTTCACAACCTCCTCCTTGACTGAACTGAGGTCACTAACACAGGTCATACAGATTTCATTTCTTGTATTTCAAGAAAATAATGTGTTTATAAACCAGTTGCCATCCCTCACCCCAACCATATTTCAGTTGGATCAGCTTCTGTAGAGCCCTGAATGTGATTTTTACTATTTCAGGAGTTGTTCCACAAACTTTGATGTTATGAAGCCATTTTTTTCCCTACTACTGAATGGGGGAATTCCAAAGTTTCATTTTGCAGTGCAGTATCATCTCAATTCTCAATGTTGAGCCTTTTTATTAAGTCCCTTCCAAAGGATTCCCAGACCTGGTGGAGAACTTTAAACCTTTGAGGACCAATTTGGAATCTCTTGTGACTTCTAAATCCTAATACTTTGTGGACTCAGGAAGATTCA
The DNA here is from genome assembly GCF_028554395.1 of Pezoporus wallicus. NCBI lineage: Eukaryota > Metazoa > Chordata > Aves > Psittaciformes > Psittacidae > Pezoporus > Pezoporus wallicus. The sequence continues at coordinate 441,267 of NW_026641049.1, read as the reverse complement.
GATAAGGAAGCTGGCAAGAAATGAAAGTCAGAAATGCAAGCAGAGTTCTATAGGAAGTTTACTGAATCTAATGACTCTTAAAAATGTTTCTTTTAACTCATCTGCATTTCCTATTCAATAATAGGAATAATTCAATAAAAGTCTTCAATAATATTTTCAAATTCCTGACTTCAAATTCTGGAAATAAAATTTCACTAGTGAGGAAACAGTCACAAACTATTTTAGGGACTGAATATTTAATAAGAGTTTTGAAAATAGTAATTGTAATCTGTATTTTAACACCAAATTGTCCATTTTTTGAAAATATAATAGTGTGCTACAATTTTTGTGTGGATGACAATTGTGTAATAAAGGTTGTTAATTTTTTTAGTATTTGAATGCTGAAATTTTAGTGCTGAAAATTGTTTCTTTCCTATAGGTTTAATGAGTTACAAGTGACTCAAATGGAATAAAATTAGTAAACGTCTACTGACCTCAGTATTTATGAGTATTTATCTCACCTGTGCATTTCGCTTAAAGGTTATAAAATAAGGTAAACTTTATATGTTAAAACCAGATATCCACCGTGGAGGTAGATAGTAGTTACACCAATTTTGTTTTTACCATGTCATAAAGTCTGATATTTATGGATTCTTTAAATTAAAACTGGAAACTTTATCTAGTTAGTAGTACAAAGCTGTGCAATGGTCATGTAAATTCTTGTCCTCTGTGGTTTGTTTTTTTGTTTTTTTTTCTTTTCCCCTCCTGTTTCCTGGACTGCTGCAAAGAGCACTGATGGATACATTTGCATATACGTGTTAAGAGACATTAATGTTCTGACTAGCTGTGGGAAAATGAATGAAAATTTTAGGCCTGTTTTTTTTTTTTTTTTTTTGCTGCTGTTACAAGCACACAAGCTTCATAAAGCTTTCAAAGTCCTCTAGGGTAAAATAGTTCCTAGGAAAAGCAAAGCAGGAAAAGATATTAAACCATATATTGATAAGGGAACAGTATCACAAACTGGATCGTCAGTCAGAATTTCCTTATTAGACATTAACAGTGTAAGACTTCAATAGTGTTTTTCATTATATATATGACATTTTGTTACAAAACATTCCCTTTGAAAACATTGAAAGGCATAGAAATAGCACAGTTTGAAAACATACGGTTTCTTTTCACCTTAACTTTCTAGTTGTGTACTTCTTTACTCCCGAAAGCTCTAATGCAAGAACAGTGAGACCAAAGAAAAGAAGACAGGATGATGACATTTCTATTGTATTGAATGGCTTTATGCGTCAATAAAGTGTAATCTGATGGGGGAATGGTGCCCTCTTCAGGGCTGTCTTGCCTAGTTCATCCCACACTGCTACGAGAAGTCTCTGTATAAGCTATGTTCACTATTAGACATGCATTGAAGGGAGCACTCTTTCTGCCTTTTTTATGTAGCTGTTGTGTCTTTAGGAGCCACTAGGATTTTCTCAATGTATTTCTTGTTCAGAATTGCTTACTAGCTCCATAGCTGTTTAGATATTAGAATCATAGAACAGTTAGGGTTGGAAAGGAACTTAAGATCATCTAATTCCAACCCCCCTGCCATGGGCAAGAACACCTCACACTAAACCATGTCACTCAAGGCTCTGTCCAACCTGGCCTTGAACACTGCCAGGAATGGAGCATTCACAGCTTCCCTGGGCAACTTATTCCAGCGCCTCACCACTCTCACGGTAAAGAACTTCCTTATATCTAACCTAAACTTCCCCTTTTTAAGTTTGAACCCATTACCCTTTATCCTATCACTATAGTTCCTAATGAAGAATCCCTCCCCATCATCCTTGTAGGCCCCCTTCAGATACTGGAAAGCTGCTATGGGGTCACCATGCAGCCTTCTCCTCTTCAGGCTGAACAGCCCCAAATTTCTCAGCCTGTCTTCATATGGGAGGTGGATGGGAGGAAGATGTTTATGATGAGAAGTTAAAGTTTATAATGTGAGCTGTTTCGGTTAAAACTTGAACTCACACACTCAGTTTGATCAAATGGAATTTGTGTCCCTGTACAGATGACGATTTTCTTTCTACATTTATGTTTAGAGTGGTCAGAGCTTTACGGCCAGATGTTATGTAGTGCCTTTCTAGCAGAAGATGCAAGCACCCTTATTTTGAAGTCATGCTGTGCAGTGAAGCAAGCTAACTTAATAACAGCTGTTCTACCTCTCTTCTGTATTACAGGTGCTGCTTTGCCACCACTGAAACTAGGGCATTCAGTCTGTGCCATGAAAGCAGATGAAGGTCCATGCAAAGCAATCCATATGCGCTATTACTTCAATATTCAAAGCCATGAGTGTGAAATATTTGAATATGGTGGATGCCACGGCAATGAAAACAACTTTCTAACACTGGAAGAATGTCAGAAGAAGTGTGTGGTAACAGGCCAGTACACATTCTCTTATATTTATTCTTTATTTGCATGTTATTTCTCATCCACAAGCCATCTGAATTTTGGAAGTAGAGGCCCTCTTCAGTTCCTATTAATACAGTAATGAGATGCCTTTAATTTTGTTCCCAAGTACTATACTTGGTTTTAGTTATCTGAATTACTTTACACTGTGCAAGCAAATATTCAGGATTTGGAAAAGATAAGTGTGACTTCTTTTAGTGGACCTTCTAGAGAGACCAGTGAAAGAAAGCTTATTTTCTAGCTAGAGCCCTTGTTTTGAATGAGTTCTTAAATTAAAATTTATTCTAAGTCTGGGCTAAGCTGGTGGGCAGCACAGATGTCCTTTATTGCTTTCAGAGTACCTAAAATAACTTTAATCCCAGGTTTCTCCTTTACTTGAGGAACTGATAGAAGCTGTCCAAAATCTTGGGCATCTGCTATGACTCAACATAATTAGAACTACAGTTGTAAACAATTTTCACTAAAAAGTGTCAGTTATAGCTGTTTGTCATAAAAAATCTGTTTTGTTGAAAGAAGAAAATGAGATCCAAAATATGATACCCAGCAGAATATGAAGGAAGTGATTCTTGAATGTTGTCTTTTCTATAAAAAATGATCCTTGTAACTAGGGCTTTTAGCCTCATGAAAGTAACCAACTCCTGTTCCTTACAGGAATGCATGAAAGTCATAGGATTCTTACAATTGAATGTTAAAGGCAGTGGATCTAGAACTTTGACAAGTTCATGTTTTTAGAGTCCAAAGGAACTTTATTGAGAGTGTCCTCTGGATACCTACCTAATATGGATCTTGCTTTCATGGGAATTAGGTAGAATGTGTCTGGCTGTCTAAACAGGAACCGATAGTGAGAGAAGTACTGAGGGGGAGCAATAGGAATAGAAAATACCAGAATAAAGATCTCCTCAAGGGTGTATGATAACCCTAATATAGTATACCAAACATGTAGGGTTTGTTGTTGGTTTGTTGTTTTTTTTTTTTTCCCAAGTGAATTCATGCATTAGATGTTCATCTATTTAGACTTTGAGGTAAGAGGAAAGATTTTTCAAGTGTGCCCTGTGTTTAGCTGTAACGGTTGTTTTTCTCCCTCTTAGTAGCTGGTGCAGGGCTGTTTTCAACTTCAGTCTGAGAACTGTACTGATAACACACTGATGTTTTAGTTGTTGCTAAGTAATGCCTACTCTGATCAAGGACTTTTCAGTCTCATGCTCAGCCAGTGAGGAGGGGCACGGAACCAAGGAGGAAGCAGAGAAAGAACACCTGACCCAAAGTAACCAAAGGGGTATTCCATATCACAACACTTCATGCCCAGTATGTAAACTGGAGAAGTTACCCAGAAGGCCAGATCGCTGCTTGGGTGGGGCTGCGTATTGGTCTGCAGGTGGTGAGCATTTTTGTGGTGGTATTTTACATCACTTGTGTTTATTTTTTTCCCCTGTTAGTTTTATATTCTGTCCCCTTGTTATTTTCCTTATCATTATTGGTGGTAGAAATAGTGGTTTTGTGTTACACCTTAGTTACTGGACTGTTCTTACCTCAACCCGTGGGATTCACATTCTTTCGATTCTCCTTCCCGTTCCCTCCGGGAACAGGAAGGGGAAGAAGAGCAGGAGAGAGCAAGCGGCTTCGAGATTGTGAGCTGCCAGCTGTACTTAAACTATGACACTGTGTTGCTACCTGAAGGGCTGTGTCTGCCATAGCTAAGATTGGTGTTTGGTTCCCCCCCCCCCCTCCCCCCAGCCCTGAAAGATACCACCCCCCTTCCTTTATGCCCCTTTCCTTCTTAGTTAGCTTTAAATTGCTTCCAGTTATTTTAAATTAATTAATTAATGTGTTATGTCCCTATGATCAGGGACTGTAGTGATAGGACAAGGGGTAACGTGTTTAAACTTAAACAGGGGAAGTTCGGCTTAGATAGAAGGAAGAAGTTCTTTATTGTGAGGGTGGTGAGGCACTGGAACAGGCTGCCCAAAGAAATGGTAAATGCTCCATCCCTGGCAGTATTCAAGGCCAGGTTGGATGGAGCCTTGGGTGACACTATCTAGGGTGAGGTGTCCCTGCCCATGGGAGGGGGTTGGAACTAGGTGATCTTAAGGTCCTTTCCAACCCAAACCATTCTATGATTCTATGATTCATTCTCACTAGAAGGTACTTCTCAGTCACATATGCCTTGCCAAGCAGCAGAATACGTCATTGGGTGTTACTGAGATCAAGACAGTGATGCTGGGCAATTCTGCAGTTTACAGGTTATTCTGTGGATGGCCAACACAATCAAATTTAAATTGTTACTCTCTCCTGCCTATTAAACATGTGCCCTGATAACACATTACTGCTATGCACATCTTGGTAGGTGTTAATTCGTTTGCCCTGTTTTTATAACTTGTGCTAGCCCTGGGCCTTTCCAGAAAACTAAAAAACTGCTGGTTCTGTAGCACTGAGTTGGTATCCAGGATATAAATTTATAACTTCTAGGATCAGCAGAGGTCACTTGCAAGCACAGCAAGTTTATGTATGTTACAAAAAATGCTTCCAGAAATTTCAAATTAGAAAATTGTTTTCAGAAGTTGCTTTTGGGGGTTTCTGATCCAAACAGACTATATATATATATAATACAAGATGATTTATAGCATCATGCTTTGTCTGTATTAAATGTATATGTCTCTGCTACCCACCTCTGTCCCTTCCAGAATTCACATCTATGTAGTATTTAGATCAGGTCTTAAATATGTTACATTGTCTGTTTCATAACACATTTGTATTTCGTGAAAAAAAATACTATGAATTGTGTCACTAGATTGTTTCTAGACATCAGAGTAAGTATCTGTCTCCCATCCCAGCGTGAAAATAATGATCGGGACTAATGTGCACATTACAAGGGCACGTAGGGATAGAATAAGGGGAATGACTTTAAACTGACAGTAGGGAGATTCAGATTAAATATCAGGAAGAAATTCTTCCCTATACGGGTGGTGAGGCATGGGTTGCCCAGACAAGCTGTGGCTCCCCCATCCCTGGCAGTGTTCAAGGCCAGGCTGGACAGGGTTTGGAGCAACCCGGTCTAGTCAAAGGTGTCCCTGCCTGTGGCAGGGGATTGGAACTAGGTGGCCTTTAGAGTTCTTTAACTGTTCTATGATTACCCTAAGTAGTATTTTAATAATGTTGGTCATCATGCTTCTAATCCTCAGAATCTGCAGACTTAAACATATGATACCAATAAGCCAGGTGCTGTAAATAAACAATTTATTGTCTTCCCTTTTACTGATGGAAAAAGAAGGGTGGTAAGCCAACAGAAAAATTAGTGAAGCCCACAGGCTGTCCTTCAGTCAGAGCAGGGAGTAAAGCTCAGGGTGTCTGGCATTTACTCGAACAGTAGATATAATAATAGAATCACAGAATCATAGAATCATAGAATAGTTAGGGTTGGAAAGGACCTTAAGATCATCTGTTTCCAACCCCCTGCCATGGGCAGGGACACCTCACACTAAACCATGACACCGAAGGCTCTGTCCAACCTGGCCTTGAACATCACCAGGGATGGAGCATTCACAACTTCCCTGGGAAACCCATTCCAGTGCCTCATCATCCTTACAGTAAAGAACTTCCTCCTTATATCCAATATAAACTTCCCTTGTTTAAGTTTGAACCCATTACCCCTTTTCCTGTCACTACAGTCCCTAATGAAGAGTCCTTCCCCAGCATCCTATAATAGGTTCCCTTCAGATACTGGAAAGCTGCTATGAGGTCTTCATGCAGCCTTCTCTTCTCCAGGTTGAACAGCCACAACTTTCTCAGTCTGTCTTCATATGGGAGGTGCTCCAGTCCCCTGATCATAACCATGGCCTTCCTCTGGACTTGTGCCAACAGTTCCATGTCCTTTTTATGTTGAGGACACCAGAACTGCACACAGTAAGTGAGGTCTCACGAGAGCAGAGTAGAGGGGCAGGATCACCTCCTTCAACCTACTGGTTACACTCCTTTTGATGCAGCCCAGGATACAGTTGGCTTTCTTTTTTTCACACACTGCCCCTCATGTTCATTTTCTCATAAACCAATATGCCCAAGTCCTTCTCCACAGGGCTGCTCTGAATCTCTTCTTTGCCCAACCTGTAGCTGTGCCTGGGATTGCTCTGACCCAGGTGTAGGACCTTGCACTTGGCATGGTTAAACTTCATGAGGTTGGCATCAGCCCACCTCACAAGCGTGTCGAGGTCCCTCTGGATGGCATTCCCTCCCTCCATCATATCAACCAAACCACACAGCTTGGTGTCATTTGCAAACTTGCTGAGGGTTCACTCAATCCCACTGTCCATGTTATTGACAAAGATGTTGAACAAGACCAGTCCCAACACTGATCCCTGAGGGACACCACTCGTTACTGGTCTCCAGCTGGACATTGAGCCATTGACCACAGCAAGACATCTCACAAGTCATCTTTTCTGTCTGAGTGAAATATATAGCCTTGATAATATATTATACAGTCTTAATACCTATTTATAGTTCCACTGATTTTTCAAATAGTTACAAGTGTCTAAAATGAAAGGAAAAGTTACTAGTAAGTTTTCACAGGTTCTGTTTCCTTATACTGTTTTTCAGCTACAGATACAGGTAGCTGACGTTTCCTTGGGTACATGAATACAAACCAATGCAACAGCAACACGTCATTGTCCAGCATAGGCTTTGCGAATATCTCAAGTCTGTAATTCAGTTCTCTGCCTCAGACTTTTCTCCCTCTGTATCAAATCCAGCCACAGCAAGGGAAAGAATAAGTGACTATATACATTTATGAGACATCTCTAATTACACCAATTTCCAATAGTGTTTACAGAGTAAAGCAGGGGTGCTTTCTCAGCTGTACAAAGTGAGACAGAATAGTGTGGATGAATGGAACAAGGCCTCAATGGGACTGTATGTATAAGTAATAGCAAAATTTAACCTCAAGCGTTTTATATGAGCACAAAGTTTCACTGATTAGAAAATAGTGAAAGAACAGCTAACAGAGGAAAACCCATCCTTCCTAAGAGGTAACCCTGGTCTTGATCCCTTTGATCTTTCAAGTGAGGAGAATGGATTTTATTTACTCACTAAGTCAAGGCATTATTCCATTATACCATTCACACCTATTTTCTGATCTGCTGGCACCACCATGCCTTTCTGTTACTGTACCTGGCACTAGACAATCCATTCAAGAAGCCAATAACAAAACCCACAAATATGAATCTTAAATTCTAAAATGAAGCAGGTTCCAGTTATTTTTCTAATAAATTATGTTTTGCTTTCAAACAATTTAATGCTTCTAGAACTACAAGATAGGAAAAGACTACAAAATTTCACTGACAACTTGTCAAAGTGAAAAAAAAACAAATTGCTGGCAATCTCATGTGATTGGCAGTGAATGGCAGTTTTTCAATGCATTTTACTCTAGGGATTAATTTGAAACTCACCTTTTAATGGCTTTTGGCAAGATCCACTAAGGAGCCTCAGAGACCAGGTGTGATCCAGGAAAGACATGGTAAGAATCTGTCACAGTCTCACCCTGTTTACAGAAGTCACATAGAGTAGTATGTGTAAACGTAGTGCTAACAATACTAAAACAAGGTATACCTTGAAATTACATCCCACTGATGAAAAATGATAGGGAAATCATAATTCCTTAGTTACTAATTAACATAACCTAGCATTTCAAGTTAAAAAAAAAAAAGACATAAAGGATCTTCCTTGAATATAAATCTCTTGCCCTAAATGCAACCACACACAAAGCTTATAATCAGTAACAGATTTCAGATTTCTTATCTCAAGGCCAATACTCTATATTTGGGTCATTTCCTTCAACCAGAATATGTGAGTTTTAGTGCTTGTTATTAGAGAAGGTAGGGATATAGTGCTTGAAGCTTAAAAGGCAGGAGTTCATGTTGCTTCCAATTTGGACTGAAGGTTGCTACCCGCCAAAAACTGTGTGTTAAAGACTTACATTTAGTATTAGTTAATCATCACCCCGTAAAGGTTTATGGCTAAAGAAACTGATGTCCCTCATCTACTTAATTCAACATGGGCAGATTTTTTAATATTAAATATCATTACTTATTCTGTATGGTTATCCAGAATATGTATCTCTATCAGAATTGAATAATATTTTCATGAGCATTCAAGACAGATTAATTTTAAGGAGTTAAAAAAAGATTCAATTTTTGTCATTAATATTTTACATAGTAATTGTCTGTTTTCCTGAAAAATGGCATTTCTAAACTTAAAATTCTTCCTCTGTCATACAGCTTCCATAACTCATAACATATATCATGGATTTAACTAGTTTGTTTTTTTTTCTCTATGGACACCCAGCTTTAAAGTTTCTTTCCATATTAAATTTTTGGCATGGAAATAAAATTTGCTGCTGAACTCCACAGTTAATACATAAATATAAGTTTAAAAAAAGAAACGTTGGCAACATCATTCTGAGAACAACCCTCCTTAAAAGGCATTTTCTTCTCTTCTACGGTGTTTTGTTTAGAAAATTGTGATTAATCTGTTTCTAGTTATGGCTCCATAAAATTTAGTGAATATAGTCTTTCAAGATAAAAAACCAAAAATTATTTTTCTTTATTAGCATTCAGGATCACAGGGACCTGGTATCATGAATGTGAAGACAGCACATATTTTTCTGTCACCAGGTTGGCTGTTGGTTACTTTATAGCATTTTTGCCACTCCTGGAGTCTGCAGGACTTCAGCTGCCACTGTCTTATCCAAAACATGCTACTTCCTGGTCATTTGGAGTGTTTGTCCTAAATTCGAGTTTAAATTCCAAGACAGAGGGCAAAACTGAAAAAGGCAGGGTTGATAAATAACAGAATTTGGAATGTAAAGTATCCAAAAGTCCTGATCATGTCCCATGAGTGAAGATCTATAAAATTATTTCTTCAATCTAATGTTGCTATTTTGACTAATAATGTTATTTTGATTCTGACATATATGTTGGGACAGCATCTGAATCAGATCTTCTGGACCAAATCCTACACTGGCATATAACTGGCATGTAACTGGCATAACTCCATAGTATAAAACAGTCCCTTAAAATGAGAACTGTTTTAGTGTCTACAACTTGGTACCCAGCCCAAGTACATTATTTTGTGTATGCATAATAGTACATAGATCCAATAGTACATAGATGCAAGTATTGAATCTGTTAGAAGGAACTGGAGCAATAAAGGCTCATTATTTCTGTACTCTTTGAATGACTAACAGCAGAGAAAATGTGATGACACACAGAGTATGCTGTCAACCATCAGCTATAGAACAAAGTAAATCAATAAGTTAACCCACTTTTGCCAACACAGTTCAGTAAAAAAACATACAATTCAGTATATTTTTTGTTAAATCTGACTCTGTCTCTGCAGCTTTGTAGTGTATTCATCTTACTTAATGCTTGAAAATATAACACAGGCATGTTTCCAGAAGAAAAATCAAAAAACTGTGTTAGGATTATGCCACAGAAGGGCAGTGCAACTAATGCTGACAGTTTATTAGTCAACTGCATCATCTCTTATAACAGGAATCACAGGAGGTATAAAGGATAGTTAGAAACACGTATGAGTGGCGAATTAACTGCAAAACCCATTTCAATTTTGGACTCTGAAGAGATTGTTATAGTGAAGGGAGGGGAGGAACTTTATCAAAATTATGAATTGCAGAAAAGATGGGCTACAGATGGCTCAAGTATCTTCTTTTAGTGCTTCCATAACAAGGAAGGCACAGCAGCAGCTCTACTTTCCAGCAGTAGTTGTTTTCAGTATGAGGTCTTATTAATATGTCCCTTCAGGCTGAGATGGGACACAGCTCTCCTGTATCCCCCACCCTCATCAGTTGCGCAGAGCAGCTGTATCTTGCACACAAAGCCACAGAGAGGCTGTAGGGATGTTCTTTAGGTATATGATTTAAAGGCCTTCTGGGAAACATGTCACGAGAGACTAATGCATGTCACTGAAATTCAGATTAAAATTATACTTCCCTTTGCATTCCCCTTAATTTCATGTTTCAAAGACTAGACTGTGGGTTACACTGATGCTTTATGAGCAGGTCTGTGGAAGATCTGCATCCACTGAAGCACAAAGAGCCTTCAGCAGTAAAAAGTACTTGTAATGTGTTTCTGCTACTGAACTGCTTGCTACTCTTGGCATATACTATAGCGAGTTAGTATCTTTTTAAGGGGCCCGTGGTAGCTACGTAAGATGGCTGGAGTCAAGCAGATGTATTGCTTCATTAGTTTGATTGCATTTCCTTTCCAGCAGACAACTTTAAGCAAGGCACTAGCTGTACCACTCTATCCCTTTGCTCTTATGCAAGAGGTCAATGGGTAAGGGTGAGTTTTCTAGAAACTAGCATTTTATAATGCCGTTAAGAAGAGCTTCAGTGCGCTGTGAAGCAGTGAAGTTTCCTAGAAGCGCAGGAAGGTTTGTTTTCAATCACTGTAAACAAATACGGGGTTGAATTCAGATATCTGGCTTCCTGTGCAAGTACAATAAAACCCAGGCTCCTCCATTAAAAATGGCAGTAGCAACTTCATTAGTGCTGATCATTCACTGAAAGAACAGTGCAAACAAGATGATAGACAGAGATACTTAGCCAAATGGGCTTTAATATGACAAACAGCACTATGAAAACTTTATCCAGACACTATATAGTATAGCAAAAGGAATTAGCATGCAAAAGGTCCTTACTGCTAACTACATCAACTTCAATTAGCAGTATCAGCGGTTGCAGCACTTTGGTTAAGTTAGTCTGCTAAAATACTTCAGAGGAGTAAGATTGCATAATACATGATTCTGTTTCCAGTAACATGAAGAGGAATTTCCCTGTACAATTCAATATCGTCATAATTTGATTCCAGTACTTTCCATATCCTCAAGTTTTCAGTATAGCAGGTGTTCCATAGAAAGGAAAAGATACTTCAGTCCTTCAGAAAAAAAAGAAGGGGAAGAGATTCTATATTCTTCCTCCTCAGTGCTCATCATTACTGTTAAGCACCCTGGTAACATAGGTGAGAATTATCAGGATTGATTTTGCTAAATACTTTAATACTTTTTTCTTTTCTTTTTTTTTTTTCATTTATATTTCAGAATTACTTCAGAAGAGGATGTTGACAAAAATTAAGAAAGGTAATTATGTTTACATTGTAATCTAAGGCTCTTATACAACAATAAGGATTTAGCTTCTTTTGATAAATTCCTTATGTAAGCTATTAAAAGTAATCAAAAACTGCCATGTCAGACTAAAGTGAGTTCTTACTCCTAGCCTCCATTTGTTTCCATTGAAGACTTTGAGGACAGTTGTGGTCACTGAAGATGGTAGCTGCAATCTCTTCTCCCCCAAATATACACATCATGACACTTCAGTAAAGACAAAAGGACTCTGCAGAGATTCAAGCATTGCATAATTGGCCATGATGTGGAACTCTTATTATGTGTTTTGAGACTAATCTAAATGCTTCCTCCATTGTTAGAAAAGTAGGAAAAAACACTGTGAAAGAGAACTTTTCAAGCATTGCCTAGGTAGAAGCTAACAGAGGTTAGGACAGATCCCCTAATTACACACTAAGTCATGGAGCAAGTTTCTCATTCCTGAAGGGGCAGACTGTTTAAAGAAATTTAAATGCTAGATACCCAGAGTTCCTAAATAGCCAATTCTTAAGTACTGAAAAGAATCATTTGTCTGAAACACTGTTGGTCTGTTCAATATCCTTGTTAGGAACATAGGCTACCTTAAGTTTGACACTGAATAGAGCTTGTGAAGACTCACTCCACCCTTCCCACTTTAGAGATGTACCTGGATTGGGCCCAATGCTGGTATCCAGAGTTTCACATATACAGACTTGAATACATTTCTTCACAAGGCAGCTCATCTTTCTCTACTTACATTTCTTCATTCCTCCTTGAATTGCTGTGCATTTAACTCCTCACAGAAATATTAGTATTTGCACATATGTTTTGAAATAGATTAACTACTTTATCTTTGTAGGATGGTCTTTGTAATACTTTCATACCGGGAGCAGGGAGGGGGGGAAAAGGGGAAAGGAGTGAGCCAGCAGCTGCGTGGTTCAGAGTTACCAGCTGGGCTTAAACCATGACAGATGATTATTTTCTTGTCCTGTTTTCTACTGTCTGTCTCATTCTTAATGCGTATAAAAAAAAAAAAAAAGAAGTAATTCCATGCTATGGAAGTTAGTACAGTTGATTTTCTACAGATGCTGCAGACATTTGGCACTCCTTTCTTTAAGGTCTGATGCTAGTTCCCTGTTTTTAAAGACAAAACAGAATATATCCCATTAAATTCAGCTCGTGGCTATCATCAACATCATTACATGTTTACTATTGTTTAGAGTAATGTAGTCATTGAGTCTCTGGAGAAAGATGTGGCATTTAAAGGGATAATACTAGTTTGTGTATTTAGAATTAATGGTCTTCATGACCTCTTTCTCCAAAAGTGGCTATAAAAGTTAGCTGTGAGCTCAACTTATTTGGACTTAATTTCCTTTTTTCTGCAAGAGCCATTTTAATGATTTTCTAAATGAAGAATAGCTGCTTTTAAGAATCCGTCATAATCCTGTAGTCTACATACTCTTATTAAATATCTAATAATGTTTTTCTGTTATTTCACAATTGTATGCAATGTTTGATGAACGAATTGTTTCTGTAGCTCCTATTGTCTGTGAGCTCCTAATGGATGGTATATGGAATAGATATCACTCTGGTAGATTTTTGCCTGTTACCTGTCGGCATAGTTATCTTTTTTCCATTTTCAGCCGAAAGCACATCTTATGTGCATAAGCACATCTTATGCAGCACAATAGGTGCTGCATTTGAATAGTAAGAAACATGAAATACCTGAGTTGTAGAATACATATACTCACTGGCAGAGAATGAAACTCTAGTGAAAAATCAAAATCAAGCTATTCAGGAGTGCTTAAAATAGTTGATTTTGTTACTTTATACAACAATGTTTTAATGGTTTAATTTTACATGAAATCTCTGAAATTTACATTAACTGTTCATGAAGATTTTTAACAATTGAAATACAAGATATTGACAATTATTTCTTGGAAAAACATTATGAGTTATTATAATGTTTTATATAAACATATGATGTTCATTAGCTGAATTTAATAACATTCTTATTCTAACAGGTTTTTAATAGATACTTGATGAACCAGATGTAATAGGATTAACTTCCTTGCAACTCCATAATCTACTTCAGAAATTTGCAAACTTCAATGTAATTATGCTGTAGTAATTTTTATTAAAATAACAGCACTCTGCACACTGTTTTTTTTCTCAATATTCTTTCAAGTTTCACAGGTGAGGCCTTTACATGCCATGTCTGATACAATTGTCCTATATGATGGCTAAGTACACTCCTCTCTGCAAGTCAGCTCAATCAAGAATCATACTTCAAAGTATCTGCTAGTGAGAATTACAGGATACCTCTGTAAATATTTAATTACTGTTTTCATTAATTTCTTTCAAGAATACAATTTCGATAAAAAATTGAATATGTTGAGAAATTGACATTTGGGGATTATTGTATGTCTATGTGGTTTTCTCCTCTAACAGAAGTCATTGGCTGACATTGTAGTTAGTGTGACTGCAAACAAGGAACTGGGACTGAAAAATGATCATAAGAATAGCTGCTCTGTCTCCCAGTTTCATGTATCCTCTAATAGCAATAGACTGTACCAGACAAAATGTTAGATTTTTTTTTTTTTGCTCTTTCTTTAGAAATTTTTCCTTCTCTGTTAACACTGCTTTCTGTATAATTCACACAAACATTGACTAAAATGCCTACATAAATGACAAGAATGTGTGCGTAGATTCAAATGATCCAGCTGAGATTTACATCTCATTTCATTTCAAAGTAAAAACTAATTTTTACCTCAGAGCTTTAACGTAAGAGGACACTTAAGGGAATCATTACTCCTTAATTTGCAAGATATAATTTACCAGCTACTTAAAAAGAGAATAAAAAGCAATAAAAATATCCCTCTAATGATCCAGCATAATAATGTACTGTTATATGTAGAACAAAAGCAGTAGAATAAAGCAGCAGTTACTTTACATTTGTTCTTTAGTCCAGAGTTACAGGTTTATTTTGTAAACTTCCTCCAGTTCTACTGTTGTCTTGGAATGCGTGTGGATTTTTTTCTTCCCCCACCCTGTTCATCATTCACCATTGTTTGTAGAAAAGCCCAACTTCTGCTTTCATGAGAAAGACCCTGGAATTTGCCGAGGCTATTTTTCCAGGTACTTCTATAACAAAGAGACAAAGTTATGTGAAGTATTCAAGTACGGTGGGTGCCTAGGAAACCAGAACAACTTCAAGAATTTGGAAGAATGCCAGACTACCTGCCAAGGCAACTGTAAGTTGCTGCCCTCATTAGTTTTATTCTTGTATAAACAATATTGCATGTTGTACAATGGTATACAATATTGTATGTCAGGCATGTTAAAAAAGGCAACAATAGGGTACCCTGAAGTGGCAATAATTTATATTTGAAATTAACATTAATTATACATACATTTGAAATAAAAATATAAACTAAACCAACTCGTAGGTACTATTAACTGTAATTAATATTACACGACTCCTGCTTTTTTACTTAATGTAAAATTTGCCAGCTGCTTGGCTTTATAATATCATAAAATACTAATTTATTTTTTTAACACATACATCTGCATATACTCTTTCCAGACTAAGTCTTATAGTGAAAAGAGGTGCCAGTATAGGGATTCATTATTGCTGTTGCTAGCTTCCCACCAAAGTATCATGAGAAACCTGTCCCTCACTTCTGAATGATCTGGATGTTCAACTTAGGCTACAGAGCAGCCATTCAGGCAGATCATAGATCTTCATCCACTTTATTGTCCTTCTAGTTCCTATGAATTGCAATCTGACATGATGCCTCCACATAAATTTGTATAAATACTCAAGAAGAAAGAAAGGATTACGGGCCATTGCCATAGTTTAAATAGAACAAAGTTTTTACCTTAGTGATATTGAGTCATTGGTACCAATTTGGGTTTCTCCTTATTATTTTCCTTTCATTTTTCTTTTAGCATATTTATTGCCAATTGTTCCAACTGAAGAGCGCCCTAACAGCAGTTCCCCGGTAGAAGAACCCAACCAGTTCCCTGGGATTTTTGGTAAGAATTTGCTTTTGCTGTTTATAGTTATCCTTCTTTATTGCAGATGTTCCTCGTCCATTCATTTTCCCATTTATTTGAAGATATATATGTTATTTGAAATCTGTAAGCACAGTGAAGACAGAAACATTAAAAATAACTTCATAATCATTTTTTTTTGTCAGTAATATGTATTTTGAAAAAGGCTTACAATTGCAAAGGTTAGAATGTCTGCTAGTTACATAAAAACAACCTTACCAACCATGTTTGATTTAAAACGTTCATTGGTAAAATTAAAGAAGAAAAAGGAATCCATCCCAAAGATACCTCAGCATATGAGTTTCCTACACTTTTGGGACTCAAAGAAATGCTTGCTGCCTTTTAGTGGTATTAATACTGGAATGGAGCAAAACAAATGGGTACCAATCGAAAGTTATTTTCAGAGCTTTGGTGTGTCTAGATAACCATCGCTTAAAGTTTCACACACACCACTTTTTTTTTCCTTTTAGTAAATTTGTTGCCAACTGCACCAAATGAGAAGTCAAACACTTTGAACAGTAGTTCCCCAAAAGAGAAGCGCAACCAGTTTCCCATTTTCTTTGGTAAGTATTCGTTTTCTCAGTTGTTAGCTGTTTGTCTTTTATGTGCACTCTGGGTTGCTTTTCCATTTCCACCCATTTTCCAACATACCTGAGACCAAAGAATGGGCTTTGATCCATGTCAAATGTTTTCATAAGCAGAGAAAACCAAAGATACATTGGTACTTAGAGATCTTACATAAATATCAGAAGGTGGAGGACTGACCAAATCTTGCGCTCTTCTGAAAGTGTGTGTTTCCTGAAGATCTGATAGATACAAAAAGAGCAAAAGCAGTGATGCAGAGTTCTTTTAGTCAAGATTAATATTTTTGTGAGGATCTAACTGGAAGCTGATTTAAAGCTCCTTTAACTCATTAAAAAAAAAGGGACCATATTTGGATTTTGGGATATGGCACTGTATATTTATCATAATATGCTTTCATTTTCACTAAGATAATCTAAGTGAGTATGAATAAATTTTATGTCTGCTTCAAGGTATTATTTTTGCATTACGTATTATAATGCAGATGTGACCTTTACTGTAGAGTGTTAGGTTTTAAGTTTCTGCATCTGGATGCTGTCCACTATAGATTGCTGGTATTTGCTCATACTGTAAAAGGTACTTGAATTTGAGGCATGTCATTTTTGATCCACAGTTATGCAAGAGGAAACAACAAACAGTTGGAAAAAGCCTGAGCATTCTTACCAAGTATTTCTGTTATTTTTTTGCATTTACACTTATTTGTACTTCTGGGGATTGAGTGATGACTTACAGACTCATTGAGGTTTTTGTGTTTTATATGATCTGTAAGATAACATTCTTGTGCTTTTTGCTTAGAATGGTGTGTCTAATAAAGCTTGAATGTGTGTTGTATTCTATTTTTTCATTTTCACTGTGATCCATGTTAACTGTTGGGTTAAGGTAAGTTTCTGTGATAGTTGGATTGTTCACTTACCACATACAAAGCATCAATACACACTGTTATTAAAATGACTAAATATAAACCAGTAAAGCTTTTGGCAACTTATTTTACTGTAAAATATTTTACTTATTTAAGGCCTGGTAATAAGTCTAGGGAAATAAGAGCATACATGTTCCCCGAAGGTTTTCACTCATAATATGCATCCTCAAAATTAATCAAGCAACAGGGCATGATTCACTGTTTTCTCAGAGGAAATTGAAGGGTTCTTGGTTGCTTCAGCAACAATGAATTTTCTGGTACAGCAGATTTTCTGAGGCAGAGATGAGGTTAAGAGAAAGAGAAGATTTGAAGGTTAGTGGAAGAAAGGGTCTGCGAACAGTGGTGAGTGGAGTCAGTGTAGCTGGATGGTCAGGTAAGGTGTATGACCTTGGAAGGACCAATGCATTTCAGTGGAAAGTCTGAAGGCCCCACATGTTCTCCCCTACTATATAACCTTTGTCTGTCTTGCACTAGCTTGCCATGTGCAGCCAACTCCTGCTATTCTGTTCATCAGACTGTAGCTTTCAGGCTGCTGGGATGAGCTAAAATCTTGTGCTTTTGTGCAATCCCACTACAGAGGGAGGAAAGTATAGGGCGAAAACTGACAGGTGATTTCTCCATATAGACATGGAGCACACAGCCTCCATTCCTGGTATTAATAGAGGCAAAGGTGTAAATTGAAGTAGAGCCACCTCACACAAACATGCACTGTGACTCTCCCCTCAGTGAGACAAGAATCTCGCTTGTGCCTCGCTTTCCCACCTAAAAGTCCATTTGAATCCAACCTCTGCGGCACCCGCTCTTGGCTGTCCAGCAGCAGAGTGAGTAGAGCACGAATGTTTGGCCTCTGCTCCCACAGCCAAAGAACCAGGACAGAAAGCTGATGCTGGGCCACTTCTGCAGACAGTGAGCTCTGCAACAGTGCCACCTGTATTGCTGTCACCCCTCACTTTCCCACCTAAAAGTCCATTTGAATCCAGCCTCTGTGGCACTTGCTCTCAGCTGTCCAGCAGCAGAGTGAGTAGAGAATGAATGCTTGGCCTCTGCTCCCAAGCCAAAGAGCCAGGACAGAAAGCTGGTGCTGGGCCTCTTCTGTAAACAGCACATAGGAGGTCAGGATGGACTGTTTGGGAGGGAGTTGCGGATGTCCATCTTCTCGAGTACAGGCAAAGTCACTGGTCTGCCACTATAACATCAATTTTGCATGCATATTGACCTGGCTATATATCTACATGATACATATACATGACCACCATTAAAAAAATTTTGCAAGAAGTTGTGTTTTATAGAATACCTGACCTCACAATTGAAATGCTATTTCATCTTGATTTCAGGAAAAAAATACATGTTATTGGTGTTATGTATAACTCTGACATCAGATTATTAGACTTAGATGTTCTTGATCTTCAGAAAATTAAACTCTTCAGTTAAACTCTTCTTTTGGCTAAACAAAACATCATTTTATTGCCTGCATATAAACATGAAACTTACAATGCTGTCTCTCAGCAATGAACTTTCTGCAGAGAGTGAAGTTGTTCTGGTCTTTGCTGCAAGATCTAAAATAACTTTTATTCTGGGAAAGTTAAGAGAAAGTGAAGCCAAGAATAAAAGTTTTCATTTTTAGATTGTACAAAGTGTTCTATGGTAGGAAATTACGAGCATTATACTCTACATTTGATTTGTGAGATCTAAGTGGGGTGCAGGATCAAAAGTCAACTCAGCGAATATAGAATGGCACGCAGAGACAGTTCAGGGCTGTATCTTTTGCTGTTATGAACTGACATGGTTCTATTTGCTATAATGGATCTGCTGTAATTTATACCTATAGAGCACTGTCAAGTGCAGGTGACTCATTGTTTCTGTAATAGTTTGTCTACTTGAAGATTCTTTTCTTTTCTCTCTGCTGCAACCAGAAATGAGATACTGAAGTCTAAATATATCGAAAATTTGTCAATTAATCTGAAGCTTCTTGAAAGTCACACACCCGTGTCTAGTGAAACAGAATACAGTGAGCATTGTTCCTCATCCAGATCATTTCAAACTTATTTTGTGCTGTGATGAATTAATAATTGTTTGTCACGCCACCACAGATAATCCTGAGAGATAATGATTAATGTTGCAAGGCAGAGTTGGGATTATTTTGATAAATGTGAGTCTATATCTGAATAGGTATGTTTCAGAGATTCAAAAGTATGATCAGGTCATCTTTTCACACCACAGAGGAGTACCCGGGATTCATGAAAATGCTGTACCATAAGAATTAAAGCATACATGTTTAGAGATTGTTTAGGTAGCAGTGAAGGGTCAGGTACAGAAGTCTTATAGGTAAAAACAATAGCCTGCTTTTTGTCTACTTTTATTATTTCATATAACTGGTTTACCTATTTTTTTCCAGAAATGAAATATTAAATATTGCAATTTTGGTCTTATTCTCTCACCAAAACAAAATCAGTCCAAAACATCTGCAAATTCAAATAAGAAAAATAAAAAAGTAACATAAGCATAAGGTAACAGAAAGATCTACGCTGTATTTTGCTGTTGTAAAACCTGAAACTCATTTGAGAAACCCCTGCAGAGCTAGTTGGGGAGTTCCACTTCCTGAGCTCAGCTTAAGATGGGTTCCAAGACCTAATGTCCTTCAAAAGTTTTTGATGGAATTGGCATGTTTCTGAGGAACATTTTGTATTTCACTGTATTGGCATTTTCCAGAAGTAAACTTCACACCTGTAAATGTTTGACTAGCTCAGCTTGGAAGCTTTCATTTGTCCTTTGCTTGTACTAATTGTAAATTCTTTTTTCCCAAGCTTGTTCATGACCTGATTCATAATGAATATATTTGGCAAATAATATATATAGCAAATCCGAATTTATGAGCTTGCTGTTGGATATTTAAACCCAGTTTCAGTTAGGTATTTTGGAAAAACAGAATAGCATGAACACAGGAGTGAAGCCAGAGTCTTAAGGTTTCTTCTGTAAATGTAAATAACCAGTTGGTTTCTGTAGAAATTGCATCAAAGGCCAGAGGATGGGCCATGTAGTTGCATGTATCAATGTCGTAGTTTAAGCCCAGGTGGTAACTCAGAACCACGCAGCCGTTCTCTCACTCCCTCCCTCCTTCTTCCTCCCCTCATTCAGAGAAAGATGGGGAGTCGAATCAAAAGAATTTAACTCCCACAAGTTGAGATAAGAACAGTCCAGTAACTCAGGTATAACACAAAACCACTACTGTTACCACCAATGATAATAATGATAAGGGAAATAACATGGGAAGAGAATACAACCGTTCACCACCCGCCGACCGATACCCAGCCTGACCCAGTCAACCATCTAGCCCTTCCAGGTAGCTGCCCCCAGTTTATATACTGGGAATGACATGCTGTGGTATGGAATACCTCTTTGGTTAGTTTGGGTCAGGTGTCCTGTCTTTGCTTCCTCCTGACTTCCCCTCCTCCCTGGCAGAGCATGAGACTCAGAAAGTCCTTGGTCAGAGTAAGCATTACTTAGCAGCAACTAAAAACATCGGGTTTATCAGTGTTGTTTGCAGGATGAAAGTCAAAACCACAGCACTGCACCAGCTACTAAGGAGAAAAAATGACTGCTACTGCTGAACCTAGGAACTCTCCACCCCTTATTCCATACCATTCATGTCATGCTCAGATCCCACATTTTTCAATATATACCATCACTCTTGTCTCATATATATATATATATATATATATATATACATCCACACACACACAAAGAGGGAGATGTCATTCCTTAGTGCATGGACTAATCCCTATAAAGCTGAGTTCATCTGGTCTGTGATGTTGGGCTCCATCTCTGGTAACTGTCTTTCAGAGCAGGAGAGACGGTGTGCAGTGTTTGCAGTGCTGGATTGTTCCCTGCTGATGACACTGCAGAACTTGTCTGGTTGCTGCTGAGCTCTTCTGGTTTCGTCGAAGCTCATTCTTCGTTGGAATGATGGTCGGAGGGAAGTCAGGGCCTGTCACTGGTGACCTGAAGACATCTACTTGGTGGGCTATAAAAGTGCTACATAGCAGGCAACAGCATATACTTGAGTTCATTGGCTGCTTTCCCCTAAAATAAAACCCCCTTGAGGTGCACATCAGACTTCCTCATCTTCCGCATTAACCACCAAGTATATCCAGGTCCCTGAGCAAAAGCAATCTCATGAGTGGGTTTCCCTTTACCTGAAGCAGGAATAACCCAGACTGTCTTCCCCAGCAAATTCCTTATGTACACGACAGGAACTTTATCCCCTTCTACAGTATGTAAAAGTTCTGACTGGGCTGGGCCAGCCCTGTTGGCAGATCCTCTGGTGTTAACCAACCAGGTGGTTTTTGGTAAATATGTATCCCAGTGCCTGAAAGCCCCACCACCCATTGCTCTCAGTGTAGTTTTTAACAGCCCACTGTACCATTTGATTTTCCCAGAGGCTGGTGCATGATAGGGGATATGATATACCCACTCAGTGCCATGCTCTTTGGCCCAAGTGTCTATAAGGTTGTTCCGGAAATGAGTCCCATTGTCTGACTCAGTTCTCTCTGGGGTGCTCCATCATGAGCCCATCTATATGTTGCATCTCTGCCCTGGTGGCCTGAAGGGTCATGGGCCCACCGGACCAAAAGTAATTCACCCTTATGTTGCCAATCTAAGTCCATCTGAGCCACTTCAATCTCAGCAGCTCTATCCATTTTTTGGTTGTTCTGGTGTTCCTCAGTGGCCCAACACTTGGGTACATGAGCATCCACATGCTGTACCTTCACCACCAGGTTCTGCACCTGGGCAGCGGTATCTTGCCACAGTGCAGCAGCCCAGATGGGTTTACCTCTGCATTGCCAGTTGCTCTGTTTCCATTGCTGCAACCAGCCCCACAGGGCATTTACCACCATACCAGTCAGTATAGAACTAAAGTACTGGCCAATTTTCTCATTCAGCAATGTTCAAGGCCAGCTGGATGGCTTTCACCTCGGCAAACTGAATCGTTCTGACTTAGCAAACTGACAAGTTCCGCAACTTCTCATCTGGGACTCCATACAGCTGCCTTCCATCTCTGATGCTTTCCCACAGTACAGCAGGACCCATCAGTAAACAAGGCATATTGCATTTCAGTTTCTGACAGTTTATTATATGGTGGGGCCTCTTCAGCATGCATCACCTCCTCCTCTGGTGACATTCCAAACTCTTTGCCCTCTGGCCAGTCCACGATGGCTTACAGAATGCCTGGACGACTGGGATTTCCTATTCAAGCTCGTTGTGTAATTAGTGCGGCCCACTTACTCCATGTAGCATCGGTTGCATGATGTGTAGAGGAGACCCTGCCTTTGAACATTCAGCCCAGCACAGGCAACCAGGGTGCCAGCAGGAGCTGTGCTTCAGTGCCAATCACTTCTGAAGTAGCTCGAACCCCTCATAGGCTGCCAGTATCACTTTCTCAGTTGGGGTATAGCTGGCCTCAGATCCTTTGTATCCCCGAATCCAAAAGCCGAGGTGTTGACCTTGAGTCTCCCCTGGAGATTTCTGCCAGAGGCTGCAGGTAGGAGCATCCTCCCCAGCTGCGAAGAGCACATTTTTTACATCTGGCCCAGTCTGAACTGATCCAAGGACTACTGCATGAACTATCTCTCATTTAATTTGCTCAAAGGCTTGTTGTCGCTCAGGGCCCCATTTAAAATCATTCTTCTTCTGGGTCACGTGATAGAGAGGGCTTACAATCAAACTGTAATTTGGGATGTGCATTCTCCAGAACCTCACAGCACCCAAGAAAGCTTGTGTTTCTTTCTTATTAGTTAGTGGAGACATTGCTGTTATCTTGTTGATCACATCTGTGAGGATCTGGCAATGTCCATCTTTTATTTCCAAAAATTGAATCTCCTGTGCAGGTCCCTTGACCCTACTCTGTTTTATGGCAAAACATAAAACAGGATTTGGATTATTTTCCTCCTTTTCTCAAAGACTTCTTCCGCTGTATCGCCCCACACGATAATGTCATCAATGCATTGCAGATGTTCTAGAGCTTGCCCCTGTTCCAGTGCAGTCTGGATCAGTCCATGGCAGATGGTAGGACTGTGTTTCCACCCCTGGGGCAGCCGGTTCCAAGTGCACTGGATGCCCCTCCAAGTAAAAGCGAAGTGTGGCCTGCACTCTGCTGCCAAAGGAATTGAGAAAAATGCATTGGCAATATCAGTCGTGGTATCCCACTTGGCTGCCTTTGAGTTCAGTTCATACTGAAGTTCTAGCATGTCCGGTACGGCAGCACTCAATGGTGGTGTGACTTCATTCAGGCCACGATAGTCTACCTTTAGTCTCCACTCTCCGTTAGAGTTTTGCACTGGCCATATGGGGCTATTAAAGGATGAGTGGGTCCTGCTGATCACCCCCTGACTCTCCAGTCTACGGATCAGCTGATGGATGGGAATCAGGGAGTTTTGGTTGGTGCGATATTGCCGGTGCAGGGTTGTGGTCAGGAATGGTACTTGTTCTTTGACCTTCAGCAACTCCACAACAGAAGGATCCTCTGAGAGGCCAGGCAAGGTGGACAGATGCTCAATTTCCTCAGTCTCCAAAGCAGCAATACCAAAAGCCCATTGGTACCCTTTTGGGTCTTTGAAGTGCCCTCTCCTGAGTTAGTCTATGCCAAGGATGCATGGAGCCTCCGGAGCAGTCCCAATGGGGTGTTTTTGCCACTTCCTCCCAGTCAACTGGGACTGTGATTTCAGCCTCCAGTTCAGTTCACTCTTGGGATCCTCCTGTCACTCCAGAAATAGAAATGGCTTCCACCCCTTGACAGCTTGATGGCATCAGGGTACACTGTACACCGGTATCTACTAGAGCCTTATACTTCTGTGGGACCGATGTGCCAGGCCATCTGATCCACACAGTCCAGTAAATCCAATTATCCCCTACCTCCACCTGGCTGGAGGCAGGGCCCATCTAATATTCATCACAACACTGGTCACTTATGTCTTGTATACAGAGATTAGTCTTCTTTATCACAGGAGCTGGAGTAAACTCAGCTCTTCCACTCCATCTGGGAACCTGCTCAACTGAAGCCACAGCTTTCATCCTTGACCTTTGTTCTCCAATTCACACACTCGTTCCTCCAGAGCTCAGGTAGGTTTTCCATCCCACTTTCTCATGTCTTGTCCATGATCCCGCAGGTAAAACCATAGGGTGGCCTGTACCTCCTATATCTTTTCTCTTGAGCAGTAGGATGCCTTTTGTTACTAGCTGATATGTGGGTTGCTACACACGGGGACCTCAATAGGTTGTCTTTCAATTGTTTGAACTCCTGGGACAGTTTTTTCACAGCTGAAATAATGGAGGGGTGGGATTGTCTTTGAACTCTCAGAGCTGGCGAATCATTTAATCCGCTGTTGGTGGTACTATGTCATTCCAGGTTATTGCTGCCAATGAGTGGGCATATGATGATGGTGCATTCCGTGTAAATTTACGCCACATGTGTTGTGTACATTCGACTTCATCTGCATCTACGGATGCATTCCCAGCATCCAGCCTGTGATAGGTCATCTCTACAATGGCTGATTTGCTCAGAGACTGGATGCCTTTCTCTAGCGTGGTCCAGTTGGCCGAACGACTCATAACATTATCCTCGTGTGGAAACCATTTTTTTCACAGCTGCCAATAGCCACCTCCGAAGGCTGAGGGACCATTTTTCTTTTGCAATTGCTTTGTCAATTCCCCCTTCTCTAGCAAGTGATCCCAGCTGCTTAGCTTCCCTACCTTCTAGTTTGTGACCATCGGCTGGCCCCATTGTCCCAGCATCGGAGCAACCAGGTGATGATGTGCTCGCCTGGTTGACAGGTAAAATCTCTTTGCATATTCCATACCTTGCTTGAGGTCTGGGGTCGAGAAGTCACCACTTCTTCTTCTTCCTCTGATTCATGTAATAGTAACACTTGATCAGATGCTGTCCCGTGTAGTAAATGCATTGGTTCCTCATCTTTCTTCACTGTACAGGTTGCTTACTGTGCTGCATTCTTGCTTTTTCCCTTGCATACAGGGGCAACCGATATTGGCACGAATTGGTCCTCTGTTTTAGCTGCAGTGATTATCGCTGTGGTTGGAGTGGCTGCAGTATTTGTTGTCGGGGTTGGTGCAGCTGCTGTGCTTGGGGTTTGAGTGGCACCAGCAGCTACGCTGTCTGTTGCTGTCGGGGTGTGGGTAGCTGCTGTACTTGTTGCTGGGGTTGGTGTGGTTGCTGTGCTTGGAATTGGATTAGCTGCGTTGTCTGTTGTAGTCAGAGTTTGCGTAGCTGCTGTACTTGTCACTGGGGCTGGTGTAGCTGCTGCGCTTGGAGCTGGAATAGCTGCGCTGTCTGTTGCTGTTGGAGTTTGAGTAGCTGCTGTATTTGTCGCTGGGGTTGGCGTAGTTGCTGTACTTGGAGTAGCTGTGTTGTCTGTTGCTTTGCCATCAGATCCAGAGATATTTTTTTCCCTTTGAAGGTGCTGGACGGTATTGAACAGGGCTCTGTAAGCATAGGCCAAGCCCCAGCGCATTGCCATGATTTGTCCCTCTCTGGTATGACCAGGATGACAACATCATGGTGGAGTTCAGGATCTTGTGTGGTAGGACTAGTAGAACACCAAGTAGAATTGCAACCCTGGACTTTAGCAGGGCAAACTTTGGCCTTTTCAAGCAATTGCTAGGGGAAATCCCATGGGCAAGGCTGCTTGAAGGTAAAGGGGCCCAAGATAGTTGGTTGACATTCAAGGACTGCTTTTTCCGTGCTCAAGATCGGAGCATCCCGACACGTAGGAAGTCAAGGAAGAGGGCCAAGAGACCTGCGTGGCTAAATAGGGAATTGCTGGGTATGCTCAAGTGGAAGAGGAGAGTTTACAGGTCATGGAAGGAGGGGCTGGCCACTTGGGAGGAATATAAGGCTGCTGCTAGAGGATGTAGGAAGACAGTTAGGAGGACTAAGGCATCCTTAGAATTAAACCTGGCGAGAAGGGTCAAGGACAGCAAAAAGAGCTTTTTCAAATACATGGCAGACAAAACTAACACCAGAGGCAATGTAGGCCCACTGATGAACGGGATGGGTGCCCTGGTGACAGAAGATACAGAGATGGCAGAGTTACTGAATGCCTTCTTTGTCTCTGTCTACTCTGCTGCAGGCAGTCCTGAAGAGCCCTGTACCCCTGAGACCTTAGATGAAGTCAGGTCGACGGAGCGGTTTGCCTTAGTCGATGAGGAACGGGTTAGAGACCAGTTGAGCAATCTGGACATCCATAAATCCATGGGTCCAGATGGGATGCACCCGCGGGTGCTGAGGGAACTGGCGGAAGTCATTGCTAGACCGCTCTCCATCATCTTTACCAAGTCTTGGGAAACGGGAGAGGTGCCTGAGGACTGGAGGAAAGCAAATGTCACTCCAGTCTTCAAAAAGGGCAAGAAGGAGGACCCGGGTAACTACAGACCGGTCAGCCTCACCTCCATCCCTGGGAAAGTGATGGAACACCTTATCCTTGGTGCCATCTTAAGGCATATCAAGGATAAGAGGGTTATGAGGGGCAGTCAACATGGCTTCACCAGGGGGAAATCATGTTTGACCAATCTCTTAGCCTTTTATGAGGAAATAACACGGTGGATGGATGATGGCAGAGCGGTGGATGTGGTCTACCTTGACTTCAGCAAAGCATTTGACACAGTCTCCCACAGCATCCTCACAGCTAAATTGAGGAAGTGTGGACTGGATGATCAGGTAGTGAGGTGGACTGCGAACTGGCTGAAGGAGAGAAGCCAGAGAGTTGTAGTCTATGGGGCTGAGTCTAGTTGGAGGCCTGTAACTAGTGGAGTGCCTCAAGGGTCAGTACTGGGACCGGTATTATTTAATCTATTCATCAACGATTTAGATGAGGGAATTGAGTGTACTATCAGCAAGTTTGCTGATGACACTAAGCTGAGAGGAGTGGCTGACACGCCAGAAGGCTGTGCTGCCATCCAGTGAGACCTGGACAGGCTGGAGAGTTGGGCAGGGAATAACTTGATGAAATATAACCAGGGAAAGTGTAGAGTCCTGCATCTGGGCAGGAACAACCCCAGGTTCCAGTATAGGTTGGGAAACGACCTGTTAGAGAGCAGTGTAGGGGAGAGGGACCTGGGGGTCCTAGTGGACGACAGGATGACCATGAGCCAACACTGTGCCCTTGTGGCTAAGAAGGCCAATGGCATCCTGGGGTGTATTAGAAGGGGGTGGTTAGTAGGTCGAGAGAGGTCCTCCTTCCCCTCTACTCTGCCCTGGTGAGACCCCATCTGGAATATTGTGTCCAGTTCTGGGCCCCTCAGTTCAAGAAGGACAGGGACCTTCTGGAGAGAGTCCAGCGAAGGGCAACAAAGATGATTAGGGGAGTGGAGCATCTCCCTTATGAGGAAAGACTGAGGGAGCTGGGTCTCTATAGTTTGGAGGTAACTGAGGGGTGACCTTATAAGTGTCTATAAATATATAAAGGGGGAGTGTCACGAGGATGGAGCCAGGCTCTACTCAGTGGCAAACAATGATAGGACAAGGGGTAATGGGTACAAACTGGAACACAAGAGGTTCCACTTAAACTTGAGAAGAAACTTCTTCTCAATGAGGGTGACGGAACCCTGGAACAGGCTGCCCAGGGAGGTTGTGGAGTCTCCTTCCCTGGAGACATTCAAAACCCTCCTGGACACATTCCTGTGTAACATTATCTAGGTGTTCCTGCTCCGGCAGGGGGATTGGACTAGATGATCTTTCGAGGTCCCTTCCAATCTCTAGCATACTGTGATATTGTGTGATACTGTGATACTGTGAAGAGCATACAACCACTCAGCACCTGCCAACTAATACCCAGCCCGACCCAGCAGTGATCTAACCCTTCCAGGTAACTGTACCCAGTTTATATAGTGAGCATAATGTGCTGTGGTACAGAATACCTCTTTGGCTAGTTTGGGTCAGGTGTGCTGTCTCTGCTTCCTCCTGGATTTCTCTCCTCAGTGGCAGAGCATGAGATTCAGAAAGTCCTTGGTCAGAGTAAACATTACTGAGCAGCAACTAAAAACATCGGTGTTATCAGTGCTGTTCCCAGTCTGAAAGTCAAAAACACAGCACTGCACCAGCTACTAAGAAGGAGAAAAAATGACTGCTACTGCTGAACCCAGGACAATTAAAATGTTAGAAAGCATTTAATCACATCTGTTAATTTTCAGGTTCATAATTTGGTGTTAACATGTAATGAGTTACGTAATGTGTAGTGCTACTTGCACTGTGAAAAAATGTTTGATAAAACATAATCTAAATTGAGAAAAAAGACTTACAAACAGCATTTCTATCTCAAGTAGCCTCTTAATAAAACTGATATTTGTAATTCATAGATCTGCAATGACTAGATTGGGGAAAACAATTCTGATAGTGGGACATGTATTGCTGATTTTTTATTTTAATTTTTTTTACTCTTTTCAGTGTGCACCTTTCCTCTCTGTGTAGCTTTGTGGGTTGTGGGATTTTGCTGCTTTCATTTTCTCTTTTCCTTCATAGAAAAAGCAAGAGATACAACAGTTCAACAACACTCACTAAAATGAGGTTGTAAAACAAAATATTAGAGAGAGAAACTCAAGAACAGGCATAATATCTAAACTCACTGTAACAACGTGCGTATAAGCACAGCATTAAAAGCTGGGGCTGATAGATTGTCCTGACAATCTAGATATTGGGCTGGGCATGACACTGTATGTATTTTTTGTTTACAGTGATTTAAAGAAAACAGGTTTTTTAGTGATCAGTATATTAAAATCAATATTTTGTATGATCCTTGGCAGATAGGAAATTATGATAAGTAATTTCATTTTTATTTTAATATATATTTCAGCTATATATATAGTTGAAAAACATGGCTTCTGTATGGCAAAGTTAAGAGGTTTTCTTCAGGGGCTGTTTGCTTCTGTCGTTATAATGAATATGCAGATATTTTGAAAATGGACAGGAACAGTATTTGCTTTCTGGGACATTTATCTAGCAGTGATCTAGACAAAGAACAACATAAGTTTTAGAAAGAGTACACAAAGGATTCTGAATAGCATTTGGATGCTGCTCTGCCTGTTGCATTATATGTACATAGGTAATCCTTACTACTAACCACGTTGTCGGCTCCATGGCTCCCCTAAAGCTTACAGTTGTGAGAAATCCTTCATGAAGGGACTGTGGAGTTTTTGGAAACTTCTACATACCAGATAAGTAATTTACATTACGATGTACTTAAATTTCATTATATAATTAACAAATGTATGCTGTTTGGCTCTTCTCTTGTTGGCAAGCCTTTCTGCTTTGTTCTTTTTAGGTTCAGAAATTATCAGGTTAAACTAGGTAAGCATTTATTTTCTATTGTTTCTGAACATGTACTTTGAAAACTCTCCAGCTAGAGAGACTAAATGAATTCTAGGTACAAGAGTTCTCAGAGCTGTACCAAAAGCACTTCATTACTTAATTTACCTGCCATGCTCTTTATAAATAAAACACTAGATTTAATATCAAGTGTATCACATTGTGGGCTCTTACTCTGAATCCAGGGTGAACCTGTCTCTTATGATAATGTCACAGTTTATAACAAGAAACTCATTTTATAACCTGAAACTAATTTAATCTATCTTGAAAAAAACAACTTATGACTCAATTTTTGCATTTCAGGATTCTTTTTGTATAGTATGATGATGCTAACACAGCTTATTATTATTAATCTCATTTTGCTGTCTTATATATCACTATGCTATTTCTTTCCCAGCAATTTTTTTGTACTTTTTCACGTCAGTTCAGCTATTATGTTTGACAGATGAACGTTTTTCAGCAGATGTAATATATGAATCCATGTGTCCTGGGTTCAGCTTAAACCACGACAACATGTAAAATGTATCATGCTCTTTTTGGATATATTCTTGTCAGCCTCTTGAATTGGCCAGCTTAATTCGTAACTTTTGCTTTCAGCAACTTACCTGCTTCCCACTTTTGTGACAACAGAGTGTCTTCAGTTCTGCTGTAACCCAAATTATTCCCTAAAGTGTTTACTTTTTTTTAGTTCTGAACCACTTCTACCTTGCTTTGTAACTTCAAGAAAGCCATCTGACTAACTGCATATTCCCATTTATGCACTCAGATCTCAGCTATCTCAATTCTGCTACTTCTTGAAGGGCAATGGTGTTCCTTGAGGTACCTCACAACTGATGATATAGTGGCTCCCTTCGGTTTCCTGCATCCTGCGCAGCAATTGTATCAGTTCTGACTTTGTATACGAGTCACTCCAGGGTGATAGATGATGAAGTTTCTTCAGGTTTGGGGATTCTGGCATGGGTTTGCTTCTTGAGCTTGCTTCAGTGCCCGGGTACTTTGGATACCCCTGGTACTTTGGATACCTCAGGCTCACCTTCCAGTGTTGCAGTTCTCAGACTCTCACTTGCAGTGACACTGAAGAAAGAAACCATCAGCCTGCTCCTTGGAATGATAAAAACCTAACTGCAGAACTAAATCACGAGCATCTCAAATCACTTTGTGCACTCACTCTTCTTTGTTATTCTACAAGTTACAAGCTATTTCTTGTTAATTGCTCAGTGTTTTCCAATAGACCAACTTCTGTTACTTAGGTCAAGCTTTCTGTATTCATGACAAACCTGATATTAAGGTATTGAATCTTACACTGGAAATGCTGGGTAGTTTTACCTTCTACTTGATTTCAGATTGTCTAGCAGTAATGAACTCATTAGTTATCATAAATATTTACCATATCTTTAAAGCTGTCCAAGTTTATTTCACTTTCTACAAATACTTCACTTAAAACTTCTCTGAATTTGAATAGTATCGCCTATCACATAAATGGCAATTTTATCACTAAATACGTTGTAACAAACCTTGCTTTCAGGTAAGTTTTTGCTGGCTTTTGGAATTCAAAGAAAGAATAACATTTGCTGTGGTGGTTTGTGTAATCATAAAAAAGAAAGGTGCTTAGGTAACGTATCCTTGATTTTCAGGAGGGCAGAATAAAACTTGCCAGTAAATTTTATCTAAATTTCAACGTTCTGTTGGCTTAAAATCTCATATACATATCAACATATCAGAAAACTGGTAAACTGCAGTGTTGTCTCTAACCTTGTTTCTCTTGGTGTTTCTAGAACCATCCCCTCTCCCTTCTTTGTGTATGACCCCTATGGAAAGAGGACTTTGTAGAGCCAAAGAGTTAAGATTTTTCTACAACTTCTCAACTGGAAGATGTCACACATTTAGCTACAGTGGTTGTGGTGGGAATGAAAATAATTTCACTTCCAGAAAGTCATGTTTGAGGATCTGCAAGAAAGGTATGGGGAGTGATACTGCCACGGACTATCATAAGAGGTAAATGTTATACATGCTGAAATATTCTTGCAAATTTTGACAGCAAGTATTGGCCCAATAAAACATAATAGTTGAAAATCTTAGAAAAGTGAAAATGGAAATCAGAGCTAAAGAAAGATGTACAGTAAAATACAGTGCACAAGAACATAAGTAAGACAACTTGGCATTGGTCAGGCATATGAAGACTTTAGGTAAGACATGTTCTCTTTTTTTAATAATATTTCTTCAACACAAGACTTGCCTCATTTCTGATAATTTTGGATGTGTTAATCATACAGATCTAATCTCTCTTCATTTTAACTTTAGGATTCAATAAAAAAAAAGGTGAAAGAAGATTAATAAAAATCAAGAAGAAAAGAAAGAAAGAGTCAGTAAAGCCTCTGGGAGGGGAAATCAACCCTGAAAGAATACAGCTTTGATTTTGATGGAACTGTGAACTGAATGTAATTTTTGTGGAAATGTAAACTACTATTCACCTGTGAATGAAAGCCTTTAGTGTACACCTTTTAAATGTATTTACTGTACTTATTATTTTGATTACACTATTATTAAACTGCTTGTTTTTCTTATGTATTCCTCATTCATGTTAATAAACATAACCTTCTACTTTGATAAAGTCTTGAATTGTAGTTCAATTATATATACTTGTCAGAGGTGGAAACACGACAGAACAGACTGTGTGGGTGTATAACTCATGATTAAGAAGCAGACAAGATTCCAATTTACTTTATCCTAGTATTCTTTTTTTGAAATCTATTTTTGTGCTAAAGAAAGCAGAAGGCTTGTCAAAGAATAACCACTTGTCAAGCATGATAGTTTCAATTGTAGATTAAAAGATCTGTTGCTATAAATAAGAAATAGGCACTGGGTTTGTTTTAATAAGATTTATTTTAGGTTATGCAAGCTAGATTTAACTCCACCAAAGTGCATATAACTACACTATTGTAAAATGAGTATGAGATCAGAATTAACCCATCAAAACCCATAAGAGTGTTAAAGTTGTAAATGTGTAAAACAATGACAGATATTTGCAAAGATTTAAATGTGTATTTGTTGGGATCATTGATTTTTATCCTTGCTACTGAACTGGACACATGGCTAGCAAGTTAATAATTTACAGAAATGCATACCAAATTTTTACAAAGCCCAGAAAAAATTGTCTTCATAGAAATAAATACAGTTGCTTTAGAGATAACACTGTTGACTGAGGGGTTTATTTGGCTGGGTTTTGGTGGACTTTTTTAAGACTGACTTGAAACACTAGTACATCTTCCTGCCCTTCTCCAGGGCACCTCTCTGATCTTGGGTAAATCTTTGATGCTGAGATTATTTTTAAGAAAAAAAAAAAGAAAAAAAGAGGTGGTTGGTTTCCTACTAAGGCTCTTAGAAGCACCTTGCTGCTTATGAAACAAAAGACAGCAGGGTATTTTTGAAACTTCTTCCCTATCTTTTCTGATGTTGTAAATCTTTTTACAAAGAATAGATGCATTTGTAGACAGATTGCCTTGTGATCCCTGTATCATTTCATGGTAGTACCTCTCCTTCAGGCTCCCTCTTGGTCCAGCAGCTTGACTGCTTGGATTCAGCACCTACAAAATCTACCCTGGAAGTTTAGTCCTTTCTATCCCTGCATGAACCTGTCTGTGTGGCTGCCCCCTATTCTTCTAAGTCTCCTGCATGATGAGCTCTCCCGCAAACTATGAGGGTCTCCTCACAGCATGTGCTCAGTTGCTCCCCAGGACTGTGAAGTCTTCTCTTTCCCCGAAAGTGCTGCAGCTAGGGCAGGACTAACAGGTACTGCTCTCCCACCCCCTATTTGTACTATGCTGAAGAAACTTCTTGTGCATTCATGTTGTAGTAACAGTGACTAGACAAGTTAACTGAGTTGATCCCTTATGTCATTGTTGAGACAGCAAAAGATTTCATAGTTATGGCATCTGAACAGTACTTCCATTTCGACTGCCTAAAATGATTTATCTTTTAGGCTCACTCCTTAATGTACTGAGAATTGAGACTGGAATTTTGTAGGCTACATAAAAATTGGACTGATTATAATCAAAGATTTGATCTGAGTGTGCAAGCTCTTCTTGGTGTGTGTGCTTGGTTTGGCCACCATATCAGTTATCCAGCTGTCTTCCTACTGTGTTTTCATGTAGTTCTACAGTGTACTGAAGTAGTTTTTCCCATAAAAAGTCCAAACTACAGTGTGACCTGATATGATTTTCACCATCTCCACAAGAAGTTTCTTCTCTGCCCTTCTCCTTCATTCACTTTATTCCTGCATCTTCAATATCTGTAGGAAAACCAAATGCAAGCATAAGAAAAAAAGATCTGTGCATTTTCAAAGATAATTAAAGGGTGAATGTAGAAGGGGGGATAACTGAGCCACAGTAGAGGGAGAACATAGGGAGACGGCAGAATGGTGAAGGTCAGGAAATAAAGCTATGCTAAGGTATTACAATGACTTTACACCTCCTATTACCTGGAGTCCATTCATCTGGTCATCTCATTACAGAGCCTGCCTTGGTTGCTTTGGAGAAAATACACAGGGGACTGTGAGGTTTCTCCCACTTTGCGTGATGGGAGTCAACAAGTTGAAGCAGTTTTACAGAGGTTTGATGAGTTTCCACGTATCATCTGCCCTGCAGTAACTTGGTATGTGCTCTTAATCCATACAAACGGTGAAGCAAAATGTCCTTGAGAAATAATTCAGAGTCTTTTTATTAATTATTTACTTGTATGCCTTCCTTTTCCTGATTTTTACTTTCTATCCCCTGCTTCTTTCTTATTTACAGTTCATTTGAGCCAACTTTTGTCCCTGCATCTCCAATGCCTTTACTCTTTCAGATCTGACAGATTTATTTAGAGAAAATCTTTATAGATTCTACCTTTCAAACCAAAAATGGTAAAGTGGATGTAAGGATTAGGTTTCATAACTGTCTGCTTTCAGTTGCTTATCTTGAGGAAGAACTGAGTTCAAGCGAAGTGGAGCATACTTTTATGAAGCTTTTACACATGAACTCTCACTGGTTTGCTCGTAGGCAATATATGGCGGGGGAAGGGGACTGGTTTGTGCCACCGTCTCTTTTGACCCTGTCGCAGTGCCACAAGGCAGGTCACCTGTGGAATGCTGTTTTTATGTGGCTTTGCTGGGGGCACACAACACGTACAGCTAAAGATGTCCTCGTTACTCCCGGTACTTCCACCCGCTCCGCGGGACGCTGCCGCCAGGGGGCGCGCCCTGCTTCTGTGTTCAGTGGGCCTGAGGTGAGGAAACGGAGGTGCCGCTGCCGGGCGGCCCGGCCAGCCCGGAGCCTCCGTTCCTCAGTGGAACCCGCATCCCCAGCGGAGAGGAACCTACCACTGGTTTCCACAGCCGGGCTCGTCATCGGCAAAACCACGTGTATCCTCGGAGTTTCCACATGAGAACGAAACTGTGGTAAGTGGTAGGATGGTTTGTTTTTTTTAAGCAGGTCCAGAAAAGGGCAACAGAGCAGGTGAAGAGCTTGGTGCACAAGTGTGATGAGGAACTGCTGAGGAACATGGGGAGGTTTGGTCTGGAGAAGGCTAAAGCAGGACCTTATTGCTCTCTGCAACTGCCTGAAAGGAGGTTGTAGTGAGGTGGGGATCGGTTTCTTCTCCCAAGTAGCAAGAGATAGGACAAGAGGAAATGGCCTCAAGCTGTGCCAGGGGAGGTTTATATTGGATATTAGGAAGAATTTCTTCACAAAGAGGGTGCTCAGGCATTGGAACAGGCTGCCCAGGGCAGTGGTGGAATCACCATCCCTGGAAGTGATCAAAAATTTGGATAGCTGAGGCCCTTAATGACATGGTTTAGTGGCCGTCTTGGCAGTCCTGGAGAAATGGTTGGACCTGATGATCTTAGAGGTATTTTCCAATCGAGTTGATTCTATGATGCTGCGATTCTTTGCTTCAAGTACAGTTGGTGGAGCTCATTTAGCTCCCTTTGAAGGGCTCAGAGCCACCCTGGTTGTAACCCTGGCTCCTTCAGCCAGGAGGAGGGGGAGCTGAAGTACAGGGCGGGGGGGGGGAGGAAATGAGGTTCAGTGTCCTTGAAATGCACATTGCACTGAGATGCCTCAAACACCTGTAGAGTAGGAGTAAGAAAGGTCCAATAACAGCTATATAAGTAGAATATAAGACTTTGGAACTAAAATAATAATAATAAAAAACCCACACATACACACAACTCTACTGAACTTGACATGGCAAATCAAACATGGACCATGCAATAAATATCTACAACTGATTCAGATGCTTGTTCTTGAACACATGTGCTTAGCTGGAATACATGAGTTATTTCCTAGGTTACTGTATGTTAACATACCATGTGGTAGTCTATACCCTAGACCTAACTATCTAACATACTGCAACCAGGCTCACCGCTGAGGACATACCACTACCTGATGGGACACTGTTGATTTCAGAGAATTTCCGTTACTGTTCAGAATCAAAGCTAATCCCTGGTTTATATCTGTTTACATAGCCAAGACTAAGTTTAGAGTGCCAGCTCTTAGTTCTTCATTGATTATAAAACTAAAACATTCTCCTGTTGATGTAAGATCCTAGAAGCATCAAGACTTGCACATGCTGAATTACTATTAAAGTCATATGCTTGCTGTTTTAGTAACACTATAGTGTGCTTTCACAATTTGTAATGTCCAGTGGCGATATGGATTTAAAGTATTCCTGCCCCTCTTCCAATTTTTTTCTGACCCTGGCTTGTGGTTTTCAGTGGCCTTCATGCAGTTCACGGCATGTTACACAAATGTTTCTGCTGGTAAAAAGAGCAGATGAGCATCAGGTAGTGAGAAGCAAGCAGAGTATTTTACCCTGTTTCATGAGCAAATGAAACGGCTATATTTTGGATGTGCAATTAGGAAAACACACCTTTGGGAGGTCCCTATGGCCTCACATAAGGAGTGCTGTGTCACAGGTGTTACTATTTGAGTTCAGGGTATGCACTCAGCAGCTGCTTGTTCACTTGGAGAGCACAGATTCTGCCTATAGCACAGGTGTCAGTTGTACAAACAACAAGTGATAAATGCTCTCAAAGAAACGTTTTCAGGTCCTGATGCAAAATCCTTTGAAGCTAGTAGAAAAACTGTCATTAAATTCATTTTGTCTTCAGTTATGCCAGTTTTCAAATTGGGTAGCTTATACCTGTGCTTTCAAATCACTGGCATTTAAAGAAATGTAACCTAGAAATCTGTGCAGCAATATTCCTGCTGTTTTCTTTCTACCCTTTATATTTCAAAGACTTACTTAAACACAGGGTTTGGGTGTTGTTTGCTTTCTTGGATATAAAACAAAGTGGTACTTTAAATTATGCACTTGCTTTAATCTGAAAACCTGATTCTGACCTTTAGTGCAGAGGAATGAAAGCCTCTCTCTGTAGTGTTTTTCAGCACTTACATTACAGAGCGTAATGCAGCCCCTGTGGTTTGCTGGCAGAGGTAGGCCAGGTCAGTCATACTGAGGTGGAATTTGTTCTGCATAGAGGTCCGAGCGTATTCATTTCTCTGTGTCTTGTTCGAAGAGCAGGATGACTCTTACTGCCTGCTACATGCAAAGACAGGCCCAGTGGTCTTCTCTCTAAGGGAGCAAGCGAGTCTTTCCCGATCCTGTTGCATAGCGCCAGCTTTTACTCGGAGTGGAGAAGCTGCCGCCAGACTCCGCAGAGGAAGACAGGCTCCGGCGACCGGGCCGCCTATCGGCCCGGTGCCGCCTGTGGTGCCAGAAGAGCCGGGCTTCCTCGGGATGCGCCGTTAACGGAGGGAGCAGTGAGGGAACGCAGTGTACAGGCGGGGTCAGGGTGATGTCACAGGAAACGCTGATGTTACGGGGCTGCCGCCGCCGATCTGCGCTCATACTCCGACGCGCTCCCGACGTAGCTCTGCGCAGCCACCGCGCTCTGGAACGGTTCGTACCCAGCGGGAGGAGCAGGCTGTCGGAACCTTCTGAGCTGGCCAAGGGGAAGAGAAGGAAAGAAACATCTCCTTTCTCCCTCACTGGAAAGGGAAACAGAACTGATTTATCTGAAACCATCTCTGTGCAAACTTTGTGAGGTGAGTACTAATCAAAACCGTTTCATTATTGTCCCGGAGGACAGTGTTTTCTGTGCCATCTGAACGCATTTGTAGTTACGCACGTGTATATGCTTTTGCATTAACCTCAGCGTGTTATGTGTAATTTGCAGGGAGAAAGGGTGAAATGCTTAGTTTATTTTTTAGGGAGTGAAAAGTTGAGCTGATTTTATAACTAGTGTTATATCGTTTAAGAAGTAATAAGTGATAGGTAGAAAGGGACATGAAAATACTTAAATCTTAAGGTATAAGAAACTTATAGGATTTTGTCTAAAAATTCTGATATTAACTAAACAGATTTCTGTCTTTGCAGCTGGAGAGAATTAGAGAATCGGTGGTTAGAAAAGGGTCCGTAGGACTCATTCAGGACAGCTGGAGCTCTTTCAAGAGAGGCTGAACTAGGTGATTAAGTGGTATAGATTTTCTTACTGAATATTCCTTTAATCTTACTGTCACTGTTGTACCTGAAAGAAGTCATACTCGAGTTATTTCGTAATTGGGTTTTGTGTTGTAATTGCACAACTAAGATAAAGCTTCTGTTATGTCTGGACTTTGTTTGCTAGAGAAAAAGTTTTGAGTTTGAAGCTTGTACACATGCTGGGGTGTTACTGTTAAGAGTTCTTTGGGACAAACACCGAAGTTATATATTGAAATGTAATTGCCCACTATTTTGTTTCCCTGAGAAACTATTGAACAGTGGTGTGTGATTCCGTGCCTTCCAGTGTCAGTTGAGAGTCTTGCCACTTCCTCAGCTTTCCAAAACAAATGTGATATCTTCTGGTTTTACACATACAGTTGCATTACTGAGATTGCTGCTTCTAGCCATTTGCTTGTATGCATGTAAGCAATGGATCTGTAGAATCGGGAAAAAAAATCTTCTTTCTGAAGGATAGTTTAGAAATAATATAGGCTATAAATTACACTTGAATCTGCTCTACAATGATTTGTTTAGTCATCCATATAACTTACAGGGTCTGAGATTGGAATAATAATAGCTGAGTTTTTTGTTCTCTGCCTTAGTAAATTTATGCCAGATACTTAGTGTCAGATTTTGCTGCTCTTACAGTTGTGCCAGTGCAGGTTTTTCTTGTCATATTGGAGATCTTGATATTAATTTGCAGTAATAATGCATTTAGCAGTTTAAACCTGTTTGGATCAGGGATGTGCTAAAAGCCTGATTGTTGTGCTTTGAATCTGAGGTCCTTTCAGTGGATTGGAAGGAGACACACTAGATCTGCATAAATATGAGTAAGACCAGATCTGAATCCATGTCTTTCTTTAAAAGTCCCCATGCTGCGATGCTGTCTGAAATTCTCAATTAAAAATAGTTTGTATTTTCATAGTATGAACCTTTGTAGTCTACTTAAACTCTCATTGACTTCACTGCATGTAGGGCAATCCCAAAGTCTTTATACGACTGAAAGTCTTCAGCACAAAAGGTAAATGGTGATATTAAATCAAAAAGATGACACTTGGGAGAGAATGCATTCATGTTGTTTTAATGATCAGTTCAATAGGAGCCACTGTCTTCAGAAGTATTGCAGCAAAATGATTTAGATACTTACGTTCTTCTCAAGTAACTAGTTTGGGACTGCCCACATAAAGTGTCAGGCCATACGTGTGTTTGCAGGTTTGATGCCAGAATCTACATTATTTGCAGATTAAGCAAAAACAGTGGCAGGATAGCGATGTAGAACAGTGTGATTGAACTTTTTAGCAGGCAGCACTGAGTACCTGAATACACAGTGTGCATTGCAAGTTCAGGAGTTACATGATGTGTGTCCTGTCAACATCAAATGTTACTGTGCTCTGAATTCCTGATCAGCTGGAGTTTTGCTCTGCATCAAGAAATGTAGTATTTGTCCCTTTGAATAGGCTCTTTCTGGTACAATACAACTGTTGAAATCCTGGCCCACTGAGAAGCAGTGGGATTTTTTCCACTGTCAAAAGGGCCAGATATTCCTAAATGTATATATTTTTTTGTTGAAGGAATTATGCATACATCACCTACCCAGTTGCTTGCATCCTGCAGTTTATTGACAGCTGTTTTTTTTATAACTTATGCAATTTTTGAATGCTTAGGTTGAAAACCACAAATCTGCATGTCTCATTCTGGGTGACTAATGTCTTACCTGACCAAATAAAGGGGCTTACTCTGGGAACGCAATGTTGTTCTGTGGGCTGTCTGGGTAATGCAGTCTAGGTTTAGACTAGGGAAAGATTAAGAACAAAGAAAGCTGAGGGAGGAAAGCACACATGCATTTCCTTCACCACCAGTATACCTCTAACTTAATTCTGTGTTCTGTGCAAGCAAGTTAATCAGCTGCTTCAGATGGCATTCTTGCATGTACATAGCTTGCTGTGTAGGATTGGGCCCAAGAGTTCACAAAATCATATGTATAAAAAATTCAAACCAGTCCACAACCATTTGGAAAATACTATTGCTATCAATGTGTTTTTAATAAAGGTATCTACACAGTGATGTTTCAAAAGTATGTATGTAGTGAATACATATATATATTCACATATATATGTGAATACATATATATTCACTATATACATACGAAAGTGTATATAGTGAATACTGAATAGAAGCTATTTATGGAAGTAATTGAAAGAATTTCTCCAATGAGAAATCCAAGACTACAGTTAGGAAAACAAAACAGAACTTCTTTTTAAGAAGTTGATCCCATCTGTTCCCAATGTGTTTATAGTGTTCTTGATCTGCTAGCAAAATTCCTTCTGTGTTTCTGATTAGCTATCATTCCTATAGGGTGTGTATACAATATTGGCATTAACTCAGTGTTATGGTCATCTCTGTTATAAAGCTCATGTAGTCATGGGTTTCGTATGTGGTGGTTTCCTTTGTTTAGCTTTACAGTTGTTGAAAACAGTCTTAGTGGCTCACATAACTGTTTTGTTACTGGGAAATATTGTAAGTCTTTGGTGTAGCAAATTGTCAGAGCTGTGGAATTAACTATATTCTTGATACTACTGTGTCAAGGAAGGAGTGAATACTTCTATTGCTAAAACTGATGTGGGTTGACAAGTAACTTCAAGCAATAAAAGAAATCTGAAAGTGTGTTTGTGTATGTATGAAATCTGAAAGTTTGTGTTTGTGTTTTAGACATATAATGTAATATCTTATTTCTGTGTACGTATGTGCAATATATGGAGGTCTATACAGTACTGATTTTTATTATTCCTAACATACCAACTAAAGTGATACACATTTTTAAAAAGACTTTCAAAGTAAATTAGTCCTAAACCTCATCCTTTGTTTAGAGAACTGTGAGTCATGAGTGTTAATATTTTAAATTGAATACACTTGAATGTAGTTTCCTTTTAAATATTAAAAGAAAAAGGAGAAAGATTTCCATGGGTTTTCATAACCATTTTTTTTTTCTTCTTGCACTCACGCTGGCAATTCTGATGTTTTCAGTGTAATACACTTGCACAAAGGGCAGCAAAAATTAGCCTTTTACTTACTTGTTATCTTAATGGACAGTTACACAGCCAGTGCAGTACAGTATCAGATCCTATTGAATTTGTTTCCATTATAGCTTATGTTTTTAGCAATACTTACTCTTTTTGCCCTATTTGAGAGTCTGGGCAAAACTGAACTGCATTTTCCGAGTTTTGTTTTCCAGTTATCTTTCATGCATATCTGCCGTAGTCTCCTAAGCTTGTTTATACTGTTTACATTTTCCCAGCAGTCATTTTTTTCCTGCCCTAGTTCTGTGCACTTTCAGTCATTGTAGCAGTATACACTGTCCAAAAGAACAGAAGTGATTTATTTAGAGTTTCTTTTCTTCAGAAAACTGAATTTGAAATGTGCTTAACTGAATGTAATGCATTAAAAAAAGACTTTCCATGAGAGAAGCAATGTACTCATTTTAAGAAAAGAAAACAGATTTTCAGCTGGTGTAGATTTGCATGTGCCTCTGAAGCTGTTACCTCTTAATATGGCATATATACCACCAAAGGCTTTTGTTACAGTTTTGGCCACTATTAAGCTGTAGCTGACTACTAAGATACTAATTGAATTTTAGAAAATAAAATATTGTTTTATTTCTGAATATATGCCTGGATCATGGAGGCCTTATTTAAAAATATCCCAAACAAAATTAGCGACAGACTTTTGTTTAATGAAGCCTGTCCCAGTCTGACTTCCCATTTAATACCAAGGGCATGGGGCAAAACACAGTGATGAGTGGGGGCTTATTTAATTATTCAAAGCAGCTACATCATATAGTGTCATATAGTTAGCTGTGTTTAGGCAGAATATCTTCTTAGTTCGTAAAAACTGTATGTTTTCCACGTATTCTTTGATAATTCAGTGCTTTAAAACTGCACAGCCTTGATGCTTGTATGTGCATACAGTGTCACTCTTTGTATTACCATTGAGATTTTCCCCTTTGTTTTCTCACCCACTTCAGTGGTAAAATCTTGGAAATTAAAGTTAATAATTTTTTTATTATTTTAGTAGTGGCAATACTGGTAGAGTTTTATTAAAGCAGAAGATGTACTGAGAACGCAGTATATCAAAACTAATTCTTTTAGGCTGTAAAAATGTATTTATAGTAATATTATCAGAATGGGTATTGTTTGCCAGTGTTGTGCTCTGCAATCCTTCCTAGATAGAAACTTTAAAATACATATTTCGAAAGTGAGTAAAACCTTTAGTCATCATCCTACTTTCCTCTGTGTTTGCATGTATGTGTTTACTTACTGCCCTAAATGAAGCAAAAAGTAGGATATTCTGCAACCCTTTATTACTAAAAGGGTGCATTTTTGCAATGATTATCCTGAAATGTTCTGTAGAATGAGGATATCTGCCCTTTTGTTTCTGTTAGTGAAATCACTCTGTGGATTAAATAAGGAACATTTTGCAAATGGTGATAAATTTGTTTGGGAGGCGAGATGTAGAATTTAGAAGTCTTGTTCTAATACATCTTTCCAG
This sequence comes from Pezoporus wallicus, assembly GCF_028554395.1. Taxonomy (NCBI): domain Eukaryota; kingdom Metazoa; phylum Chordata; class Aves; order Psittaciformes; family Psittacidae; genus Pezoporus; species Pezoporus wallicus. The sequence continues at coordinate 398,701 of NW_026641049.1, read as the reverse complement.
GATGACTTTTTGACCATGCAAGCCTTTTTCAAGTTTCTTTTTCTGATGACGTGATTTAACAGGTAGTGTTCATCAACCTGCATTTCCCTTTGGACATGAAAAATGACACAGAAGTTATTGGACTGTACAGTGCTAAATTTTACTCATGGGTGTCAATTCTGAAACATAAAGAGCTGGAAATCAGTTGAATATTGCCTGTATTATATTAAAAATTACTTTTATCACTTTCTTCGGGAAACAGAATTATTCTTTTTGTCAGTGGAAATTCTGTTTACACAGATAATGTGTTTTCAGTTACGATGAATCCAAGGAGGTGATGTACACTAAGCTTCTGCAACTGAACACATTTACTCAAACAGTCTACATACTGTTCTCTGTTTGAATTAGCTAAAATTGACATGATACAAGACTAATTATCCAAAGTTTCACAGTAAAAATATTTGGAGAAGAGAAACGTTTTCATGTTTCACTGAGTTGCTAGGAGAAGAAAGTCAATGCTGTGGGTTTTTTGGGGAGGACGGGTGGAAGGAAAAAAGTCTTACTGTGCAGAGTGTTTCTTTAGGGAATGTGTTTGTTGTGTTGTGGTGGAGTTTTGCATGAGTATATAACTCCATATTCTGTGGATTCTATGTTGTGTGGAATTGGAGCATGACTGTAAAAAACTTGTGGGTTTCCAGAGGGGATTCTTGTTTGTTTCCCCTACCGTGTTAATGCCGCCTTGTACTAAAACAAAATAGCTCAGCAGGCAGATTTGGAAGGCCATCCCCAAATACAAGTCTGTTTTCCAATAGAAACATGTTGATTTTTATAAATACACGCATGTATACGTGCATTTTTATACCTGCATAAATGTGTATACATATATTTTTTACATGTGTTTAGATATTTTACATATATATTAAAAATCATCCAGTCACAGACCTTGAAACCTCAAGCCACTTTGAATAATCACATTTCCTTTCTCTCACTTCTTTCTCCTGTTTAAGCCCCCATCCTGTTCCATTTTTGATTCTGTTCAACTTCCTTTCCTGTGATGACTCTGAATGAGTCACTTTGCCAGGCATTAAGAATGTGGCTTGACAATATTTCCAAAAGCTTATCCTACACTGGCTTATGCAGATGAAATTAACCTCTGCCTTATCCTTCCTCTCAAAGAGAAACGTCTTCACATGTCTAGTTTCTTGGAAGGAGGAGGTGGGAGTGAGAACCCTTTCCATAAATGACTATAATTTATATTGCTCCTAGTCATCTTCCATGAAGAGGAACAACAGATGTGTGTACTGTAAGCAGAGTATCATGACTGGTAAACTTTCTTAAATTGATCTAGCATTTAGTCAGGAAAAAGTTAGTTTAAACAAGTTCAGGAAAGCCAAATAAAGGTCCTTTCCTGAGTGCCACTCAAGTATTCTTTCCATGGCCACCATTCTGCATTCTTCATTTTTTTTATTAAATATGTTGTTTATTATATCATAATACATTGAAGGCCACCAGGATTGTGCTTTTTTTTCCTATGTAACTAGCAGCAACTGGAAAAAGCTAAAATGCTTAACACTAAGTAGGCACCTGAACAATGAATGAAATTGTAGCCTTTCTTGTGGTTATGTGCACGCCAGTGTAGTATGGGATTTGGGTTGGTTTGTTGGTGTTTTTTTGGTGGTTTTGGTTTTGTTTTTTTTTTTTTTTGGTGCTGTTTGGGTTTTTGGTTTTCCTTTTTTCCTTCCCTCCCCCCTCCCTGTTTCAGAAGCATTGAGTAAAAAGAGATTGGGGGGGTGGGAGGGAAATGTTTCTAATCTGTTAATCATGTATGTACATCATGAAATAAAAACCTTTCTGCTGAAGACAAACAGGGAAAATTATAGTCCTAGAGAAGAATAACTTTGGAAACCAATACAGAAATGAGAATTAAAAACTCCCACCAAGTTAAGCACTGCTATTCCAGTGTTCTCCTCGCCTCACGGTGCTGGGGAATCTTGTACTCCATCAGCTTTCACTAAGGGAGATCAGAAAGATTATATCCCGTCTATACTTGTCTGCCTGTTATGTCATAAGTGTAATTAACATTAACACCAGTGAGCAAAGTAGAAATAGCAAATTTATTTGCTACTACAGTGTAGGTTTTATGTAAAACAAGAGTAATGGTTATAATTGGAACATCAAACAATTCTGTCCTGAGTATACTCATTGGATATTAATTTAAATTTCTGTTTGTTTTTTTTTTTTTTTCTGTAAATGCTTCATTTCTTGCTAAAGGGGATGATTTAAGCAGTCTTCAAGTCTTGACAGTGTTATTCTTAGATTGATTGTGGAAGTCACAGCACGGTCTTACAGGAGCCTTTTGTCTCCCCACCCCACATGCTGTATGCGCTATCTCAGCATTTGCAGAGTTCGTAGGAAACTAGGTGGAAAAACATCATTCAGATGTTTTTAACCTTTTAGACTGAACCACTGAGATAGCTTCTGGGCCTAGGTCTTGTTTTCTTCTTCCCCAGTTATCTCAGAAGGGATTGTAGAGTTTTTTCTCTAGTGAAGATCCCTCTTCTAAAAACTATGCATGCAATCCAAAGCTAGAATTCAGTGAATGCAATTTAACTGGACACTTTTTATTTAGAGCTACAGCGATCAAATAGCCTGCTGACAAGTTAAGCTTTTCCTAGAGTCATGTTACAGCCCAGTGAAGGACATGGCAGTAATTCAAGGTTTGTTGAAAGGATGGCAAAATACTTGCAGGGGCACTGGAGCACCAGAGTATGTCAGTGTATACTGCCATCCTTAAGGTGAATTGCATACAGTTAGGTGAAGTCAGCACCTAAGAACCCAGATTCAAAGCAGACTTTAGGGTCTAATTGCAGTAAGCTTTCAAAGTCAGGTTAGGAAAGGGGGAAAGACACTGTTGAAATACATTTTGTCCAGTGAAGACAGACTGGCATGATAGACAGTTATCTGTAATACCTCAGCTTCTTCAGGGAATGCGCATTTGCCAAGCCAGAGTGTTTGAAAAAAGCATTATGCCACACAGGAATTTGGGATGTCTTATGCCAGAGGTTTGTTTTATTTTATTTTTAAAATTTCTTCAGCCCTTGTGTTTCTTACATTTTCAAGCTGTTATATTTTTAAACATTTACAACTTTTACACAGGATGGCTGTCCAACTCCTTCTTCGTTGAGCACCAAGTAACAATAAAACTATGAAGTCTGGTAGCAGGGAAGATATAATGATGGAAGGAATGAGAAATGCACAAAGAAAATAAATCTGAACCTCAAAATGTAGTTTCCATAGGAAAGTGAACTGTGAACAAATCATGAAATAGAATGATGTTGCCTTTATCATGACCTCCTAATTGCAGAGCCAAAGCTGAGTCAGGTGTCCTGTGGCCAGTCAAAAGCCATTTCTTAACATACATAGCCACTTGGATAATCTGAAAAATTCCTTTAAATGGTGAGAAATCTGTACGCGGAGTTGTGTGTATGACATGAATTCACAATAGTGTCTATTCAGTATTTGAATTTAGCAACAAAAGCAGATGCCAGGTTTCAATACATAATCTAGTTAAAATGCCAGTAGCTGTGGTGGTCAGTTAGCTTACTGTTTCTCACATGAGTGAAGGTGAAACATTCAGTTGTCACACATGAAGATGCTTATTACTACACCTTCTCTTCACCTATAAAGGGAAAGGTTCTTCCTATTTCTGCTACTGTGGTATGATTATAAGACTCAATGATCTCTCAGAAATGAAGCCTTTGATTTTCCTTTTCATTCCCATTCTTCATGTCATTTGTTGTCCTTCATAGATAAAATGGTTCTTCTGTTTTTCTGCGTTTACAAATCCTTCAGACATTTATGGGTAAATATTTCTCTCTTCTTCAAGTTATGCAAAGATGTGAGGTTGTTTTGTAAGGCTTCACATCCAGTTAACAGACCGCTCAAAACTTCTCTCAGTGTGGCAGGGTCTTTCTGTCACTTCTGTTATGTGGCATGATTTGTGCACGTGCGGTCCCACATCACATTGGTTCCTTTGCTGCCATGCATCCGCTATTAAAAAAAATGCTGAATGAGAGTAATAGAGAGGAACAATGGGCTATTACAGGATGTTCAAGACAGGGTCATTACAGTATATTTTCTTGTGCAGTCTTGTTATAAACAAGCTTCATATTTACCACCTTGTTTCGTTTGTTAGCACCCTATTGTTAATAAGTGTTGTAGGGCTACTAACTGCCCATTTTCTAACAAAGCTCAATTTGATGAAATACATTCAGTATTTAGAATAAATTTATGTATTTTATATGTATTCAGTATTTATTTATCATTATTGATAATGAGTAAAAGGGCCAGGAAATTTTTCACTATCAAACTGCAAATTAGCTCTGGCATACTTAGCAAAATGAAATCACAGTGGCTTAGGATGGGCTGTTGAATCTGAAAGTCTAGGTAGATCACTTAAAAGAAAAACATTTTGCTTTTGAAGTTGGAAAAGAAAACAGCTTATTCACAGTGCTGCTTTTTGACATACAGGGTAATTTATATTTTTTTTTTCCCATAATTTCCAACACTTGGAATCCAAAGGGTCAGTTTGATGTAAATGGTGAAGATAAAAAATAGCATCTAGTGGGCTTTTGAAGCAACTTGGAGTGTTTCTGTGATGTCTGATTATATTAACAATTCTCTAGCTGAAGGACACCCACTAATGGGCACAGCTGAAAACATTTAAGATTTCCAGCTAGTGTGAAATAAGGAGTTCATGCAAGAGGAATCAGTCAAAGTTGGGATGGGGATTCAGTGGTTAGTAGAATAGACTTGAATGCAGTCCACAGGGAGTTGGGATGCTGCTGGAAACTGCGTATGTTTTCAGCATTGTATGAAAATCTCTCAGTCTTTAATCACATCATTTTCTTAGATGTAAAAATGGTCTTTTTTTTTTGTGTGTGTGTGTTCTTGGAATAAACATAATTTTCAATACTGGGATATACTTGTGTAATCTACCAAATGGAAAACCAAGGGTACTGTAGGTCAGTTTTGATGTTAGCAGAACTGTGAGGCAGAAGTCTGACAGCTGAATATCCTACAGCATGTCTCAGGGACACAACAGGAATATACATGTGAGAGTCTGGTTCTTGCAGAATAAGAAACGTATTAACTGACATGAAGCAGATGAAATTTAAGCTAATGCTACTTGTCAAAAAGTTTTTAAAACTGTACTGCTCTTATCCAGTTTGAAAAATGGCTTATTGGAAGTGTTAAGTACCAGCTATTTTTCTTTAGCTCTGACTCCATTTTGCATTTGAGTTTTCAATCCTACAAAATCCTTGAAGTCACAAGTAGTATACTCTATGCAGTTCCACATACTTAGTGAAATTATATGGATGATAATCAGAGCAAAAAACAAGGCCATGAGTTTGCAAAACCAGCAGTGATTTAAAGGGGATTACAAATGGACAGGGGAAAAAACCCTAGTGTTCAGCAAGAAAATATTGGAAAGAAGGTATGTGTTGGAGAAAACATCTTTTGTCCACTGTGTCCACGTTACTACTCCTTTTGAAAGGTGTGACAAAGAGGGTGCTCACTAATTATTTACCAGCTTAATGTTATTTGTATCCATTTAATAAAGAATATCAATATATGGCTTTGTATAAGAAGGGGAGTGTGTACTGCTTAATGTAAAAATAAAGCAGATTGGCAATATTTCTGTCACGTTGACTAAGCGTAATAGTTAATGTGTTCCTCACAAAACACCACATGAATAATGTAAAAAGGTGACTCGCCCAGAAATCATCTTCTCCCAGTAGACTTTTCAGCTTACTTTATCCTGATAGCATGAGGGTATGTTTATCAGAAGACCTGTTTTTAAGTTGCATGTCTTTCAAAGAAGTGCAGGATTTACATGTGAATATTCTAGTTATGTGATCATTTGCAGGAATGTCGCTACCTCTATTTTTGTATCTAGTTTTAAGGGAAAGCTAAACTAAAATCAGTCTTTTATTCCTTCCAAAATGTAGTTGGTATGTTATCGTTAGTGATAGAAGGTCCCTTTTCACAGTCTTTCAGTGAATTCACCATTTTCCTTGTTTGTGTAAGGAAGGTAGCCTTTGTAACATCTTGTTTTATTTATCAGCCATATCTGTAAGCTGCAGGAATCCTGTGTGTGAAGTCACAACACAGTGCTCAAGAAAGATACATGATCTTTATTAGAAAAACCATTCGGTAACAAACTGCATAATGCTGTGACTCCTGTAAGGTGTTTGTTTTAAATAGCAACAACTAACACTTTTTTAAAGTCCTCTTGTATTCCCCAAAATTCAGGCTGTACTGTACTGTGCATGGATAAGAAACGGGGAGAGAGTTATTACTGATCACTCTGTAAAGTTCAAATGCTTCTGCAGTTCCTACTCTTGTGCTGGAATTAGAATCAAAGTGCCAAAATACTATAAAAAAAGGCTGCTCTTGCATTATTTCTGACAGGCTTATAACCTGGGAGTATCTAAAATGTCATCAGAAAGCATGTTCTCGTGAGATTCCTGTCCGGATTTCCAGACCAACTAATGTAGAACCTTATCCAAAAAAAGTGTAGATACTTACACAATCACAGAGTGACAGCAGAGCTTTTGGTTGAGTTTATTTGGTGGTGTGTTTTTGTTTTGATTTGATTGGTTTGTTTCTTTTTGTTGCTGTTTGGGGCTTGGATTTTCTTTTTCTTTTTTTCTTTTTTTTTTTCCTTCCAGTTCTTGTCACTTTTTATATAATGATTTTTACAAAATTTTAATCTCTCTTCTGTTTTTTCACTCTTCTCAGCTTTGTAAGAACTTCCTTTGTACTTTTCCTTTGTCGATGTTTTTTTATTCAGATTGATCATTCTCCATTCTTTTAGATGTAACTGCCATTTTTGTCTCTTTAAGTACAGAATGATGAGAATTTTGCAGAATGAACTATAGAACCTGTACATACTTATTTTCTAATTATGACTGTATCACTCATCAGGAGATGAACCTGTTATTGGGTGGATATTATTTAAGAAATTTTTTTTTCTGTGCTTAGTTTCAGGTAGATCTAACAATAAGTTTGCATGCTACTGCTGTGTCAAATTCTCCTTACTAACAAATCTTTGCCAGTTGTAAATGTTTCATAGTTTTAGACACAGTCAGCTGCTTCTTAATACTACTCTAGAAGTACAACTTGTGCAAAAATAATTCTGGAAAAGCTCTGTATTAAAGAACTGGCCACCATGAGCAAACAGCTTGTTTGCTAGACAGTATAGATGATACAGTTGTCAGTGCTATTGCTGTGTTAGCATTCATCAGTAGTTAATTCTGTTGCTTGAACAAGAGTGCTCAGAGACCATGTTATCATTCTAGTAGAGTCTTGCCAAGCAGCTGGTGCTGTTTCTTGTGGGTTTTTGTTGTTTGTTGTTTTTTTTTTTTTTTTATCTTGGGGAAGTAGGATAGAGCTCACTGGAAATATTTCTCATCTTTCACTGGTACAAATCAGTAAGCATAATAATTCACAGAAAAACACACTTGACATAGATTGGCCATATGGACAAATACACATTATGCCACCACATATTGTGGTGACTCTTGTTTGTGGTTCCTAGATTCTAAAATAGGTAAACCAGGAAGATAGGTGTGGTTTAAGTTTTATTTATAATATTAGCATCAGTATTCTCTTAAAATACAGTTTGATGATCGTGTAAATTTAAATTAATTTGCCTTTTAGGAGGAAAAACTTTATCTGTGTGCTGAATATGAGGAAGAAATCATTGGTCAGCACAATTTGTGACTACAGAATATATTTGTGTGCTGTTTTAGAATTTATTTAGTTTTATGTATTTTCCCGAGGAAGAAGTATTTCTCTAGCATTTATATACTGTTGCAGCTGCTCTGAGGAAATATTTGCATATAGGAATAGTGTTGATAAGATTTCTCTATTAGATGAGAGACCAGTGAAAAAATACTCACTCTGCAAAAGGAGGGGGAAATCCAGCTCTTGGAGGACTGTTAGTGGGTTTTGCATTCAGCAGACCTGTGCTGTCGTGTTTGTATCGCTTTCAATTCAGGAAAAATTAATGAATTTATTTCTGAAATTAGATAACTTATAACTTATTAGATAAATTATCGTGCCTCTGTGTACTCTCTTAGAAAGTACATTACTCTGGAGAAACTTGCTTGTGCTTGGAAGAACATGAAGTATATAGAAGGCTACATGGCTTATTGAGCTATGCTGCTGCTTATTTGGCGAACTGAATTTGTTCATCAATTTCCAGTACTTGGGCTTCAGCCTTGGCACCCTCCCACCCAGGCTAGTATAAATTTGTGAAGGATTTTTCTGTCCATTTAATGTGCAGATCTGCTGCAATAAAAACAGCATAGTGGAAACCACATGCTTACAAAATAAGTCACATCAGAGAGGACTTGCTACTAATAGTCTGTTCTCAAGTTTGACACAGTTTAGATGTGTGCTTACATTTGCTGGTAAACTTAATTCTGGTTTTCTTTGCTCGTAATGTATGAGCTGGCTCCTGGTGACTGCACCTAACTGAGTAAGTAGCCTGCTTTTTACAAATTTTAAGTGGCTATCAGATAACTTCTATAACACAAGGACCAGAAATTTTCTGGCTCAAGCACTTTCAAGGTGCTGACAGCCTATATATAATCATATCAGATATTCATGCCATGTTTTATACAGATTTGTACCTCACCATTAGAGCTATAATTCAAGAAACGTAAAAGCGATGAACATGCCAAGTCTCCACTGAAGTGCAAGTTTTTTAGACATAGCGAGATTGAGCTCTCGTTGCCACCGTTACCGTCTCTCCAATCCTGATTTTTTTTTTTTTTTTTTTTAATTTTTTTTATTTTCCCCACCTCTTAATTTTTTGAAGTTTGGCTTCACAATAGATTGCTGATAAGACCAATTATTGTTGTGGAAACAGATGGTTTTGATTTATTAGCGGTGACATTTTGTTTTCAGGGATTGAAATATCACAGAGATAGATAGTATATTTTTGTAATACAACTCAAGCTCTTAATTTATTTTGGAATACTTAATGCTGTTTCACACGTGTACTTGAACTAGAACCTTTACTCTCAAAATGGAGGATTTCTTATCTTGAATCAGATCTAGTCCAGTGAGCTTTACTGTCTTTCTTTTGACTTCTGTATGTACCCTGTACATGGTGCTACCTGAAATAAAGGGGAAAAAAAAAAGAAGTGTATGTTACCTTAAACTGAATTTATTTCTGCAGTACTTTGCTAGGGACTGAAAGCGGTTGAATGAAATATTTTTAGTGTTTATGCAAGCTATATGCTGGGCTATATAAAGTAACACAGTATTTTTATAGTTATCAGCCATTAATTCTGTTGACTTCCTTCTCCTCCTACAATTAGCACAGAAGGGAAGGCATGCTTGTATTTTGTTTACAGACTTGAGTTAGCACCATAATTTTTTTTTTTTTCTACAGTTTACTGGTATTTAATGGTATTTATCATAATGACAGATTTCATGTTTGATAGTTAGGCAGTATGCTTGTTAAGACTGCAATTCTCCAAGAATGGTAATAAAGCTTGTGTACAAAGACCTTTTAAGTATCTAGCATTAGTGAGGACAGGATCAGTGTGTACCAGCTACTCTTAATCTTGCTCTTTCCTACATCAACACAAGTAGAGAATTGGATTAATAATGTGAGCATGAAGCATTCTGCATTTTAATAATTTGTGATGCCCTCAATATGGTTGTTAAGTATCAGTGAATGTTTTCCCTCATGGTGGCATAAGGGCCAGTGGAGCATGGAGAAGAGTAAAAGGAATACTATCACAGTTACTGTAACTAAGAAATTTTTCAAGGCCAGGTTGGACAGGGCTTTGAGCAGCCTGGTTGTGTGGAAGGTGCCCCTGGCCAGGGTTTAAGGTTCCTTCAACCCAAACCATTCTGATACTGTGAAGAGTTATAATTACCCACAGGCTTCTCCTGGGCCAAGAAAGCTGATAAGCCACAGAAGCACTTAATACTGGAAAAATGACACTGAGCAGGCAATTTCCCAATGTCTGATCAAGCTGCAAGGACAGAAGCTAGTACAGGGAGAATGATTAGTGCGTGAAGACTTGCATTTGTAGTTGTCTCAACAAGTCTGCCTCTGCAGTTAAATCAAGACCCCAATCCAAATTAACTGTTGGATGTAACGAAAAAAAAAGAAAAAGTCTAAGAAACAGTTTTTCACAGTTTTAAACAACTGGTAGATCTTTAGCGGTGCTGTGAGAGCACAATTTATCATGAGAGATAAACTTTGTGAAAAGTGTTAAGACTTGCTTATAGAAATCATAGATTTTTATCCTTTAAACAGTTCTGTCTTCTTTTACAATTTTAGTACAAAGAAGAAATCATGTGGAAATAACACTGGAAGTTATTGAAACATTGCATCCTTTGGACATAAATGCAGTTTATGCTGCTGAAGGACAAAATTCTGAAATCCACCGCTCAGGTAATAGCTTTCTGCAGTAATTCCTTAGTCATCACTATCAGATGTAGTAGGTATAGCTAGGACAAGGAATGCTAACAAATGTTAGGATGTAGCAGCAAATACGTCATAACAACTTTTGCCAAGAAACAAATCCAATCCCGCAGTGATCAGCTCCACCTATGTCACAGTTGTGTGGGAGAGAAAGGATGTTGCTTAGAGAACAGCATTTGAGCTCTTTTATGGTAGAAAAGAGAAGATACATAGGTTTTCAAAGAGAACTTAATGTAAACCAGCTGAGTGTTTTAATTTTGGTTTGGTTTTGGATTCTTTTTTTTTTTTTTTCCCTCCCCTGAAGCCTAGAACAGGATAGGATATCACAAAGGAAATCCCGTATTATTCTGGTAAGGTGTGAAGTACAAAAAATATGGAAGTGATGTGTGGAATAGACTTTTTGCAGTCTAATCTTTGAAAGTGTAGCTTTCAAAGCTGTCTACCTGAATATATTGAGACATACAGAGTAATTTGAAATCACTGTTTAATTGTTACAGAGTGGAAGCCTATTACTTAAAGTATAACATCTTTCATAAATAAAATATTTTTAACAATTAAAATACAGTTATTTGAAGGCTCCATAAGCACACAGTGCGCTAATGAATGGTGTTCATAACACAATTCACACAGTTTTGGCTGTTGGAAGCTGTATTGTGAGGCTGCTGGCTGGGACTCAGGATATCCCTTAGTGCTTTCAGAAAAATCTCCTGGGCCTTTGACTTCCAGCTGAGGCCCATGGAAGAGAGCTTGGGCAAAATTTAGTCCTAGAACAGCAATGTGGATATATTTGCTTGCTTTCTGGTTTTGTTTTTGTTTTTTTTTTTTGTATGTTAGGTCCTTTCAGCTCTTACATGGTGAACTGTTCAAGGTACTATCTAGATTTACAACCTGGTCTTATTTTAGCGAAGTATGGCACTTCTTGAACATATATTTCTTTGACAAATACTGTGTCTACAAAGATATCTTTCTTTCTGGAAGTCGAGCAGGGCACTGGTGTACTGCTTTTGTAAAATTATACCTTCAGAGCTTCCATCTTTAGGGCTGTTTGGCAAAGCCCAGCAATGTCAGCTGCAATCACAGAAGCAGCTTAGCTCAACAGATAATGATACTTAAGTAAAACTAACCTTTGTTGTGAAAGGATGTCACCCTTTCTTCCACCTCCTCTCTGTACTTCCAGCTCATTTTAATCTTTTGGTCACTTAAACTTTGGGAGGAGCCTTTTTCTGCAAAAATAACTGTATTTCTTCATTTGTCCATGTATCGGGTATACGTTAAATAGAACCAAACCAAAAACCTGTGTAATCAGAACAAATTAGACACAGCCTACAGTACTCATCTGCCATAGTGACTGTAATAGATTGCAGTTGCTGGAAAATGGCACAAATTGTATTTGCAGAGTTCTTCCAGCTGTCTTCTGGATTCTGACATACATGCCACGATGATGTTTTGGCTCTTTTGGGATCTCACCCAGGCTTTTCATAGTGCTCTTCTGGCTCTTTGAGGTGTTTCTCTGAAAATTTTACTTGCCAACTGCCCTTTCTTTGCAGTTTTTGGAGGTGGCCCAGTCTTTAAGTATGACCCTCTTCTCAAACGACCTTTGTTTTTGACTTGTTTTGATTCCTCTCTGGGCATGTCATGAATTAGTGACTTCTGTGAAACTGCTAGGAAACCCAAAACAAACATGCTGAGCATTTTTGAGTTTTCACTAATTTTTTGGTTTTGTTTTTTATTATTGTTTTTTGTTTGTTTTTGTTTTGTTTTGTTTTTTTGTAGGTTGGTGGTTGGTGGTTGTTTTTTTTTTTTTTGTATGGATTAATTTGTTGGTCCATGTGTCTGTCTGTGCCCCCCCCTTTCTTCTTGATCCTTGAGCTAAACTGTTTATACGGAAGCTGTTAATAGGGGAAGAATTTGTCATGTTACATGTTTGGGGTGGGATGTGATTACCCAGTGCACAGGCATCTGCCACTGCCAGGGAAGCCCAGCAGGTCTGGCTGCCTGTGTACAGGATGCTCCAGAGACATTGGGCCAGGTTTGGAAAACTTCTCTATACCCTCAGGTATCTCAAAGGATGACAGGAGACTATGTGGGGGAAAGGGAACTTAGCCTCTGATCTTTATTTCTCTCATTATCTATGCATGTGAGGAGGGCTGGGAAGATGCAGGATGTATTCCAGGTTGCAACCATGATATAAATGGAATTAATACTGGGGACTGATTATGCTACTAGCATTTGTAGAAAAATCAAAATGAGAGGCATACTACTGTTTTTGCACTTTCTTCAGTATTCATGTGTATTGTTCACCTTTTGCTCTTGTAAAAGATCAATGGAAAAAAAATGAAAGGATAATTAGCTAGGCAGGTCTGTTTCAACTGCACCAGCACATGTTGTGAATGTCCCCAGAATATTTTTTGAACAGTTAAATTGTTAACGGTGCTGGTACTTAAAAAGCTGTAATTTGTTTCTGAAGTTAACAGCCTTTCAGTTCTATTGGTTTCGAGTGCAGAGATTTGAGAAATCTTTGCTATATTGCCACCATTATGAATGAATTTCACCAACTAAAAGCACTGTAGGGTTGTTCACTGTTAGTCTGAAAGAGTACTTCAAAATCTAAATAAACACTAGAATATTATGTTTGCAGCCTTTTAGAATTGATACTCATTAATGATCATTATCAGATACTAGTTTTTGAAGCTTCTGTGGAGATTCACATGGATATCCAGCTCTGACCTATTGTGCACACTGTTTTAATATCAGCTGGATACTACTTTATGTTGTGTGATTTTTTTTTTTTTTTTTTTTACATTTTTAATTTAGGAAGGCATTCTTTTTCAAGTAATAATCTTCTTACAGTTCTTGTCCTTTCTTAACATTCTTGTTTGGCACATGTTTAACAGGTCAGTTTACTTGTTCACTGTAGTTAGTTCTGGCACTACAATTGTATAATTAAAAACAATAAAAAGAAGACTGAGTTTGGTGGCTGTCACCAGGTGATCACTTTAAAAGTCAAGAAGTATTTAAAACCTAATGTATTTCTGGTGCTTTTGTTTTGTCTGGGTGCTGTAGAGGAGCATTCAGGATTCTCATTGGTCAGGATGGCTTGATTAACAGCTGTGATTTCTTTGTGATTATGTGTCTAGCAATAGATTTCAAATGCCTCTTAGGGCTTTATGGGAGAAATGAAGGAGTCAGGAAATAAATGTGAAAGATTGCTAGTTTGTTAAGGTCGGGTGTTTAAGTCATATTTATTAACACCTGTATCTTGCAGGTGATTGTTAGTAGTGAAACATACCACTTCATTACACTTTGCTACAAAGTAGGTAGTCTTGAGTTACCAGTTGAAAATTGCTTGTACATGATGTGGAGGTATGTTTGGTTGGTTATTTGGGTGGGTTGTGTAGCTGATATAACTGACATCCACAATGTTACTATATGCAATTTAATCTGTAGGGTAAATGCTCAGAATGGGTAACAAGATTAGTAGAGGGATAGAGCTGGATGCAGGAGGTCACTTTAGGTAACAATTATACCTTCACAGTAGGGGAAGAGCCTATTTTGTATTTCTTAGGTGAAAAAAAAATACTAAGGTAGATTGTCTCAAGTAACTCTTAACACTGGGTATTTCTTGCGGGCGATGTTCCTCTAAACTTGGCATCTAAAGTGTCTCTAGTAATACCACGGACATTAATGTCCAAACTGTAGCTTCAGAATAGATTTTTGTTCGAAGACTATCTTACAGACAAGTACAATTACAGGTGAAAGACTGGTGTAGAAAATAAATGACTAATAATCTATTAGCAGAAATATTTATCTTTTCCTGACTTTTCATTTGTCTGGATTTTCTTTTTCTTAGCTCAAGTATTTTTACTCTCTTTTTTTTGCAGTCCTTTTAATGACAATCCCAACAGATGGTAAATCCATTGCTAATTGCTGAGTGGGTATTTAAACCCTGAATGTGACACAATGTGCAATATGGTGATGGGCAAATCAGTTAAATTCTGTCTGTTTTGGATAGTATTTTTGATTATCTTACTCATCTTCCCTTTATGTTATTTCTTGGTGCTCCTTTGTGGCCTTAAAGGAAAAACTACATTGAAGGTTTTATCTATTTTTTTTTTTATTTGTTTCTTAGTTATAAAACTGAAGCTTTTTTTCTTCATACTGCATACATGTAATCATTCTACATTTGGTAGCACTATATAGTTTCAGTAGCTGTCTTGGCTCCCACATTTGGATTAGTCTGAATTTCACATCAATTTGGTGGTCTGATTTTCAACAGTCATCCTCTTTGTAATGTCTGACCCTCAGAGATGACCAACCAAGAGTTCAGATCTCCGGGTGATGGCCACTTCAGTCTTAAAGTTCTCTGTTCCTTAAAAACACTCATCAAATGATCGTTTCTCTTCTCCAAAGCCTTGTAAAGTGGTGTAACAAGACAGCCTGAGGATTGTTCATGACCTCAAAGTTAGTAGTTGTCTGATAGCAATGACATGGGAATAAATTCACTTAGTCTAGTGGTTGCAAATGATGTGTACTGAAATCTCAACTTCCTACTGAATTTGAATCTGGGAGATGATATCTTTCAGAATAGGACAAACCAAATACAGCTGAAGTTGTCAGTGTCCCCCTTGGCCAGAGTCTTTATGTAATCTATTTTATGCTTTGCTTAGACAAATCAAAAAGTGCTTTGCTGCTTAGTCTATAAAATGTGTATACAATATCCAGAGTAATTAATGCCATCATTAAAATACCACTAGTTCTGGAATGATGTACAACAGCTGCTTACCAGTTCACAGTCAGTAAAGATTTGAGACATGCGAAGAAGGCGTAGAATAAAGATGTGACTATCCTCATCACTGAGCAGTTATAAAATATGCTAGTGCAGCAGTTGTTTTCTAATACCCTCCTGAGAAAGGGAAATGTATTTGCTGGGGAGGCAGGGGAACCAACTAAGTTTTATTCCTGTAATATTTTTTTTTCTTTTGGAAAACCTGGAGATTTTAGCTGATGACATGCTGCCTGTTCTTTGAGTGTTGTAGGCCTGTAGCAATAGCCAAGTGTTTTTATTTCTATAAAACTATTTGCAAGGTTAGTAAGATACGTACCTGTTATGGGATTCATTTGCCAGCAAGGCTTGCATCCGTTTAATAATTAGTAAGAAATTTTATGTCTGCTCTTGGCCCAGTTATG
Organism: Pezoporus wallicus; assembly: GCF_028554395.1. Lineage (NCBI taxonomy): Eukaryota > Metazoa > Chordata > Aves > Psittaciformes > Psittacidae > Pezoporus > Pezoporus wallicus. Next base: position 383,019 of record NW_026641049.1, on the reverse strand, counting down.
TATCTCACTAACAAAGCACTTGATAGTTCCTTTGGAAAAAAGGGAAAATAGGTGTTCTTACAGCTTCAGAATAGAACAGAGTTCTCTCTCCGGCATATATATATGCTAATTAATTGAGAATATCACATTCAGTACTTCCTTGTTTCAACAAATATCCTGCTCCATCAACAGCGGGAAGAAGCCAGTGCAGGACAAATCTGGATTTCACCAAAGGAAGCTTGGCATAAGCTACCTCGATAGAAATAAATGCAGGAGACCTTTTTGTTTGTTTGTTTCTGAATGGTTCCCTTGCATGGAATCAGTTGGGTGATGTTGTTTCCGTTGGCTCCAGCAATGTCAAGGCCATTGATGATGAAAGTTTTGTACTGTTTTTTCCCCATCGCTTGGAAAATTCTCTCTTCCCTGCCCTCACTCTCCCCCAGCCAGATCCCTGCCAAGCAAGCAGCTGTGAGCAGAATTTCTCAGCAAGATGAATGTCAAGTTTTGCATGCTCTGTGCAACAGGATACACAAAGACAGCTTGGAGAGGGTAACAGTTGAGAGGGGCAAGTCCAGCCTTTCCGAACAAAATGTGTGCACATTGTATGGTTGAGCCTTTTAAGGCATCTTATTAAGTTAAAAGGAGCGGGAAGGAATTAAGAAAAAAAAAAAAGGTATGCAAAGGTTATTTTATCATAGTGACTTCTGGTACCTCAGTCTGAGGTAAGTAATGCCTGAAAGTTTGATGTCTAAGCCTTGCTATTAAGGGCAGTTAGCAAAGCGAGTGAATATGAGTACCACAGTTGCATGCGAGACTCTGGCAGACCAATGGCAAGAGCTGGTTTGTAGAATTACAAACTCAACTGAATACTGTTTTAACTTAATTTTGATAGATGTTATCCTTGTCAAAGCTTCCCATCAAATTCCATGCATTTTGTTTCTGCCAGGGATTTTTTTAATGGAGTGTGAAATCAGCATGAGAATTCTATGAGGATTTTATTTCTCCAGAAAAATAAATGCAGGATGTGATTGTGCAGATAATAGATAGCTATATTAAAGCCACCTAATATTTTCCATGCTTGCGTGGAAATTTTCAATTACTTGCAATTTTACAAGCTTTAACTGAGATTCTCCATGTTTCTGCTATTATTTTAGTACTTTTACATTTGAAGGGGAGATAATATGCTTAAATGTGTAAATGGCATACAAATATCATCTATGTGTAATTCATAACCATAATAGCTGTGCTTGATTTTCATTCCTCTGCTGTAACTATAGTACTTGTAATATTTTATTACATTTGGTATGTATATTTAATTTTCACAAAGTACCTTGTCCATGTGAGACTGAAATTTATCAAGGCAGTGGTTGTGTGTCCAATTTATGTAATATTTTAAATGTTCATGGTTAATAATTTTTTTTTCTGGTTTGTAGTCAGGTAAGACGGTGGAATACTGCAAAAGGAAATGGAAAAGTCTGGTTGTAATTAAAGGAACGCTAATTGGAGCTTAGGGACTGTGTGTAAAATACACTAGTCTTTCCCACGGCCACACCCTGAGCATATGATCTTCAACTGAATTCATGGAAACATTCACACTGCTTCCTACAGACTGCAGCTGGCGCTGTCTGTAAAATCTCTGCTTCACAAAGAGTAGAGGATTTTAGTTGATAATGTGCATTGATACGTTCATTCTGCTGCAGTGTTACTATACAGCTGTGTGAAACAGATGGAGTGCATTGTAAAAAGAGTGTAATGTGCAATGCAATGATGAAATGATGCAATAATATCAAAATCCTAGTAATGATCATCTTTGCAGTCCTCATTCAGAGGATGTGAAATAGTGCCATGCTTGACAGTCAAAGATTGCATGCCAGCTAAGTTGTTAGATGACCCACTAACTGCTTTTGGTATTTCAAACTTTTAATGTCTTTCTCAGCAGCACAAGCTTATCAGGTAGAATTTTTCAATGGCACAGAATCGCATTTCTATTAACAGCATAAAAATATAATAGGATGTCTACTGAAATATAAGGCGAGTTAGACCTGGAAAACCAGTGCAGTTTTCAGCAGTTGTTAACCTCTGGTATTTCAAGAAAAGAATTAAGACTTGCAAGAGACAGTTGATGAACAAATTTGAAAATTAGAAAATGGTTAATTGGGACCTATGTTTATAATTTCAGGTGGAAGAAACTTTATGTAAGTGGCGTTTCAGAAAATATATACAAACGTATTATTTCAGTTGGTGCTAAAGATTTCTACTTGGATACTTTTGGACTGAAAGACTGTCTTCATGTAAAATAGAAATTATTATTTTCAAAGTAAGCACACATTTTCAAAGGTAATTGATAAAGATCATCGCATAAATGTGTTCTAGTTGGCTGAACATGGCATGAGTTGTCCAAATAGCCATCAGTGCCTTTTGGGGGATTTTATGCAGCACAAAAAAAGTTTGAGATCTCACATTTATATTGGTGCCAGTTGCTTTTTGTTCTCCACATACACTTTCAAAGCAGAATGAGGGCAAATACCATAAGAGAGGTTAGTGTAGTTGCTTGGTAGCAGTTTGCTTCCCATTCAAAGGATTTAATTTCTCATTTTGTTAAGCTGGTTAGTTAATGGCTGTGATTCTGTAATTGATTTTTAAACTGACAGCAGTTCTAGCAAAACAAGTGTTTTTTCACTCCTGAGCACTTCAGTCTGTGTCAGAGTTGTGCATATTTCAATATTCCTGTGGGTGTGGAGGAAGCTGAAGGGAATTCCCATTTAAAAGACTTTAAAACATTGATGGCTGATATTTTCCTTAATTTGTCAACACTAATGTTAACCCAGATTGACAGAAAATTATGTTAATTTAAAATACTGGCTGTAGCAATATCTTTGTACATATCTTCACTTGAAGGAGATACAGGTAGAGGATAGAGAAACCTGTGCCTACTGTATGGCTACCTTAAGATGATTTCTGCAGCTAGTCGGTGAGGAGGAGAGTTACATAGAAGAAGAAAAGATCTAGCTATAAATGTAAATACAATTACTTTGACATTTTTGTGTTCTTCATCTGTCCTTTGAGTATATGCATCCATTTCTTTGTGTCATTAGAACTTCACAAGCCTTTACTCCCCTTCACTGTACTGAGTATAGCCCCTTGGAAGTCAAGACGACTGTCTGTGTGGGTCTCAGGAAGATGTGCATATACCAGCATGCAGCTATAGACTTTAAAAAATATATGGAAGGTAATTTCTTTCCATGCTGTTGAGATTAACTTTTAACTACTTCTGATTTTAACTTCCTTACTTTCACAAACTCGTTTATGGCAAGCATACTCTGTGTGAGTCCAATTTGAAACATTTGCTGCCAAATGCCATTTTAGGAATACGAAAGATGAAAAAACATAGGAAAGATGGGAAATATCTTTAGCTAATTAAAAGCAAAGGAAAAAAGCTTCAGACCACAAGAATTCAAAATGTTGGTTTTGGCTGCTGCTTGTTCTTGGCTTTGGCTAGACAATGGATTAGTAGTTTTGATAATTTAGCACAATATAATAAAATTGTCTAATATTCAGAGGGTGAAATATTCCCGACCCTGCACTTACAGCATATGAAATTTTAAATTTTAAGGGAAATGTTCTGAACTGTGGTGATTTAGGCTGACCTGGTAAAGGCTTTGAAGTAACTGGTGATTTATTTTGTTTAGAATAAGTATACCAAGCTGAATTTTTCTGAAGCTGCCTTAAATTTACCTGATCTTCTTTGGAATAGTAATGTATGGGAAATATTCCATGGGAGAAAATGTTGATATTTGACATGAACTTCCCATCTGAAATTTCATTTTAAGCCAGGTAAAAATTTTTGCTGATGAAAACTTTGGAGATAGTTCTTTGTATTATGTTTAAAAAAAAACAAAACACCACCACCACTCCCCCCCCCCCCAAAAAAAAACACAACAAAACCAAAAAACCTAAAGATAAGAAATCCAATGCAAAATCAAAGACCATAGTGCCTCTGATATTTCCATGGACACTTTATCTATATTTGGTTCATCAGTTCTGTTCAAGTCATTGACCATTGGTGAACCCAAAGTTCTGATGCAGGAGCTACAGCAGCAGCACTACTGTGTTTATGCTAGCAGAAGGAGTTCCCTTTCCTGGCCACCTGCTCCCTCCCCAACCTGCTCAGAGTTGCTGGTGTGGCATGGTCCGCCTAAAAATAATTTTGTAAAATAAATCATACTTTAAAACTTTATAAAAGTTTCTAGCTGAATGAGAGCGTGTTTGTGTAATTTGTGTGTAAATATTCATATTTCTAAATGCAAATCTGGAAGAAACTGATGTAAAATCTGTGAGTTGCACGGAATATACCTTACTGCTGAACTGGGTTGGGGCCAATGAGAAAAACGTTGAGTGGTAAGCTCTGAAGAAAAAAAAAGCCCCATTCTCTCATCCTCATTGTGTTGTTCTGACCTTGAGAAAAGTCTTTGAACTGTGGAAATACTGTTCTTGTAAAATTAGCATGTGTCACTGAAGAAATAACAAAAAGCTTTCAAAACTCGGCCAGCTGAGAAAATTACTTCATGCAGTGAACATTTTCACAGAGAAACTTTTGGATCTCTTTTAGGTCATTACTTGGTGAACAGCGTCAAAAAGTGTCATTCAAATGAAAATACTCTCGGAAAGGGATGCTCAGAGCAGTAGTCGCTCTCTGCAGCTTTAAGCAGCAGTGTCTGGGGAAAAAAGCCCTTCAGGCATCTTAGCAAGGGTCTTCATACAAGTGTTAACGTCTGTTGATGAACTCATAAATTCATATGGCCATTGTTTCAATTCAAAACAGTGAAAATTTTGTTTGGAGGTGGAGAAATCTTCTTTGGAGGAATATGGAGGAATATACCGTATTTTTCACATGTGTCATAGAAACATAGAATACATCAAGTTGAAAGAGACCCATAAGCATCAGAGACAAACTCCATGCTCCTTGCAGGACTACCTACAACTGAACTGTATGTTTAAGAGTATCATCCAGTTACACTTTTGTTACCATTATCAGTGAGTGCATACTGAGGAAAGCAAGCGGGAAAACATTTTTGTTTTCTCCGAAGTGGGGTATGTGATTGGGGTCTTCTGTTACCTCCTTTAGAGTGACAGCAAATAAGTCAATGTCTGTTCTCAGTTAAGGGCAGTGCCCCACACCCCTCAGTGTTTTCTGAAAGTCTCTCCTAAAATCTGTAAGACATCCACTATTTCTGATATGCATCTGAAATGAAGCAACAGAATTTATGCTCTGGAAGGAAGATTCAGTAGCTCCAGTGGCATACTTGTGATGTTTTTCTATACTGTTTAATTGGGTTTCAGGTCATATCAGTAACACAGCCCTATGAATCTGGGGGTTTGGCCCATAGTTCTGCTGCCTGTGTCTGTGGATATGTTGCTCTAGTTTCAATTACGTCTTGGTTTTGGTTTGTTTTGTTTTTTTTTTGGGGGGGAATGAATGAGGAATGCAGATTGGCAAAGAGTAATGAGGTATTAAAATATACCTAATAATAATGTGGAAGCTTTCCCAACTTTTTTATAGCATGAAATACACTGAAAAGAGAGAATGTCATGAGCAATTCCCTTGTGTTTGAAATAATACGTTATTTGGAATTCCTTGGCCCAGCATAGCAGTTGCTTTGGAGGACGAGAAATTTCAGGTATCTTTACTGAATAAGTTTTTAACTATATTTTTTAATTACTGTAGCAGGAAATTAATACAGTAGAAAAAATAGAAGTACCAGCACAGAAACATCTTGGTTTGTCTTGGATTTTAATGATTCATTATTCTGCTGTCATCTTCATTTCCATTAATAATCTTTTTTAGAGTGTTTGATAGTGGTCACTCTAGCATTTTTTTCAGATAATCTTGCTCAGCAGAGCAGCCTTCTTAAAAGTTTCTTTGTGCTTGAATGAATGCTACAGAATTTAAATTTCATTACTTACCGAACATGGAACTGGACTTGGAAAGTTATACCTAATAATGTCTGTTGATGTTTCTTTAGACATCAAGGTACAGTTTGGGTTAGGACTGTGAGATGTGAAAAGGATTAAGCTTGTAAAGTAAGCATAACAGGTGCTTAAAGAATGATAGTCAAATAGCTCTTACTAAAAAATCATGAGGCATTAGTAACTGTAAACTGTTAGAAATAGTAATTGCTTCTCTGAGAATAAGCCATGTCAGTATATTGGTAAAGATTTTCCTTGCCAGAATCTATGTTGCCTTCATTTAATAGCTAGTTCCTTGAGAGGGAAGCATCTTGAGTGTTAGTATCACCATATAAGACAGTATAAAACATACTGTAGTTTTAAAAATGTAAGGGTGGAAATATTATCCTGAGTTTTTTGTAATTTGATAGTATGTTACTAGGGAACTGATTCTGCAATAAAGGAAAAACTAGCACCACGATCACTCTATGATGGGTTCTTATGATTTTAGGTATTAGAACAGGCCAAGTGTTGTCAGTTACTGCTAGTAATTTCTGTTGGGTGCAGGAACCAAAACTTTGTTGAACCATAGCGAAATGTTACTAGTGGGGAAAAAGTATACAGGAGTAATTTAATCTGTATAATTTTACCTGCAGATGGTTCGCAATCTCTGCAATGCTTCTGGCAAGCAACTAGAGTGGTGCAAAGACAAAACCAAAACAATCTGCATGCTAATAGAGCAAGTAAAAGATGTGAAACATTTTTGTGAACAAGACCTAATTTTCTACTTGCAGTAAGCCTGAGACCTTGAGACATGCATAGTATGTGGCTCAAGAAATAAACTGCAAATAATTTCTCATATTGAGCTGAAATATCACCTAGTGCATGATGGTGTTGTTATAAAGTATAGAAGAGAAAAATTGAGGTATGCTGCTCTGTTTCTTCTTTATTTATTTGTATCCTCAATAAGAGATTAAATGCTGTTTAACTATAACTGATCCCTAGAAAGCACTTCTGGAAAGAAGAAAGTTGGAAGGAGGACCATTTCAGTGTGGCTTCTTTCTTTTATTTTTTTTTTTTTTTTTCCTTGATGTCTCCATGCACGTGACCAATACTGTGGGTTCAGAGAATGAGATGTCTAAGGAAACTCAGCTTGCTTATAAGCTTGGGGTTTATTTCCTATAGTGTTTTTCTTGGTGGCTATATGAATATTGCAAATCTTTCCCTAATTACTGATTCACTTGTTGACATCTTCATGCATCCTGTAAGCCTCTTTATTCTGCAGCACAAGAAGGGATCTCAGTTCATCCCTTTGCAAACCACTGCCTTTGTCAGCTCTTTGCAGTGTTCTCCCTTTATGACACTGCTTGCTGCCAGTTGGTGATATACACAGGGTTCTATCATAGTACTCATGAGTTAAAAAAAACTTAACTCCTCATGAGTTTAAAACAGCATTAGGAGCATTTTTTTAACTTTGTTTTTCCTGACTGTATGATGTGAAGAGAGGAGGTCATACTGGGGATTTGAAAGAACAACTGCAGTGAGGATAGGACTGCCTTCTTGTAGCAGTTCTAGAAGCATTACAATTGAGTTGCACCAGTGTTTTAAACTGGTATAGTAAATTAAATTTTGTTTATTGTGAAATCCACACAATTATTGATCTGAGTTATTTAGGTAATATACCAGTTCCTTCAAGTGAAGGAGAATACATTAGGAGAAAAATAAGCCCAGTCACTAACTGAATGAAGAGAACAGCTCAGTGAAGCCTGTTGGAAACTGTGAAGTGCTTATGCTTTTGTACTGTAAAAATTGCCTTGGGGAGGATCAAATTCTTCTGATCTCCTGTCTCACCTGTTCTAGGAGTCTGTTACTGCAGATGCCTGGGTATTGATTCAGAGTTGATGGTGGGTGGTTAGTAGGAAATTCTAGTGTTGTGAGACTGTGCTGCCCAGAGTTCTTTAGATTTGTTCCATAACATTTTAAGCTTTCTTAACTCTGTAATTATTAGGAGGATGGAGTAATTCTCACACATACAGCCATGAGCTGTAATGTGATACCATCAGAGCAGTTTGGTCCAAATCCTCCAGAAGTGCTACCCTCAGAAATGAGGGGTTTTTACTCCATTAGGAAGACTTCCAAATTACCCTTCATTGCTCTGCAAGGTAAGTGTGGAGGTTTTGGAGTCCACTGTAAGAACTAAATGAATCTGGCATGTATTAATGTTTGGGTTGTACTGGCCACTTGCAAAGCTCTTTTTAGGTAGAAGAGGATCTCTGTGGGCAGAATATTTCCCAGAAAGTTTGTGAATGGAGATATAAGTGAAGGCTCTATCTGTAATTCCATTTGAGATTAGTTGTTTTTTTGTTGTTTTTTTTTTTTCTAACAGTGAAGTACAATTCAAAATAGGGATGCTTGAAAAGGATTGGGCATTTTCCAACTTGTTTTTGCTTGTATCTTGGGCTGAAACAACCAAACATACAGGGGGTGTGGTGTGTCAAGAAAACACCCATTCTGACCCCAGTCAGAATTTCCAGTCAGAGGAAGGCTATACATCTATATTTGCACATGCTGAACTTCAGCATTGCAAGATTATGGCATGCTGCAAGATACGTAATTTCTACTGAAAATGTTTGGGAGGTGGGTTGTTTTTGTTTTTCTCATCCTGGTCAAATTAATGTTTACCAATTACTGAAAAATGTTTGTGCATGTGTATGAATGTACATGCAATGACAAAAGTAGACTCTTCTTCCTGTCCCACTCCTACAGAGTTGCATTCTGACTTAGACTTAAGGGCAACTGCTTAAGATAGAAGTTGTGTTTTTTCTTTTGTACTAAATGTGGTCAGGTGATTAAAGTTTTAAAAAAATAAATCTTGCTGACTACTTTTAAACCTTTTGCTGTATCACTGAAAAGGGAAGTGTCTGGAGCTCAGCAAGGATGACATTAATTCTTGGGAGGATGGGAAAAGGTTAAAAGTAGGAACAGCTGATGATGCAGGATGGCTCTGTAGAGAAAGCAGGAGGAAGTGAAATGTGAACATCTGTTAAAGCTATACCAGTGACTATTTGTGCAGCTTGCAGTTCCTCTTGAATTCCTTCTTCAATAGATGTTACTGGTGTCAATGACAAACACAATATGGGCCTTTGGAGTATCATTAATTTAGTTAACAGAGAATGTAATAATGAGGAAAACCAGGCAGAACCATTTCATTAATTTTCTTTTCTTAGTTATCCCAGTCTTCAATACATGCACTAAAATTGAGATTTTGAAGATCTGGCTTGCTATTGCAATTCCCCATTCTCTTCCCACTGACATTCCCTTTTACTGGGAAAATAGAGGACTGCTAGTAGTTGGGGCATTGTGTCCACTGACTTACAGTTTCATTCTATACCTATCCTGTAACTCATGTTCCTACTGGCTTTTGTTTAGCATGAAGTCAGGGGATCCTGTCTAAGCTTCCACCATCTTTTCCCTTAAGATAACAATTCAGTAAACTCAATCTCAATCCAATACAGCGGTCCTCTTGTCTCCACAGTAGAATTGTCAAAGATCTTCAGCAGAGAACAACTTGGGAATCATTTTTATTTAAAGAAACCCAATAATGGCTCTCTTATTTGCCTTGTGCATCTAATACCTCCCAGCTCTGAGAGGGAGGTAACTCTCTGAGAATATTTGGTTTGCATTTCATCAGAAAGGTGATTCATAAAAGCAGCCTGACTTTCCCAGCAGTACTGGCTTACAACCAAGTTCAGTGGACTACATTGTTGTCCATTCTTAAGAATGTTTATAAACTTCCTGTGAAAGTTCATGTCCAAACTAACTGGAATAAGTGTTGAATGAGTGAATTCTTGTAGTGTTGCAAGAAATGCTTTCCCGAAGTCCATGCGTATGAATGTCCTTCATTCTGCATTTTGTAATTGATGTTTAGAAAAAACATTTTTTTTCCTCTATATATACACATATTTTGCAGTTAGCAACTGTGAGAAATGAGTGGAAATCACAGAGCAAATTATGGACTTTCTTAATCTTTTGTCTCCTGAGAAGAACTAATAACTTAGCAGTGGATCCTAGAATGATTGGTAAGAAATATCTGCAAAATCTCTAGGTTTGGACCATTAAAATTACTGAGGTAATGGTTGAGTATTGATAATGTGAAACAGAAGTAATCATGGACTTTGAATCAAAGAAGATAAATTTTGCCTTTGTTTATAAGATGTTATATCTTTTAGATAAATAAAAATAAGCAAGGCTAAATGAGAACAATATTTGAACATGCATATTAAATTTGACATCCAATATTTGTTTTAGTGTAAAGATTTTTGGAACTATTAGAAAATTATTTTGAACTCTTGCATACTTATATAGAAAAACATACACTAAATTATGATTGCTATGTTCTACATAATTGGTCTCATTGCTTGTCCTATGCACATCACTTACAGGTTTTAGCTGTGCATATGTGCTTTGGCATAATTTGGAGAGAGAAGATTACTCAATTGCCTTACAACCGAAGTAGTTAACTCCAGGCTTCATTAAAAGGAAGGTGTTTCTTTTCCCTTCCTAGGTAAACAGGCGTAACTCTAAATGGATAAAACTTGTGATAGGTTTGAATTAATCTCCCTTGCCCCCAGTTATCATGCAGAATTGAAATCATTTGCTTCTTTGGATATCTCCATTTGTATTTGGTTTTCAGCCAATCTTCAGTCACTGCACATAGATATTTAGATTTTTCTTTAGTTAGCAGGTAGTGGTTTTGACAGGTTATTCATTGTAGTTCTCTGCACATGCGGATTTTCTAAAGAAGTATAGGTTAAACCAAAAACAGATTTCATATATGTTAATTGGTATTCCTGTTAGTTTTTTAAGACCCTTCAAAACAGCATGTTTGAACTTCAGTTTTTCACTGAATTACCTGTGCAATTTCCAGCAATTGGTGTTAGAGGATTGCATGCCAGTGGTAAAAATAGAGAGTTTACTGATGCACTTTTAGTCTGGGTTAAACAGGCACAACAGTAACTGGTTTTACAATGTTTCTTGTATTTGCATCAAGCCATACAATAAACAGCAGCAGTCTCATATAGTCAATATATCCTACAAAATGCATTTATTGTATTGTAGTTGTGCTAGGAAGATCCAGTCACAGTGTAAAAGTAGAACAGAAGTAGATACAGAATATTTGCTTTTCGTAACTAAGCTGTGTTGGTCCTTTTAAAAGGATGGGCTTTTTGTAAAATTAACTGTGTTTGCCAGTGTACAATCAGTTGTCATCCACGAGTCTCTAATAGGATGTGACTCCTGGATAAAAAACCTTCAAGGACAAAAGCAAGTGTGATCCAAGGGAGAAGGTGGCTTGGGTCAGGAAACAGGTACTCGGCTCCCAACAGCCCTCTTGATTCAGTAGTGATGGGATCTTAGAGCTAGCTTGTGGGGAGTGAAGGCGATAAGATTTGCATGAAGAACAGTTTGGGAATGAGCTCTGAGGCCTTGGTGCTTTGACAAGCCCTGGGGCGATGAGTTGGGGCATGTAAGGCCAGAGGATGTGGGGGTTGTGAGAGGGTCTGCAACATTCTGGTTGGACTATTTACCTGGAGAGTTTTACAGGGGCCAGTGAGATTGAACGTTGTATGTATGTGCAAGTTGGGAAAGTACCAAACAAGGGGATAAAAAGGGCTTGGTGGTAATAAACAAGGATTTGAGTGTCTGCATCAACTTGAGCCCTTGTTGTGAAATGCCACAAATGGCGCCCACCGTGTGGGGTAGGAAAACTGACTACTTGTCGATCCGATGGCGTGGCTCAGCCAAACTGCTTGCTGAAAGTAGGCAAAGGTGTACACTGAAAGGAAGCGAATTCAAGCTGTACTGATTGCCTCTTGCAGGATGGGGGTAAGCAGCTGAGAATTATGGGGTCTGCTTTAACAAAAGAGCAGGAAAATGTTCTATAAGTTTTTACTATGATTCCTAAGCTGTATGGGAAAAATGCTGACAAGGAAGAATTGAAACATATCCTTCTCTAGGCATGAGAAGTTGATCCATCTATTAATTCCACTAATATTTATACCCCGGACTGTGCTACAAACAACGATAAAGTTGCCGCCACTTTATTAAGCCCGTGGTGAGTTATTTCTGAAACTTTAAAACTTCATGCTGGCTCACAAGCACAGGGGCAGAAGCGGCACCTTCGGCTCCCTTATCACTGCCCTCTTTGCCTGACTCTGCTGTGAGATAAAAAAATTAGTCTGCTGTTGTTGCTCCTGTGGCTCTGCGCCAGATACTTCTGATGCTGACCTGGATGGTCCTTTTGACCCGGGGCCTATGGATCCGGAAAAGGAGCCTGACTTATATCCCCCCAGATCCTCATGACAAATGGGCAGCTCTAAAAGGGGAGGTGATTTGGGCAGGGCATGCAGGTGTATTGTGTGCTTTCCCTGTGGTATATATGCTGGATCAAGACCCGCGGTGGTGCTCTTATCAGAGATGTCAGGCGAATGGTGACGGCCCCATGGACTCATTTGATACTATCTGTCTGTAATGCTCATGTGTTTATCCCAAATGATTTCAAAATGTTGTTTCGTTTGATAATGACGGACATGAAACATACTATGTGGGAACTGAAAATGAGGCAGCTCGCAGGTGCCCAGGCTGCTGAAAACTTAGCGTTGAGGGCATGTGAACCACTGCGAGCGATGTATTACTGCTGATGTATTACTGGGTCAAGCTCATTTTGGCACCAATGCTACACAAGTTAGGATTTGCCAGGTAGGCTTGCAGCAAGTTAAACAGTTGGCACTCCAGGCTTTGAAAACTGTCCCTGACATTTGCAAACAGAGACAACCTTTTGTCCAAATCAAACAAGAGGCTAATGAACCATTTATGAAGTTTTTCAGACTGACTTAATGAGGCTCTGGAGAAACAGATTGATAATGAGAAAGCACACGAATATATTTTCAAACAACTTGCTATTGAGAATGCTAACCCTGACTGTCAGAAAGTGTTGTGGCCACTATGAGGTCCGAGCATAGATTGGCTAGGTTTTTATAACAATCTGTTTTAATTGATTTTTATTATAATTAATATTGAGAGACAATAAGCAAGCAGCGCTGGGTGCACCAAGGAGTCTCCGCTCCGCCTTTCTGGGGATAGTCTCTTATACTTTTTGGTTTCCCGGGCTTCTTGGGTTTCAGCCAATCCTGTTGTCTTCTTTTCCTGGGGTTCTTCAGCCAAGCCTGTTGTCTGTTTTCCTGGGCTTCTCCACCTGTTGTTGGGGTCTTGTCTCCAGGTGAAGAAATATTATGTCTATCACAAGTCTGACCCCCATCTTAGCCCCCATAAATTCCACTCCTTATGTGTTTATTTGTTCAGCGCACAGATTTCACAACGTTCTGTAACAGGACATATCTCTAAGTTACCTACTCCCCCCTTTTCTAAGAACATTCATGCAATTTAAACAATGAACAAACATTTCTTTGCACAATATTGCGGTTGACCCAGCGGACTTATTCCCTTGTTTCGTCTTCCTCCTCCCTGTGGTATTGACAGGGACACTTTGCACATAGCACAATGATCACAAGGGATTCCACCTCCACACAAAGTGCAATGATCACTAGGACCCCTGAGTTGCTGACACGAATCACTCTGATGTAGCTCACATAGATGATATGTTAAATGCTTCTATGAATGTTGGGTTTAGACAACACAATCTGTCTCTGCAGAAGCATTTGCGGCATTGTCAGCTAAGTCACAGCAGTGCTTTTCGTGTGATCAGTATGGCCATTTGAAAAAAGACTATCTGAAAATAAAAGCAAATAATAAAAGGGAACCACCTGGAATTTATTTGCCCTGTCGTAAAGGGCGTCATTATGTAAGTCAGTGCCGATTGAAATTTGACTGGGATGGCCAGCCTTTAAATTTAGCAGGAAACCCGAAGCAGAGCACAGAGAGGGGCCGCGCCACGGCAACAGATTACCCCTCCTAATGGTCCCCTCAGAGAGCTGCCGCAGTTTGTGCACCAGCACAAGCGACAGTGCCAGAGTGGACCTGGCCACCTCGGGAGAGACAATAATTCAAGACACACTAGTTGTGCTTACTCCAACAGGCACATATGGCCCATTTGGGCATGGAAGGGCAGCATTGTTAATTGGACGATTCTCTACAGTGTTAAGGGGTCTTTTTTGTGCTGCCAGGAGTCATAGATACTGACTTTGAAGGAGGAATTAAAATAGTGGCATGGACTCCAATGCACAGTTAATACATTTTTCACCCTAGTTACCAGATGCTGTCTACACTGTGTAGGGCTCAGGACATTTTAACTCTGCAGGGATACCTGAAATTTATTGGACTCAACAATTAACTATGGACTGACCCCAGTTGACCTGCGCTTTAAAATCACAGGGGACAAACATTACTTTGCAAGGAATTGTTAATAGTAGAGCAAGTGTTACAGTCATTTCTGCATCACAGTGTCCCCATCATTGGCCTTTAATGGACGCTCATTCCTTATTAGTGGGAATTGGTGGTCAAACATCTCCAAAGCAGAGCAGAGAGCTTGTTGCTGTTTTTGAACCAGAAGGGAGATCTGCCTCCATTTAGGCCTTTTGTGTTATCTGGATCTCTTACCCTAAGGGACAGAGACTGTTTAAGCCAATGGGGATTACATTTAAGTACAGATTTTTCCTAGGGGCCACTATTTTGCAGCAGATCCCACCTTTAACCTGGAAATCAGATGAGTCACTGTGGGTAGATCAGTGGCCCCTCCCAAAAGAAAAACTGCTGCAGTTACACAAATTGGTGGATGAACAGCTGAAAGCTGGTCACATAGTCCCCACAACCAGCCTATAGAACACACCTGTCTTTGTGATTCAGAAGAAAAGTGATGCTTGGAGGCTTTTACACAACCTAAGAAAGATAAATGAGGTCATTGAGGATATGGGAGCTTTGCAACCTGGGCTCCCCTTGCCAACAATGTTACCACAAATGACTCTCATAGTCATTGATTTAAAAGACTTTTTTTCATGATACCTCTTGCTCCACAAGATGCACCACAATTTGCCTTTTCTGTGCCTTCGATCAATGCTGCACAGCTGCATAAAAGAGATGATTGGAAAGTGTTGCCACAAAGCATGAAAAACAGTCCTACACTATGTCAGCAATTCATAGTGGCAGTTTTGAGCCCTATACGAGAGTGCTTTGAGAATGTTTTAATCTGTCATTATATGGATGACATTTTAATTGCTGCAGAATCGGAACAAACAGCCCAGGAAGTGAAATGGCAAGTGATCCAGGCAGCCTCAACAGCAGGATTCCAAATTGCAGAAGAAAAACTTCAAGAAGCTCCATCCTGGAAATACTTAGGATGGAAAATATCCGAATAAAACATTCAGCCTCAGAATATCACCCTGAGGACAGGAATAAAGACTCTAAATGATTTACAAAAACTCTTAGGAACCATAAATTGGATCCATTCTCTCTTGGGAAGTATCTACGGAAGAGCTCCATCCCCTCTTTAAATTATTGGAGTGGTATCCAGGTTTGATGTCTCCTCGAACACTCACCCCCTCTGCACAAACTGCCCTTGATAAAGTGGTTGTAAAATTAACTAGTCAAGTTGCTCATAGGTGAAAAATGGACCACCCTATTAGCCTTTTCATTTTTTATTCATCTTTTCAACCCTATGGGCTCATAGCACAGTGGGTTCCGCAAGACGTAGATCCATTGATTATTTTGGAATGGATACTTTTGTCACCTTATTTTGGAAAAACAGTTACAACAGCCATTGAAATGATAGCTATGGTCATTCAGAAAGCAAGAGAGTGGTTATTGTCTTTAGATGGTGTTGAACCTAGTATGATCTATCTGCCTCTTGATACAAAACAACTGACCTTTTTAACTTACCAGTCTTTTGCTTTTCAGTGCACTCTAGCAGATTTTACAGGGCAAATTAGTATTCATTTCCCAGGACACAAAATTGTGCAATCCCTACATTCTCTTCCCATTTTGCCTGCTTCACAATTAACTATTACACCAGTAACTGAGGCACTCACAGTATTCACTGATGGGTCTGGCAAGACAGGCTGGGAAGTAATAGTTTGGAAAGATGCTGAAGGACGCTGGAAAAATGATATGCACATTGTCACAGGATCACCTCGGGTAGAAGACCTCTCTGCTGTGGTCCGTGTTTTTAAATTATGGAGTACTCCAATAAATATTATCACAGATCCTGCCTATGTGGCAGGCCTTGTTTCTAGGCTAGAACACACTTTTCTGAAGGAAACTTCCAATGGAATATCATTTGCCCTTCTCTGGGAGCTCAAGTGGCTCCTGGATCAGTGGGTACACCCATACTTTATACAGGATATACACTCACATACTTCTCTACCTGGACCTATAAGCGAGGGAAATGCACTGGCTGATAGGCTTGCAGGTATTAGTCTCACCTGACTGTTTTCCCCAAGCTCTCTTATCCCATGAATTTTATCATCAAAATGCAAAAGCTCTGCAGCATGCTTTTCAGCTGACTCAGGACCAGGCGAGGCAAATCATACAATCATGTCCTGATTGTCAACAAAATTTACCCACACCAGTGATTAGAACTAATCCTTGCAGTCTTTTGTCAGTTTTAATTTGGCAAACAGATGTTACTCATGTACCAGAATTTGGCAAATACGAATATGTCCATGTTTCTGTTGACACTTTTTCATCTTGTACTTACGCATCAGTACATTCAGGTGAAAAGGCCTAAGATGTTTGTCGACATTTTATTACAGCTTTTTCTACCCTGGAAGTTCCAAAAACCATAAAAACAGATAATGGCCCAGGTTATACAGCACAGAAAACACAAGCATTTCTTCAACAGTGGGGAATTCAACATGTCACAGGTATTCCACATCCTCCCACAGGCCAAGCAATTGTTGAATGCACACATAGCACCCTTAAAATTATGTTGCAGAAACAAAAAAGGGGGAGTTCAGGGTTAACCCCACAAGAACATACAGCAAAAGTTTGTTATGTTTTGAATTTTTTAAATTGCTGGATGGAGGATGGACCTCCTATATAGTAACGTTTCAGGGGTTCTAAGAATTCTGAACAGGGGAGAGCTCGCGTTAAAGTACGTAATCTTGAAACTCATGAATGGGAAGGCCCCTTCCCTTTAATAACCTGGGGACAAGGGTATGCTTTTGTTTCCACAGATAAAGGACCTTGTTGGGTCCCTGCAACATGGGTTCGTCCTGCCTTGTCTTCTGCCTCTTCATCACAAGAGGACTGACCCTACTGTGGTTTCCCACCCAGCCGAAAGAGAAAATCTGTAGACACCCTGTGCTAGTTGGTTGCCACACCTACGAGTCCTTTTGGACTGCTGTTGGAAACAATGGCAGCCTCAGATCCTGTGGATATGTGGGATGGCTGGGGGGTATACCAACACAGTCACAAGAAATTGATTTGTTAAGATCTGTAAAAATCGATATGTATCTGTATTTTCACTATATAGTTTGAAACCAATTGTTAGTGCAGAATGTTAACTGTTCTTTAACTGTTTATTTGCTAGGCTAGGAGCACGAGTGAAAAAATTGGATTAAGAATGTTTGTTTTGTATTAGCTTATACAATTTCTTATTAATTGAGCCGTTAAGCCGGTGTTGATAGTGAATATACAAAACAAAGAAGGGGGAAATGTGGGGAGTGAAAGTGATAAGATTTGCATGAAGAACAGTTTGGGAATGAGCTCTGAGACCTTGGTGCTTTGACGAGCCCTGGGGCGATGAGTTGGGGCATGTAAGGCCAGAGGATGTGGGGGTTGTGGTAGTAAACGAGGATTTGAGTGTCTGCATCAACTTGAGCCCTTGTTGTGAAATGCCACACTAGCTATAGAAGGGGCCTTTGGAGTACTTGAGTTTTATATCTGAAGTAGCAGTCTATTATCTTTAGTGAATTAATCTGTGCAAGGAAGCTAAACTCACTCAGATGTGTTCCCCCTTAATTTTGCTGATAATAGTTTTGTTAATGCTAGTACAGTGAGATACTTAGCTTTTGAATGATGATTTAGATGTAAAAACTTCATCTAAATATGGAAAGGTCTTTTGCTAACATGGAAACAGAAGAGAAGCTCTTATCTTGGTTCCAGGCTTGTGATCTTCTCAGGATACTTCAGGACACAGTAAAATACTGCTTGAGAAATCTCTTACACATTTCCTTCCTTTTGAGTGAATTCACACAGCAGGGTTATGCCTAATAGATTGAGTGCTTAATAAATAACTTTGTATATTTTATGGTTTAGGTGCATTTTGCACTTCAAACATCAATTCCAGGAGAAGTCTGCACTGTAAGATGATTACAGCTAGTTTAGATAGTTATGTTTTTTTTTAAACTGATGATACAGTAACTAGTTTAAGCTATTGTGGATACAGAAACTATTTTACAGCTCACAACTCATTCTTGCATTGCCATTGTCATCACTGAAAAGCTGTAACTTCAAGATAAAGTGGCTGCTTACTAGATCATTTCTTCCAGAAGTGGCAAGATCAAATTCATCTGGTATGAAGAGAACAGGAAATAATTGTGTGCATGTGTTTGTGAAAGTCTAGTCCTCCTTTGGAGGAAACTGAACTGCAGTTTGCGATGATTGCCTAAAGGCAGAGATGTCAAGGTCTTAACTCAATTAACAATTAGCTCAGAGGTATATGTCTGTTGAAGCTGATACCAGCTACCAGACTGAGACAAACCCTCTGGAGAACTGGTGTAAGTTGAGGCAGTGGACGCAGCAGTGCAGGAAAAACCCTGCTGCTGGAATCCATTGCTGGTGAATTGAATGCGTATTTTCCCATTGTATTGTATGTTTCCATGTACATCACTTGGTGTCACTGTGCGTGAATAAAAACTGAGAAGAACTCTGTTCAGTTGTTTTAATTCAGAAAGAAAATACGAAGTCTTTTCTCAGTTTCGGCTTTCATGAATTGCTAAGGTTCTTTCTACCCTTTTTTTTTTTTTTTTTTCTTCTATTGCAGTTTGAGTTTGTTCAACTACACTGTAAAATTCACTGAACTGGATATAAAAATGACAAAACACTGGATCACATTTTTGCTGCTGTTCTTATCAGTTACTATGGTAAGTCATGATTTTTTTTGACTCACTTCCAAATTGAACAAGTGTGTACACAATACCATAGAAATTATTAACATGGAAATGCAGAAACAACTAATATGTAGTTTCTGTACAGCAGGATCTTTATTTACCTTCTCCTTTAAATTCCTGTGGTAAAGAACTACAAATAGGAGTTACCTCTGCTGTACGCAGCATATCCTTTGCTAGCAGGAAACGTTACAGTAATAGTTAACAAGGGACATACAAGCAGAACTGTGCAGACCCAAGAAAAGTGAAGGAGAACTATAACGTGGATTCAGAGAACATCCTCGGAACTTTTAATTTCACCCTTTTGTGACAGTGGTACAGTATTTCAGTCTGCAGTTTTGTTTTTCTGTGAAGTTTAGTAGCTTCCCATAAAATATTTAACTGCTTTAAAAAAATGCACTGAAAAGGTTTAGGTCAAGATCCGTGTTTTTAAGTGGATGTCATGTCTTTTGAATGCCTTTTTGTATCTTGAGGATTGACTCTATGGTTCACTAGACGGAGAAACCAAATAACTCTAAAGATTCCAAAAGCTTTAGCGCATACAGTATATGGAAAGTCTCTTTATAAAGGATAATTTTTTGCATAATATGCTTTTTAGACTAATGTAACATTGATATATTTTAGTGGATTTATATACTATTTGTTTTGGTCATTTTTTCATTACTATTTACAATTCTTGCAGACTGTTGCTCCCCCTTGCTCAGTCATGAGATATTTGTCAAGATTCAGTATAAGAAGAATTGCTAAAAACATAAAATCCTAGTGTCAGTAATAAGATTTGATGATCACTTTCCTTCAGGAAAATAGTATTTAAAGTATTTTAAAGGATTGAAGTTTATATTGGAGTATCACAGTATCACAGTATGTTAGAGATTGGAAGGGACCTCGAAAGATCATCTAGTCCAATCCCCCTGCCGGAGCAGGAACACCTAGATAATGTTACACAGGAATGCGTCCAGGCGGGTTTTGAATGTCTCCAGGGAAGGAGACTCCACAACCTCCCTGGGCAGCCTGTTCCAGTGTTCCGTCACCCTCACTGAGAAGAAGTTTCTTCTCAAGTTTAAGTGGAGTATGTATATGAGTTGCTAAAAAAAGTCTTTTTCCTTTTAGTTTGTTGCCACTGCTATACCATCTGAAGGGCATCAGAATATGACAGAGGACTTTTCTCAGCTAAGTGTTACACGGAATAAGATTATGACAGCACAATATGAATGCTACCAGAAAATTATGCAAGATCCTATTCACAGGAAAGAAGGTAGAGATTATTTTCTTATAAGGGTTTGCATAGGCAGATGGTCAGCAGATAATTACAGTAATTTAGGCTCTATTCATTTCTTGTCTTAGTAGCAATGATTTTTCAGGCTGCAATAGTATTTGTACAATTTCTTAGAAATGTCACTTTTGGGATTCATGAAGATAAAGTAACATGTTACCTGTTTATAGCACCACTTCTTATATAACACAAAGCTTTTATTTCTGATAAGAAAATGTTAATTTAAATAGATATCCAAATTAAAAAATTGTGACAAATTAATCTGCCACTTTATTCCATGCTTTTGTAATACCTCTGGTCACACCTGCCTTTAAAAATTGGCAGTATCTTGATATGCATTGTTTTCCTGCTCCGGGGCTTTTGTTAGTGTTATTTATGCTTGCTTACAATGAGTTCTCTTCCAAAATGATTCTTTGGAAGAACTGAATGTTGCGAGGTCAGAAGCAGATAAGAGCATTAAAGTGTAAGCTTATGTTTAGCCTGGGGCATCACAGCTTCAGAAGTATCTGGACAGATTGGAAAGTCTTCAGATGAGAAGAGGAGGAATTGCATAACATTTGAAAAATGCAGCTTTGAGATGGGGGCATTATTAAGTCCTGAAGGAAGATACTGATAACATCTACAAATTCATAGAGAGGGTCAGTTATTCTGTGTGACTTTTGGGAAAGAATTTAGTTATAAAACCCCAGCTCATTCTCAGGGGAGGTTTATTTTAGATGTTAAAATTTGTGTGAGTGCAACAATGCATTGAAACAAGCTTTTGAGGGACACTGTGCGATTTGGTGTCCCTGGAACACTTGGAGAAGTGTCTGGCCATGGTGGTTGCTGCAAGCTCAGCTCTGCCTGAGGCAGAGAAGTTACGGCTGCCTCCCAGACAGGCTTTCTAATGGCTTGTAGGGTACTACTGTGTTTTCAAATGACCTAGAAAATGTATCTATAGGCTTGGTATACATCCAACATGTAAATAAATTAAGCAAAGTTGTATTTGCAAGCTTAAGGCTCTTTGTTAATATGCTTTGTTTGGTATGAATAAATTTAGGGGGATTTGCCTACTGTGCTCTAGAGCTGAGGTTTGTAAATTGTAATGTAGACTGTTTCAAGGTGCCTGATGATGGATTTTTAAAATGCGTTCAAAGAAATATACATTTAAGGAACTACCGAGTGGAGTTTTAATTAACTGGTGCTAAATCTTACGTTTCTATTTTTTTTTTTTCTCTTTTCTGTAAGTGAGAAACTTACCTTATACAGTCTTGCGTCTTACTTTTGAGGGACTGTTATGAAAGAAGGGTTGTTGTTTTATTACCGGATCTCTACTTATTTGCAGGTCCTTACTGTAACAGGACATGGGATGGCTGGTTGTGCTGGAGTGATGTTGCTGCTGGAACTGTGTCAGTACAGCGTTGTCCTGACTACTTTCAGGATTTCAACCCATCAGGTAAGTGTGCATGGACTTCTGCATCAACATATTTCTTAACAAAATGAGATTTTATGTGCTTGATGCATCCTGTTTGCCCCACTCAAAGTCACTAATACTCCAGAATTTCAGTAACTTCAAAACCATTATTTGCATTTTCATAGAATCACAGAATAGTTAGGGTTTAAAAGGACATTAATTTCATCTAGTTCCAGTCCGCCTGCCATGGGCAGGGACAACTGTCACTAGACCAGGATGCTCAAGGTCCTGTTTAACCTGGCCTTGAACACTGCCAGGAATGGGGCACTCACAGTGTCCTTAAGCAGCCTGTTCCAGTGCCTCTCCACTCTCACAGTAAAGAATATTTTCTTTATACCCAACCTAAATCTCTACTTCCTAAGTTTGAACCCATTGCCCCTTGTCCTATTTCTACAGTCCCTGATGAAGAGTTCCTCACCAGCATCCTTGTAGGCCCACTTCAGATACTGGAAGGCTGCTATGAGGTCTCCACACAGCTTCTCTTCTCCACACTGAACAGCCCAAGTTTTCTCAGCCTCTCTTTGTATGGGAAGTGCTCCCAGCCCCCTTATCATCCTCGTGGCTTCCTCTGGACTTGCTCCAACAGCTCCATGTCCTTTTTATGTTGGGGACACCAGAACTGCACACAGTACTATGTGTAGAAGGGGAGAATCACCTCCTTCAACCCGCTGATCATGCTCCGTGTGATGTGGCACAGGACACAGTTGGTTTATGGGCTGCAGGCACACTGCTGGCTCATGTTCAGTTTCTCATTGACCAGCACCCCCAAGTCCTTTCCCTTTATCACAACTGACAAATTAGTGTTGTGTGTTTTGGTGTTTTTTTTTTTTTTGGTTGGTTGGTTTTTTTTGTTGTTGTTGTTTTTTGGTTTTTGGTTTTGTTTTTTGGTTGGTTGGTTGGTTTGTTAGTATTTTCTCTGAAATATCTCCTTGCAGAATTCTGGAGACTATGACATGTAAGTTGAAATTAGGTCAGTTTTTGTCCTCCTGGAGAGCTCTCTTAACAGGCAGGCAGAAGTATGACTTACTCTTTGTCCTGGGTTCAGCAGTAGCAGTCATTTTTCCCCTTCTTGGTAGCTGATGCAGTGCAGTGTTTTGACTTTCGGCCTGGGAACAGAGCTGATAGTGATGTTTTGGTTTGGCCAAGGACTTTGTGAGCCTCATGCTCTGCCAGGGGGGAGGGGAAGACAGGAGGAAGCAGAGACAGGACACCTGACCCAAACTGACCAAAGAGGTATTCCATACCACAGCACGTCATGCCCAGGATGTAACTGGGAGTTAGCTGGAAGGGCTGGGAGTCTGCAGGGTTGGAGGAGGTATCGGTTGGAGCTTGGTCAGGCTTGGGGGGCGAGTTATCGGTCAGCTGGTGCTGAGGTGTTGTATTCTCTTCCCTTGTTATTTCCTTTATCATTATTATCATTGGTGGTAGCAGTAGTGATTTGTGTTATACCTTAGTTACTAAACTGCTCTTATCTCAACCCGTGGGAGTTTCATTCTTTCGATTCTCCTCTCCATCCCCTCCGGGAGTAGGGGGAGGGAAAGAAGGGGGGGGGAGTGAGTGAATGAATTACCTGACTCGGTTTAAACCACGACAGTTCTTTTTGGCGCCCAACGTGGGGCTCGAAGGGTTGAGATAACGACAGATCTGACCAGATTAATAGTCACTCGTCACAATGACGATTTATTGGCTCTCAGAGTTGTTTCTCTTGATCTCACAGCTTCAGAATGTTGTAACTTACGTAGAGCCGGTATTTGCTGTGTTAGTGTTTATCAAGTGTGGGGCCTGGGCTAAGGTTCTTGTCTCACTGTGCTTTATGGCAATGGCTTGTAATACGGGCGGGCTCCAGCAGCAGGGCGGGACGGACGTGGCCGTGGACTTGTACCTGGCCGTCCGGCTGCTCTTCACCGTCCTGGCCCTCACCCTACTCTCCATCTTCGTGAGGCTGCGGGGAGCTGAGGGGGAGCGGCCCCGGGAGCCGGCGGCAGCCGAACCGGCCCGGGAGAACGGCCCCGGGGACCAAGCGGCGGCGGGAGCGGGGCCGGAGGCCGCGAGGGGACGGCTGCCGGTGGAGGAGGTCGGGGCGGTCGAGGAGCGGAAGGAGGCGGCTGCCGAGCAGCGGGAGAAGGTGGCGGAGTAGCCGAGCCCCGCGGAAGAGCCGAGCCCGGTGGCCGAGCCCAGCCCCGCGGAGGAGCCGAGCCCCGCGGCCGAGCCGAGCCCCGCGACGGCCGAGAGCATTCCCCGGAAGCCGTCCGCCGAGCCCCAGGAGGATGCAGGAGACCACGCAGCATTTCCCAGCAAGGCAGAGGAGGAAGAGCTGGACTCAGGAAAAGAGAAGCTGGTGGTGGGAGAGCCGGCAAGCACAGCAGCTGCACCAGCCCCAGTGACAAGCACAGCAGCTACACCAGCCCCAGTGACAAGTACAGCAGCATCGTTTGAGAGTTCTGAAGGTTTTGAATGGCCTTTGGGTACCCTTGGGACCTGCCTGCTGATCGTGACGGGGATCAGCATGTTGGCACACATACAGGCTGTGTTCTACCCACAACCATTTTGTCTGATCTCAAAAGTTAAGCAGAGTCAGGTTTGGGTCTTGTCTGGGGTTAGACAACAATATAGGGAGACCAAGAGATTTTCCCCAAGGCTGGACAGTCATGAGTGGCAGGGTGTGTGGGACAGTATGGGCAAGTATCTAGTCCACTGGGCCCCTCCAGTGCTTTGGAAGCATCGGAGATGGAAGGCAGCTGTATGGAGTCCCCAGCAACAAGCTGCAGAAACTGCTGAAGGGGACAGTGAATTATTTTAAGCCTGGTGGGCCCATGGCACTTCAGGCCATCAGAGCAGAAATGCAACGTAGAGATGGACTCATGATCAAGGGGTGGACTTAACAATGGACACTATTGCCCAGGTTATTCACGAGTGTGAACACTGCACACAGTCTCTCCTGCTCCTGCTACCTCAGTTTAGCAGTAGAAACTGACAGGAGCTTCTCCCACAAAATAATCTTTTTCTGTTTCTGTAGGGCTAAGCTTTGTACCTGTAAGCATGTGGAAAATGTCACAGACTTCCACTCTTGCATCTTCCTGCTTCATTTCGTATTCTCAGGGTCTTTTCATTCCTCCTTCTATTGACGATAGAAATCATTATGTAGTCACAGTTTTCCAGTTTGGTTCTTGAGCAGTTTCTCTGTTGATGTTTTCTTGCCTGTTCAGTTCTAATTTGCAGTGGTAGGATGCCAGATGTCAGTTTAGATCTTGGATGATAAGCTGTTTAAATATTTTTCTCACTTCATCTGATAGTTCTTGAGCAGTTGGTTTGGTGTATTTTGATATTTACTGGCTTGGAGGCAGGAAAGCTGTTTATTTTCTGAAGAAAAACACATCATCAGTTTCTCTTGCTAAGCAAAAGCAATGGTCTCTAGTTTCTCAGAATTCATAGTAACAAGCAATGTCTCGTCATATAAACAAAGCTGTCATTTGTTTGCCAGTCTTTCTTCATTAGATACTAGGCCTCGGGAGGTAGAACTTCAGTGCTGACTCTTGTGTTTTTCTTCTATTTCCATCTTCTTTGTAGAAAAGGTTACGAAGATCTGTGATCCAAGTGGGAATTGGTTTAGACACCCAGAAAGCAACAGGACGTGGACAAACTATACCCAGTGTAATATCTATACACATGAAAAAGTGAAGGTAGGAAAGGAGTGAATGCAAGTTCCTAGTGTCAAGAAACTGATCTGAAAGATTGCACAAGTTCAAAACTCAAATGGCGACAGAGTTGATGCAAAATCAGAATGCAAAAAGAAAAAAGTATGTTGAATAAAAAGGGTGAATTGTGCTAGACTTAGAAAAAAACCTTCCAAATCACCTGCTTTGTGTTTTACAGCTGATCTCAGGTGCTTGAGTAATACGATAATTTTTTAATGTCATTTTAATGTGTGCATACTCATATTTGTCTAGGTCATCCACAGCCATCTACTGGTAGAGCAAAAGTGAGTGCCAGTAAGAGCAGACCTTTACATTTTACTCTGTAAATTTGAAGTAGGTGCAAGTTCAGCAGAACTGCAGGCTTGCACATCTGTGGAAGATGTGCTGACTGCATGAGTTTGTCCAACTAAGTTATGGTAGCAGATTTTCAGTAGGTGCACAACCAGAGCTTTGTTTGAGATTAATACATCTTCAAGGGTTTGTTTCCTGTTTTATGTTGCGTGGTTTTTTGTGGTGTTTTGTGTGTTTTTTTGTTTTGGGGGTTTTGAGGTTTTTTTTGTTTTTTTCCCAACCAAAGCAGAGCCAATATCTTTTTTTTTTACAAAGTAAAAAATATTATTTTTTTTTACAGAGTTGGCAAACTGTAGTTGACTGGATTCCCCACAGGACCTTTGGAGGCCAAAGGGAGGCAAATTATGAGGAATGTTAGATACTTAGAAAAAAATATAGCCGTATGTGTTAGAAACCTGACGTCTTAACCCTGAGTTCTGGTGATTATTTCAGCAAATGTGTTGTGTGTCCCATAAAAAAGAGATTTTAGCAAGATGCTGATTTCCAGGATTCTAGACTTTGCTCATCATTCTCTGTAATGTTTTTATTAATCCTATTATAGTTCTTTTATATGGTGTTCTGTATGCAATAATAAAATAATTGGACATGGTCTTTCAATTACATCACTTCTGATTTCTCTTGGCATATTCTTTTATTTTAAGTAAGTATACTTAAAATTCTTTGCCAAATATCAGTGGTTGCAAAAATCCTAGTTTCAGTACTTTGAACAGTTTATCAGCAATAGTTCTGTATGCATCACAGGTGCTTGCTTTTGTTCTTATGTTGCAGACTGCTCTGAACTTGTATTACTTGGCTATCATTGGACATATATGAATAGAACATATGCTAGCTACTGTGGGGCTAGCTCTCATGCTCTGGACTTTGATTAGGTAAGAGTAGCAAAAGAGTGACAAAAGGTATTTTGTCAAAAATACTTTTGTCAAAAAGTATTTTATCAGGTCCTTTTTAGTTGCACATAGCGTTTCCAATTTAGGTATCCATCATTTCCCCAGGTTCTGGAACATTTCCACTAATCCCCAGCAAACCAGTCCTTCCACTTTATAAAGTCTCTTTATGAAATCGTAGTATTCAAAATGACTTTTCAGCTTTTTCTGACTTCTTTCCATGAGGATCATGTTCATGAGAACAAACTAAAACATTTGGGTTTTTTTAATCAGTTTATATGCATATGACTTTTAAAAACAATAATTACCATTTTCAAATTCGCTTTACCTCCATGAAATCAACAAGTGAAATGGCTCTTAGTTCTTATAAAAAGCTGTATTTTGCATTAAAAAGTCTATACTGTTGCTATGAATGTCACAAGTTTAACAGACTAAGTATATAATGTGACAGGAAAAATGTTTTGACAGACTTCTCAGGAGAAAACAAAAAGATTTGGAATGTAAGGTTTTAAAATTTCAGACAATAAAGCATGATATTTCTGTACTATAACATGAAAACCAAGCCATTTTCATCTTGGCCTTCTGGCATTTGCTGCAAAAGCAGGTGATCTGCTTTGCAACCCTTATTACTATGTCATGTTTGTCTAGCCTTACCACGTTTTTTTTTTCTCCCTCTGGTAGAAGGGTCATTTCTCCTCAGAGAACTACATGGAATTAATCCAGACCCACAGACCACATTTTCTAGACTGTGGTTATGTTGGGATATAAAAGGAAATTACAAAATTTAAAGGAAGCTAAAGGAAGTTCTCTACAAGCTGTTCTCTTGGGATGTAGAGTTCCTATAAAGTATTTTTAGTACCAGAAGGATATTTAAGGGTCTAGATTAATACCAGGATGTATTATGTATCAGCTGAAGCTTGTATAATTATTCATAGCTTTAACAGGTGGGCGCTTTTTTGCTTTTTTAGCCTTTTTTTTTTTTGCTGTTGTGTGGGGGTGCCTTTGAACTTCTCATGTATCAAAAAAATTTATTCTGTTAGTCAGTTGATAGTTTCCAGATGATATTTGCTTGATTGCTGACCACCATTAGAATATCTTTAGGTTTGACTGGAAAGGTGGTACCTGTTCCCAGAAGAAAACAAAGATGTTTTTTCAAATATCTTCAGATTTTCAAATGCTTTCTTTTTTTTCTTTTTTTTTAATAAGATTAAGCCAGTTTTGTGAATTATTTTTTATTTAATTTGAAATTCTCTCTTTTCTTTAGAAAACTGCCTCATTGGAAATAACTTGTCCAGTTTGTCACTTGTGTTCCCCAGGTGGATTGGAATTTTGTTTAATAGCATAAAATGGGCTATAAACTTGGAATTCTGATCTTCCTCTCTGAAAAGTCATCTGTGAGACATAAAAAAAAAAAAAGTAACTTCTTGCAGTTGTCTCTGCTTTCTTTTTCTGCTACATCCTCTAGGTCATACATGTGCTTATTATAAAATGTTACGTTAAAATAGTTCTATAGTTTATATAAAGAAAAGGAAAAAAAAAAATCCAAGGCAACAGAAATCCTAAACCCAGGGAATTCAGAGGAAGGGGAGCTATAATTTGAAGGATGGCCCCCAACCTGAACAAATCCCAAACCAAGCAAACAAAAAAAGCCCACCTGAAATAAAGGAGTAGGAGTTGTTGATCAAGCATCGTGTCAAATCGCATGGGAGCACTCACAGAGGATAGCCATGCTATGCTAAAAGAGTGGGCAAACAACCGAGTGATTGATAGAGAGATTGGAGGTTCCAAAGTCACTGAAAGTTAATTTTGGCTGAACGGGTAATTCCCTTAGGTGCATATGTGGATGCCACTGGTTGAATTTTGCAGTATATGAATACCTTAAGAATTTAGATCTCGAGCATATCTGAAATTTTGAAAATGTTACTTTGGGGGGGGGGGGGGGGGGGAGGTATTGCAGACCTGATATTTTCCCTAATATGTCCAAGACATATAGGAGTCAAAATAGGAAGGGAAATAAGTAAATTAGCAGGAAGTCTGGTGGTTGTTTTTTTTTTACTGCACATGGTTTAATCCAGAGGTAGATAATTCAAATGCTCTTAGATCATAATTATGAGAATTAAGTGGTTAAAGGATATTATGTCGTTATGAGAAAATAGTCAGAAAGAGGAATATAGGAAGAGGAACACGAGAGGGAGGGTGGGGAGGTTTAGGAAAAGATACTTTTGTTACCAAAAGCAGTCTTCATTTTTAAATGTCATCAGTCTTGCTTCCTTGTTTCTTGTCTTGTGATCCTTTCAGTCCTTTTCTGCAGGGGTGGAGGTGGTTGTGCATGGGCGTGTTTGAATACTCAACAGGAACAGCTGCTGGATGACCCTGAGAGATGGCCCCATTAGCTGTGTGTGCTTTTCCTTGCCTGCCTGCGCACTGAGTCTTTTAACAATAAGGAGACAGAATTCCAGAGTTCTTCAGGACTTTACACAAAGCCCTTAGCTGGAATCTGGTGTCACCTCTCCTTTTGTATATAAGTCATATAGGAAGGAAAAGACCTTACGAAAATACATTTTCAGAACACATAAAAATCTGCATATTTTAGTAGTCAAAGCTATATGTGTTTGGGGCATTAAAACTAAAAGAATAAAAAGCCTAATGGAATGTACTTTATCACTTAATTCAAATCTAAGCGTGTGTTCTGTAATTTGAACAATTTTTCTTTCTCATTTTCTTCAGGCAAGCAACACTTGGCAAACAGAGGTTTGACTAGGGTAGTGCCTTGTGCTGCATGGCAGCACTGGTTTCTAGAGTCATTTCCTTCCCCCATGTTTAGTGGAATGAGGCTTAGAATGTCTGAGGGCTCCAAGGCTTGACTTGCACAAACTCTGCCTGATACATGGTATTGTACTGTCCATATCTGAGTGTACTCCATGTGTCTGTGGGGTGCTTCATATATTCTTTGTGTAATAGTTGTGAAGAATGCAGCTAAGCAGTGCAGCATCCTCTATAGCCAGTATTTTTTTAGCATCTCTCTTGTTCAGTGGGATTGTTCTGTTTCTTGTTTTCTGTCATGTTCTCAACAGTTTTCAGTATACTCCTCCAGCTTTCATGACTGTTCTTAATCTGCATTTCTCTATTAAAATACAAATTTCTTCTCCCTCCTGCCTTCTCAAATTAAAATTTAATTATCAGTGTCCATAGTTTATCTGATCTTCCAGTCATGCTGTTTGAAAAGGCTAGACAATTTAGACTTGTCCCATGCTGACCTTCTCAATGTACTTCTAATTGCTCTAACAGTGAAGAGCAGTTGCATGTGTGATAGATACTACTCCTCCAGTTATTTTGTCAATCACCTGCACTCTGTGGTGCTGGCTGCTAAATGTAGGTAGGTAGGTGTGGTTATAAAGAGCAGGCTCCCTGCAGCAGAGGCTTCAGTAGATCTTTCTCCAGATTTAAAATGAGTGTTTTCTGAGAGTGTCTTTTTATAACAAAATAGATTTTACTTGCTCTTTTGGGAGCTTTGAGCATCAAGGTTTACTATCCCAATGATCAGAATTGTCCGTATACCCATACAGTCTTTCTGTCTTTTTTTGTGTTTGCCTATAAAGCTGAATTTCTTTTAAAAAACTCGAATGAGAAGCACTCCTGCCTCTTGGAATGGCAGTAATTCAGACGTGTTTTCTCTGGTATGGCAGATAAACAGAAATTTGGTGTGTTCAATTTCCAGTATTGTTTAATATTACTGATACTCTGCTTAAAAAAAAAAACAAAACAAAAAACAAACAACAAACCAGTTTCTTAAATTTTATTGCAAGATTAAAGGCAAACCTTGAAAATTAGCACAATTAAATTCAGTTAGATAGTGCATTTTATAATTGCTTATATACTGTTTCTGACTGGGTTGTATACAAAAGTCAGTAGAACATTTGTGTTATATTACTTATTTGGATATTTTTCCAGTTATAAAATCAAGGAAGGAAAATGGCACGAATACGAGTAATAAGAAAAAATATCCTCAAAACATGTTAGGTTTGGGTAAATGGAAATGCAGGGTAAGAGAGCTTCCTCAAAGATATAAATCTTCTGAAATATGTTACATTACTGCTATTCAGATGTTTTTTAGATTGCCACTGCAAAACAGGTCTGTCCCTGTGAACACGCTGAAACTGAATGTACTTCACTTTGCCTTTTGTTGGTATTGAAGGGAAAGTGTTACCTCTGACATCATTCTATTAAATTTAGACTGTAGCTTAAGAGAGGGTTGATAATAAAATAAAGAGCTCTAGTATTCAAAATTTCAGGGTGCCCCCAAGTACACAGCACTGTACCCCTGGGTATTCATTTGTTCTTGTTTCTCTTTTCTAGGAGCTTGAGTTGCCAAAGGATTACCCTGCACAAAAACCTGTTTTTCTCTTTTGTTTGCAACTCGGTTGTAACAATAATTTCACTGACTGCAGTTGCCAACAATCAGGAGTTGGTTGCAACTAATCCAGTAAGTGAAAGTATATTTGGCAGCCTTATTGATTTGTCTGTGAGCAAAATGGAAGAGATGAGACGTGAATAGTTGACAAAATGTTGTATATAGTGAGATTAAAATGTTTAGTAAAGATGTGTCCATGTTATGTACTGCAACAGATGTCTAACAATGATTTGGGCATTCCACATTTGTAGTTTTGAAACAGTATAGAAACACTCTAAGAGACGGAGCACGCTGACCTGCTTTTCTGAGTTTCTACAAGTACCTTTTGGACTGATACAACTGTAAGAAAGTAGCCTGTTCTAGATGATCTCAGTGAGGTTATAGTAGTTCAATTCACCAAGGAAGGGCAGTTAAGAAAAAGCATTGCTGTGTATTTTGAAACTATATGCTACTTTCCTATGGCTTTAACTTTGCCATCTTCAGTTTGAAAGAATCAGTTTTGTTGGGTTTTTTTTTTGTGTGAAAGGAGGTGTTATTATATTCCAAAAGTAAAAGCAAAATAAAAACCTCATCCATTTGGATCTGATTTTTTTTTTTTGCACCCCCCTCCCATCATTTCCTGATGAATTTATACTGGGTAAATGTGAATCAGAGTCTGAAAATTACATGCATAGGTAAACAAATCCCTAATTATGACCTTATTTTAATTTAGGCCTGGAAGATAAATTCAAATTCTATGAAAGTTAGGGCAAAACTCCAGAAGCTTAATCGAGTAAAAAGATAAATTCTCTTTCTCCTGTAAAACCTCATCCAAGTGCTGGAAAACAAATCCACTGTGTCTAAATCTGCAGATTAGCTATTGCTTCTTTTTCACAACTTCGCAGTAAATTGTTTTTTAACATTTCAATTGAAGAACATCTTTTGAATGAAGCTAAATACAAATATATGCCAACAAGAGAGGTTCTTCTCAACTTGTGCTCAGTTGAGAAGAACTATACTGCTCCTGCTATGACTAGGTTAAAGTTGGAAGTATCATGAGCATTTTAAAAACATAATTTATTCTCTGGAGTAGCTATATGTTGTGATTGGTGAAATTTTAGAGGGAATTACCTTTATCAAAATACATTTTTCTTTGTGTGTTTACCATCAGATAATTTAAGGATTCCCTGCTGATTGGAATGGCTAAGTGTGGCAATCTTTGCAATAAGGGAAAATATCATTCCTCTCTCTGCCATCATGCTTGAGGATCTTGAGGTCCTCATATTTGAATAATAAAAATACAGACTCATTCACCACTTTTATTGTCACCATAAAGAATGGAATTGTAATACCATGAAGATTTTACTAAACAAAAATAAAAATAAATGTAGTGAAAAAGAGAATAAACATTGAAATTTAACTTGAACAGTATTTTTTACCATTTTGCAAATAAAGCTCTTGCAATTTTTGCAACTTGAACATTAATATTGTACTCTGCTTTTTTTCTGCAGCTTAGTTGCAAAGTGTCACAGTTCATCTACCTGTACCTGATGGGTTGCAACTACTTTTGGATGCTGTGTGAAGGCATTTACCTGCACACTCTCATTGTGGTGGCTGTTTTTGCTGAGAAACAACACTTGATGTGGTATTACCTTCTTGGCTGGGGTATGCGATTTTGCATTCTATGTTTTCAGGCCAGAGCAATCTCTTCCTCCTTTTCATGAGAATTAAAACCTGTTTACTTTGCTTCTCTGAGCTGGTAGCTTTGAACAATGATGACCCCCTTCTTTGTCTGTGGTGTTTCAACAGGCTTAGAATTATGAATGTAGGAAGTTACATGTACTTCAGTCTTTGCTGAAAGAGAGATTATGAGTTTCTGGAGTCAGGAAGTGACTCCTCCTTTGTGTAGAGAAAAGAGTCTCCTATTATAAAAAAGACATTAAGAAGTAATTATTCATTGTTCTTCATGTCGAAGATGTTTATTCAGGAATGAATGTTTGTTTTTAGAGAAGTCTTGCCATGTCTTGGGTGGAGGGTCATAACTGAGTTAGAGATGGCCAAGGATTTATTTTTCCAGCAGTTCCATTTGACCTGTATTGTTCACTAAACAA
Source organism: Pezoporus wallicus (assembly GCF_028554395.1). Classification (NCBI taxonomy): domain Eukaryota; kingdom Metazoa; phylum Chordata; class Aves; order Psittaciformes; family Psittacidae; genus Pezoporus; species Pezoporus wallicus. The sequence goes on along the minus strand of NW_026641049.1, from coordinate 349,819 downwards.
ATACAAAATAGCTGTAGCTGAAAATCTCAAGAAATATCAGTATCAAAACTAACAAGCCAAACCTGGTCATTTCAGATAATGCACAACAGCACATTCACAAAGTGCAAGTGAGGGCTTTCTCATTAGCCTCAGTATATTGGCGCATTCAGCTATAACATGACTTGGTACCCAGGTAGTTGTCCCACTACAAACACACCTGAGATGTAGTTAAAAGATGATAGGTGCACAGCAACTTCTGAAAACGTCAGAGTGTCAAGGACCGCACATAATTAACTTGTGTATTCTTTTAAAATTTTTAATTTTACCTGATTTCCAGAGTCTGATTTCAAATTTGTTTTGCAGGTGACTTTGTTTTCTGTACACCTAGCAAGTATCAACATTGTTTATCATACCGTTAAAGCTCTGGTCATGTGTACTTTTAGTCATGTGGTCATGTGTCATTTTTAGTACTACTGCCCATTTAGCATATTGCATACTGCAGTCTGAAAAATGTCTGTGTTAATGAAGATTGATTAATGCACTCTAAATCGTAATTTGATTTGCTTTTTCTTTCTGTTCATTGGTACGGATTTCCTTGGAAAGACGGTGGGAGTAAGGTTTCATACACCCCTCAGGAAGAAATCTGAGAAAATAGATATTGTACTGGGACTTATTACATTAGTTGCTCTGCAAGTATATAGTTTGGATGAGGTGAAAGTGCAAAAGACACCAGAAAGAGATGCAAGATGTAGTTATTAGTCAGCTTTGCATATGAAGAAAACATTGATTTTTCTTCACAGGTTTTCCACTGATTCCTGCCTGCATACATGCCGTTGCTAGAAGCTTATATTATAATGACAAGTAAGTAGCATCTCAGCTTGCTTTGCAAAACTTTATTTGCTTTAAGGGGAGAAAAAGGAATACAAGAGATAATAATATGCCAAATGTTTGTTGGTTTTTTTGTTTTGGTTTTTTTTTTTCTTGTTTGTTTTGTCTAGTTGCTGGATCAGCTCTGATACTCATCTGCTGTACATCATCCATGGCCCTATTTGTGCTGCTCTGCTGGTAGGCATTTTTCAGATAATAATTTTTCTTACTTGTTTTCTGGGTGTTCTTCATGGCCTTATAAAGTTGGTGATAGTCTAAAGCTCAAATTTAGAGGTCGCTGTCATTCGCAGGACCTCTCACTTAAGCCAGAAGGTGCCTTAGGCACACAGGATTTGTAAGTCTTCACCTTATTAAGGAGCTGTACCCCTCGTCCTTTGGGAAACTCAGATTTTACAATATTAGCTATCATTCCACTTAAATGCTAGTGACAAGGAAAGATTAAATATTACCTAGAGTACTACATTTAAATCCTTCCTTTAGCTGAGAATGCTTTCTCATTGCCCAGGCCATTTGCCAGGTTGACCTTATTGCAAGCATCCAGACTAGATGCTACCAGACTTGGATCTCACTGAGGCTCAGAAAGAGCGTTCTTGAAGGTCAGGACTGATTGGGAGTGGGAGTACAGGATGGATTTAAATTGGAGCAGGCTCTTGGGAAAGAACCAGTGGAAATAATTTTGTATCTCTGATTGCCCCGGTTCTGATATTAATCTAGCAGTGTGTGCTTTGGCCATTGGGGTATTGCAACACCTCTGATTTATTAGTCCTCATGAACCCGGAGCGCAGTGTTCAATCTTACGCTCCAAGTTAATGCCAACTCTCTTACACGAATGTTTGCTGCTGAAAACAGTAAATTCTAGGTAATTGAAGACAGTATAAAAATCAGTGTTGTACTTCAGTTATGAAGATTAACTTATATAATTCAGTTAATAGATTATTGCTAAATAAATGGGTGCGTAATAGAAGATACTAATATGTACCCTTTTATACAACTATCAGCATAACTAATATCTGTGAATGCAAAATATAGAAAATGCTGCAGTGTAGAGGCAGACCAGAATTAGCTGCTGTATATTACAGCCATCTCTTTTATTGTAACGAAACTTCAAGCTTATTTGGCCAAAGTATTGTATAGTGTCTGGTGACCTTTCTTATGGCTTTTCAGTTCATGCAGGGAAATGCATTAAAATTAAAACATTAAGTAACTTACTTTACTAAGAAATAAAGCATTAAGAAGTAATTTCAGTTTCTGACCTACGTGAACTTTCCCTTCTGTTAAATTGTTAATGAGTATCTGTCTGCACGGAGAATATTCTTGAAAGACCAGTGTGTAAATCCTGTTGGTCTTGTGACTCCCATTTTCATTCACAGTTAAATTGGCTAGTGAACGTGTATTTTGAAGACTGCTTTGGTATTATGACACACCTGCACAGGAAGCCAAAGGCAGTCCCCATGAAATTACTGTGATTTCATGGGCAGCCCCCATGAAATTACTGGACCTTGGGATGTGATAATATCTTGTCCTGTTAGTCAGGTCTGCCGTGTGTTCATATAAAGACATTTTAACTAGTGCTATAATCTGCAAATTTAAACCAGTTCTAAATCCTTTCAATTTTTCTTCTCTCTAATTTAACAGAAGGTGGAATCCTGTTTTCACAGAAAGGAATAGGGATGTTTTTCTTACTGCCATGGTGCTGTATATCACCCAGAAAATATATGTTATTCTGCATTGTTTTGTGGGGGGTTATGTTCTTTGCCCAGATGTCTCTTCACAGATACATCATTTAAGTTAAAGCTGAAATATAATTCATATTAGTCAGAGCTTGCTTAAATAATAACAGAAAAATTAATAACAGAAAAATTTGTGCAGAAGTATGAGACTATACCACCCTCCATGAAGTGACTCTGGTTTAGGATGCAAGATCATTTTCTTCTTCCAAGTGATGGCTTCCATAAAGTCACAGTGAAAACAGCAGCAAGGCTACTGCTGGTTTCAGATGTACTGGATCAATCCCAAACCATCAAGTCTGCTTTCCATTCAAGGCAGCAGTAAGAATGTCCTTTGATTTTCCTGGCAGCATAATAATCACCTCTGTGGGGTTGGTATGGGAATCGGCATCTGTTCTCTTTGCAATTTACAAGTATGTATACCTTTGACTTTCCTATATTTGTTCATGAGCTGTCTTGAAGGCATTTCTCTTGGATTTTTCTTGCCTCAGTATAATCAGTAAATTTATTTGAAAAGCATGTAGGAATAACAAGGGTTAAACACAGCTATACATCTCGCCTGTGATGTGAAAGTAATTTAAAGGAGTTGCTTTCCTTTATGGTAAGAAAACAAAAAAAATTGAATATGTCATTCCAAAAGGACAAGCCAGTGATAAAGACATGAGATGAAATGCATGCATTTAGGCTTTGTGAACAGAACCCTCATTTGCTTAAGCAGCTTCCACAATTTCCACATTTTACTAAGCATGACCTGCTTTAGTAGACTGAAAATTGGATAACTAGGGAGAAGACACTTTCTATTTGCAGGAGCAAGATCTCAAAGAATATGAAGAGGACTGTCAAGTGGGTGCCAGGAAGAATTGTCAGAAGCTAATGGGAATTTAACTCCTGTACATCACTAAAAATCCTACAATTGCATAAAGTTAACAATAATGCTGCTTTTATGGTCCCTGTTATTACATAACTGTGGTCACATCCCTGCCAAAGAAACTGGAAATGAGAGCAGACATAGGTTGCATTTTTGATTGGAATAGTCTTCAGTTGACCATTTAACTACAACTGTTTGCCTAAGCAACCACAATTAACTAGTATTAGAGGGAAACAGTAGAGGGTGATAGTTTTAATGCTGAACAAATACTGATCAAAATGGAGGGGGTGAAAAGGCAATAGGTTTGAACTTTAGTGGAAGCAGCAGTGATTTCACTGTAGGTTTCAGATGTGCTGGTGCACTAGTGATTTAGTTTGCATTGGTGCCACTGAAAGAGTAGATTTTGATCTAGTTATGCCATTATTTATATAAAACTACAGGGATGTTGATTTTGCCCTGTAATAATGCAGTGTATTGGTGTCTTCATTGACAGACTTTCATAGATGCAAACTCTTAGCAGAAGAGGTGAGTATACTCGGCAAACATGTTCTAGAAGGGAGTTCAGGAGATTTTAGCTTTGTTACTGACCAATTTAATGACTTTAAGCTGGACTCTGGTACAAGACATAGCAGTTTAGAAGTTGAATGCTTAGCATGCATATATCCAGCCTTGGCAATGTCCACAGGCCAGATATAAAACATATCTTCATGAGCATATACAGGTGTTCTGCCCAAGCAAGCGAGGCTTAAGCAGGCTAAGATCTGAAGCTATGTAACTGTATTAAAAGCTAAGCAATGACTACCAGCTTGTATCTAGAAATATCTGAGCTTTTTGAGCAAAGAATGGTCTGTTTATATCATCCTAAGGAGGAATTTAAACAGAATTTAAACCTACATGCTAATAAGGATTACCATACTGCTTAGCACAAACTCAGTGTGGAGGAAAGCAGAAATATCAGGGACTTGAGGACAGTTTAATGCAAGAACTGCAGCAACCGCTGACTTACAAGGCCAGTGGAGTTCACAGCCACTCTTAAGGCAGAACCTAAACTCTACTAACTTCCCAGTACAGGCACTAGCATTTCTTTTTATCTAGGACTGCCTTCTGTGCCTTTGCTTCCATTTTTGTTCATTTGCCTGGTTCAATTTTCAGGTCACTGTGGAGCTGCCAGTATTTTACTCTCTGTTCATACTGCAGCTAACACAACAGGCTCCTTTGGGGCTTTCCAAGCCATCACAGTCAATTTGATGATAATATACATGTGAGTAGTTTCACTGGCCTACTTTTGCTTAAATGTAAAAACTCTACTCACTGCTTGCTAAAATCAAGACCTGTTTTCTTCACTTTAATTAAAAATTCAGTTCATCCTGATCTCACTATATTTTTGTGACAGAAGAGATACTCATCAAAAATTGATGCTGCATACTCTTACGGACACTCATAGTCATCTCAACTCTGTCCTCTGCTTTGCCTCATCCCTCTATACCCTTTTCCCTAATATTTCTTTTCAAACTCTGCGTGTTGGTTTTTTTTGGCTTTTTGCTGTGTATGGGTAAGTGGAACAGTTGGAACAATTCTCTGCGATTCAGCATGTTGTAAAAGAAATAGTTTGCTGGGTGATATTTTACACCTGGCTGCTGCTACTTGCATCTTCAGTTAGCATTCAGGTATAGTGTTAGAGGAATTGGCCTTGCTACCAAAGCAGGAGAGGGCTGGAAACTCTAGGTTTGATGTTGAGGTTTGAGACATGTTGATGTTGAACAAGTAGATCTGTGAAGGATTAAATTTAGAAATTGAAGAAGGGCTTATTGTCCATGTGTACTATAGGAAGTTGGATGAGGATCGTGGATTGCATATAATCTAAAGAAATCCCTTGAGAAAGAATCAGAAGACCTTGGATGCTTAAACAATGCTTAAAGGTAGCTGGATACTTCAGGGAAAAATTCATACAGTGGTCTCCTATGTAAAACAATTTCCTGTAAAAATGGTTTAAATAGCATGTAACTAGAATATACATAACATCACATATCTGTCAAGGGCCCCATTGCTGTAACAAATACACAGCTGATTTTTTGTGAAAAAATCAACCAACATGAAAGAACTCTGCCAAGGCTGTGGAAGACCTGGTGACATGCATGGTCTGAAATGGCTTCCCTGTTTGCACTTGGCCTGCTGCAAGACAGATGCCTCCTCCCAGACCAGGGATTCCTAGTCTTTCTAGGAGGGAGTTATCAGTGTCTGCCTGCTGGCTTCTTCACCCAGTCCTCCCTTTTGTCTCTAGATAGCTGTTGGCAGGGACAGTTGTCTGGAAGAAGGGTAGGAGCAGACTCTAGGTCTTTCCCTTCCATGCTGGGTACCCTAAGCAGCAGGGTCTTGACTCTGTGCCCTGGAGTGAGGCAAGGGGACAGACTAAGCTCCAAAGATCTCCTAGCTGTAGTTTCCATAACGGACTGCCACTGCTGCACAGCAGATGAAAGTACAGTGTAACAATCCCTAACATTGCTGTTGCTCTGGTTCCTCACATCCTTAGGCTGTGTGTGTGTGTATATATAAATTTATACATATACACATACACACGTGTGTATGAGTTTTGCTGTTGCTTATGGCAAGTGCTTGCATGTCTGATACAGTCTGCATAGTTGTGATTGCAGTTTAGGATTTATTTTTGCTCAAACTGAATGAACAGATAACACACTGCTGTCAACAAGAAAATCCTATTAAGGCAATGGAAGTAAGCAAGTTTAGCATTCTGCCTGCAATTTTTTTTTTTTCCACGTGTGGGTGCATTTTTTTTCTCTATACTTGCTAAATTCGTATTCAGAAAATATAAAAAAAAAAGTAGGTTTTTGAAGAATCATGTTTAAATACATAGAGGGAAGAGTTCTTCTTGCCCAACCTGAAAAGACAGTAATTTTTCAAAACCTAATCATTGACCTGTGTACTGTTACTGTGATAGCGGAGAGAATGGCACGTGGATTGTTAACACTGGAAGACCAGTGGTTAACTGGATTGACGCTTGGTTAATAAGTTAGAGGAATAGATGTGGATATCAGATGTTAGAACCACATCTCAAGTCACTTTAAGGTGTTCTCAGAGAGTTTTAACTCGTGTTTATTGCACAGTCACAGCGCTGTCCATGCGGTATGAGTTTTCTTCAGTTGTCTAATTTTTTTAAATTACAAACCAGTGTGTGGGATGATTTTTCAGACCTTCAGTTTCACTTCCTTTTCCAACAGGTGAATCTTTTCTTCCTGCTAAATATCGTTCGTGTTCTTATAACAAAGCTAAAAGACACGCACAAGGCAGAATCCAACCTGTACATGAAAGCAGTGAGAGCTACCCTGATCCTTGTCCCTCTGCTTGGTATTGAGTTTGTCCTGTTTCCATGGCGACCAGAAGGCCGTATTGCCGAGGAAGTGTATGACTATGTGATGCACATCCTTATGCATTATCAGGTAGGAAGCATTAAACAGGTTTTGCTTACTTGAGCTAGGTAGCAGCTGGCATGCGAAGCAAATAAAAGAAATGATTGTGTTATTTTCATTTTTAAAGACATTCATGCAATATTATTATGAATAGCTTGAACTTTCTCATTCTTCTGAATTTTAATTTATTAAAAGGATAGAAACATCATGGTTAATAGTTGGCCCAAGACCTTTTAGTAGTGAATGTCTAGAAATAATTTACTAAGTTTAGATTCATACTGCACGGTTTTTTGCTACGTGTAGCTGAATTTTATCAGAAACCCATAATTCTCTCTAACCCTGTATGCATGTAAAAAAATCCTATATGCATGTGAAATAATGCAGAACCTTTATTTTTGTTTTACAGGGTCTGCTGGTGGCTACAATCTTCTGCTTCTTTAATGGAGAGGTAGAGTAATAACTTTTGATATAAATTTATAACACTTTTTATATATATTTGGTGTTTCACCAATTAAGGAGATGGTAATTTTATTTTCTAAGTCTAAATTTGTCAAGTAAAAAATAAGTAAATAAGTATCTGGCTGCCAAGAGCAGAGCATGGGAAAGACAGTGCCATCATTTGTGGCATCATTAAATACTGTAGGACTGACTCTCTTTTGCTGAGCGATCTATATGCCTCTCGATTATATAAGGAATTGAAGACACTTGTCACTTCGATATAAATTCTCAATAAATATATAAAAGTGAAATCTAGTTCACTATCCAGAAGGTATGTTTGTCTATGTCAGAAGCTATTAGCCTGGAGAATCAGTGTATAGGTCTTTCTGCAGACCTATTAGAACATATTGCAAACATGCTGGTGTGCTCATGTTATGACAGCTCTTTAGAAGAATTTTAGGCTGAAGTTTGGAAAATTTTTCCCTCACAGATGAAAAATACAATTAAAAAAATCAAAGCTCATTGTGCTTGAGTCATAAATGTGCGTTGATTAAGAAGTGCACTTTTAAGTAACTATCATTAGTCAGTTCCAAGAACAAACTTCTTTATTCTTATGTTAAAGGACCGTGCCATGTTTCCTATGGGTACTGATCCTGATGAAGCTAACAAGCACTGCTTTTATCTTGAATAGGTCAAGGTCTTGGAGTACACACAGTGACTTTCCTCTAGCAACTCTTGTCACTAAGGTGTAGAGAGAACAGGACTTCACAGTGTCAGAGATCGAAATGGTAGAAAGGCTAAAAGATACATATACAAAATCGTTAATATGACTTTTGCTTGCAAAAAAACCCCAAACAACCCCAAAACAAGTAAACAGAAACCCTCCACCAGAAAAACTAGCTGGTTCTTTTTCAACACTTTTGGCAGAGGAACAGTTACAGTCGTACACTTATTCCTACCCGTCTGTTTGCATGATTTTTTTCTACAGTTGGAACAGTTGTAATATAAGGCTGTAAGCTGATGTGTGGGAGTAACCAGATGTTTTCATGTCACTGAACCCTTTTCTTCTATCAGATGTTATAAAATCCTGTCAGTGTGCTAATATAATGTTATTGGACAGTAATACTTAGAGGTAAATATTTGGCTCGTACTAGAATTGATGCATGCAGATCACCCTTCCTTAAGTCCAATGCTGGCTGAATTGCAATGAAACTACCATGGGGTTGCACAGTTTATTTCCACCACCCTAAAATATACGATGCTCAGTGATTTTACAAAGGGGGCAGAAAAGATGAAGGTAGGATTTCTCCCACTTTAGTGGGCATGGGGCAGTGGTTTTGACCTGATTTAGCGTAAAATAAATCTGGGTTCAAGTCCCTGCTTATGTATTTGATTCAAAGCTGAACACATCATTAAGCATTCTGGATCCAATTTGATCACTTGACCGTATTCAGCATCAATATATATATATAAATTTCATACTTCAGAATGCCTTCTAAAAAAAGAAGTGTTTCCTTTGTCTAGGAAAGGATTCTGCGTTTGGTACGTGAGCCTGCAGGCACACGTGTATTCTGTTGCCATTATTGTCTCTTACTGTCATACCAATGCCTGAACAAAGCCTGCAACTGCAGCTTAGTGGCTGTTGCTTACCTGTCATAGCAACACCTCACTAGAAACCGTACAAGATGAGAGGTGTCAGACAGTGGTGTTAATCCTTTCTGCTCGAAGTCTACGGTTTAAAGGTGAATACTGACATTAGAATTGGTACTTTGAGTGACAGTGGGGTGTTAGTAATTAGAAATGTTAAAAGCATCGTAGCATTTCCCAGCTGCTACTCTACCTTTTAATGTTTTTCTATACCAAATACCCTCCTCAACTGGTGCCTTTGCAGGCCACCTCTGGACAAAAAATTAATAAAAGTGGTCTACTAGCAGAGAACTCTAGTGAAAGGAAACTAAGAAATGTAAGAAAAATGGCTGGTATGTCCTGCTGACATAGCCAAGGAACATCTCCAGACTGCTTGAGCAATATGGCCAGGGCTCATCTGTCAAATCCAGTTTTGACATGTACTGCAGCTGTTAGTCACAACCCTCCTACAGGCAAGGGTGTATGTGTAAGCTCTTCATCTTTACCTTCTATGGCAAGGCTTCCCTGAGGACACCCGAATTCTGCTTATGTCCCAGCATCCCACAAAGTTAGATGCTTCTTAGCTTCCTTACCGTATTTTCCAGTTTGAGTTGGCTGAGAGTGGCATTTGAGTTGACACAGGCTGCAGTCACAGGAGACGTTTGTCTCAGATCTCTGATAAATCGGTAAAAAGATTCCTATTAAGCTGTTAATAACAGTGATAATAATGACCTACATGATCCATGTAAGGTCTCTGGCGTTTGGGTTTTTTTTCTTTCTTTCCAGTGGTCTACAGAAATGATGCAGTAAAGATGTGAGGGTGCTGAGGCACTGGCACAAGTTGCCCAAAGAAGTGGTTAAATGCTCCATCCCTGGAGTTCAAGGCCAGGCTGGACAGAGCCTTCAGAGACATGGTCTAGTGTGAGGCATCCCTGCCCCTGGCAGGGGGTTTGGAACTAATCTTAAAGCCCTTTCCAACCCAAGCCATTCTATGATACTCTCAGGTCCACAGGATTATACAATACATTTATTGATAGGCAAGGCTGATGGGTTTTTGTCTCTTGTTGTCAGCTACTGTTTAATTTATTAGCCCTTTAATTTGTGCTTGTATTAAACATCAATTAACTAGTTTGTTAAAGGGCTGATTGGAAGGAGCCTTTCATGAAAATTCCCCAAAAAGAGCTCTTGCTAGCTAATAAGGTGAGAAAGTGACAGTTGTCCAGCTGGAACTAGTGTTTCTCTTAATGACTAAGACACTTCTATTTATTACATTATTTTCTCTCATCAAATGCATAGCTTAATATCCTTCCTTAGCTACTGTCTTAGTTCTATCTCAGAACTAAGTGCTACCCCTCCTGAGCTGAATTTACAGCTTTGTGCAACTGCTCAAAGCTGAGGAAAAAGTGATAAAAAAGTTGACGTTTTCACTTCACGGGTAGACACACATATTGTTAGAAAGAGTATAATCAGTGGTGAAAATCAGTTGTGCCATGGAGTTTTCTCATCATATTCTAGAAATGATTAATTGGACAATTCAGAGAAGACTGAAAAACTAATAGTAAATGAAAGGATGTAACAGTCTATAGAAACAGACATGCAGCAGGACAGAGGTGAAATACTGATTCAGCAGTAACAGAGAGGATTTGGGAAGAATGCCAGAAATCCATAGCTTAGTTAGAAATGCACCATGATGGGCACTGACTCGGGCGCAAAGGAAATGGTTGCCCATACAGGAGACACTATTTATGGCAATCTGTCACTGTCTGGAGAGCAAGCTAAACAGACTGTTTTCTCCCTAGAAGTAGCCCAAAGGCACTTGTCTGGCAGGGATACTGATGGTTTTGTTGAGCTATGGGACCCTTTAGGACTGGTTTACAAATATTAGTAACAATTTAAAAGGTAAACAAGTGTTGCAGAAGCAGCCAGGAGGAAGTGTGGGAGAGGACCTTAGTGCAAGGCTTGCTTGCAGCTTGGCAACTCTAGTTTATTTCCCCGTTCTGCCAGTAGACTTCTGTGACCTTGGTTAAACCATGAAGTTGCAGTTGCTCATATTATCCCATCTCAAGCCTGTCCTGTCTAATGTGACAGTTGCTCAGTATGGAATTTTTTGCATGTTTGTCTACAAGAAGACCTTGATCTTCTTGAGGTAATTGAATGTGGAAAGGAGAACAAATGGAACATAGCTTAGTGGTATGCACAGATTGCATGATATAAAAATAAAAAATAATGATATAATAATATAATTATAAAAACAAGTTCCAAGCTTCCTTCTTGGAAAGTAGGAAATTTTGAATATGGCTTTTCTCTTGGCTTTATGAGGGATTAGAGGGAATGGATTGAACCTGTGTGGAGATTTAAGGGTCTGTATTTCTATGCAATGTAAATTAATTAATCAAAAGTGTCCTGTGATGAAACAAGAATTGTCCATTTAGACTTGGAAGAAACACAGAATTTTGATATGAAGAGAGGTAAAAATAAATACTTAGCAGTATTAAGGTACTTGATTTCAGTGTTCATAGATTTGTGTTTAGATGTTCTGAGTGGATTGGAATGGTTTTATGAATGGTAGAAGAGCATCTCCTTTGCCCTAAAATACTAATTTCTTATATTATTTCTTCCCTTATGCCTTCATATTTTCTTTGTGAGGATTTTTGAGAAAGATGAAGATCTTCTTTAAACAGAGGATTCTGATACCACACTGCAGGAAGTCTAAAAATTACATCAGATTTCTTCTATTTATTTTTCATAATTAAAGCCAGAGTAAAATTAGACAAAGGAAGCCATTGTGTTAGGGAAATGTAAAGCAAGCACAAAAGAAACCCTGAAGGCACAGGGGAAAATCCTAAAAATACTTATCCTCGACATCAACATTTAACTGAGGGAATCACTGTTCACTGTTTAGTTCTTTTGTATGTAACAAACTGAAATGAAGATCATGCTTGGCAATGAGGCCTGTGAGTGTGGGGTGCACTGCTAGATAAATGTGAGTGCCAGTGTCCCCCAGCAGTTCCTGAAAGTCAGCACCTTGCCAGTCAGTGCAGGAATACTTTGTGTGCAGACTTGACTGGAGAGGAAATTAAACTTGCATGATCTGTGGGCAGTTTTTTAACATTAAAATAAAACCCTCTGGAAAAAGCAACATGATAGCTATTGCCATTATCATTCCACATGTGGCACCTTCAGAGAGTGACCAATTCCCTGTGAATTCCGTGAATGTGAGACTTGATCAATCCCCTATGCATTAGAGACATGTAAGCCTAAGGCCTTCAGCTATTTTATCAGCTTTATTTTTAACCCTGGTAGAAATAATGGAGTCTGGGAAATTGTCCTGCTATTAATTTGATTAAGGTATGGGCAGAAATAAAGGAAGGCCAGAACCAGAGCAAATGTGAATTATGGTTTATTGCGAGTATAAATACTTACAGATGCTGAGGATTTAGTCTTTTGAATTAAAAGTGCTTAGAAGTAACCTTTTTCACCTGTAAATCTGAGTTGTCCACACCAGAATTTAGTCCACAGAGGAGAAAGTAACTGTGTTGCTGCTGCTTATCCTGTAATCCGTGCTTTTCCTGAGCAACTACTACACTCCCATTGTAAAATGCAATTATTTCACACTAAATTTGCTAAAGAATGTCTACTTAAATTGTAAATCTTTCAGAATATGTCATGCAACAGATCACATGTAGGTACCCCTGTTTTCCAGGATTACTCAGCTTTACTACCTAATTTGCTTAGACACATTTATTATGCCCCCATGCATCAAAGAGTGAAGTCCAGTGTTATCTTTCCAAGCGTTTCATACGCCTTTCTTTTTGGTTTCTGGCACAGGTCCAAGCTGTTTTGAGAAGACACTGGAATCAGTACAAAATCCAGTTTGAGCACAGTTTTAGCCACTCGGATGCCATGCGCACAGCTTCCTATACCGTATCATCGGTCAGCGATGTTCAAGGCTACAGCTACAATCACGACTGCACTAGTGAACATTTAAATGGGAAGGGCTACCATGACATGGAGAGTGTTGTTTTAAAAACTGAAAAAATGTATGGTTGACTGCCAAAGGCTTGGCCTATGCCACTGTGCTTACCCTCCTGAACTCCCAAGTTTGATTTAATGACTTCATGGCCAGAAGATTTTACCTAACCTGGGATATGTTATTCCCCTGAATGATGCAAACTAAACTAACATGTTTTTCATATGAATGTATATGTATGCATATATACGTATCTTTGGTTTTCTGTGTATCTTTATAGTATGGACATCTGTACATATATATATATCTATATATGTATGTGCATTTATATGAAGATACAAACTTTGCCTCTTCAGTTTCTACTGTGTAGACAAAGTTGGCAATTTTTTGTACAACGGGAATCAATGAAGGCTTTTTTTTTATCTTGGAAGTTTGTACAAGACTCTGTTGTGTTGATGCCACTTCACTTGTCTATAGAATCTTGGAATGTAAATACCATACTGTATTGTCTTAATTCAACCTAAAACACAACAAAAGAAAATGGTTACAGAAGGTGCAATAACAACAATAGATTGTCTAGGTTAATTTTGTGTCCAGCATTTGACTGTCAAAAAGCCCAAGAGATAGTCTGAGATAACAGATTCAGACATTGACCATTTGGTTTGGTCAACAATACTGAAGGTTTGATTTGGCCAGTTTCTTTTTTCCACTATTTTAAATCAAGCATAGATACACCAGTGTAAATTTGAGATTTTACTTACCTCTGTAATATTACTAATGTAGTATTTCACAGCATGCTTTGAGCAGTTTTATTTAAACTACTTTTGCATATGCAGGAGTGTGTCCTTCTCAAGTTTATGGAAATTTCTTATTGACTTTAAGACAGACAAGGTCAAGGAGGCATTACTGACAGAAAGGAACGTAGTAACCTGAATAAGTGCAAATCCTTACAGGCACTAACACATAACTGAAGCTGATGGAACTTCACTCTGTGTGTAAGAAATTTACTCAACTGGGAAACACTCATGTATATAATTTGTTCTAGTCATGTTGTTGTTTTATTTTTAAGTGTTTCCCTGGCGATATGCTTGATAATGTATTCTTGCATTGTTGGGGCAAAGTTCTGATCAATTTTGTGGTGGCTTTTCGTCTGGGAAGAAAGCCTGAAAGACTGAATGCAGTGCAAATGTCATATGACCTTTAAAGCCAGTGTATGAAATTCAGGCTAATCAAGCAACCTAATGACAGTAATGATCATTATTTGGAAAACCCAATATAAAGTTTGTCTTACAAGGGTTCAAAACATTATGGGTTGATAATATTATTTGGAATGCTTGATTCTGAATCTCTCTTAGTAGCTTTGAACAGTACTTACAAGTTTTTTGTTGGTTCTCATGGGGAATAAAGATCACACTGAAAATGAGGTTGTCAGAAAAGACTTGAGAAAATGTATCTTTATAATGATCTATGTTTTTGTAAATCTTTGTTTTAAAGAAATTGTAGTTTTTTTAAGTGAAATGACGAAAATGCTCAAGAATGAGGGCATGATGTGAGCTTAGAAAAGTCTTACTGAAAATCAATAAGGTAGAAAAAGGTTTTATTAGTTTATTTTGCAGATAAATCTACTTCAAGTGGGGAAAAAACAAAATGAAGTAGAAGAAAAGTAGTGCTGGAGTTGACAGACAATTATGCTAATTAATGTGTATCTATCTGGTGCATGTAAGCCAGTCAAAAGAATAAAAGACAGTTCTTTCTGACACCACTTCAGTTTTAAATGCCTACTTGTGTATATGAACAACTTGACTTTCACATTTAATCATTTTTGTCAGTAGCCGTTCTGTAAGTTTCATTAGCATCTAGTTATTTTGCTGTCACAGTGTTCATTAGTTTGTAAATTCATATCGCTTCAAATGCTTTGTATTGAGAAGGAAGACATTAGGACGAAGCAGTAAGTTCATGCCACTTGCACCTTTCTGTAGTTTTTTGTGGTTCTTATGTCTGGAGCTTGAATCTAAAATTTTATTAATGATTTAGTTTCATAATACAGAATCTCAGCTAGGATGCATGGATCAAGATTTCTGTTCTTCTGCAGAGCTGTTGATTGATGAGAATCATTTGAAAATCGGTAGGATTCTGTACTTAAGAATAGTGTGAAATATGGCAGTCAGATGTCACAATCTCTTAAATTGTAAGAATACAGTAACAGGATCTGCTACAATGTGATAAGAAGTTACTTACAACTGTGCTTGCTGATCTATGTAGTGTTACTTAAGATCTGTGCAGTGTTCTGGAAATATTAGTGGTGTTGCAAATCCCTGCTCTGGTAGAGCAGCTCTATACTGGGGGACTAGATCATCAACTGGTATAGACCTGTCTTGAGTTCCATTTTCAAAATCAGTGGGTACCAGCTGAGGATCAAAGCCCAGGCAGACATCTGTCCGTTTAAAAGTGCTTTGAAGTATTTTATGTCATCTTATCAGGAAATTATTTCATGGTACCTCGTGGGTTGGTATAATGTATGCAACACTTTATAGAGCGTGATACAATATTAGTTTTTGAATTAAGCTTCCTTCTCAGCTAGTCCAAATTTAATAGCCTATAATTTTTTTTCATATGATGCAACGTACTAGTTGGTAATTGCTCCCTGTCCTCTGTTAGAGAAACTTGTAATGGTAATTTAGGAGGGAAAATTGTTCTCCTACAGAAATCGTCCTACTTCTAGCTGGACAGTTGCAGCATGCTTCTGTACATGCCTGCACTTTGGAAATTAAGGACACATACAGCTGGATGTGCGAGAAAATGTAGCTGTGGAGGGTTACATGACATAGAAGAGCTATATTTTCCCCCTTCTCAGGAGGTTAGCTAATCTATTTCCTGTTTTGCATTGGAAAACATAAATTCCCTATTTTGCCTTCCTACCTCACCTTTTCCAGTTCCTACACAATCAAGAGAAGGGTCTGCTTAAAATATTTCTCTGTCATCATAAATTAAAATCAAATCCTTATGCTGATTTCACTTTCCTTATTTTCTACTTTAAAAAATGTTGTAGTCCTTATCTGTGTGCTCTGGGATGGATATAGACTTTTTTGTTGGGCCTGTGAGATTTCTTTGAACATGTATTATTTGCTTTGGGGGGTTTTGTTTTGCTTTGTTTTGGTTTGGTTTGGGTTTTCTTTTGTTATTGCTTAGTGAGGATTTATTGCATCAGTCTACAGGGGCTACAGAAATACTTGTCTTTGGTCTCTTATCTCTAATACCAACATGTAAGCTTTCTATGAGAGGGAATGTCTATTTTTAATGCTACTGTCTTCAATTAATAAAATGCTCCACTGAGGATCTGCTGTTTGATTTTTAATGTTAGCATTTATGCTATGTGATGATCTACTAGAGTATTTGGCTGTTGAAATGCTGCAACATGTACTCCTTTTCATGTCCTAAAACATTTGGGCTGGAAACCAACCAACATTCAAGTATCGTGCTATGTAAATAAGATTAATAGAAGCTACAGCATTGTATTTATTGCTTACACTAAAAATGACATTGAAAAAATGTGAAGTTCTTTTTTGGTTGTGCTTCGTTTTCATTTTGTTCATATGAATCATCATGCATTTTAATTGCTGAACGAAGTATTATTATGTTTGTGATCAATAAAATATTACTACAGTTACTCAGATCTCTTGTGTTCTAATATGGAAATAACAAAGCTGATCTAAATTAGGTTTTCACAGATGTCTTAGCTGTGTATTAATGAAATATTAACCCAGGCAGAAAGTCATTACATGGAGTTATTAACAATTATTCCATTTTTAAGTGTTTGTTTATTTAATAGTTACATTTTAAATGCATAGTAGAATGTTGCATTTCTGGAGGATGCTTGCATAGATATACTCAAAGTCTTCATATTTCTAGTTCTCGTCACCTGAATCTGCCTTTTAATAAAAATTTATTAGTAAGAAATTTTCTGTGCCATCATGAGCTGGCAGCAGAGTAGAGCCTAAAGTAAACATATCTCTCTTCTTTGTTCCATCAGTCTAGGTGGAGGTCCTTTCAACATGGCATTCAACCAGGTCTCAACCAAACAGACTTGCTTGTGCAAAAGCTGGTTTGTTCTGTAAGACCTACAAGAGCAAAGGCAATAGAAAAATGAGTGAGGTGTCCCTGTTTGCCCCTCCCTCTCCACCCTGAAGTGATGGTGTCTGCACAAAAACTGTGAATGACAGGTATGGTTTGGATCTGTAGAACTGGGCCTGCTCTTTGAATGCTGAAGAGTATCTGATCTTAGATGTGTACCAGCATGTAATTGCATAAATCACTTTAGTGTGTATTACATACCAAAACAGCAAATAAGTGCTAGTAAGTAGATTTAAAAATAAATATTGCAGTGTAAAGCTTTTCAATTCTTTATATGTAGTAGCAGGAATCTATATACCTCATTGTCCACGTGAAAAAGTTAGAAAGATGGATTAAATGGTTTAACCAGTGATAAAATTGGGACGTAGTCGGTATCCAATTGATGGAGTAAAGCTGTGCTTAGGAGGGCACAGAAACGAAAGAAGCCAAGTACTCACACCAAGGATTCAATAAGTGAGTTTTTTGGGGGCCTTTTTTTTTTTTATGTTTGCACTCAGAGCTGTAACCACAACAGAAGACAGCACAGCAAGAGTTACTTCACAGTTTAGAAGGGAGGGTATGTACAAACCAGATAATGGCAACAAACATGTTTAAAAAAAAAAAGCTCAATGTGGAAACTGAATTAGAGAAGATTGTGTCATACTTGATGGATTGGCTTTCGCGAGTGAAGATTTGGGAAGGGCTTTAACCATGCTTACCACAAGCACGATGACCAAGGGCATGTGGGATATCCAAATCTGGTTGGAGAAAAAGGCTGCTTAGGCAATCAGGAAGTGTTCGACCATGACTGTCAACTCCTGAGCTAACTTGAGCTACCCATGCGCTGGTCTGCCCACATGCAACATTGGATCTGCAGCTTCCCTTAGTTGTTTAGCCTAGCTCTGTTTTAATTTCTTGGCAAGAACAGTAATTTTTTATAGTTTTTTTTCTTAAAAAAGTTACTTCTGTTTGCTTTAAGTGAGACAAAATCTTTTTGAGGTTGGGGATGTCAGGAAAGGATGTGTGGTAGTGGTTGAGGGTGGAGAAGGAAGAAAACATTGTCTTGGAGCTTTAAAACTACACTCTGAAATCTCAGTTCAGCCAAGGTATATAAGCAATTCTGAGCTAAAGAAATGCACTCAAGAAAAGCAGAAAATAAGTGCCTAAATAAGCCAAGCAATATTAGAAGACACAGGGATCTAATACTGGGTCTTAATAACTACTGTATATATAATACCCATATTTAAAAGTGTGCTAATGTCCAGTCAACAAATGCACAATCTCCCAACTCCCATTCCTGACTTTCAAGCAGGAGACTGTAACTTCAGGTTATTGTGCCTATCTAGAACTGAAAGTCAGTGTAAATGGTTACAGATTCTACTAGTAGTAATTTATATCTATTACTTCAGCTAAAAATATGGCTTACTGTTTTCTACCAGTACATACTAATACCAATCACTGCTTCTTGGTGATACAGATTCTGTGTAGCTGCATATGCAGAGTTCAAATTGTTACTTACATAAAAGTATAAAATAATTGTTAAATGATACAGAGAAAAAGTAAAGCCAATTCCCCAAATCCAGATGTTAGTGCCTCCAACATTTTTGCCCTTATGCCCAGCAGGAGAAAAATTAACATAAATTATATCCAAAGTAGCATTTGCTATTCAAGTATATGCATCTAAAAGCATGTGTACACAGTATTTTGACCCTGACAGAAAAATAAACCACAGCATCCTAACCTCCATAGGTAAGAGTAAACAGTGACTCTTAGATTTTATATATAATTTTAATAAAGGAAGTGCTTTTACAGCACAAGTAGCCTTGTAATATTTAGACATGACAAAAAATATGCTTGAAAATGAAGCAAAGTTCAAACAAAGAAAAAATCCCAACCCATTTCACATCACCTACTGCCACAAATACCATTCTGCTCTGCAAGGTACAAAGATTACGTCTTTTGAAAATATTTCAAGTGCTCTACTTATATATCATGCATGGTCTCATCATGGCAGTCACCACAGAAGTAAAAGTTTTAATCCAAAGGTTTAACTTTTTACAGTTACCTGAATCTGATTCTCAAAAAAAAAAAAAAAACCACCAGCAAACAAAGTACAAAATTCACTTTGAACTAGTGGACCAATTACATGCTCGAGTGAGTCATTCCTGTTGTTAACACTAAGCCTGCAAACTGATCTACTGCACATTGAAGAAAAAACAAAGTTACAGAATTAAAATTTAATTTGTCTTCATAGTAGTGTTGGGGTTCAGCGTGGGCTGTATGCATTGAGTCTTCATTGCTTTTGAGAAAGGACAAGCTGAACCTAAATGCCAAACTCTTCATCATATCATATTTTTTGGCACAACAATTTGTGGTCAAACCCATATTTGAAAACAGAATAGGCAAGTGGAGGATGGCGGAAAGCAGGTGGATGTGCTGACACACACGTTAAATGGTCTACAGGTATGTGGCTGCTGCAGCCTGCTCTGAAGATTATGTAGAGCTAAAGGGCTACCTACTATACTTGCCAGAAACACTGAGTATGAAGTTTAGGAACACTTTAGGAACAGTGTGATAATTCTTATTTATATTGAAATAAAACACAATGCATTTAATGCACAAGCAAACATAGAGCTGGACACAAAATAACCTCTCACAAAGAAACCTGAGCGAGGTCTCGGTTTACATATGCTGCTCTTACAAATAATCATCAATGAACAAAGCAAAAGTTTTTCCTTGTCACTTCATTTTCATACACTGTGAACATTGTCTTTTCAGAGTCTGTCTTTAAACTGTGCCCAGAGCTGACAACCCTCTGTTTATAACTGTGGTTATTGTCTATCACGCCACAGCTGTATATTTTTAGTAACTGCCTAAATGAAGAACGTAGATTCATCCATATGGAGTTCATGCTTCATTTGAGACAAATGACATATAGGACTGCTTTTTAAATTAAACTCAGATTTATGAGTTTAAAATAAATGCACACACTAAACTGTAAAGCTATTTACAACTACAACTCCTAATGACTATTTAAAAGTTTTCTTCCCCTCAACAAACTTTACCACTTTCTAAATGAAAGCTGTTAACAATGGGAAAGTATCTTCTGACAAGTGCTAACTCACATAAAGCTTAATACGTTGGTTTAGGTGAATTTAACAGAATATAAATACAGAAAAATCAAATCCTCTAATGCATGCTGTCTGAAAAAGTACTCACACATTATTGTTAATTCCTGATCTAAGACAATCAAGCTTTTCTGGAAATTCAGGCTGCATAATCAGTGGCAATCCAAAAAGAGGCCACAAAGGAAGAAGTGGTGAACACTGGTGCTGGCATCCCTGGTGCTATCTGGCTAAAGCAAGTTTTAACGTTAACTGCAGTCACCTGGGATGCAGGCAACCTAAACTGAGTTTTTGATTCTGCAGGAGCTCAAATGGACCAAGAATTCAAACCTCCCACTTGTAAGTGTCAGATATTGATATTCCCTCCTTACTAACCCAGAAGAGCATATTCTTTTACGCAGAGAAATGGTTTGGAGTCACCAGTGCTCCTATGGCCAAAGTCTGGGGCAGAGATTAGTAATGAATCCTCAATATTTGCTGTAGACAGCAAACATTTACATGAGAACTGCACAAATTATGAAAGTAGAAAATAAGCTTAACACAAGAATGTATTTGCCTAGTTCCTTATCTTGAGATTTGGAAATGAAATCTGACAAATGTGTGCCTGTAACAGTGAAAGTGCTTCTGAAGGTCCCCTGTGTCTTGGAGAGGTACTGCTGTTATGGTGGTGTAATGAATGTCAATCAGGTCGATTTCTTCTGAAGAACGGTAGTCTCAGTCTTGCTCCATGTTGTGACAGTTGACTGTACATACACTAGGATTTCATATAAATATATATGAAAGCAAAATATTGAATTAGTAGGGAACAACACTCTTGTTACAAGAGTATGTTGCAAGAAGTATATTGCACTGAACAGAAATACCTATCAGTTTTCTTATTCTAAACACAATTATAAACATGATGGTAAAAACATTTCTAGGTATATTGAATTTGAAGTAAAGGAAAGAAGATGAACTATTTTGTGCCTATTCTTCTAAATGTGTTACAGAAAGGTTTACAATCGGAGTATTTTTACTGTTCATACCACATACCTGTAGACTTAGACATTTGATAATGACTTTGTCCCTTAGGTTCCACTGGACGTAAGAGCTCATCAGTGAAGAGACAGGAACACAAATAATCACATTTTACTTAGTTAACCTTGAATATGATCCAAATTTCTGCATTTACAGAGGGCTCAAAAGCAGATTTGACTAAGTTTCCCAGACAGATCTGTGGCCATATATTCCACAGAACAGTGCCCATAGCCCAGTTTGTTTCTGTTACGCACAAGGGACTCCCATCTTGTGCTTCCTAATGGATTCCACAAACTGTCTTCAAGCACTGCCCACTTCCATCTCATTTCAGGTTGACGATGACAGTAGGAGTTTCCTTCTTCAAGGGTCACTTCCAATATTCTGCAGGCAGATAGTCACCATGGATGCTTGAGAATCTGCAAAAAGAGGAAAATTCAAGATTACTTGACAAATCATACTGAAGTTGTATTACTATTCTGTGTACTGTAATACAGTACAGTGCTCTCATATAAAAAGTATCTCAGGTGAACATAACTGTAATACACTTTAACCAAGTGATGCAATGGACTACCGACAAGAATTTACAAAGTTAAATTATCAATTCCTTCAAAATCGTCATAGCAAATACCTGTGGTAAAGTTAACTCAATTTCAGATAATTTCAAGTTTTGGAGTCTAACCCACACTGTGCTTTCCAGTTCAGGTCTGTATTTACTACAAGGTATAGAAAACGCTTCCCTTTCTTTTTGACAATGGAAAATTATAGTAGTTATTTCTTTATTTAAAGCTGCTCACCTCTTTTTTACTTATGTTTCCCCACAGGGACTGATTTATACCAGTCAGGAGTGCTGTAAATAGTCTTCTCTATCCATAATTAAAAAGCTAATCAGAATGATCTGTAATTGATATCTAAAAAATTCTTAACGAAGAAAGTTGAATAAGGAAGCTTTCGGGGAGATAAGAAACATATCAATAACAAAAATGAAAATACGTTAGCACCAGAAATCTGTAAATGGGTTTTTTTTTGCAGGCAATAGAAGCAGTACATACAGTTATGATATTTCCTTATATAACAGAAAGTGTTTTTAGAGTCATGTAACGTGCTGGGTTTTTTATAAATAAGAGCACTTGAGGTGCTAGAAATCCCTTCTTATGTGAGTTCTAGCAAAAATATTTTAAGTTTTATACCTTACTCTCTTCCCCACCACCTCAGACCTCAGTATTTCCCTAGCATTGACATGATTGCTTCTATTCTTCCAAATAAAATTATCCCCTCATTTCTTAGTATTCACCAAAGACTAGCACCCAGTGGACATCCACATCTCTGCAAGATAGTTGCACCAGCTATCTCCAAGGGTCTCAGGAACTGGAGGCAATACTGCTCCAGCCTGGCATTTTTTTCCCAACCCTGCCAGCTGCACCAGGACCCCAAGAGTCTGCAGTAGGCCGGTCACTAGTATTCAATGACCTTCTGATTCAGCTGATGTACGCTTGGCACAGGAATGAAGGAAGAGAAGCCTCAGTCTTTAACTCACACCCATTTCCTCAGTAAAGTTCTTCTGGCACTGGAGAATAAATGGCACTGCGCCTTCCTGCAAGGAAGAATGCACTAAGCTGGTTTTCTGGCTGTACTGTCCTTGCTGTGCCATGGAATCTCTGGCCTTCTCCTCAATCACTCCTTCTTTATGTCTTTTCAATACTGCTGAAACAACTGAAGGGAGAAGGAATCCCCATCAGTTTCTACATGCAGTAGGAGCTGCAAGTTGAAAGCCAAACAAATCTAAGAACTGATCATATTTCTAATCCTGCAGAAGCATACAATAAGCAAAGCATGGATGGTACGAACACTCTGCAAGCTAGTGGCAAGACTACAAATGCACAAAGACAATACTAACATGGAAAGCCTATAGAGTGATGGTGTTAAAAATTAAAACCAAAAAAGATATTTACACAAATATGAACTGTTAATGATTTAATAACTCAAAAAAGTCTCTGTTCTATCCCTGAAAAATAATTGTACTTTAAAATAAAGAAAAATTACATATTCTTTACAGTCTCTGCTGACTTTCCAGGCACATGCATGCTGGTGAGAGGAAAAATTAAAAAGGAGCCTGAGAGTTTTACCATCAGTGGGCATGACCCATATGCTTAAGAGAAACAATAGTGTAGCAACTTTACATGTTCTTCTTTATCCCCATTTCCTTCCTTAACGCCTTTAGCCCCTTCTTTTACTCACAACATAATATTATCTGGCTTTCACTTCAGTGATTCAACATGTTGAACTCCTTTGCTGTCCAGCCGGGTTCCCAACAGTGCCAAGATAAAGAAATCATTCCTATTTCTGTTAAAGCAGTATTTATTGTTGAAGGTATTTAGTGTAGCATTCAAATACTATCTCCTATTTCTCGACTAGATAAGAAAGGTCCCACAGACTTCAGTAAAGCAGTTTAAATAAGATGTCTAGACCAACCTAACTGTCTGGAACTGAGCACAATCTTTTTAAAGGTTGAAATTACCTGCTTTTTTTAAGAATGTCTCCTCTGGTTGCAGCTGAAAACAATATATTACCATAATGAAAATGACTAGTCTAGCAATGGCTCACTCTGAACTGTAACTTAGTTCAGAATGAACAGGGGTTTGTATTAAATACATGTGGATGTGCATCATTAAGTAAAATTTAAAAAAAAATAAATAATCAAGTTTGCCCTGCTTCCTGCCACCTAACCCTTGAAGTTGTATTGCCCTCACATTCACAGGTAAGCAGCATCCATAGAGTCTACCTATGTATCACATTTTTGGTATGTTCCATTCACCTTCTTAACAACCATTATGAGACCGTATCAACTAATGCATTCAACTGCATTTGACCAGCTGACCCTCCAAGCCTTGGCGTTCAT
Organism: Pezoporus wallicus; assembly: GCF_028554395.1. Lineage (NCBI taxonomy): Eukaryota > Metazoa > Chordata > Aves > Psittaciformes > Psittacidae > Pezoporus > Pezoporus wallicus. The sequence continues at coordinate 325,750 of NW_026641049.1, read as the reverse complement.
CATAACTTTCCTATCTTTGTTTGAAGTTCTATACATTTCTTTCTTTCAAAGTATTTATTTGAAGTAGCCTCTGAACATTTAGCATGAGATAAATGAAACTGGCAATATGCCCTCTAATAGAGGGCATAATAGTTGTTTGTGCATACTGATGGACAGGCTGTGTGTCTAGCGAGACAGATACACTTAAAAGAATCTGTTGTCTTCAAGTCACAAATAATTGACATTTACTGGAGAATGTGAGTTACCACAGAGAGAATAACCTTTAAGTACGTTAAAATACACAAGGAGAGATCAAATTAACAGGGCTGTCAGAAAACTCTTAATAGCCAAATTGTTACCTTTTCTAGCCCTTTTATATTATGTTTCCAAGCCCACAGTGATATGCAGTGTCCTAATCACTATACACACATCAGATGTAACCTGAAAAAATGGAGGGGTACCTGGTAAAAATGGGTCCTACTGTTGATAAATTTAGACGTGTTTTATCACTGCTGCCTCATTGCAGTCATCTTCAGGGTACTGTAGTGAATCTCCTTTTCTGGACCCAGTGTGACTTTGAACAGTCCAGATAATGCGCTGCTGCTTGAGAACTACAGGTTCTGGATTACACTTCATTGCCGAAGAGCAATGTTTAAGTTTAAAGAATGATCCTGGCAAATATTACTGTATCATCTTCATATTCTATTTTTCAGACAATGCAGCTCAAGGGATATATTAAAGCTAGATGAAATATGATGCACTATGTTCTTCTTAATACAGAGAAAGGCCAAACAGACTTTCTGATGTGTAATACTGCCTTTCAGCTTAGACAGCTGTTTAAAACTTGAGAACGTGAGATCCCCTCAGCAACAAATAGATGGTGTGAGCAGCATGTTCTCATTTCAGTGATGACAGAAACCTCAATTCAGCAAAAAAAGATCTTTCTTCCCCCTACTTGCTCTGAACTTGTCATTTTAATTTCAAGCTTTCTTCATCATCTGTAGGTAATTAGTTGGAGAAGATATAATACTGTAATTCCCAATCACATAGCTATACTATGTGTCAATAAAATTATTTGGTTTTGCTTTGGGATTCAAAGTTAATGAAGCTGCATATTAGTTTAACTGCCTCTAAAGTTTCCAACCACAAGAAGATGTGAGCCTCGGATCTACTGAAGTCTGCAATGGGAGTGCAACAGAAGTGCATCTGTCCTACCAGCACTCCAGAAAACCATAGGCAGGACCTGAACTCTCTGAATAAACTTATAACAAGATCTATTTTTACCTGTCAGTTCAGTGAATGTCTGTGGCCACCCAGACATTTTGACAGTAGAATAGTTCAGGTATCCTTCATAACTGATGCTCTCTGGTGCTGGATTATTCTTTTGATCTTTCCTGTAAGCCATATAGGAACATCTGCAACAGAAGAGCTCCTTGAGACTTCCATCTCTCATGTGAATTTGAACAAGGACAAACATATTCTGGTCCTCTTTTGTTTAAGACTTAGTTTGTTTATTTTTCTTGCCTCCTTTGAGTCTATCTTGGCCCTGTTCTAGAAGCCACTACAGTATCCACTGCAAGCATTTCATGCACTGTCAGTTTGTTGCAATAGCTATTCCAGACTAGTTATTCCATAACTCCTCTTATAGATACTGCTGTTCCTCTAGAATAAAAGACGGTTATGCGGTTTTATTCTCAATTTGCTTTATTCATGTTGGAATAAAACATTTTAACCATAAATATTTTTTTCTGGAATATCTACTCCGGCAAATTTCCAAGCTCAGTCATCCCATCAGTAGCTAATGAGGAAGCAAAACATAAGGCTGTCCAAGACTCCAGGGCATATTTTGAATCTATAAATCAGCATCGCTTATGTTAGGTCCTTGAAGATTCTTTGTTTAATGTTTTTGTGCTAAAAACTATTTGTCTTGTAAGACTTTCTATATGACTCCATATCCACTCTGGCCCACCATTTAGCAAATAGTTGTGACAGTAAAAATGTATTGTACTAGCTTGTCATATTTCTAGACTAAACCGGAGAAGATATCTGGCTTTGCTGAAAGACTCAATGAAAAAAAATGTTGCAGGAAGCTTATATTTAAGCCTTCAAGAACTGTATCACTAAAAATCTGTGTGTAGGTATATTTTGTGTATTTTACAAAAGCACAGAAATTGCTACCAATATTTGAAAGTCTTAAGGCTATATACTCAATCCAATTCCCCAGTAACTTTGGCTTTGTTCCCATGAAACTCTGCTGAACTCTACTTCGGTATATCAGGAGGCAGCCTACTTGGAGACAAACCTCTTTTCTCCATTTAGGTCATACGCATTCAACACGATTTTCTATAACAGCAATGCATTAATCAACAAGCTTTAAATCGGCAAAAAGCTTGAAGCAATCAAATAATTGAAATTTTCAAGACTGTCTTACCCGTGCAAGTTTCTGATACTTTCTTATATATATATGCTGTTTGCCAGGCTACATCAAATAAGAGAAATATGTCATATAAGAAGTCTGACAGAAATATGCCAGACCTGTAGGCTTTGATGGAAATCAGTGGCCTTTATTTGGAACAAGTTGCAGAACTGCTGCTGGGGTCTCTACCAGAGGTGGTTTGTAGTACTTGAAAGATCACGTAAAGCGAATGGCAATAAAATGAATATAACAGACTAAACTTCATTTCCATCTCTCCAGAAGAAATACAGTAAATAAACTCCCCTCTAAGAAAGAAATTTATTTTTTTTTAGTTATTTACTGCATGACAGTTTCCAAATACCAAGAAAATAGTGAAGTAAAGAATTACTTTTAGAACAAGTTGAAGTTATTCACTAAAAAAATACTTTGCTGGCAGAGAAGATTTTTAAGAGGCTATGATAAAACACAGAACACAAAATCAAAATAGGTAACACCAAAACACATGAAACACAAAAAGCTAAATTCTGAAATGTGAAAATTTTCCATATTCTCTTCTCTCTGGTCTTTTGTCATTATAGCCAACATACCTTCGGTTTATTTTTCTCTTTTTTCTTGTCAGTGTGTAATATCACTTCAACATCCATAGCTTAAAGCTGTTCTCATCACAAGCGCCTTAACTGCTGGTGCAGATGCCTGGTTTTAAATACCTGATTGCAGTGTAGATCTATCTTATAAATAACATAGTTCTATCATTCAGATCTGCTGTAAATGCAAGCTCCTACTTTCCTACCAGCTGTTTTTTTTCACGTTCTAGATACCTCTTTCACAGGTTCTGGATAGACTTGATTTTCTTAACTCCCTTCCAGTACACTACTTAAGCTTTATGATGCATCTGTAACAGCAGCACTAAATGAAATCTAAAGAATTATGTCCCAGTAGCTTATGGTACTGCCCACATCTCCGGCCCCAGCTGCCTTCACAAAGTTGACTGTCCTCCTACAACACCAGCCCCTCTGTGGCAAAACCATATTATCAGTGTTTCCATACTACTTCATTTACACACCAGCTATAAAAAGGCAGATCCACTGTGTTGGTTAACTCTCTCCAGTGGGCATCCTGTTCCATTTCAGCTGAAAACTAGCCTGCTTCATAGATTTCCTCATGTATTTTAGTATTATGCAGTACGCAGACTTGCAATTAAGCAGGTCATTTAAATGTATATAATGCCTGGTACTAAGGAAGATACATATCTCCTCAATGGCTTTAAGCAAACGTGTCCCCAGTTTATATAGTGCTCCTAATCTGGTAACAGGTAACATTATATAATAGTATATAATTCTATAATATTATTTAATATATATAATACATATAATGATATGCATGTAACACCCTTCAAGAGATAACAGCAAATATCTTAATATCTTTAAAAACATTTCTGAGCTTCTCACCTTGAGCAGTAGTTTGAGATTTTATCAAAAAATCTTGAATAAAGTATTCATAGCTTAGGGCAAATTAAGACAACTGTGGGTTTGTTTCATGTTTTCTGTTATCACTCAAAGCAAACAGACACTTTGGGCTTTGTCCTTTCAGCCAGTGTGCTCAAATCCTTAAACTATTTCAGGTTCATATTAAATTTGCAAATCATGCTTTTGTATCTAAATCACACTTCTGTCTGCTCTTGGAAAGGAGAAGAATTTTCCAGGACAATTTTTGGAATAGAATTCTTTTCCTTACAGTTTCAAACAATGTGACCCTTTCATGACTCCAGACTTTTTTTTTTCCTCCCAGCCCAACCCAATTAGAGTACAAATATTTTTCATTATCTAATCACAATGTCACTAAGATTTGTTACCCTGTGATGCACAAGCTGCAAAAGTCCAGGTTTGCTTATAGCAGGACTGTGCCAGTATTCTTGGAAAGGTCTCTGATTTCTCCTACAACAAAGTGCTTATTATTGTTTCTCTGTATTTCTCCCCAGAATGATAACTATATACGGACACAGCAGTGCTAGACTTTGCTTACAGCTTTCTTCCTCTTACTTAACAAATCTTGCTGGTACATAGCTGACCATGCATATAAAGCATACTCTTAGTCACACCTTCCCCCCACCCCCGAGATGGTCCCTATGCTTTGATATTAATAAAACATAGGAGTTCTTTCCAACTTCAATGACATGAGCTGCTCTGTCACACTGTTCATAGAGGCTAGGTAGTTTTATTGTGAAGCCATGCAGAATACTGAAAGTGGAATGAAGATCACTTGTCTACCAAAATGAAAATACAGGCAAATGTGATACTGGGTTTTTTTTTCAACCCATAGTATTATTTTTTGTGAATTAATGCGCATGAAGCAAAGGAGGTAAAAACTATTAAAAAAAAAATAAAAATTACCCGTAGACATCAGAAGCTTTCTTGAAAGCTATATTTCCTCTTAAGAAAGACACTTCTGCTGCCTGTCATGTATATTTATGAATTTACACTTATATGTCAGTTTTTCTTCCCCCTGACAGCAAGAATGTGAACTTTGAATAGCGACTGTGAATCGTTCTGAACGTTCTCCAAGTTTTATCATTATTTCAGTTCCTCAAAAAGTATTAACGACAATTTTCAGAAGACACATTGCAATTTCAGCAATCCAAACACAGTTTTTGGCAAAAAGTAATATTAGCCCTGGGGGCGGTAGAGTCACCAAGCTAGAGATTTTCTGATTGTTTGTCTCAAGACAATCAGGAACAAAGGGTATACCGCCCAGAAGCTAGAGAAATTTCCTCTAAACAGATAACCAAGCTACTTTGCCTGGAAATAGTATCACTGCCTACAAAGGAAGGATATATTTAAGGTGCTCTTAGAATTTTTCCTTCTTCCCCCTGCCTCCCCCCATGATGGATAAACTGTAAGGGTGAATCATGCTGCATGTAACATGGTGAGTTACTGAAGAAAAGAAGCTGGAAATAAATGTTTTTCATACATTGAGTTCACATACATTTCACTGGAAGAGTTAGAAAAAGGAGTGTTTGATAACTGAATTACTGTGCTTCCTTACTGAAGTCACTTCCTGACAAGCGCCAAACTAATTTTTTAAAATAAATGAGAGAGCTTGAGTAACCCACTTATCTTGGCTAGTCACAACTGGTGCAGTATTATTCTGGCTAAAACAATCTGTGCTATTACTTTACTCCTAAACAATATGTACAAGCCAACTAAAAACATTATGAATTTATCATAGCATTCTGATTTCTACATTGAAAGAGGTAATACCATTTACAGCAAACCACTGCCAAAGATATTAACACTACCTCCCACCTTAACCTTTGTTTTTATTTTCCTCCCCCAAGTGAAGTCCTCTTCAGGATTGGCAGGTAATAAATTGTATTTTGATAAAGTATGTTTAAAATACATGTACATATAAGAAACACCAAGAAATCCCAACTTCCATCTGAAACTCGCAATGAAGTAAGCATAAGACTATTCTCAAAGAATTTAAAAAGCAGTTTAATCGATGATACCTGTAGAAAAAAGGCAAAGTAGTTCTGAATATGTTCGTAGTGCTTTTTAATATACCCCAAATGAAAGAGAACATGCGAACTCCAAAGAGCTCAAAAAGCTTTTAAAAGTTCTATTAAAGCCATTCCTGATATTTTATTGGAAATATGTCCCATCCTCAATAAACTTCTTTCATGTTCTGCCATCATGTCAATGAACCTTTGTAGTCATGCTTTGTCTTCTGTAAGAAACCAAGCCAGAGGAAGTAGCTTTGGGTTTTTCTCACTTTTACAGTAACTACTTTTCCAGTGTTATGTCCTTAATTCAGAACATTTGGTTGCATTTTACAAAAGCTCATTGAATTTTGAGCAATAAGCTCAAAAATCTCAGAAGTTCTGCTGACTAGAAAGCATTCTGTTTCTGCATATCAGAGAGCTTATCTGCACAAATAGGATTTATAATCAATCTAATGCTTAAAAGTTACCAATCCTTTACATGAATACTCTTAAATTAGTTTAAAAACTTCTGAGTTGCTGGAGATGACAGACCCTCAAGTAGAAGTAGTAAGATTTACAAATGCTCTTTACCAAATCCTCCATCCTCTTGGCCCTTTCCTACTGAAAAAAAAAGGCATAATAGCCTTTCTAGGCATACCTCAGTTACTTTGGCATGAAGTCTGAGCCTGGCTACAAAGCTTAAGCTACTTTAAATTTACCTTTGTTGAACAAGTGACCAGACTTTATAATGAAGTGCTTAAAGTGAGTATTCACATGAGCAGAATGCTCCACAGAGGGACTGCAACAACACCAATAGCTTTCCAAGCAAATGTGTGTTTAAGATAGTACATCACTGTATTATTGCTCAGCATATTCCATTGTTGCATTCTAAAATGTTGGAAATTGTCACTATCTAAATGCAGGGCTTTATTAGTAAAAATACAAACATTACAGAACCTTGTCCACAACATCAAGCACAGGGATCAGACTGCAGTGAAGACAACTACAGATCATTGGTCACTGAAGCTCCCAACTGATAATGACTAAAGCAAATGGTAAACCAACAAATTTTATACAATTATTCCCTAGTAAACAAGTGTTTCCCTGAAGTAAAAAAGTGATACTCAAGGAAGGAGCTATTTTACTAGCATCAAAGGTTTTAGGCAGAAAACTATTTAAACCTGCTATTTCTTATAGTAGACCTGATACCAAGCTGGGCATGGAAACAGACACTGTGTTCAGTACTGGAAACTGAACTGTGAAAGAGACAGGGTCATATTTATTAAGTGTTATCCCAGAACTTACCTTTTTTAGCACTTACTTTTGATGATTACTTTAAACCAGCAAAAGGCTGTGCTACCAACTTCATGATGGGCTATATTCTGAACCTGACAACTTCTGCATTGGAAGCAGGAGGCATTGGGTATAGAAGTATCTCCACTGTTGGCACTAATTTCAGCTGTTCCCAGCTGACTTTCACTGGATGTGTTGTTATGGTGATAACCTGTGAACAGTTTTTAATGGTTGGAGGAACAGCGCCAGTGGAGTCTGAGAGAGAGATGATGAGCATGTGAGGATGCTACAAATAATAAAGTATATTTAAAAAGCATAAGGTAATAAACAAAACTACTCATACTGTACAAATCTCAATGGAAACTACTTCGTACCTAACCAGAGTCAAAAGTGGTAATAATTTCACAGTGTATGAAAGAGTGTACCATTGCCAGTGTAAAAAACCTAACAGTGAATACAAACGACCTACATTAATGGCATCCAAGATGTATGGGGAATTCTAAAGCATCAAAAATGAAAATACTCTGCAACTAAATTCACTCTTTAAAGTAGAGGAGCACTTAACATTACTGCACAGTGAAGTGATCATTCTTAAACACATTACCTTCTCACTTAAACTTCAGATGACACTAAACCACCTTCACAAACCCTATGAATTTCATTGATTTAGACTTCAAAGACTTAGAAGATTTAAAAAGATAAATGTGCACACTTGATTTCAAATTTTAATTTTCTGTTTCCAGTTCAGCAGGAATCACAGGGTATAAATTATGTTTATAGAACCAAATTAGGTTCTATTAAATTAAATAGATTACATCATTAATAGTCTACTACACCACTCTGTCACGGTTTACTTGGCTAGGAAAGAGGAAACAACCCAACGACTATATGAACATCCAATGGCATTTTCAAAATAACACCTGCCCACCCATATCTGAATCACTCAGACTATTTCAACAGATTTATTATACAAGTGTCTGAATGAAACAATAATTGCAAGGTAATACTGTGCAATAATTACTGAGCATTTCTTCTATTTTCTCCTCCTTCCTTTCCTTTACTTTCTTGCTTCCTAGGGCAAAAGTTCACTAACAGAGGACTATCTCATCTGTTTGCAAGATGACTGTTACCATTTTGGCTCTCAGCAACTTCACTTTACAAATATTTGGCTGCAGCAAGAGCTGATGTTAAAGCTTTTTTTACTCAGAAAGAACTCTCACTCAGAAAGAACTCTCACACAAAACTGTTATTAACTCCACCTTAATATTGATAATCAGTGCTTAAATGAGTAGAATAGTATTTATTAACATGATTTATTTTCATGCTGTAATATTCACAACTCCATAAAGATCAGGACTACATGCTGTAGGAATCTAGGGAGATACTGCCTTTACACTGGTAAGTTTACAGTTTTAACAGAAAACAAACTAGGAAACAAACAAACAAACAAAAAACCCTAAACAAGAGAATCAGAAAATTCTAGCTGATATTAAGGTAACTTATTTTAGTCACTGAATTCAAGTTAATAGTATTTAGTTGATAACTTGCCTTAGGAGAAAAGCCTGTAGATACATCATTAGCTAAATAAAGCAAAAACCAGCATCATTTGAAATGTTAGAAAGAAAGAAGTGAGAATACCATCTGACTGATGGGCATAGAAAATTATCTTAATAGCAATATTCTGCACTAGGGTGGCTAGAGCATCCTGAGTAATCTGACTGCACATTTGTGTAGCCAGTGCCTTCCGAAGCCTGTGAAACCCACAGAGAGGTACAAAGTAACTGCATTTTATGACAGTGACTGACTTTAGTTAAAGCCATTTATAATGGTAAACAATTAATGAATTTTAAGATAGAACTTGTCAACTTGAGGATATACAAGACCATTTACTGTTCATTTTTTCTACATGTGATGGAAACACCATTTCATGCAGAAACTATTAACAGTGTTTACAAACACCAGGATATGAATCACACAAAAATAGCTTCTTTGGTATACAATGTCAGTGCAAAAATACATTGCTTCAGAATGTTCAGGAAAGTGTCTTTAAGAACTTTGGATCAGATTTATTGATCTTACCAACTGACGTAGTGAAAGGCCAGTGTTTGTGACTTTACATTAACCATCATTCATATGTTGATTCCAACAGAATTGATTCTAAATGTAAGTATTGCTCAATACGACATAAGGTGTCCAAAATAAGCACTGGATATTTCTGTTAAAGAATTACAAAGAACTGTACACATAATTCTGATCATCAGTTTCAAAACTGTGCCAGTTGTTGTAACCTTGTTGTGGATAGAACTACTGAACATTCACAGGCTATTTGTGACTTCGGAAACTCGCCAAGTTATTCAGTGTGAAAATAGAACCTTACGTGCCATATAGACCTCAGCCATTTTTTGACAAAAAGCAGTAGAGTTTGTTAGATAGACTTTTTAGCAACTGAAATCCAGATTTTTAAAAGTCAAGTCCTTTAGGTGAATTTTTTCTAAGAAAGATGTTTGTCTAACTGAACAAAAGTCAAAGTGAATTTTTATTTGCTATACTTTAATAGAAAAAGCAGCCCAGAAAGCCACCTGTATGTTGGACTGCATCAAAAGAAGCGTGACCAGCAGTTCAAGGGAGGTGATTCTCCACATCTAATCTGCTCTTTGAGACCCCACCTGGAGTATTCTGTCCAGCTCTTGGGACTCCAACATAATAAGGACAAAGACCTCTTAAATCAAGCCCAGAGGAAGGCCACAAAGGTGATCAGAGAGCTGGGTTTGTTCATCCTGGAGAAAAGAAGGCTCCAGGGAGACTGGCCTTAGAGCAGCTTCCAGTGCCTAAAGGCGGCCTACAGGAAGTCTGTATAGGGACATTTACAAGGACATGTAGTGAAAGGGCAAGGGGCAATGGCTTTAAACTGAAAAAGGAGAGATTTAGATCAGGTATTAGAAAGAAAGCTTCACCGTGAGGGTGGTGAAACACTAGAAGAGATTTTTCAGAGAAGCTGTGTTTGCTCCATCCCTGGCAGTGTTCAAGGCTAGGCTGGAAGGGGCTTGAAGCAACCTGATCTAGTGGAAGATGACCCTGCCCATGGCAGGAGGTTGGAATTAGATGAGCTTTAAGGTCCTTTCCAACCCAAACCACTCTATGGTTTCATGCTTTGATAATCAGGACCGGAGTTGTGCTCTGGAACATACACACAAAATTATATACAATGGGTTATTTCTTGTATTGCTGTCTTTGTTGCCCATTTTCAGACATATTGATGCACCAGAATGAGAAAATTGCAAAAATCAAAGAATTAATCACTGATTATTGTTTTAAATTATAAGCACAACAATTTCCTTTGAATCATTCATCAAAAAGATGGGGAGTTCAACTTCTGTCATATTTCACCTTTTACTGAATAAGTCATTTACATTCCTTTTTATATTTCCATATTATGAGATCACTTACAAAGCTTAAAATAACTCGGCAGTTCTACAAACATTTTTCAGTTTTAACATTTCCTTGTTTATTTACTATATGCATTAGGTTTTTGAACAGCAGTTTCCCAGCAAATTTGTAAAAGCTTGCAATGTTCTTTAACAGAAAGTTAAGGGAGCTCCCTAGTTACACAATTGCAAGCAGAAGGGCTCAGTTTTGGAAATCTTTATTGAGCACATCCTTAAAATGTTTAATCCTATTGATTAGCAGCAAAACTATTTGCTAAAGTGATTGCTCACTAGTGTGTAAAAGATTATGAAATTTAGTCCAAAATGATGAAGATCAAAAATTTAGAATTACTACTAGGAAACAGTATAAGATAAAATTAAATCAAATTAAGGCTCATCCATCTTATTATTTATAATTATCCAGGAGGTTCCTCGATTCTGAGGAAGACAATGTTCTTCTTACAAGTAATTGAGGAGCTGACAAGGAGAGGTGCCTTGCTTGACCTCGTGCTCACCAACAGTGAAGGACTGGTTGGGAATGAGAGGCTCCAGGGCAGCCTTGGCTGTAGCAATCATGAGACGGTTGAGTTCGAGATCCACAGGACAGCGAGAAAGGCACACAGCAAGCTCACTGCCCTGGACTTCAATAGAGCAGACTTTGGCCTCAACAGGAACCATGATAAAAAGCTTTGGAGGGCAGGGGGGGCCAAAGGCCATTGGTTGATATTCAAGGAGCACCTGCTCCAAGCTTAATAGTGTTGCATCCTGACTAGATGGAAATGCAGCAGGAAGGCCAGGAGGCCTCCATGGATGGTTAAGGAGCTGCTGAGAAAACTGAGGGGAAAAAAGCAGCTTATAAAAGGTGGAACTGAGGAGAGGTGGCCTGGGAAGAATACAGAGACGTTGTCTGGGAAACTGGGGACTAGGTCAGGAAAGCTAAGGCCCAGTTAGAATTAAATCTGGCAAGGGATGTGAAAGATAACAGGAAGTGCTTCTACAGATATTGTCCTGGGTTCAGCTATAGCAGTCGTTTTTCTCCTTCTTAGTAGCTGGTGCAGTGCTGTGGTTTTGACTTTCAGACTGGGAACAATGGTGATAACACCAATGTTCTTAGTTGTTGCTAAGTAATGTTTACTCTGCTCTAGGACTTTCTGAGTCTCATGCTCTGCAAGGGAGGAGGGGAAGTCAGGAGGAAGCAAAGACAGGACACCTGATCCAAATCTGCCAAAGAGGTATTCCATACTACAGCACATCATGCCCAGAATGTAGAACTGGGGGCAGTTACCTGGAAGGGGGAGATCACAGCTTCGTCGGGCAGGGTATCCTGCAGTTACCCGGAAGAGCTAGATCACTGCTTGGGTTGGTGGGTGGTGAGTGGTTGTATTCTCTTCCCTTGTTATTTCCCTTATCATTACTATTATTGGTGCTAGCAGTAGTGGTTTTATGTTATACCTTAGTTACTGAACTGTCCTTATCTCAACCCGTGGGAGTTACATTCTTCCGATTCTCCACCCCATCCCTCCGGGAGCAGAGGGATGAAGGCTGGGGGGAGTGACCAAGTGGATGCATGATTCTGAGTTACCAACTGGGCTTAAACCATGACACTTCTTTGGGGCACAAAGGGTTGAGATAACGACAGGTCTGACCAGGGTGTGCCTAATCATATTTGTGATAGGCATTCATTGTTTCAGATTAAAAGTCACTTGTCACAATGTGATTTTATTGGCTCTCAAAGTTGTTGCTCTTGATCTCAGAGTTTTGGCATGTCATACCTTATTTACAGCCGGTACTTGCTGTTTTAGTGTTCATTGGCTGACAGGCTTGGGCTAAGGTTCTTCTTTCGCTGTACTTTATGGTAATGGCTTGTAACATAATAGACTCATTGATAATGAAACTGATCCGGCTTGCGTTCCCAGTGTGGTCATCACCTTCTTACTTTGGGAGGTATATAATGGAAGTGTTTAGCAATTACACATCTTTTTTCCCTCCTCAGGTGGTCAGCCTATGAAGGAGACATTCCCTTATGCTCCCAGCTCCCCAACAGACTATTTACAGCATCATTTGAGAGTTCTGAAGGTTTTGAATGGCCTTTGGATACTCTTGAGACCTGCCTGCTGATTGTGATGGGGATCACCATGTTGGCACACATATAGAGTGTGTTTTACCCACAACCATTTTGTCTGATCTTGAAAGTTAAGCAGAGTCAGGGATTAGACAACGATGCAGGAGGACCAAGAGATTATCCCCGAGGCTGGACAGTCATGAGTGGCAAGGTGTGTCAAGTATGGGCAAATATCTAGGCCAGTGGGCCCCTCCAGTGCTTTGGAACTTCACCCCTGAACAAGTGCAAAATCCAGAAAAATAAGTAAAACACTTTTATGAGGTATCACAGTATCACAGTATCACAGTATGCTAGAGATTGGAAGGGACCTCGAAAGATCATCTAGTCCAATCCCCCTGCCGGAGCAGGAACACCTACATAGTGTTACACAGGAATGTGTCCAGGCGGGTTTTGAATGTCTCCAGGGAAGGAGACTCCACAACCTCCCTGGGCAGCCTGTTCCAGGGTTCCGTCACCCTCACTGAGAAGAAGTTTCTTCTCAAGTTTAAGTGGAACCTCTTGTGTTCCAGTTTGTACCCATTACCCCTGGACCTATCATTGTTTGCCACTGAGTAGAGCCTGGCTCCATCCTCGTGACACTCCCCCTTTATATATTTATAGACACTTATAAGGTCACCCCTCAGTTACCTCCAAACTATAGAGACCCAGCTCCCTCAGTCTTTCCTCATAAGGGAGATGCTCCACTCCCTTAATCATCTTTGTTGCCCTTCGCTGGACTCTCTCCAGCAGGTCCCTGTCCTTCTTGAACTGAGCGGCCCAGAACTGGACACAATATTCCAGATGCAGTCTCACCAGGGCAGAGTAGAGGGGAAGGAGGACCTCTCTCGACCTACTAATCACCCCCTTCTAATACACCCCAGGATGCCATTGGCCTTCTTAGCCACAAGGGCACAGTGTTGGCTCATGGTCATCCTGTCGTCCACTAGGACCCCCAGGTCCCTCTCCCCTACACTGCTCTCTAACAGGTCGTTTCCCAACCTATACTGGAACCTGGGGTTGTTCCTGCCCAGATGCAGGACTCTACACTTTCCCTGGTTATATTTCATCAAGTTATTCCCTGCCCAACTCTCCAGCCTGTCCAGGTCTCACTGGATGGCAGCACAGCCTTCTGGCGTGTCAGCCACTCCTCTCAGCTTAGTGTCATCAGCAAACTTGCTGATAGTACACTCAATTCCCTCATCTAAATCGTTGATGAATAGATTAAATAATACCGGTCCCAGTACTGACCCTTGAGGCACTCCACTAGTTACAGGCCTCCAACTAGACTCAGCCCCATAGACTACAACTCTCTGGCTTCTCTCCTTCAGCCAGTTCGCAGTCCACCTCACTACCTGATCATCCAGTCCACACTTCCTCAATTTAGCTGTGAGGATGCTGTGGGAGACTGTGTCAAATGCTTTGCTGAAGTCAAGGTAGACCACATCCACCGCTCTGCCATCATCCATCCACCGTGTTATTTCCTCATAAAAGGCTAAGAGATTGGTCAAACATGATTTCCCCCTGGTGAAGCCATGTTGACTGCCCCTCATAACCCTCTTATCCTTGATATGCCTTAAGATGGCACCAAGGATAAGGTGTTCCATCACTTTCCCAGGGATGGAGGTGAGGCTGACCGGTCTGTAGTTACCCGGGTCCTCCTTCTTGCCCTTTTTGAAGACTGGAGTGACATTTGCTTTCCTCCAGTCCTCAGGCACCTCTCCCGTTTCCCAAGACTTGGTAAAGATGATGGAGAGCGGTCTAGCAATGACTTCCGCCAGTTCCCTCAGCACCCGCGGGTGCATCCCATCTGGACCCATGGATTTATGGATGTCCAGATTGCTCAACTGGTCTCTAACCCGTTCCTCATCGACTAAGGCAAACCGCTCCGTCGACCTGACTTCATCTAAGGTCTCAGGGGTACAGGGCTCTTCAGGACTGCCTGCAGCAGAGTAGACAGAGACAAAGAAGGCATTCAGTAACTCTGCCATCTCTGTATCTTCTGTCACCAGGGCACCCATCCCGTTCATCAGTGGGCCTACATTGCCTCTGGTGTTAGTTTTGTCTGCCATGTATTTGAAAAAGCTCTTTTTGCTGTCCTTGACCCTTCTCGCCAGGTTTAATTCTAAGGATGCCTTAGTCCTCCTAACTGTCTTCCTACATCCTCTAGCAGCAGCCTTATATTCCTCCCAAGTGGCCAGCCCCTCCTTCCATGACCTGTAAACTCTCCTCTTCCACTTGAGCATACCCAGCAATTCCCTATTTAGCCACGCAGGTCTCTTGGCCCTCTTCCTTGACTTCCTACGTGTCGGGATGCTCCGATCTTGAGCACGGAAAAAGCAGTCCTTGAATGTCAACCAACTATCTTGGGCCCCTTTACCTTCAAGCAGCCTTGCCCATGGGATTTCCCCTAGCAATTGCTTGAAAAGGCCAAAGTTTGCCCTGCTAAAGTCCAGGGTTGCAATTCTACTTGGTGTTCTACTAGTCCTACCACACAAGATCCTGAACTCCACCATGATGTTGTCATCCTGGTCATACCAGAGAGGGACAAATCATGGCAATGCGCTGGGGCTTGGCCTATGCTTACAGAGCCCTGTTCAATACCGTCCAGCACCTTCAAAGGGAAAAAAAATATCTCTGGATCTGATGGCAAAGCAACAGACAACACAGCTACTCCAAGTACAGCAACTACGCCAACCCCAGCGACAAATACAGCAGCTACTCAAACTCCAACAGCAACAGACAGCGCAGCTATTCCAGCTCCAAGCGCAGCAGCTACACCAGCCCCAGTGACAAGTACAGCAGCTACGCAAACTCTGACTACAACAGACAACGCAGCTAATCCAATTCCAAGCACAGCAACCACACCAACCCCAGCAACAAGTACAGCAGCTACCCACACCCCGACAGCAACAGACAGCGTAGCTGCTGGTGCCACTCAAACCCCAAGCACAGCAGCTGCACCAACCCCGACAACAAATACTGCAGCCACTCCAACCACAGCGATAATCACTGCAGCTAAAACAGAGGACCAATTCGTGCCAATATCGGTTGCCCCTGTATGCAAGGGAAAAAGCAAGAATGCAGCACAGTAAGCAACCTGTACAGTGAAGAAAGATGAGGAACCAATGCATTTACTACACGGGACAGCATCTGATCAAGTGTTACTATTACATGAATCAGAGGAAGAAGAAGAAGTGGTGACTTCTCGACCCCAGACCTCAAGCAAGGTATGGAATATGCAAAGAGATTTTACCTGTCAACCAGGCGAGCACATCATCACCTGGTTGCTCCGATGCTGGGACAATGGGGCCAGCCGATGGTCACAAACTAGAAGGTAGGGAAGCTAAGCAGCTGGGATCACTTGCTAGAGAAGGGGGAATTGACAAAGCAATTGCAAAAGAAAAATGGTCCCTCAGCCTTCGGAGGTGGCTATTGGCAGCTGTGAAAAAAATGGTTTCCACACGAGGATAATGTTATGAGTCGTTCGGCCAACTGGACCACGCTAGAGAAAGGCATCCAGTCTCTGAGCAAATCAGCCATTGTAGAGATGACCTATCACAGGCTGGATGCTGGGAATGCATCCGTAGATGCAGATGAAGTCGAATGTACACAACACATGTGGCGTAAATTTACACGGAATGCACCATCATCATATGCCCACTCATTGGCAGCAATAACCTGGAATGACATAGTACCACCAACAGCGGATTAAATGATTCGCCAGCTCTGAGAGTTCAAAGACAATCCCACCCCTCCATTATTTCAGCTGTGAAAAAACTGTCCCAGGAGTTCAAACAATTGAAAGACAACCTATTGAGGTCCCCGTGTGTAGCAACCCACATATCAGCTAGTAACAAAAGGCATCCTACTGCTCAAGAGAAAAGATATAGGAGGTACAGGCCACCCTATGGTTTTACCTGCGGGATCATGGACAAGACATGAGAAAGTGGGATGGAAAACCTACCTGAGCTCTGGAGGAACGAGTGTGTGAATTGGAGAACAAAGGTCAAGGATGAAAGCTGTGGCTTCAGTTGAGCAGGTTCCCAGATGGAGTGGAAGAGCTGAGTTTACTCCAGCTCCTGTGATAAAGAAGACTAATCTCTGTATACAAGACATAAGTGACCAGTGTTGTGATGAATATTAGATGGGCCCTGCCTCCAGCCAGGTGGAGGTAGGGGATAATTGGATTTACTGGACTGTGTGGATCAGATGGCCTGGCACATCGGTCCCACAGAAGTATAAGGCTCTAGTAGATACCGGTGTACAGTGTACCCTGATGCCATCAAGCTGTCAAGGGGTGGAAGCCATTTCTATTTCTGGAGTGACAGGAGGATCCCAAGAGTGAACTGAACTGGAGGCTGAAATCACAGTCCCAGTTGACTGGGAGGAAGTGGCAAAAACACCCCATTGGGACTGCTCCGGAGGCTCCATGCATCCTTGGCATAGACTAACTCAGGAGAGGGCACTTCAAAGACCCAAAAGGGTACCAATGGGCTTTTGGTATTGCTGCTTTGGAGACTGAGGAAATTGAGCATCTGTCCACCTTGCCTGGCCTCTCAGAGGATCCTTCTGTTGTGGAGTTGCTGAAGGTCAAAGAACAAGTACCATTCCTGACCACAACCCTGCACCGGCAATATCGCACCAACCAAAACTCCCTGATTCCCATCCATCAGCTGATCCGTAGACTGGAGAGTCAGGGGGTGATCAGCAGGACCCACTCATCCTTTAATAGCCCCATATGGCCAGTGCAAAACTCTAACGGAGAGTGGAGACTAAAGGTAGACTATCGTGGCCTGAATGAAGTCACACCACCATTGAGTGCTGCCGTACCTGACATGCTAGAACTTCAGTATGAACTGAACTCAAAGGCAGCCAAGTGGGATACCACGACTGATATTGCCAATGCATTTTTCTCAATTCCTTTGGCAGCAGAGTGCAGGCCACACTTCGCTTTTACTTGGAGGGGCATCCAGTGCACTTGGAACCGGCTGCCCCAGGGGTGGAAACACAGTCCTACCATCTGCCATGGACTGATCCAGACTGCACTGGAACAGGGGCAAGCTCTAGAACATCTGCAATGCATTGATGACATTATCGTGTGGGGCGATACAGCGGAAGAAGTCTTTGAGAAAAGGAGGAAAATAATCCAAATCCTGTTTTATGTTTTGCCATAAAACAGAGTAGGGTCAAGGGACCTGCACAGGAGATTCAATTTTTGGAAATAAAAGATGGACATTGCCAGATCCTCACAGATGTGATCAACAAGATAACAGCAATGTCTCCACTAACTAATAAGAAAGAAACACAAGCTTTCTTGGGTGCTGTGAGGTTCTGGAGAATGCACATCCCAAATTACAGTTTGATTGTAAGCCCTCTCTATCACGTGACCCAGAAGAAGAATGATTTTAAATGGGGCCCTGAGCGACAACAAGCCTTTGAGCAAATTAAATGAGAGATAGTTCATGCAGTAGTCCTTGGATCAGTTCAGACTGGGCCAGATGTAAAAAATGTGCTCTTCGCAGCTGGGGAGGATGCTCCTACCTGCAGCCTCTGGCAGAAATCTCCAGGGGAGACTCAAGGTCAACACCTCGGCTTTTGGATTCGGGGATACAAAGGATCTGAGGCCAGCTATACCCCAACTGAGAAAGTGATACTGGCAGCCTATGAGGGGTTCGAGCTACTTCAGAAGTGATTGGCACTGAAGCACAGCTCCTGCTGGCACCCTGGTTGCCTGTGCTGGGCTGAATGTTCAAAGGCAGGGTCTCCTCTACACATCATGCAACCGATGCTACATGGAGTAAGTGGGCCGCACTAATTACACAACGAGCTTGAATAGGAAATCCCAGTCGTCCAGGCATTCTGTAAGCCATCGTGGACTGGCCAGAGGGCAAAGAGTTTGGAATGTCACCAGAGGAGGAGGTGATGCATGCTGAAGAGGCCCCACCATATAATAAACTGTCAGAAACTGAAATGCAATATGCCTTGTTTACTGATGGGTCCTGCTGTACTGTGGGAAAGCATCAGAGATGGAAGGCAGCTGTATGGAGTCCCAGATGAGAAGTTGCGGAACTTGTCAGTTTGCTAAGTCAGAACGATTCAGTTTGCCGAGGTGAAAGCCATCCAGCTGGCCTTGAACATTGCTGAATGAGAAAATTGGCCAGTACTTTAGTTCTATACTGACTGGTATGGTGGTAAATGCCCTGTGGGGCTGGTTGCAGCAATGGAAACAGAGCAACTGGCAATGCAGAGGTAAACCCATCTGGGCTGCTGCACTGTGGCAAGATACCGCTGCCCAGGTGCAGAACCTGGTGGTGAAGGTACAGCATGTGGATGCTCATGTACCCAAGTGTTGGGCCACTGAGGAACACCAGAACAACCAAAAAATGGATAGAGCTGCTGAGATTGAAGTGGCTCAGATGGACTTAGATTGGCAACATAAGGGTGAATTACTTTTGGTCCGGTGGGCCCATGACCCTTCAGGCCACCAGGGCAGAGATGCAACATATAGATGGGCTCATGATGGAGCACCCCAGAGAGAACTGAGTCAGACAATGGGACTCATTTCCGGAACAACCTTATAGACACTTGGGCCAAAGAGCATGGCACTGAGTGGGTATATCATATCCCCTATCATGCACCAGCCTCTGGGAAAATCAAATGGTACAGTGGGCTGTTAAAAACTACACTGAGAGCAATGGGTGGTGGGGCTTTCAGGCACTGGGATACATATTTACCAAAAACCACCTGGTTGGTTAACACCAGAGGATCTGCCAACAGGGCTGGCCCAGCCCAGTCAGAACTTTTACATACTGTAGAAGGGGATAAAGTTCCTGTCGTGTACATAAGGAATTTGCTGGGGAAGACAGTCTGGGTTATTCCTGCTTCAGGTAAAGGGAAACCCACTCATGAGATTGCTTTTGCTCAGGGACCTGGATATACTTGGTGGTTAATGCGGAAGATGAGGAAGTCTGATGTGCACCTCAAGGGGGTTTTATTTTAGGGGAAAGCAGCCAATGAACTCAAGTATATGCTGTTGCCTGCTATGTAGCACTTTTATAGCCCACCAAGTAGATGTCTTCAGGTCACCAGTGACAGGCCCTGACTTCCCTCCGACCATCATTCCAACGAAGAATGAGCTTCGACGAAACCAGAAGAGCTCAGCAGCAACCAGACAAGTTCTGCAGTGTCATCAGCAGGGAACAATCCAGCACTGCAAACACTGCACACCGTCTCTCCTGCTCTGAAAGACAGTTACCAGAGATGGAGCCCAACATCACAGACCAGATGAACTCAGCTTTATAGGGATTAGTCCATGCACTAAGGAATGACATCTCCCTCTTTGTGTGTGTGTGGATGTATATATATATATATATATATATATATATGAGACAAGAGTGATGGTATATATTGAAAAATGTGGGATCTGAGCATGACATGAATGGTATGGAATAAGGGGTGGAGAGTTTCCTAGGTTCAGCAGTAGCAGTCATTTTTTCTCCTTAGTAGCTGGTGCAGTGCTGTGGTTTTGACTTTCATCCTGCAAACAACACTGATAAACCCGATGTTTTTAGTTGCTGCTAAGTAATGCTTACTCTGACCAAGGACTTTCTGAGTCTCATGCTCTGCCAGGGAGGAGGGGAAGTCAGGAGGAAGCAAAGACAGGACACCTGACCCAAACTAACCAAAGAGGTATTCCATACCACAGCATGTCATTCCCAGTATATAAACTGGGGGCAGCTACCTGGAAGGGCTAGATGGTTGACTGGGTCAGGCTGGGTATCGGTCGGCGGGTGGTGAACGGTTGTATTCTCTTCCCATGTTATTTCCCTTATCATTATTATCATTGGTGGTAACAGTAGTGGTTTTGTGTTATACCTGAGTTACTGGACTGTTCTTATCTCAACTTGTGGGAGTTAAATTCTTTTGATTCGACTCCCCATCTTTCTCTGAATGAGGGGAGGAAGAAGGAGGGAGGGAGTGAGAGAACGGCTGCGTGGTTCTGAGTTACCACCTGGGCTTAAACCACAACAGATATGTAGCAAACAAAAGACAGACTAGGGATAATGGAGGCCCTCTCTGGATGCTGTTAGGAGAACTGGCTTCCCTGGGTTTGGAGAAGGCTGAAGTTCTCAATTACTTCTTTGCTTCAGTCTTTACCAGCAAGTGCTCTGACCACTCCACCCAAGTCTTGCAAGGCAGAAGCAGGGACTGTGAGAATGAAGACCTTAGGCTCACTGTAAGAGAGGATCAGGTTTGAGATCATCTTAAGAGTTATGAAGAAACATTAACATGATTAGTGGTTCTATCTTTCCCTCCTATAGTGCAAATACAGACATGTTTCTGTTTTACAAATACTACCTATGTGGTTTCATTGCAAGTAATTAGTTTTTATACAATTTATCTAGAACCAGGAAAAAATATAGTAGAAAGTCTATTTTTAATAAAGGAAACATATTAAAATAGCAGTCTTACAGTATCTGAAGGGGTCCTACAAGGATGCCAGAGAGGAACTCTTCGTTAGGGACTGTAATGACAGGGGTAATGGTTTCAGACTTAAACAGGGGAGATTCAGGTTGGATATAAGGAAGAAGTTCTTTATTGTGAGGGTGGTGGGACATTGGAAGAGGTATTTCGGAGCAGCTGTGTCTGCTCCATTCCTGGCATTGTTCAAGGACAGGTTGGATGGGGCTTGGAGCATGACCTGGTCTAGTGGAAGGTGTCCCTGCCCATGGCAGGGTGGTTGGAACTAGATGAGCTTTAAGGTCCTTTCCAATCCTAATCATTCTATGATTCATTCTCATTTATTTTATAGAAGTAATGTTTTAATGCCATGCCAGGAGAGTCAGGTAGTCTGGATTCTATTCCTAGCTTAAACCTGAACCATTAGGCAACTCACTTCATTGCTCTGTTCTTCCTCCCATATTCTTAAATGAGATAATAACATATGCCTTTCTACATGGTCCCTTCAAAATATAAATTCTATATGGCAGAAGCACTTACTTTCTATATATGACCAGTTCCCTAGTGGCTTGGATTTTGTTTGGGTCTTCTAAATGGTCATTTGTTTCAGTAATAAAACCAGAAATACTCTTCACAGCATTACTTTTTTAAGGCTAAAGCCTACAATAGATAAAGATCCTTAAATCCTTATTGAACTGCCTACATGAGGAAGACCTATATAAAAGATAAGCAAAGAAAAAAAGAGACAATTCAAAATTAGAGGAAATTACTATTTCATCATCAAACTTTATCACTGCCAGTTGTAACTTGGTAGTTAGATGCATCAAAGAGGAGAGGAGTAAATCAGTGTAAATAACATTCTGGTTCTTCAGAACAATAAGGAAATATTTACTTCTAAATCTCTGTTTTTAAATTTTAAAATGTTAAAATAGACTTTTTTTTTTTCAAGCTCTGCACCTGCTTACCCTTTATTTCTTAGTTTGTGTTAGTTCTTCAGTTCCTTTTTCTTATTTCACAGTGGGTTTTGTTTTTCTTAACAACAGTGCTCATTCAGACACTCTCTTTTTTATTTCATGCTTACACATATTACAAACACAGAGACAAATTCATGTAACATATTCTCAGAATTGTCTTCATTATTTAGCTTTCTTCAGAGCATGTCTACTTTTGCTTCATGTGAACCCTAGACAAGACCTTCCTGCCTACACTGAGAATCTGTGATGAATTATGAACCCTTTAGATTTGCTATGGATTCCTGGGAAGAGTTGGTATATGGCCTCCCCCTTGCAAATTTCTGTACTGACAATGCAAATTCATTGCCATGCACAATGAACAGAAGTCAGTGTGAGTTCAGCACATAAGATGACAAGATACAACCCTAATGCAGGAACAAGAGAACTGTGCTACTGCTGCTAGAAAATATTTTTGAACATACACACAACAAATTTTGTCAAATACTGACCTGTGAGAACTCTTTTTTGCCTACAAAGCAGTGCTTCCTGATAGGATACTGTGTTTATCTTATACTACCCCTGCCTTTCCACAGGATTCATAGTTATAGCTTACCGTATAGTCCACCTTCCCACTGTGAAAGCTCAATGACAAAGGAAAAAATGACAAAAGCTAAAACCAGCCACATTGAAACCAAACATGATGGTTGCATAAGAGTTGTTGCAGTTTGGTTTCTGTAGCAATAAAATCATTAGTTTCTTTTGAAAAACTTAGAAAAGAAATATACAAACACAAAAATATAGAGGGTAAATTAAACACTGCAGAAGATAGATAAATTTATGAAAGAAAAAAAAACAACTCGAACAACCCAAAAACTAACAAACTCCAGCTAAAGCAATGAAGAATTTGAAACTAGAACATTTCTAATGAATGTACCTCTGGGTAGCTTAGACGTACTCTGTTAGAGATGCCAAATTTAATGTTATTTTTAGACACGGTTCTTCTGGTCTAGTACATCTTCAGAGCAAGGAAATGGAGACGTAAAAAGGTAGAACTACTCCACTAATAGATTAAATTCTAAGCCTACAATTAGAAAGAAGATTTATCTTTCTTTCTCCAACTCTTGGACTGCCGTTTCACTTGCCCGACAATTAGGTAAAAATAAAAAAAAAAAAAAAAACACATTTTCAGAAATGCATACAATATTTAAAAATAGTAAAGGTTATCTCCAGCGTTCCCTTCCAATTCTAATGAGACTGTGAAACAAAACAGAAGTTACTCATGAAATTTGGTCTGGTCTGTTCCACTTTGGAAGATTTGGGCAATATGTAAAGATCAGTTTAGTGTGCAGCATCACCCAAGTCAGAAAACGAACATCACTGACATTTTACTGCAATACAAATTTAGTAGAGTAAGTTTATACCTATCATAGGGAAGTGCAGCTCTTTGCAGTTTGGTTGGTTTTTTTTCTTTTTTGCAATATTATTTGAATTTAAGCCTAGCTTATAAATTCTACTGACTTTTCTCAGACTTCTTAATTAAGGAAAAGGTGTTTATTTTTTATATATATACGATATTTTAGTGGAAAACTACATTATCTTAATATGAAACATGTTATGTTACTTTTAAGACTGTAGGACACATTAAGTATATTTAATTCACTGACAGTAAACCATTGTGACATGAAGTTCTGAACACAATAGGTTTCCCTTTGTTTTAGTAACAAGTCAGACTAAACCTGCCTCCTCTTAAAGTTGTATTTATTTTGAGTTAGTTGATCAATATGAGGCAATTTTGCTCAAGTACTAGTATTTACACAATAACAACAAAATGTTGAATATTGTTACATTTTCACATACTTTCCTGACATAAATGTCAGGTTAGCTACGTTTTTTTCATAATCTTTTATATCACCAATGCCTTTGACACTGAAATGACATGAAGACTCTGTGAAGTTCTAATAAACTTATGGAAACATTGTTAAGATGTAATTTATAACAAGGGGGGAAAAAGAGACTTTCTGAAAGTAGAGTTCAAAGTAACTCTCTCCAGATCAACAGAGTTT
This sequence comes from Pezoporus wallicus, assembly GCF_028554395.1. Classification (NCBI taxonomy): domain Eukaryota; kingdom Metazoa; phylum Chordata; class Aves; order Psittaciformes; family Psittacidae; genus Pezoporus; species Pezoporus wallicus. The sequence continues at coordinate 301,582 of NW_026641049.1, read as the reverse complement.
CATGTGAGAAATATATCTTCTCTTGGTTAGCACAAGCTCCGTACATACTTTGGGCAATCTCAAAAATTATTCTTTGACAATAACTTATGTTAAATGTTCTAGTGGTATGGAAAACAATGCTTTTTTTTTTTTTGTATGAATTAAAGAAATTATAAAAAAGCAGTTGAAGAATGGGCAGTCATATATGGGGGTGGAGAGTGTGCAAAAAACCTTCCTTTGGAAATTACCTGAAAAATAAGTTTTGATTAGATGAACTCTCTCAGCGTGTTTAAAACTCATGCATGTCCTGAATCAAATGCAGTTGAGCTTAACAATAATTTAATTCCAGATGTAATAACAAGTGCTAGAAACAGAGGAATACAAAATACCAGAAAGTGACTGAAAAAATCCTAATAGTATGCAATCTGGTAGACACAGGGAGCTGTTAATACCACTGAAAGAGCAATGTACGACTGAAATTGCAGGAAAGGAACTGGCATAAAACGGAAAACATATCAAAGGCTAAACAAAATCTTTACATAAAGGAAAAAAAAGAAATTAATCTAGAAGCTGCCAAGGAACCTAGAGGGTGCAATGTACTGAATGAGTCAATGCCACAAGGAAACAAATGTCAAAAAAGGTAAGAAAAGTGATGAAGATGCAATAGGAAAAGTGTCAGAGAATGACGACATAACTGAAACAGTAAAACAAGAAAACATGGGCAATAGGATGAGACATATATCCCTTCTGAGATCATCAGTCTTCACATTCTGAGTAAATAAGTTAATTAGATCAGTAATAATATTAGGGAGGGAAATTTTAGGATCCAATTTGGGATGAAGAAGTGATGTTAATGTATAAAAAAGCTGGGAACAAACCAAATAATGGTCAAGATGGTTATAGTTTCATTGCCCTTTTAAAAATTCATATTTATCAGCATACGAAACGATTGTGGTGAGAGGAGACAGAGGAAGCAGGGAAGTCTGTTCAAGGCATTATTTAAAACTCAAGTCCTCCATTGTCATGAATTGTATCTCTCCCTGGAATAATATACCCATCATATGACATCTTTGCCTTTTTAGGACTTGGAAGGAAAGTTACATAAATAAATAGCTACATTTTTCTAGAGTCATACAAAGGTTGTATGCACAGATCAAGGCTGTGCTCACAAAGGCCTAATGAACACTCTGGAAGAACTTCATGAAATGAAGTCATTCAAATTTCAAAGTGACACTCTGGAAGAACTTCATGAAATGAAGTCATTCAAATTTCAAAGTGACATATCATTCACTTTTGCTGCTGAAACTAGAGCAGTTTGTGCATTGACACAAATGACGGATTTTTGTACCTGTTCAGCTCCACAACATCCATGGTTCAGAGCAGCTTCCAGTTCACTTCCAGTGCAGTGCTCACCTAAACTTAATTAGGAATCAGAAATTAAACATTTGTCCACTGGCTTTTGACATGTGATTCAGTCATATAATTCATAACATTGTCTAACATACACTAACAGGATCTGAGTCCTGCAAAATATGATTATTGCAACTTCCATTTTCAATTAAGGAAGTATGGAAGTGATCAGATACAGAATCTGTAGAACAATCAAGACTCTCAAGCATTTCTTCCTTTCATTTTCAGCTTTTACAGTAGCTAGAATGTCTCTATTTGAGTAAAAAGAATATGCTTCATATGGGGAAATAAGATTGATTGCCGATTGATTTTTACAGCCCACTTACATAAAACTTTCATTCTGACCATTCTTCAAGACACATGTATTTTATGATAAATTATCCTTATGTCTAGAGTTTACTTTGAGGACTTTTTTCTTCAGCAAATCTAGTCCAGTACTCAGTATAGCCCTTACATGTTTAGCTAAAATTAAAAAGGAAGAAAAATCTAAACAGTCTATCTTCTCAGAAATATTAATGTAAATTTATACTTTGAGCCATGCAGACTGATGCAAAGATGTGAAGACTTGCTTCTGTTTGTTTGTTTATTTCCAGTAGGATTAAGTTTGATGCACATATGCATACCCATAACCCTGCAGAATATAGCTCTGATACTTTCTCTACTGCATATAATAAATGTACTGATAATATTTAGGCAGCAAAAAGGCTACTGTTTGGCTTTGTTTAAAAATCAGTATTAATACCAGAAAATTGCCATAGTTTCTAAAGCAAGCAGAGTTCCTTCAAAGAAGTTATCAATAGCAGATGATAAAGAAAGTTGAATTGAAAATAATTTTAAAAAGCAGAGTAATGAAAGTATTTAAAATGAAAACTGAAATAACATAAAAAAACAATTTATATTTTCAAACTGAATCAGATACAGACTCAACAGTATTACAAAGGGTATAATAAATAAAATCCATATGTTATCTAATTTTCTAGTATGCTTCTGTTTGCAATAATGGAATAAAATGCTAAGATAACCACAGGATTCTGTAAGAATCTGTAAGAATTTTGCAATATTAGAATCTTTTCCTGTTTATTTTCTCACAGCGAGAACTATTATTCCTATAATAGTAGCTAAGTTACAAAGCATATAGTTCTGTATACCATTTCTATCCTCAAAGTCTCACAGGGTTCAAACTGGATTTTATCAAGTCATAGACAAGTGCATCATTTTTAATTTGCCAGTGCTCCACTTCTTGCTGTGTGAAACAATAGTCTGGCAGACCAGCTGTGTCACGGGCTTCTAAAACATGCATCTTCTTATCTATTTGCAGAAACACTGGTCATGTATTCCTATTTTATTTATTATTCTTATGATATGTATTCGTATTTTTCAAAAGGAATACATAGGTCTTACTGGCTGAATAAGTTAAGTCCTATTTCATTTCAATTTGTAAGGAAATTTATTTCCTTACAATCTGCACAAATCCAATGGAATAGTTCTTAAGGGCATCGTCAGGGTATCTGACCATTATGTATTAAGGAAAGTATCCTTATTTTACTCTGCATAGATGCAATAAAATAAAATGGAAGCAAATAATACGCGGATAACATGCTATTCTGACTAGTTCCAAAGCAACTTTAAATAAGAAAAGGTTAAAAAATAAATAAATAATTCCACCTACAAGAAACTCAAAGGACGCTTTAATACATCCCACAATTTGGCAAATTATATATTATATAATTATAACATCATATATTATGAACAAAGGCAAATTATACTAATAATTTGCCTTTAGTTCAGTTAAACGATTAATTATTGTTAATCTCCAATAGTACTCAGATGAACTCTCCCTGCCAGGTTTCCTCATTAAGAACATATTGCAATTAGTATCAGCCCATATAAGATTCTTTTCTGTCTACACATCTGAATGCTTAAACCTGTCTACCATAACGTAAGAGATTACCTAGAAATGGCATTAATATTAACCACTGGTGATTCTAAGATTTTGGATAGGGCTAAGATATCAGTAGCTCTCCATTTTAGGCCATATAATATCAGCTTTTCACCAAAATTTAATTTAGACAACTAGTTAGAAATCCCCTAAAAATTAACAGGTTACAAACAACATCTGCAATTTAATCTTCATTAAAGAAAATATACTATAATATTTACTAGGTCTGTCCCACAGGGAAAACAGAGTGACAAAATACATTGCTATCTTATACTTAAGTTTACATCTGAAGAAACAAAAATGTTCTTGTATTCATTGTCCCATTGTATCTCTACTAGATCAGATAAAGAGGGTGTGTTCTTGTTGTCTTTGAAGTTGTATCACTCACTTCAGTGATAGTGGGATTTGAGCTGCATATTTAAACAGCATCTAAACAAAAAGCTTGAAAGACATTGTATATAGTTTATGCAATAGTATCCATAATTCAGCTGTAAGTACATGATATCTTATTCTGTTATGAAAGTATGTAAATTATTAGGGTGATCACTGAAAAGTTCACAATCATAAGATCTACATTGATTCTTAGCAGTAGTTCTTTCTTGTCCCACGGAAACACTGTTTAAATTTAGACAACTAGCCATTGAATAACAGTAAAATTCTTCAGGTTGTCAAAGATACATTAGAATTCCTTTTCTTCCTAAACATGATAAAATTTTGCTCAGAGACCGCACCCTAGAAAAACAAATCTGAATTATTCTATTTTAAAAAATGCTAGGTTCCAGTGGCTCAATGAGTTATCTATCCCTGGTATCAACTGATTCTCAAGGGTTCTTCAAAAAACGTAACACAATTCCAGTCAAAAATAACATGTGGGAACTCACTCATTTCATAAATATAAGGAAATGAACTATTTTGCTGAACATTTCCTATAGTTTCCCCTTTCTTTCTCCATCCCACTTGTGTCTCCACCTCCTGCACCACCGCCTAAAATACCTTTCCTATCTTCACATGCATTCGGTTGAATCATAGAATAATAGAACAGCTAGGGCTGAAAAGGACCTTAAGATCATCTAGTTCCAACCCCTTGCCATAAGCAGGGACGCCTCACCCTAGACCATGTTATCCCTGGCAGTGTTCAAGGCCAGGTTGGACAGAGCCTTCAGTGACACGGTCTAGGATGAGGTGTCCTTGCCCATGGCAGGGGGCTGGAACTAGATGATCTTAAGTTTTTTTCCAACTCTAACTATTCTATGATTCTATTATTATAAGGAACCTAAAACTAGTTCTCTGTGTTTAGTCCTCCTCTGATTTGGACTTGTACAAGCAGAAAAAAAAGATAATACATCTCTCCTATCTTTGCATCGTAAAGTCTCTTAAATCACATCTTCTTCATGCCTTCAACTAAGGAGTCTATTTTAATAAAAAATAAGATTTCTCTTGTTTAATGATTATATGGAGTTCTTGGTAGAGAGAGTGTTGGAGGAAAAAAAATTTAAAACATATCTTTTTTCCCCTCCCTTTTCCTTTGATATATTGGAAAATAATGTTATTATAAATAGACATGATTTGCTATCAAGGACTATCTATACTTTCATCATTATTCGCAACACAATTTGCAGTAATAAATCAGCAACTGTAGACCGTAACCTAAAATATCAGGAGAAAACTCGTAGACATACTTTAGCAACCCTGACATACTGGCAAAAATTCCTGAAACCTAATTTTACCCTGTGTGAATAGGTACACTTGCTTTGAAGTATTAACATGTAAAACACTTCTCAGATTTGATATACAATGGAATCTGTAAAGGTTAGAAGGCAGTACTCAGGAGACATTTTAATTGTTCACTTGTGCACTTTTGAAAATGCTACCCCATTGTAAAATATATACTGGTTATACCCTTGCAGTTCTAAACTTAAAGGCACCTTGAGGTTCTGGTTTTGGGTCTCTGAGCTCTGCTTGTGAATAGGAAATCTGTGAGGATATATTTGTGTTCCTATATAACTACAGCAAATATACAGTCAGGTTTCTCTACTAGCTTTGTATGACCCTCTTTGTACATTATTTTGATTTTTTTTCACCTGTCACAATTCTATGTGGAATAGAAGCATAATGAACCAACTCCACCCGAGCCGGGTATTTCCTGGTAATTAATTAATAGCAGTTAAGGGATTTTAGATTTGCTGTTGGCACTCAACTCAATGAATTGTCAACCATCAGGAAATACCTGCCTGTCCTATCTGCCAAATTACCAATTAAGCATCTAATACCGAAAAGCAAACAAGGGGTTTATGCTATTAGTTTAATCCAGTTCAATAAAATTAATTAATTCAATATTTAACTGCCTAAAATCTGAAAAATAGGTCATTTACATGGTGTACCAGTGACAATTTTTACTTGTGGAAATCGATTATAAAATAACACAACTCAATATACAAAGTAATAGAAGAGACAGGCAACTGCCTACATATGTCCTTATGAAAGCGGTATAACGATTTTGTAAGGATACATATATTAGTCTCATAAATGTTGCTGGATAGCTTCTCGTGGTAATTTTACAGCTAAGTACAAATGCTGGAAAGCCAAAAAATTTAACTGAAAATATTTGTGTATTTTGTCTGTATTTGCTGAATAGGAAGAAAAACATTAAGAAAAGGAGCGAGAAGGAAGAAAGGGGGGAGGAGAAGAGAAATGGGAGACAAGTGTTGAAATGGGTCACATTCTGAGTGATTAAATTCACAAGATCAAATTTTAAAAAATGAAAGCAAAGTGGGGCTGTTCATCTTCCACCTTATAACTCAGAACTCAAATGGCACAGGCAGAATATTTGGGAATTAGGGTAAATACCTCTGTGCATCCCTTAAAGCACATATTTAAATCAAACAGCACTCTTGATTCCTTAGTCTCCTACAGGAGATTCTTATATTCTGCAGTACTTATTAAAAAAAGAAAAAACCAACAATCCTTCCTGTAGAAATTATTCTATTTTAGAAAAAACACAAAAGCATTAATTAAACCAATAATTTCCTGCATAAATTATTCTATTTTAGATAAAATACAATTGCAGTAATTGTACCAAAAAACCAAAGCACAAGTCCTAATGCAGACAAAGAATCAGAGGTGCCCATCAACAGCTTATTTACAATGTTATAGAGAGAAGGAAACACTCCTGCCTGGTTGGTTTTCAGGAACTCCTTCATTAAAAAAAAAACATTTTTTTTTTTTATATTTTTGAACAAAATGTTAAGATCCGACTGGAAATAAATTTGCTTCTTTATTTTTTTGCATAATAAAATACATTTTCCTATTGACTGTTAAGATGAGAAATCAGTCTGTTTATGAGAAGAATAAATAAATCATATTCATACAGCCTACTCAAGGGAAATCGCTCTCAAGTCTCACTGTTGTAAATGTCCAGCCCACTTTTCTTAGGCTTGTATATTTATGTCTTCAGCAAAGACTAAACACAGTTTTAATTCTTCAAAGATTAGACAAGGAGATTTGTTAAACCATGCGCAGGGATTGGGGTAGAAAATACTCTAAACTACTTCTGACTTTATTACTTTTCAGTCTGTTTCACAAATGTGGGACTCAGAAACATATAGCATGAAAAGCATTAGTGCCCATTATTATATCATTAGAAGCAGCCAGAACAAGAACAATAGGAGCTGTTTCCAGCAATGATGAGGAAGGCTTTGTTTGGATTACCCCTTGGTACAGCGGTTACTATTGGGCAGCATCATAACCAGTAGGTGATTACTCATTTTTCAGCTTCCTACAATGTCATTACAAAGAATGAAGCTTTCATCTTTCTAAAACAAATATTATCTCTTGCTTCTGCATAAACTTCACTTACACCAAATCATATGGTTTAAGTAAAATTAAAGGAAGAAGTACATTTTATATGTTCTTTTTTGCAAAATTGAAGAATAAGGTTTATCAAATATGACTTCTCATTAGTTCTCCAGCACTTCAAAAAGTGAAACCTCCTGCTAAAAAAATTATACAGTTTTATTAGATTGCTGTAATTACTTATAAAAAATCCCCCAACTTTCTAAGCACAAATCGTGTGTTCTTTGCATGCTTAGTAAGTAGGAGCCTGCATCAGTGCCTAAGGGAGTCAGTGGAAGATCTTGAACTTAATGAACCAATTTTTTTGTTGATGTTGTTAGTCAGGCTCAATAGGTTTTTCAAGTTGAAAAGGAAGCAATGTAGGGTTGACAGACCACACGATTCCCTTTCTTTTAAATAAATTTCATTTTTTTCAGAGAGATTTTCAAAAGACTTTGACAAGGGACATGCTATGTTTCAGCTGAAATAGAAGACAAACTTCACCTTAACTTCAGTAGTCGCATGTTATTATTAACCCAAAGTTCTCTCCAAAATTAATCCTGTAATTTAATATTTGCACTTTAACTATGAGAAAAAGGTTTGTTTTGCTACTGCCATAACAAATTCCTGAGTCAGTGAAACTGAATCTTTTGGGGTCTGCAGGTACTTAACACATGTACTGTAATAAGAGTCAATGTTACATTAAGAAAGTTGATATATACAATATACTAATATTAAACAATTCAGCAGTACTGCCACAAATGTTAAGTCTGACTGCAGCTGCATTTCCTCTTAGAGTGAATCCTCCAAGAAACTTTAAAAACATGTTTCATTCCAAAGTAATTTACCACAGTAAAATGCTTGTCTCAGCACTAGTTATTAGTGTCAGAAAGTTGAATTCATTTTCTTTGTGTTTAGTAGCAAGAAGAAACAACGTCCTTCTAGAAAAGAAGTACTACTTTGCAACCACCACATGAAAGTAAAACTACAGTTGATAGAAGTGATATTTTAAATTATGCTGTAGCATGTTTCTAAATTAAATTTCTGCCTTTCAAGTACACCTGAATTAATTTTGGGGGAAAAAAAAACACCTTACCTTATGTAGCAAGCAGCAAGGTTTTATTCAAAGAAATTTTACAAGTAGGTACTCTCCTATTCATGTTTTTATGATTCAAACTATTGTTGCCATTAGAAAGTGGAGCTGCACAGAATAAAACAATGCTTGCATCCCTGTACATTGTGACTGCTCTTACACTTCAGTCCCAAGGCTGTTCTGATTTACAGCAACAGTCAATAGCTCCAAAGAACTGAAACTGCATAAAAAAGGTGTTGAAACACCCTGGAAACTTTCATTCTGCAGATGAAATAGGCAACCAAAAGAAGATACAGAAAGGAAGCACCACTGGTGAAATACAAAGGAGTTTAATTCACCTCTGAGGCATAGATACCAGAAAAAGAGGACATTTAGCCCCAAGAATCCTCCTATTTACATCAAAGTTACATCTGTTTCTGCATTCAGTATAGGATTTTATAATAAAATACATCAACATCAGAACTGACAGATTTAAATACCTTCTGTAAGGCAACTTACAACCAAATGTAAGCATCTGGGTGAATCCAGATTGCCCATCTTCTTATTTTCTTTTGTCTCTTCCACCTCTAGAAGAGCTGTAAGAACCCAATGCATCCAAGCATCAGACCTCTAACAGTTATACCTCATTCTAGGCTCCAACACTAAAAATTGTAACCTAAAGACAATGCTTTTATAAGGTTTGTACTGTCTCCACACAGAATGCTCATACCTCAGCTCTCAATCCCTTTCAGGGAGCATTAAATGCATGTTGACATGACAGTGTACAGAAAGTTGAGTATCCAGTCCACCCAGCTCACCAGGACTAAGAAATCTCTGATCCAGAAGCCATGCACCAGCATTAAGGGTAAGCTGAGAATCAAGGTATGTTAACTCAGGCTCAGTGCTATGCAAATTAGGTTACACAACTCCTGGCCAGAAGCGCCTCCCATCACAAATACAGGAGAACAGATCTATAACAATATGTTCTTTATTTTTACATGGGTAGATATACTTCATGTTTTCTCAAAACTTAGCATGCAATTTCTACATCTTCTCTTTTTAGCTATGAACCTGATAGGAAGATGGTTTTAGATGAGAAAATGGATTATTAGTCATTCTTTCCCATCGATAAAGGATCACAATTCCTTATAAACTACTTGAGTATCAACTGAAAACTTGCATAGGGAACTTGTGAATAAAACAAATCCAGCAATCAAAATAAAGTAGCTATTTAAGGATATCTATATATGTCAAAGCACATGAAAAGGTATATAGGTATATTTTTAATTCAGTTTATTGCTTACAGCATAAATTCAACACATGATCTGATTTGTACAGGACTGCAATAAATGGGTGTGAGTTCAAAGCCTCTACAACTGCATGATTTTTAGAGAGGCAGAAACACAGAGTCGGTATAGAAACAAGCAGCAAAGCAGTGGGAATGAAAACCTGTGAATTAAAGATGGATATTTACACATTATCCACTTTTTTTATGAAACAGCCACATTTATACCAAATATAAGACATCTGTAAAAAAAGAGTCATTCAATTCATTCAACAAGAATACATAAAGTTGCTAACAGGCTCCAAAAATAGTCTACAGCACTGAGCCAAATATTACATGATAAAAAAAAGAGTAAAAGATACACATACCCATAAACTTTGCACAAAAATGTCTCTGTGTTTCCAGCCTTTTCAGAAGATAACTTAAAAACACAGTGCCTGATCTTTTGGATTGGCCTGTAAGACTCCAAGGTCACAGAAACAAGCTGCAATTGAAAAGGGTGTAATGAGGAAAGGTCATGAAAAATGAATAGGAACATGACCCAGCACTACACAGCAGAAAGGTACAAAAACAAGTGGGATGGGAAGGCGCCAGCCAGCACACCTTCCTATCTAATCAGCTGTGTCTGATAAAGGAGGAAGTAAGTTAAGGGAGTCTTCAGCACTTAATCCCCAAGACTCCATTTTCTGCTCTGGTAACGTAGTGTCTTTAAGACTCAGGCCAAGAGAATAACTAAAAGGAAGCTTAGCAGTCACTAATTGTCACCTTCATATTTGTTCATGGATAATAATGACCTGTTTGAACTAGGACAGCAGATGCTGCTTTTCACAAGTTCTTTAGCACTGTCAACACAATGGTATCCATTTCACTCTATGAAGCCTCACAAAAAAAACTGATACACATCTCTACCATGGCAAGACTGTACAGGTGCATTGCAAATACCCGGTCTTGTGCTGACTTTCACACTTCATTTCTCCTTGAGCATCTCAATGGTGTTTCAAGCACACTGTTCTGATTCTTCTCTTCTTGTAAGAATTACACAATCACTGCAGATGCTCTCTAGGAGAAATATGTCCAATTCCAAGTGTGAAGAAGTAATATTTCTTCAGATTTATAAGATGCAACACAATATGAAGAGATTTCACATTTTAGTAACTTGGGAGTTCTGATTCATGAACATAGTTCATACCAGCTAAGAAGGTTATCCAAGATCTTGCCATCCACCATCCAAGAGAGTACATGGGCAACAGAGACCTATGAGAATCAACTGTTCATTTGCCATAGTTTATGGACTAGCACTTAAGGCAAACCGATAAGTAACATATTTGTATGGTTTACTACCATGTGGTTTTATTTTTTGTAACAAGAAAAATTAAATCCTCCACAAAGAAAAGCCAGCAAGTCTTCAACTGAAGAGACCAAGGAATTCCTTGGAAGAGAAATGACGAAACCATTACTTATAAGCTATTTCACCACCCTTTTGCATTTAATTTCTCTTTTAAATTTTCCCTTGTCAGGTACCAAATGCTGGGTTTTGCTATACTTTTCTGAATTATTTTAGAGAGTTTTTACCCTCCTATGCTCAAGAAAATCCATGAAGCTACTCACATACTGTTACACAGGATATTTACTTTTGCCTTCACTGGGCTTTCAGCAGTAAGCATAAATGATGTTCAAAGATGGCAAAGGTCTTCAAGACATTTACTGTATTCTACTAACCATACCATTTATATTTCTCTTATTTCTTATTCCAGTTATAATGGCATAAGCAGCACAATCTAGATAGCCTGCTTATGTTCAGCTGAGAAGCAGCACATATAGAGCACTTTCATTTAAAAAGAAACTGAATAACATCACTGAATTACAGAAAAAGTTTGGGTATTTCATACATTGCTTGTGAAATCCTTGGGTTTTCTGTATAAACCCAGTTTTGATATTAATTATGTCTTTGAATATTGCTTATAAATCTGAACATTTAATTAACTTATTGTGTGCTTTACAGCTGTGCAGTAGTTGTTGAACTAGTTGTGTGCTTTGTGAGAGGTGATTTATGTTTGCAGAAGAAAAGCTGTTTTGTTTCTTGTATGAAGAAGAATAGCTTTCTAATGCTAGAGCAATTAAGCAGAGGATTAAGTAAAATGGCACATAAACTTGAACTGGAAACTATGAGAGAAGGGGAGCAGTGGAAAAACTCCTTTGCATCTGTGTTCTCAACCTTCTCTTCCTGTAATTTTAAAGACATTTATTTTCTAGGCTCCTGTGTGTATCCATGTGGGTGGACCTGAAAAGCATCAATATCCAATTGATACCCATCCTTCACAGTGCTCTCTTGCGAAAGTTGTCTGAATTCAACACCTAAGGTAATTTTACCTGCGTCACTGCAATTTGCTCTGCATCCCATTTGAAAGGCAGAATCACCAGATGGAGGAGGGAGCAGGAAGCTTTTCTAGCTGCACAGACCTCTAGGATCTCTGCCTCAAGATACTAATGGTGACCATCAAAGGAAGAAGGGAGCCTGCAAAGAAATGCATAACTTCTGTTCAAATGGCTCAAACAGCCCTATGCCTATAAGGATTTTCCAAACAAGCATCAGGATTTTTTTGAGAATTCATTCATAAATATGTTTCAGTGCTTTGCTGCATTGATTCTGAACAGCACTCTAGAGCAGAACTGCAACACATTTGAAATAATCGCTTTGGGTTTGATCCAATAATTACTTTAATGAGAAAAGTGAGCTGTCTATATTAAGATATCTTGCTTACACAAGACAAGCTGCTTCACCACAGCTAGAATTCACTGGTCATTACTAATGCTGGTATACAGAAAATGGCAGGTGCCAGCTTTCTAGGTTTATTTAGATTTTAAAGGCTTTAAAGAAAAGTAGCTCTTCCATTTGCATGCAGGCCAAAAATCATGTTCATGGTCATTGATTCAAAAAAGGTCAATTGATTTGTATTTACCTTTTCCCCATCTAAAATAAAAACTGATTGAACGTTTCAAATTAAACAGAAAGGATGGACTTAACTGAATATTCCATTAAATTTCAGATTATGTTCACAACCTGGAAAATGTCTCCAGTTGTACCCTGGATAAAAACATTGTGATTACTTCAGCAGTTTTCTCTGTTCTATGTGACTAATCATCATCACCTTATAGTTAAAGGTAAAACATCTGGTTTTGTAAACAACCAACCTAATAGTTTTCCACACTTCAAAATGACTTCAGAGATGCTAAAACTTGCACCTGGGTAAACACAAGCCAAGAGTGAAGCATAGGCTGGAATCAACCTGGCTGGGGAGCAGCTCTGTGGAAAGGGATCTGGGGGTCCTGTTGTACTACAAGCTCACTATGAGTGAACAGTGTGCTGCTGCGACAAAGAAAGGTAACAGGATGTTGGTTACATCAACAAGGGAATCCCTAGCCCAGATAAAGAAGTCATTATCCCACTCTACTCAGGGCTTGTCTAGCCACACCTGGAATACTGTGTTTAGTTTTGGTCCCCAATACACAAAAAAGATGTGACAGGATGGAGAGAAGGGCCATAAAGATGATCAAAGGACTGGGAAGTTGTATGAAGAAAGGCTGAGAGAACTGTGTTTGTTCACTGTCCTGGGTTCAGCAGTAGCAGTCATTTTTATTCCTTCTCAGTAGCTGGTGCTGTGCTGTGTTTTTGATTTTCAGCCTGGGAACAGCACTGATAAACCCAATGTTTTTAGTGGCTGCTCAGTATGTTTACTCTGACCAAGGACTTTCTGAGTCTCATGCTCTGCCAGGGAGGAGAGGAAGCCAGGAGGAAGCAGAGACAGGACACCTGACCCAAACTGACCAAAGAGGTATTTCATACCACAGCATGTCATGCCCAGGATGTAACTGAGAGAAGGGCTAGATCTCTGTCTGGGTGGGGCGAGGTATCGGTCAACAGGTGGTGAGTGGTTGTATTCTCTTACCTTGTTATTTTCTTTATCACTATAATTATTGGTGGTAGCAGTAGTGGTTTGTGTTATACCCTAGCTACTGGAATGTTCTTACCTCAACCCATGGGGGTTACATTCTTTCAATTCTCCTCCCCATCCCTCCAGGACTAGGGGGAGGGAAGAACAGGGGGAGTGAGAGAGAGACTGTGTGGCTGACTGGGTTTAAAACATGACAAGCAAGATTCCTGGAAAGTGAAAATCAAGCAGTAAAAAAAGCCAGCTATAACTTCCACACTTGAAACACACGGCACAAATCAGCCCACATGCTGGAAAGCTAGCCTCTCCATTCCACTTGTGTAAGAAAAGGGACAGACAGCAGAATGAAAACTTGTCATAAACCAGGAAATAAACTTGCTTTCTACCTTTCACTGCATCAAAGGATGGGGTTAACAGTCATCGGAAAATGCGGGGATTGTAAGTGATATGCATCCTCCTTGCCTGAGAAGTTAAGGGTATTACTTGACCAAGGAGGGAAGCCAAACAATTAAGTCATTTTTATAGCTGCTGGTTTATTGCACATGAATCCAGACCAAAAGAACAAAGTAGACTGGATTACTAACCAAATGACAGATGCTGGAGAAGCATTTTCATTCTGTTTCCTATTTACTGGAGCACCTCCTTCAACAGATTCTGCTTCCCCAGACAAAAGCTGCAGGGAGACACTTTATTCCAAGAATGTTTTCAGAGTTTCATTTTAACTCTTTGTTATTCATAACCAGATTCACTCATACCTACCAATTAACTGTTCTTTAAATTATGGATTGCCCCAAGCAAAATACATTTTAAAAATATGTGAATCAGTTTCTTGCATAGTAGATATTTATATTGTTCTGCAGGCTGCTTCTGAATTCTTTCCTTGATGAACATTTCCTATTTTATAACTGATTGTCAATGTATGAATAGATCTGTTTATTCCAAATGCAGAAGTAATGGCAGCTCTTTGGATCATCTTCAAAAATTGCGTTTATTAACTGGAGTTTCAATGCTTTCAAACAATGCATAACTATAGTATCAATCCCAAATATATGCAATTATATGCAATATCTGGAAAAGAAACAAAAACTACTGACACTTGAGTTAACTTGTGAAAAATTACTAGTAAAAAGTACTGACACTTGATAACCCTTTGCCTGAGCAATTGATCATTGGTCATGAAACATCATCACAAGTTCCAAATAACACAATGCATGTAAGTCACTTTTCTAACAATAATTTGTCACCTGATACTATGGTTTCTGGTTTTGCAGAATTAAGATAAAGAATATGTAATACGCTGCTGACTTTGATGCTATGAAATCCTTGATTATACAAGCAAAGATGCAGCTGGACAATTTGCTTTTCCTATCTTTCAGAACAAACTTAGTAAAAAATTTATTAAATAGCAACAGTTTTGTGAGTCCTTTCTACATTATTTTTTCCGCATGCACCTTACTTATCAATCCAAAAGGTAACTTCTTTCTCAGCAAGACTGCATTTGCTGCCGGGGCTTATGTCTCAATCAAAATAACAGCTATACGTAATATCACAATTATTTACTATGCAAATGATTCTGTTCTGACAAACATGATTTAGTGAGGAGAATAAGTATTTTTGTCGAACTAATTACTTCTTTATAAATAGACACTACTTGCATTCAACCAAACATTTAAAAAAGAAGATTAAAACAGAAAACCTAATTTCGACTTCACATCTAACAACATACCTGCTTAGTATTTATCCTGCATCTGACTTTTATCCACAGAGAAGCCATCCCAACTTTCAATGATGTGTAAATGGATTTTCAAAGTTTCTTGAAAGTTGCAACAGCATTTTGCACATCTGCATCACTAAATATTGAAAGCGTGCATTGGCGAAAAAAGAACAGTTGCATTTCAGAAATGAAGAGGTTTACCTACCTACAGCAAATTAAAGTGAAACATTAGGGGGGCAGAGCTTTTAAAACCAGCCCCCCACATCATCAGATTTTTTTAAATTTGGATAATAATAACAGTATGCATAAGGAGACTTTTACTTTTTTCTCCTTTTTTCATCTTTGTCTTTTCCACAAATTAAATCAGATTTGGATTCTGAACAGCAACAGGCAAATTCTGAAAACACTTGTTTAAAGAAAAATCAAAATACATGTCAAAAGCTCTCCTAAATATACATAGACCCAAGCATAAAGCTTCAGACCAGATAAGCAAATTTCTCTTTTCAAATATCCACTAGTTTAGGTTATTGATCAAGCTGGAAACAGAGTAATTTATTCTACTGGGACCTTTCTTGGGTCCACACAGGGTGATGATCTGTGATTATAAAGTGCTACCAGTCAAATCCTGATAGGATGCTCTTAAACTATCATAAAAGAAAGGTCATCAGGCCTGCAGTCCTGAGGGTCTGTACTGTCCCTTCTTCCTGCCCACTACTCCTTTAATCACATATTTTATGTTCCTCATACACAATTATGTATTGCAGACTGGCACCATATACAACCATGTAATGGGCTTTGATGGCTGTTACTATTAAGGAGCTTTCCTCACAGTAAGAGAAGTTCGTATTGCTTATATATGAGACTTCTGGACTTCTTTCACTGTCAGGATGGCCATGCGCTCTTATCAAATATTTGTAACTACAAAATACAACAGGCATTTTATATTGTATCTTTAATTACCCAGAAAACTAACAGTCAGCATGTCTATCACCTGCAACTAAGAGCCATTTGCATTTTATCATCTCCCATTTCGGTATGATTAATTTACTTTTTTGAAATTCACTTACATTGGAAAAAAAAAACCAAACAAAAAACAAACAAAACAAACCTTCTCAGTCACTGGATTGTATATTTGCAAACATGGGGCTTTGCAAACGTGGTCTCATAGTGACATAAGTATAATACTGGTTTCATGACTCATTCAGTGATTACATGCTAACTGGCCACTCCTTGTCACTCACTATTTGCCAACACAGTGTTTATCTAAACCACAATGTGCTGTCCAAAAATCACATGCTGTTAAAAATGCATTTAAATGAAATCATGAAGTTGCTCCTCTCTTTTTTTAACATCCCTATGTAATTTCTGCATGTGTAACATGAATTGTGAAATTGCACATCCTATAAATTGTAAAATCAAAACAGTATTTGGTTTATTTTCACATCTCCATTATATTTGTCACCAGATTTAAAAGCAAACCATTAAAAAAGTGCCTTCAGATCTGCACCGACTTTGGAGAAAGAAAATTCTTTCTCCAAACACAACTATTGTGATTTAAGCCCAGCCAGTAACTCAGAACCACGCAGCCGCTTGCTTACTCCCCCCTTCTTCTTCTCCCCACTCCTGGAGGGATGGGGAGGAGAATCGAAAGAATGTAACTCCCACGGATTGACTAAGGTATTACACAAACTATAACACAAACTAAGGCAGAACACAAATCCACTACTTCTACCACCAATGATAACAATGATAATGGAAATAACAAGGGAAGAGAATACAACTGCTCACCACCTGCTGACCGATAACGAGCCTGATCCAAGCAGCAATCGGGTCATCCTAATGCCATCCCTGAAGTTTGTTACCACAAAACTGACCACAAAGGGTGAGATGCTCCCTAGAACTGACATAAAGCTACACATACACATTACCTGTTGGACTACTGAAGGAGAAGAGAGGATTGAGGGGAGAAAGACATAGACTGCTGTGGCCTTTATCTTATCGCACCATCCATGCTCTACCAGATTTCCGTCTACTACATTCCCAGTCCCCATAGGAAAGTGAAGTGGGTTTTCTTCACTGCTACCATTTTTTCCGCAAGGTTGTACCACAAAAGTTAGAATGTACATCAGAAATTTAGTACTCTGCCTAGCATTTCTCCCTTCAACAACACTGAGATTACTGAATCTTGAACAACAGAACCACAAAAAAGAAGCCTCAGGCCAAGTCCCTTCTCTGAGGTGTTTCAGAACCTTCCTTCTGTGTGAGGCCACACAAATCAGCCCCACAACATTCAGACATTACACAGATCTTGAAGCTTTCCAAAATAACTGATTCATGGAAGGAGCACAGAGCAGACATTTCAGAGGTCTTCTAAAAATGATAATTTTTATTTAGTTCCTTTTAAGTTTTTAATGAATAAGTGATACTGCTACTGCCCCAATTATAGATAACTGGCTTATCCAAAGGCTTTGGAACTCAGATGAGTTTCTTTCTCTATTTCAGACCCTGAAAATTCTGTCAGTACATATGATTTATAAAATTAATCACTGTAATTTTAAATGATTGCTTAAGATCAATGTTCTACCATATGAAGACGAAAGTATTAAATTAAAAAAAAAAAAATCAAGTACAAGCCTATTCTCATGACATTTACAGTACAGCTTCACAATCTGAAGATACTTGGAAAGTTCAGATAACAACATAAAGTTCAAATAAACAACAAAGTTGGGTGCTTTTTAGAAATTAAATTCAACTTCCTGTAACTAATAAACCAAAGCCAAGTTGGAGAGAACAGAAAAATAATGATAGAATTAGAGAACAGTTTGGGTTGGAAGTGACCTTAAAAATCACCTAGTTGCACCTGCCCTGACAAAGGCAGAGACACCTTCCACTACACCCAGTTGCTCAAAACCCTGCCCAACCTGGTCTTGACCACTTGTTTAAATTGCACTTAAATACTGATTTTTTAATTTATTTATTTTTTTTTTACCATTGTCCCGGTTTCAGGTGTAACAGTTCTTTTTCTTCCTAGCAGCTTGTGCAGTGCTGTGTTTTGGTTATTTTGTTATAGCTAAGTAGCACTTTCCAGTTGCTCATGCTCTGCTATAAGGAGGGGCACACAAAGCCAGGAGAGAGCAAAGCCAGGGTCCGACCCAAATTAGCCAAGGGGGTATTCCATACCACAGCACATTATGCCCAGTATATAAACTGAGGGGAGTTACCCAGGAGGGACCAATTGCTGTTTGGGTTGGGCTGGGTATCAGTCAATGGGCAGTAAGCAATTGTACTGTGCATCACTTGCGTTTTCTGAGCTTTCATTTCTTTTTTTTTTTTTTTTGCTGTTTCCTATTATCATCATTATTGTTATTCTTTTTATAACCACGATATTTACTTTATTTTAGTTATTAAACTGTTCTCAACTCTACCTGCAGGTTTTACATTCCTTTGATTCTCCTCCCCATCCCATCCATGGAGGGGGAAGGGAGGCAAGTGAGCAGCCATGTGGTGCTAAGTTATCAGGTGGGTTTAAACTATGATGCAATTGAGGCAAATTGCTGCTTGTAAGACCATTTAACTTAAACCAACTTGTTAGTTGCATGTAGTTGCCATGCACACAGTTTGATCTACACAGTAGTGTACAACTGCAAAAGTAATGCAACTTTGCTACAAATACACACTGACAGTTACAGAATTGACATTCTTTGACAAAAGATATGTAGATGATAGACCAACTTCCAGTGTTTTATTTAGGTTTAGTACACTCTGCTCAGCAACTGTAAGGGTGGTTGAACGCTGTACTAGCTTTGCTCAGAGAGGTTGTTTCCATCCTTCGAAACAAGTCAAAATGGAGATGGGCTCTGGACAAGCTGCTCTAGTTGATGCTGTTTTGAGTAGCATTTAACTGGATGTCGTGGTTTAAACCCTAGCCAGACAGCTTGTTCACTCACTCCCAGTGAGTGATGCCGGGCTGAGAGCAATCGAGCCCCCCTCCCCCCCCCCCCCCTCCCCCAGGGCTCTCCGCTTCCCCACTCCCGGAGGAACGGGGAGGAGGATCGAAAGAGTGCAACTCCCACGGGTTGAGACAAGAACAGTCCAGCAACCAATGTACAACACAAATCACCAGCACTACTACCAACTACAACAATGATAAAAGAAAACAACAAGAGAAGAGAATACGATACCACCGGCCAAGAAACGAGTCCCACCCGGAAGCCCCTGTCCTTCCGGGTAACTCCCAGTTACCCCCCACCCCGGCCATGACGTGCTGTGGTATGGAATACCTCTTTGGCTAGCCTGGGTCAGGCACCCCATCTCTGCTTCCTCCTGGCTTCCCCTCCTCCCTGGCAGAGCATGAGCCTCACAAAGTCCTTGGTCAGGGTAAACATCACTTAGCAACAACCGAAAACATCGGCTTCACCAACACTGTTCCCAGGCTGGAAGTCAAAACACAGCACTGCACCAGCTACCACGAAGGAGAAACATGACTGCTACTGCTGAACCGAGGACACTGGACAATCTCAACATTTCACTTAGAATTAGAAAGTGGTTGAGGTTCTAAAAGAACTCTCAGAAACCCATTTGGGGGCAAATGAGACTTCTGTGTTTTACTGACTTCTAAAAATTATGTCAAAGAAATAACCTTTTTTTTAGTTATTTTATTTTTAATTATTTCCCTTACATTCTTCTAGAACTAGCACTTCTAGGGACAACTAAAGTTACTGTAGTGAGACCAGCCTTTATATTTGAAATGCATCCTATGATGATACTTTTATCTTCACTTATGACCTTAAAATGAGCCTTACTTGCATTACAGTATAGTATAAAACCAATGGGAGAAAAAAAAAAAAAAAGAAGACGAAAGAAAAAAAGCCGGATGTTAGAAAAAAACCACACACAAAACAAAACAACAAAAAACACACAAGGGAAGTACTTCCTCTTACATTTCTATTTTTAGCACTAAGCTTGACATGACCTTGAATAATATAATGATATAATCAGACACAAATATGCACATTTACGGATGGGATTTTACGGATTACTGGGGAGGAGGGATCTCCTGCTTTGCACTCCTCCATTGTACAGAGTAGCTTTGTACTCTGATTATACCATTACAGTATTCAAGACACATTTTTTTAAAAAATCCTCAAAACTGATGCATTCCACACTCAAAAATATTCCACGCTTAAAACTGCTTCTCATTTGTATATACTCCATTGGCATTGTATCTAGTATATAAGGGTTCATTTTGTAAATAATGAATTACAAATGAAATATTAACCTACAGAAGACACATGACATGACACTGTACTAAATGGATGAATCAGTTGCCACTCTGACAGAAACATTTTACAGCATATGTAACCTCTGTTGTTTTTTCCCTTTCGTAGATGCCAAGCAGACATTGAAATCATCATTATTCTCTATAATGAGGTTTTCCCATGCTGAAAAACATACAACAAAGGCATAAGAGTATTTATTATTAAAGAAAACTAGAACCAAAAAAATATTTCCATGCAATACAGTACGCAGAGCAAAATGACTGTTGATACTAGCAAAATTCTGGTGCTGTTCAATGAATATAGAATCATAGAATAGTTAGGGTTGGAAAGGACCTTAAGATCATCAAGTTCCAACCTGCCCTGCCATGGGCAAGGACACCTCCCATTAAACCATGCCACTCAAGGCTCTGTCCAACCTGGCCTTGAACACTGCCAGGGATGAAGCATTTACAGCTTCCCTGGGGAACCCATTCCAGTGCCTCACCACCCTTACAGTAAAGAACTTCTTCCTTATATGTAATTTAAACTTCCCCTGTTTTAAGTTTTAACCCATTACCTCTTGTCCTGTTACTACACTCCCTAGTAAAGAGTCCCTCTCCAGCATCCCTATAGGCCCCCTTCAGATACTGGAAGGCTGCTATGAGGTCTTCATGCAGCCTTCTCTTCTCCAGGCTGAACAGCCCCAACTTTCTCAGACTGTCTTCATACGGGAGGTGCTCCAGTCCCCTGATCACCCTCGTGACCCTCTTCTGGACTTGTTCGAACAGTTTCATGTCCTTTTTATGTTGAGGACACCAGAACTGCACATAATACTCCAAGTGAGGTCTCATTAGAGCAGAGTAGAGGGGCAGGATCACCTCCTTCGACCTGCTGGTCACGCTCCTTTTGATGCAGCCTAGGATACGATTGGCTTTCTGGGCTGCAAGCGCACACTGCTGGCTCATGTTCATTTTCTCATCATTTTTTAGGTGCACTGGGCTGTGCCAGGACAGCACAGGAAGCAGTCCCTGACCCAGCAGGGGAGGTGCAGGCATGGATGGAGCCCACACTGGGGCAGGGGCTGGGCATGCTGTGGATGGCGGCACGACCATTGTGTCCTACCAGGAGTGGACTACGGAACCCCTGCCGTGCTGAATCAGTGCTGTCTGCGTAGATGACCTGTTTAAAAGTTGAGTCTGGAGGATTAAAGGGCTGGTTCAAGAAGGAAACACTTCCAGTGCAGACATGTTTCCTGGCCCTGAGGATCAATTCCCAAGATCTGGAGTACATCTTTTTGTATTATAAAATGTTATTTTATCCAAATGTAATTTGTCATTTCGTGACTTGTGTGACATGATAATGACTATGTAAATGATGATAAGTCATGCTTGGCACCTGTTTCATAGGTATATTCTTAATGCATACAGAAGCTGAGATAAGCTTAAGCAATGGCTGTCTTGCTTTAGCCCTTTGCAGCACATCTTGTATCTATTCAGATGGCTGGAATGAAACAAGAAGCTGGCTTCAATGTGCTATTAGGGTAGCATGAAGCATTGATGTATGATGCTAAAGCTGTTTCCCTGGAACACACAGGAACCAGACTTGAGCAAGGAAGGTCAAAGTGAAATGAAAGCAACAGTGCTCATCTCGAGCTTTGTTCACAGTTCTACAACAGGAGCATAAGTTGGAATTGGGATGGTTGTTAGGACCTTGCTCCTTTCCAATGTGAAAATCATGCAATGAGGAACAACACTTTAAAGAATCTGGTGCTCTCTCTTGTAAGAGAAACAAATGAACACAGGAATCACATTCAAAGACCGTATCTCTCAATGCATTCTTCTGTTCAGAAACATTATTGTCTGCCTTTTTGTTTTTCTTCTTTCAAGAGCATGGTGGAGAAAGTGGTGGCTGGCTCTGTCCCAGTTCCTCAGGTGGTCCCACTTGGATTCCCTCTTCCAGGGAAGGCTAACCATGAAGTAGACACAAATGCTCTTCTAGAACTGAAATCAGGTCTGAATAAGAGCTTTGAATACACGTAAAAACTTCTCTTAACGTGTTCATGTGAAACTGTGAGCCTCAAGACTTTTGTTTGTGTTTCATGATGATTTTTATGAGGGTGCATTTCATTAAGGAACTTAGAATCACAGAATCCTTTTCAATAGAATATTTTTCATTTCCCCACTTAATGCTATAGATGGGCTGAAGAATAAAAGATAAGTTCCTTATTCTTCAGCCTAGCTATAGATATTTCTCAGTTTTGTATGTAAAGAACACATATGAGGTAAGAACTTAAAGGTTAAAAAATGTAAACAAAACCCAATTCTTCTCCACTGTAAATATCACCCACATTTGCCTTAGCTTTAAGAGTCATTAACTTTTGATCTGATCTAAAAACATTCTTTAAAAGTCAAGGGAAAGGTCTATTGCCCAGCCCTGTTCACCAACAAAGATCATTGCACTGAAGAACAGCTAATCAAGCAGAAGTCAAAAGCAATTCAAGGACTTACAGTAGCAAGAATCATTTAGGGATTCTCTTATTTTTAAACTCAAGTGTCTGGACTGCAGCTCATGGATCATCAATTCAAACTCAGTTTAGTAGCTCATAGTCTACTTATATTAACATAACCCTAACCTTTCTGACACACTTATAGGAAATGTCCTATGGCTTTCTAACTCCGGTTTTGTGTGTTCAGCTTCAAGTATTTGTAGGGATTCAAGTGCGGTTCTTAGTAAGAGAGGTTAATTTTGCAAACAGGTAATTGTTTAAGCATAGATTATCACTCTACAACAAAGCACTTTCTGAAGTTACTTCTTCAGACATTCTTATTGCCCAGTAATCCATTTTGTACTGTCAAATGAGCACAACCCAAGGTACAGCACCTACAGGTCTTATGGGCTATAACAAAGGAAATGAGATAGGAAATAAAAGTACTCTGTTAACAGAGGCTGTCTGTCTGCAGGAAGCTTATTCATGTACATTAAGAACAAAACACTTCTGATACTATCAAAAATTGGATGCTGGGAGAATAGAATGTAATATTTTAGACACCTCTCCAGGGACATTCACTTTCATTTGGGCAACTTATATGGAAGCAGAAAGCGGAAAAGTTAAGATTATTTATAAAACCACCTGGTCCTGTTTCTGAGACTTTAGTTGCCACACAGGTTGGAAGATTCATGCTGCAATATCAAGAAATCACCCATGCCCCACCTAACTAGGGCTACTTAAAACTCATATATGCTCCCTAGAAGGCAAGAGAGTGACAGAACGTAATTTATTCTACCAAGATGAATCACTGTCATGAATTTTGACATCAGCAAGAGAATCCAGCTCTGTGAGCCTCATAAACAAATACCCAGGCATCAGGAGTACCTGCATCTAAAGACTTCACTGCAGCTCAAGATCAGAAGTTATTCAAAGACCAGTTCTGGAAGGAATGGTGTAAGACTTAAGCACCAGCATAAGTGTCATGGTTTAAACCCAGTCAGCCATAAATCACGCAGTCGCTGTGTCATTATCCCCCCTTTTTTTTCCCTCCCCCTACTCCCAGAGGGACGGGGAGGAGAATCGAAAAGAATGCAACTCCATAGGGTGAGATAAGAACAGTTTAGTAACTAAGGTATAACACAAATCATTACTGCTACCACCAATAATGATAAAGGAAATAACAAGGGAAGAGAATACAACCACTCACCACCCACCGACCGATAACTCACCCGCCCCAGCCCGACCAAGCACCGACCGATACCTAATCCAACCCCCCAGTCCTAC
This sequence comes from Pezoporus wallicus, assembly GCF_028554395.1. Lineage (NCBI taxonomy): Eukaryota > Metazoa > Chordata > Aves > Psittaciformes > Psittacidae > Pezoporus > Pezoporus wallicus. The sequence goes on along the minus strand of NW_026641049.1, from coordinate 277,372 downwards.
CCCTTCCAGGTAACTCTCAGTTACATCCTGGGCATGATGTGCTGTGGTATGGAATACCTCTTTGTCTAGTTTGGGTCAGGTGTCCTGTCTCTGCTTCCTCTCGGCTTCCTCTCCTCCCTGGCAGAGCATGAGCCTCACAAAGTCCTTGGTCAGACTAAAACATTTCAGCAGTAACTGAAAACATCGGTGTTATCAGCGCTGTTCCCAGGCCGAAAGTCAAAACAGAGCACTGCACCAGCTACCAAGAAGGAGAAGAAATGACTGCTACTGCTGAACCCAGGACAATAAGTGACAATGACTTCACATGCAACAAGTGAAAATAAAACATTAGTAATAAAATGTAGAGCTTAAGCCACTCAGCTATTCTTAACAAATATTGTGATACCAGATAATGTAAGGTACTCATAACTAAAATATGCAGAGAAATATGAACAAAATAAATGTTTTATATTGCTTCCCCATATCATCTTGGTCCAATTAGACATTTTCAACTGACTTTCATTTTGAAATGTAAGTATTTAATATCCCTTAGTATACAGGCTGGGGAATGAAGGGATTGAGAGTGCCCCTCAGGAGGACTCATCAGGTGGATCAGAGGTTGGACACGAGTGAGCAATGTACACTTGCAGCCCAAAAGGCCACTTTTATCTTGGGCTGCATCCAAAGATGTGTAACCAGTGAGGTGATTCTCCCCCTCTACTCTGCTCTGGTGAGACCCCACCTGGAGTACTGCATCCAGCTCTGGAGTCCTCAGTACAGGAAAGTTTTGGAACTGTTGGAGACAGTCCAGAGGAAGACCACAGGTCAGGCTGGATGTTGTTCTGGGCAACCTGATCTAGTTGAAGATGTCCTTGCTCATTGTAGGCATCAAAAAGAAATTCAAACTACATCTGAACAGTGTGGGGTGTTTTTTTTCCTCATGACTGCTCTTAAAACCTTCCATTTTGCCCTCAGTCACATACTGAAGATAGGAAAGTTTGGAATGGGAGACTTTTAGTAACAGGAAAAATAAAAAAAAAATTAAAAAAAAACATGAAGTGTATAGTGATATCTCTAGAAGTGAACAGTAAATAAAATTGTTGACTTACAAGTCTGGCAAGCACTGTTTTAAAAAAAATTGTAACTATTCCAATTTTTTTAAAAGTATAATGTGCTTTAAAGTAGTGCAACTCAGTATGAAAAATAGGCTAAAAATGTTTAAACTCTTGAAACAGCAGAACAGTCAGAACTCTCCTTTTTGCTAAGATTTATTTGACACAGTGTACGTCTTCCTTTTAATGCCCACTTAATTGACACACATTGTTAAGAGTGCACATTAACTAGAGAGATCCTTCTGGAGAAGGAAGAAAGAATTGCCCAAGAGTACATTACACTAGCAGACTGAAAGGCCATGTGAAGGAATATTATTGTGATTAGTCACTAGCCAGAAACCATAATTTCTCCCTTTCAATTGTGTTTATACAGGTCATGCAGTTTTCACTGAGACATTTATCCAACTCACAAGGTAACTGTCAAACCTGCAGTTACAGAACTCAAGAAAAAAAATTAATAATGGACTAACACCAAGACCCCACATCAAAACATTATAATCAGACAATTTAAATGCTTGGGTTCTCCATAAATCACACTCATCAACCTTTTTAATTACATTCCTCTTCTTTTTAGTATTAACTACTGAACAAAATGACACCAATTATGAAAATTAATATGACTTCCAATACTAGCACACTTTTGCTTTGCAGAATATTACTGACATATCCATTATTTTAGTTTTCAATGTAATTTCTAAAAGCTGTACTAATAACTGTGCCTTTTTGTAGAATGGTAAACTCGTTGATTATGTTTTATTTTGGATTCAAGGTTGAGTATGTTAAAATAGGCTGTATGTTAAACAAGTGGTGTGGCCTTCATGTAAATATGACTGTTAAAAGTCTATAATCATAGAATCATAGAATAGTTAGGGTTGGAAAGGAGCTTAAGATCATCTAGTTCCAACCCCCCTGCCGTGGGCAGGGACACCTCACGCTAAACCATACCACCCAAGGCTTCGTCCAACCTGGCCTTGAACACCGCCCGGGATGGAGAATTCACAACCTTCCTGGACAACCCATTCCAGTATCTCACTACCCTAACAGTAAAGAATTTCTTCCTTACATCCAATCTAAATTTCCCCTGTTTAAGTTTTAACCCGTTACACCTTGTCCTGTCATGGGCCACTGAGAGGATAACATTGATTTCTCCCCTTAAATATCTTGGACTTTGAAAACCAGCAGAGGTAAACACACATAAATAAAACACATAATAAAATTTTATCTATCTTTATTAATGATCTACATTTTTTTACTTCTCTGTTTTCATCACATTTCCTTTATGTATAACACCAACCACACTGCAAAGATCACGTTTAAGTTTACATGTTCCCCTACAGGGAATAAAAAAACCTCAATTACACAGCAAAAAATCAGAGATGCACATAACGGTTGAGGTTGGAAGGGATCTCTAGAGATCAATTAGTCTAATCCTCCCATAAAGGCAGCATCAACTACACTGTGTTGTACAGTGCCTTGTCCAGATGGGTTTTGGGGTCTCCAAGGATGCATACTCTACAGCTTTAAGCCTTTACCTTACTCAGCTAAACTGGCCTGCACTTGCTGTAAGTTTTGATTTAAGTTTCTTATAGTCAGCATTTTGCTCAGGAAGGTGAAAGTTACGACAATGGCACAACTTCACAACCACAATGAGGAGAAAGTACTGAAATAAAAAAGGAACTTTCTATTGCTACAGCTACTCAATCCTTCAGTTAAACAGCAATTACATGAGTTTTCTGGTCCAGCAAGATTTTTTTTGCTGTGAGGGCAATCTGAGGGCAAGACCATTTACACAGGTTATCAGATAATAAGCTAACATCTTCAAGTTGCTTTGAGGTTGTCAAGCAATGAAGTGTTTTGCACAAACTCAAATTATTTAAGGTCAGAAATAATTCTTTGTTATTTGTGTGTGGGGAGTGTATGGGGAGTTAGGATGTTTTCTGCAGATGAAACGTTACATATGGGATTGAGATCTGCTCACAGAAAGTTCCCACAAATACAGGAAGTACTTGTGTCATCAAGTGTTCTATCCCTACACATTGGGTGGAAATTTTGGAAGAGAAAACTCTTGAACCTGAACAGTCAGTGCACTGGGTGGAGCACTTACTTTGCAGCACTGAATATTCACCTCTGGAACTGAGTTCAAACCCAAGTCGAACTGATGCAACAGAAATTCTCTAAACAGAGCATTAATAACAAATCTTCTAGTCAGAAATCTGCTTCAGGAGGATAACACATTTTTCAGTTTGTTTAATTAGCTGTTGAACCATATGGTCAGAATATTTTACAGCTTTTAACATTCATTCAACAGCTCTGTAGCAGTAAAATGTCTGTTTTATTTCTGCTAGTAACAATAATGCAAGAGTCACATCATGAAACTGCTTCACAGGACATTCGAATGCAGACACACTGTTAACAATGGTGCAGGCACAGGTGACCTAGCTAACTTGCAAGACAAGCTTCAACACAAGAGAAATTCTATCGCTACAGAAACACATATTAGAACAGATCCCAGTCATATATGCAAATTTAGTCTCTCATTATAGCCTTGAATAAAGCTTCAGGTCAGCACACTGACAGTTATAACACAAAATGAGCCAGTGACTTTCAGTGTAACAAGTAATAGACTTATATATCTCCAAACCTAGTTAGATCAGCTATAAGACAAGATGTCTTAGTTTCTACATCACAGAGAAGTTTAATCAAACCTATGCTGTCCTCTCAGTGAAATTTGGTGTTCCTCTTCCCAAATTTAAAGCTGAAAAAGCTCTAATAAAAAATAGAACTACTACTAGAAAGGACTCTCTGCATCAATATTCATGTTTGACCTTTAGGAGAAAATTGAAGTACTTCAGTTTTATCAACTTGCCATATTTACATATTCCCATACTAACATATGGGAGAAAGGTCTGGGAAAAAGGCAGACCAAAAAGTCCAGTTCCCCCTACTGCCCTTTATTGTAATGATTCCCATTAAAATAATCAGAAGCAGTCTGAGAAACATCGCCTCTTTCATCCACCCCATGAAGACCTTCTGTTTTCATTAGATGCAGAAATGAAAGACTATAAGGAATATCTTTTGGCAGACCTTTCTGATAAAATGAAGCATAAGGCAAAGTAATGCTGCAGGTCTGGCATGAAATGAACAAATGTGACTCGGCTGAGTTTACAGAAGCCTGCTTTCCCTTTGATGAATCTTAAGGCTGGCTCTAAGAAAAAGTGCTTACTGGTGGATTTTGTATGAGAAGGAACAATAGAAACTTGAGAAGAAAATGCTTCTAATTTCAAAATAAACATGTCAGAAGAAGTATTTTACAAACAAATGTACTTTCTTAGGAACAGAAAATTTCTGCCCTTTCTTATTCTGTAATCAGCCTCACAGAGCCTGAAGGAAAAAGCATGAGTAAACCTAAGGCTGATTCTGACAGCAAAGCTCTATATTTGACATTCTATATGCTGCATTTTACTACTACCTGTGCTCTGGCACAATGAAATGGCATGGCACCATCTGATGATTTCAATTCAGTGGAGGATTTTAATAAGAAGCTGTTTTCTAAATGCACCATTTCATATTTATAGTAGTGCAAGAGGCATTAAAATTCACAGCAGTGACATGAAAAAAGCTTCTAAGTGTCGTGGTTTAAGCCCAGCCATAAATCAGAGCCACGCAGCCGCTCACTGACTCCCCCTCTTCCTACCCCCGCACTCCTGGAGGGATGGGGAGGAGAATTGAAAGAATGTAACTCCCACAGGTTGAGATAAGAACAGTTCAGTAACTAAGGTATAACACACAACCACTACTGCTACCAGCAATAATAATAATGATAAGGGAAATAACAAGGGAAGAGAATAGAACCGCTCACCACCCACCAACCGATACCCAGCCTGACTGAGCAGTGATCTAGCCCTTCTGGTTAACTGCCCCCAGTTTACATAGTGGGCATGATGTGCTGTGGTATGGAATACCTGTTTGGTTAGTTAGAGTCAGGTGCCCTGTCTCTGCTTCCTCCTGACTTTCCCTCCTCCCTGGCAGAGCATGAGACTCAGAAAGTCCTTAGTCAGAGTAAATGTTGCCGAGCAGCAACTAAAAACACTGGGTTTATTAGTGCTGTTCCCAGGCTGAAAGTCAAAAACACAGCTACTAAGAAAGAGAAAAAAATGACCGCTACTGCTGAACCCAGGACACTAAGCTACCAATTTTCAAAGTAATGTAAAGCAGAGGTAATGAAGAAAATAATGAATTTTAAGGCACATCTCAATAACCTCTCTATTGGAAAAGTTTTCTATATTCTTCCGTTACACATTCCATTTCTGCCTAGGAGGACAATGAGGAATTAAAAAGAATCCTCAAAAGTTGCAGAAATAGGTATGTCTTTTAAAAACATTTGTTTTCCAAAATTGTTACTGATAAAATAAGTTACCTTGGCAGTGGAGTCATGCTGTTAATGTCAGAGCTTTTATGCTCAACAAAAGGAGGAAGAGGAGCAAAGGTTTTCTTGTTCTGTGCTTGTACAGTCCCTAACACAAAAGGGTTTCAGCCTATCATAACAGACCTCTACCTCTTGTGTTCTGATTGTAAGAATATTGTACATATACCAAGGCACCACATACTTGAAGTGCTGTTTTGGTTTGATGATCTTTGAAAAGGATTACAAACACTCTTGAGTCCACTGGATAGAATCACTCCACTCACTGTCATGTTTTTCTACTACACTCCCAAGCATCTGCTAAGATGCTTTCAGAGAAAGATACTGCATTAGACAAACCTTTGATCTGAAAATAGTAGCACTTTTTATATTCATATTGAGAGTATCTGAAGGACTGTATCAATTTGGAATAAATATTATCACATACAACACATAAAATTTACAGCGTACATATTCAGACTACGGAGGGTCCACAGGTTACATTTTATTTTTCTTGGTTTTATTTGAAATACACATTTTGAAAACAGTGCCTGTCAGAACATCATAAGATTTACAGTGTTTTCAGAAAGTGTTATTTTGCCCTGTGAAGAGGACCTTCTTAAGAAATACCATGTAATTATTTAAACCACTTAGTACATGCAACCACAGAACAATCAGTTTGACAGCTCCTTAAATTACCGTCAGGAACAGATTTCAAATATTTGAAGCTCCCTGAATTACACTTTAACTTCAATTTGTGAAGTCATAGATTGAAATACATTCCTTTCTATGGAAAACAACTTATTATGCTACAGTAATATCCTGAAGCGCATTGTAGAAACCTACTGGGAAAAGTTGGAGATCTATGGCAACTGCTGTTATCTCAACAAAACCAGGATAAAGCCCTAAGGGAAGTTTGCTTGTACTGATCAGTATAAATTCAAAGAGTAATTATGAGAAACTGAGTTATTATAAAGGGCTTTTATAATGCCCATAAAACTTCATTTTGACCTAAACATGTTGCAAGACATTGTATCTGCTGACTCAGCGTTTCTGGGTATTATTATTTGCTTTGATTCAAGAGTTTGTGCAACTGCACTGTAAACAGAACAGGGAAGTGGTCTGGTTTAAAAACACAAATAAATAAAACACCCAAGCAAACATTTTTTAGAAAGAGTTTTTAGACAGAAAGCTCATTAAAGGATCTCTTCACTGATTAGTTTCAGCGCATTTTCATGCTACCACTCAAGTTTGAAAACTGAGGGAACTATAAGCTCCGTCTCAGAAAGGAGTGATAAAATGATCAGGAACAAGTGCCAAGAATGTTATAAGATAATCATTTACACTGAGTTTGCCAAAAAAAATAGCAACGTGCACCACAGCTAAGCTCTGTCAGACCACTTTTTTTATATTTGTTAAATATGTGCTGGAAAATGTAAAGATAAAACTGAGAACAGAATTTGTCACATTTGAAAACATACAGGTGAAGATTTCCAGTGTCAAATATATCTATTAATAACTGACAAAACCTGACTTTAAAATAGTATTCTTAGTTTAATTTAAATAATTTCAATATTATTGTTGCTATTCAAACTTCACTTAATTAGCAGTGAAGATTCCATAAGATTACTTCAAAAGAAATATAGCAAGACATATAGCTGGACTCTTAGGAACTTTCATCCAGAAAATATTAACAACTATGATTAGATGTTTCTAACATGCAATTCCTGCAACACCCAACAAAGCTAAATATTGCATGAATTCATAACAAACTTCATTTTTACAATGATAATCCCTACCAAGAATGCTTATTAAGTCACCTAACAAAGAAATGGGAGATTCAGACTCAAACTGACATCTGTATAACTTTGTAATAAAGACCTATTTTGTAGAACAGTGTGTGTTTCAAAACAGACAGGAGCAGTAGTAAGAGTTTAAAACAATAATAAAAAATACTCAGTCTTTTATCACAAAATGAACAACACAGAGCTGCTCCAAGCTCATTGCTGAAACATCAAAAATTATGGGGTTTAGAGTATTTAAAATTTTCTTTAAAACTAAAATATCACAAAACTGGGTGAAGAGGAAGGAAAAAAAAAAAGTTGACTCCCAGAAAAACCAAAAACCTCAGAGCATAGCTCCCACCATACTTTCATAAATTTTAGTGCAGCTATTGATTTACAAAAGAATTTCCCAGATAAAGCAAAACACCTAGCTAGTGATTTATGACAATGGTAGGAAGTGCATTCAGAGTTGGGGCTGCTCCCAGAACTTTTGCAAGTACAGCACAAAAGTCTCTTTGATGCAATTTGCTTATATGGGTGAGCATATGATAAACACAGCAGGTTTGGCTCAGTGAAAAGAGAACAAGGAGTTGGATTAACCAACCAGAATTTATTTAAATTTTTTTCTACAATTTCATCAAATATGCAAATAATTCAGCAATTTCAGCAAATATGCACTTAAAATATGCACAAATTACTTACAAGAGTAGCTAACATCTCTATCAGAAACTAAATGATTCTTAAACACCATCAGTTTCTGCCAGGGTTTCATCTCTTGCAGTATCATTTTCTTTCTGGTTTTCATTTTTTCACATTTCCATGTTAGAATGAGATTAGCTCGTCTATGACTAAAAACTCCATATAATCATACCCAGCTTCTCTCTTCATTTTTGCAAGTCATGAAAGAAACCATACCTATGGATAAAGTCGAAAGCTTTGAAAGACAACATTCAGCACGTATGTGTATCTTGCTAATTGCTGTTAATGTTGATCCTGAGATCAACACTTTATATTTCTCAGGATCAGAGCCTTAGTGACTTCACAGGGACTGAAACATATTTTGTTATTGTTAAAGGCAAACAGTATGAAACAGAAATTAAATAGAAAGGATACCGTAAATAATGTCTATTTAGTTTCCCAGTAGGTTGAAGACTGTACTAGAAGAGGGGTATTTTGGCACATATTGCACATGGAGCAGTACAGATAAGTCCAAGCAGAATTCTCTGGGGATAGAAGCTGTCCTTTTATTACATGATCACACCAGCTATCAAAGTGAATATGTAGTGCCCATTCACAAACATAAGCATTGTTACAATAAAACAAACTAGAAGTAGTGGCAATGAAAATTTAAAAGGACTATTTTTGAAATTCTTGAGGATAACTATTTGCAAAGGACCCTGCAGCAAACACATACAATTAGTAAGATAATTGGGCATGTCCCTTTGTAAATCTGTGTCCTGGGTTCAGCAGCAGCAGTCATTTCTTCCCCTTCTTGGTAGCTGGTGCAGTGCTGTGTTTTGACTTTCGGCCTGGGAACAGCGCTGATAACACCGATGTTTTCAGTTACCGCTGAAATGTTTTAGTCTGACCAAGGACTTTGTGAGGCTCATGCTCTGCCAGGGAGGAGAGGAAGTTGAGAGGAAGCAGAGATGGGACACCTGACCCAAACTAGCCAAAGAGATATTCCATACCACAGCACATCATGCCCAGGATGTACCTGAGGGTTACCCAGAAGGGCTAGGGAACTGCGGGGTTGGACGAGGTATCAGTCGGTGCTCGGTCGGGCAGGGTGGGGCGAGTTATCAGTCTGCAGGTGGTGAGGTGTTGTACTTTCTTCCCTTGTTATTTCTTTTATCACTATTATTGGTGGTAGCAGTAGTGATTTCTGTTATCCTTTAGTTACTAAACTGTTCTTATCTCAACCCGTGGGAGTTGCATTCTTTTGATTGACCCCATCCCTCTGGGAGCAGGGGGAGAGCAAGAAAGGGGAGGGTAGTGAGAGAGCGACTGCGTGATTTATGGCTGACTGGGTTTAAACCACAACAATCTGGTATTAAACAGACCACTTGTTTAGTTTTTGTTTGACATTAACAATTTCTCCCCTGAGATTCAAAGTGATACCATCACTTACCAGCCAAAAGATGCATCAGAATTTTTCTAGTGAAATCAACTTTCTCCAAGACGGACGTTTACAACTGAAAGAGCCAGTTCACAATTCTCCATCAGGAAAGAATAAACAGCAGTAACATTTCACTAACTTAAATTTTATACAAAATTTTGTAAGTTTTATGAGCAAATAATACAATAGAAGAAATACAAATAGAAGAAAACTAATCTTGGAATTCAGACCTATTACTTGACAGGTTATACAGGATTTAAACACAGCATCACAGAAATATGACATTATTCTAATGAATGGTCCCAACATAAATTAAGTAAGTGCAGACTGCACAACCAACAAAAAAGCAATAAATTCCGTTAATGAAATTGTATTCAAGAAATCCTCTGGCATGTTGATTGTTCTAAATCCAAAGTGATGTTTCAAAAGCAATTAGAACAGTCAGTCCCATATTTTCCTGTCTCATATTAATTCAAATCAATGTGCTGAAAGTAAATCAGCTGCACTGTAATTTCTTAATGCTGCTGTCAGGGGCAAAAGACAACATATTCTCCTCATCATAAAAAGTTAACTCTTTAGCAGCAGCAAAAAGTAAAATTTGAAGGCTTTTATCTTTCAAGGATATTTTTAACAAAACACAGATTTACCAGTGCAAGAGGGATACAGAGTTACCAGAAGATACATTGTCTAGTATAAGGCATCCCTGCCCATGGCAGGGGAGTTGGAACTATGATCCTAAGGTCCTTTCCGACCCTAACCATTCTATGATTCTATCAGATACACATTAAAAATGGTTACCAGCAAGTTTATCAAGCATTATTCAGTGGGTTCTGTATAAAAGTATATCTAGGAGCTGACTTAGCAAAGAAGGCAGAGAAGACTGGAGGGCACTAACAGAGAAGACTGGAGGACACATATGCCTGGCCAGAAGACTGGAGGGCACTAACACAATTGTACAAACCCCATGTCTGCTCCTACACCAAAATTCAAAACAAGTTACTAGGCAATGAAGTATAGCAGATTTCTTGTCCCTATGAAATATTAAATAAAAGAGATATTTAAACTTTGTATTTACATATCTAACTCTGCAGAGTCTTGGTCTTGGAAGACCACCATGTAAGGTAAAGTAAAAGCAAGAGAGTATAAACTAACATTTACTTGTCTTCTGTGACCCATTATTTGCCAGTTGAGTAAAAAAAATGCCTATGGTTTCAAACCTGCTACTTTGCAGACCAGAATAAAAAAAAAAAAAAGGAAAGGCAAGAGACAAGTCAGATGTTTTCTAGTTATCTTTAAATTATTCTCTAATTATTCCTTACTTACTGCACCAAAATATTTGGTTCTGATTGTTATTAAGAGTTTCTCTTTTTCAACTGATCACTTAGGTCAGGAAGGGACTGTTTGGATGTGCTAGAGACAGAGGCCTCTTTACCACAAAATACCCTCAACAAGGAGCTGGTCCCACAGTATGCGTGTGAATATACATGGAGAATCAATTCAGACTGGGGCCATATATGCTTATTTGACCCACATTCATAGTTCTAAGGAAGAGGAGTAACAGTAACAATACTAGGAAGAGAAACTGTTAAGTGTTTCATACTTCCTTAATTAAATCCTATGTACAGCAATTGTTTCCCTGAAAATAAACATCAGAAGATAGAAGCTTTATTACTCAATGTTCACACCATCTTTTCAACCTATGAATTACCAGCAGTGCTGACAGCTTTTCAACAAAATCAGAGCGTACTTTCTCTGTGCAGAAATGCTTTGAAAATATCTGAATATGCCATTGGTTTTTCCAGTAACAAATATGCACCTCTCCAGCAAAATATTCTGAGCCCTTTGCTGCAACTTTGGCTATAACTTGGTGTTGTGGTTTCAAACCAGTCAGGCAGCTTGTTCACTCCCTCCCCCCCCACTCCTTGCCCTCCCCCTATTCCTGGAGGGACAAAGAGGAGAATCAAAAGAATGCAACTCCCACAGGTTGAGATAAGAATAGTTTAGTAACTAAGGTATAATACAAATCATTACTGCTACCACCAATAATAATAATGATAAGAGAAATAACAAGGGAAGAGAATACAACCACTCACCACCCGCCAACCGATAACTCGCCCCCCCCAGCCTGACCAAGCACCGACCCATACCTCATCCAACCCTCAAAAGAGACCCCCTGCCCTTCCAGGTAACTCCCAGTTACCTTCCCGGGTATGATGTGCTGTGGCATGGAATACCTCTTTGGCTAGCTTGGGTCAGGTGTCCTGTCTCTGCTTCCTCCCAGCCTCCCCTCCTCCCTGGCAGAGCATGAGGCTCACAAAGTCCTTGGTCAGAGTAAATATGACTTAGCAACAACTAAAAACATTGGTGTTATCAGCTCTATTCCCAGGCTGAAAGTCAAAACACAATGCTGCACCAGCTACTAAGAAGGAGAAAAAATTGACTGCTACTGCTGAACCCAGGACATTATCCACCCCTTATTCCATACCATTCACACCATGCTCAGATCCCACATTTTCAATATACCATCGCTCTTACATATATACACATCCACATACACACACAGACAGAGAGAAAGAGATCGTTTCTTAGTGCATGGACCAATCCCTATAATGCTGCCGAGTCCATTCGGTCAATGATGTCAGGTTTCATCTCTTGTAACAGTCTTTCAAGGCAGGAAAGGCTGTGTGCAGTGTTGGATTGTTGCCTGCTGATGCTGATCGTTCCTTCACTGCAGAACTCGTCTGGTTCTATCAAAGTTCATTCTCTGTTGGGATTATGGTTGGAGGGAAGTCAGGGTCAGTAGCTGGTGACTTGAAGACATCAAGTTGATAGGCTATAAAGGTATTACACAGCAGGCAACAGCAAACAATTAAGTTCATTGGTTGTTTTCCCCTAAAATCAAATCCCCTTGAGGTATACATCGGACTTCCCCATCTTCCTGCATTACCCACCAAGTATATCCAGGTCCCTGAGCAAAAGCAATCCCACGAGTGGGTTTGCCTTTACCTGAAGCAGGAATTACCCAGACTGTCTTCCCCAGCAAATTCTTCATATGCACCACGGGAACTTTGTCCCCCTCTACAATATGTAAAAGTTCTGACTGGGCTGGGCCAGCCCTGTTGGCAGATCCTCTGGTGTTGACCAACCAGGTGGCCTTTGGTAAGTGTGTATCCCAATGCTTGAAAGTTCCCCCACCCATTGCTCTCAGTGTAGTTTTTAACAGCCCATTGTACCGTTCAATTTTCCCAGAGGCTGGTGCATGGTAGGGGATGTGATATACCCACTCAATGCCATGCTCTTTGGCCCAAGTGTCTACAAGGGTGTTACGGAAATGAGCCCCATTGTCTGACTCAATTCTCTCTGGGGTGCCGTGTCGCCACAAAATCTGTTTCTCAAGGCCTAGGATAGTGTTCTGGGCAGTGGCATGGGGCACAGCGTATGTTTCCAGCCACCCGGTGGTTGCTTCCACCATGGTAAGCACATGGCGCTTGCCTTGGCGGGTTGGTGGCAGTGTGATATAGTCAATCTGCCAGGCCTCCCCATATTATACTTCAACCATCGTCCTCCATACCAAAGAGGCTTTAACCGCTCGGCTTGTTTAATTGCAGCACATGTTTCACACTCATGAATAACCTGGGCAATAGTGTCCATTGTTAAGTCCACCCCTCGGTCACGGGCCCATCTATATATTGCATCTCTGCCCTGATGATCTGAAGTGTCATGGGACCACCAGGCCAAAAATAATTCACCTTTATGTTGCCAATCTAAGTCCATCTGAGCCACTTCAATCTTAGCCGCTTTATCCACTTGTTGGTTGCTCTGGTGCTCCTCAGTGGCCCGACTCTTGGGTACATGGGCATCTACATGACGTACCTTCACCACCAGGTTCTGCACCCGGGCAGCAATATCTTTCCACAGTGCAGCAGCCCAGATAGGTTTACCTCTGTGTTGCCAGTTGCTCGGCTTCCATTGCTGCAACCAGCCCCACAGGGCATTTGCCACCATCCATGAGTCAGTATAGAGATAAAGTACTGGCCACTTTTCTCATTCAGCAATGTCCAGGGCCAGCTGGATGGCTTTCACCTCGGCAAAATGACTCGATTCACCCGCTCCTTCAGCAGTTTCTGCAACTTGTCGTCCAGGACTCCATACAGCTGCCTTCCATCTCCGATGCTTTCCCACAATACGGCAAGAGCCATCAGTAAACAAGGCATACTGCTTTTCACTTTCTGACAGTTTATTATATGGTGGGGCCTCTTCAGCGCGCACCACCTCCTCCTCTGGTGACATTCCGAAATCTTTGCCCTCTGGCCAGTCCATGATGACTTCTAGAATGCCTGGACGACTGAGATTTCCTATTCGAGTTCGTTGTGTAATTAGTGCAGCCCATTTACTCCATGTAGCATCAGTTGCATGATGTGTAGAGGAGAACCTGCCTTTGAACATCCAGCCCAGCACAGGCAACCAGGGTGCCAGAAGGAGCTGTGCTTCAGTGCCAATCACTTCCGAAGCAGCTCGAACCCCTTCATAGGCTGCCAGTATCTCTTTCTCAGTTGGGGTATAGCTGGCCTCAGATCCTTTATATCCCCGACTCCAAAAGCCAAGGGGTCGACCTCGAGTCTCCCCTGGAGCTTTCTGCCAGAGGCTCCAGGTAGGACCGTTCTCCCCAGCTGCAGTGTACAGTACATTTTTTACATCTGGCCCGGTCCGGACTGGTCCAAGGGCTACTGCGTGAACTATCTCGTGTTTAATTTGCTCAAAGGCTTGTTGCTGCTCAGGGCCCCATTTAAAATCATTTTTCTTCCGGGTCACATGATAGAGAGGGCTTACAATCAAACTGTAATTTGGGATGTGCATTCTCCAGAACCCCACTGCACCCAAGAAAGCTTGCGTTTCTTTCTTATTAGTTGGTGGAGACATTGCTGTTATCTTGTTGATCACATCTGTGGGGATCTGTCTACGTCCATCTTGCCATTTTATTCCCAAAAATTGAATCTCCTGTGCAGGTCCCTTGACCTTACTCCGTTTTATGGCAAAACCGGCTTTCAGCAGGATTTGGATTATTTTCCTCCTTTTCTCAAAGACTTCTTCCGCTGTATCGCCACACACAATAATGTCATCAATGTACTGCAGGTGTTCTGGAGCTTGCCCCTGTTCCAGTGCAGTCTGGATCAGTCCGTGGCAAATGGTAGGGCTGTGTTTCCACCCCTGGGGCAGTCGGTTCCAAGTGAACTGGACACCTCTCCAAGTAAAAGCAAACTGTGGCCTGCACTCTGCTGCCAAAGGAATTGAGAAAAATGCATTGGCAATATCAATCGTGGCATACCACTTGGCTGCCTTTGACTCTAGTTCATACTGAAGTTCTAGCATGTCCGGTACGGCAGCACCTCAATGGTGGTGTGACTTCATTCAGGCCACGATAGTCTACTGTTAGTCTCCATTCTCCATTAGACTTTTGCACTGGCCATATGGGGCTATTAAAGGGTGAGCGGGTCCTGCTGATCACCCCCTGACTCTCCAGTCTACGGATCAGCTGATGGATGGGAATCAGGGAGTCTCGGTTGGTGCGATATTGCCGCCGGTGCACTGTTGTGGTCGCAATTGGCACTTGTTGTTCTTCAACTTTCAGCAACCCCACAGCAGAGGGATCTTCTGAGAGACCAGGCAAGGTGGACAGCTACTCAATTTCCTCAGTCTCCAAAGCAGCAATACCAAAAGCCCACCGGTACCCTTTTGGGTCTTTGAAGTACCCTCTCTTGAGGTAGTCTATGCCGAGGATGCATGGAGCCTCTGGACCAGTCACAATAGGGTGCTTTTGCCACTCCCTCCCAGTCAGCCTGATTTCAGCCTCCAGCACAGTCAACTCTTGGGATCCTCCTGTTACTCCAGAAATATAGATGGGTTCCACCCCTTGACAGCTTGATGGCATCAGGGTACACTGTGCACCGGTATCTACTAGAGCCTTATACTTCTGTGGGACTGATGTGCCAGGCCATCTGATCCACACAGTCCAGTAAATCCGATTGTCCCCTACCTCCACCTGGCTGGAGGCAGGGCCCCTCTAATGGTCGTCACAGCATTGGACACTTAAGTCGTGGTGAAAGGGATTATTCTTCGTTATCACAGGAGCTGGAGTAAAATCAGCTCTTCCATTCCATCTGGGAAACTGCTCACCAGAGACTGAAGCCGTAGCTCTCATGGGACGATCAGTCTTGGCCCTTGCTCCCCTCTTCAGTTCACTCACCCGTTCCTCCAAAGCTGAAGTAGGTTTTCTATCCCACTTTGTCATGTCTTCTCCGTGATCCAGCAGGTAAAACCATAGGGTACCCCGTGGCGTATACCTCCTGTATCTCCTCTCTTGAACAATAGGACACCTTTTGTTAATAGCTGAGACACGTGTTGGTACACGTGAGGAGCTGCATAAATCAGATAGATCGTCCCTCAATTGTTTGAGGTCCTGGGACAGTTTTTCCACAGCTGAGATGATGGAAGGGGTGAGGTTGCCTTCGAACTCTCGGAGTTTATGAACCATTTCATCCACTGTTAGTGGTACTATGTCATTCCAGGTTACTGTTGCCAATGAATGGGCATATGATGACGGTGCATTCCGTGTAAGTTTTCGCCACATGGGTCGTGTACATTCAACTTCATCTGGATCTATAGGTGTATCCCCGTTATTCGGCTTGATGTGATAGAGCATCTCTACGATGGCCGATTCCCTCAGAGACTGGATGCCTTTGTCTATAGTAGTCCACTTGGCCAAACGACTCGTAACATCGTCCTTGTACGGAAACCTTTCTTTCACAGCTGCCAAGAGCCGCCTCCAAAGGCTGAGGGACGTTTTCTCTCTTGCAATTGCTTTGTCAATTCCCCCTTCTCTAGCAAGTGATCCCAGCTGCTTGGCTTCTGTACCTTCTAGTTCGTGACCATCGGCCCCATGGTCCCAGCATCGGAGTAACCAGGTGATGATGTGCTCCCCTAGTTGACGGGTAAAATCTTTTCGCATATTCCGCAGCTCGGTTGAGGTCCGAGGTCGAGAAGTTACCTCTTCTTCTTCTTCTTCATCATGTGATGATGACTCCTGATCAGATTCTGGACCGGGTGGTGAATTCATTGGTTCTTCATCTCGCTTCACCCTTTTTGCCTCCTTTTTGCTTGTTCTCTTGTGTACAGGGGCAACCGATATTGGTACGAATTGGTCCTCTGGTTTGGCTGCAGTGATTATCACTGTGGTTTGAGTAGCAACTGTACTTGTTGCTGGGGGTGGTGTAGCTGCTGTGCTTGGAGCTGGGCTAACCGCGCTGTCTGTTGCAGTTGAAGTTTGAGCAGCTGCTGTACTTGCTGCTGGGGTAGCTGCGCAGTTCATTGCAGCCAAAGTTTGAGCAGCTACTGTTGCTTTGCCCTCAGATTCGCCGACATTCTTTTCCTTTTGAAGGTGCTGGATAGGGTTGAACAAGGCCCTGTAAGCATAGGCCAAGCCCCAGCACGTTGCCATGATTTGTCCATCTCTGGTATGGCCAGAATGACCACACACCTCATTTAATTGTTTTACTAATTCTTCTGGATTTTGCAGTTGTTCGGTAGTCAAATTCCAGAGTACTGGAGGGGCCCACTGACCTAGATACTTGCCCATACTATCCCACACACCCTGCCACTCATGGCTGTCCAGCCTCAGGGAAAATCTCTCGGTCCTCCTACATCGTCGTTTGACCCCAGACAAGACCCAAACCTGACTCTGCTTAACTCTTGAAATCAGTAGTGGGCAAAACACACTCTGTATGCGTGCTAGCATGGTGATTCCCATCACCATCAGCAAACAAGTCTCAACAGCATTAAAAGGCCATTCAAAAAATTCAAAACTCTCAAATGTAAATGGTCTGGGGGCACGACTGGGAGGGTAAAAGAATGTCTCCTTCACAGGTTGAGCACCTGAGAAGGAGAAAAAAGATGTGTAATTGCTAAGCACCTCCATTATATACCTCCCAAAGTATAAAGGTGGTGACCACACTGGGAACATAAGCCAGATCAGTTTCATGATCAATGATTCTATTGTATTACAAGTCATTACCATAAAGTACAATGGGACAAAAACCTTAGCCCAAGCCCCACACTTGAAAAACACTAATACAGCAAATACCGGATGGACGTAAGAGACGATATACTGAAACTGTGAGATCAAGAGGAACAACCTTGAGAGCCAATAAATCAGCATTGTGACGAGTGACTACCAAGCCAGTCAGATCTGTTCTTATCTCAACCCCTCGAGCCCCACGTTGGGCGCCAAAAAGAACTGTCGTGGTTTAAACCCAGTCAGGTAACTTGTTCACTCACTCCCAGTGAGTGGTGCCGAGCTGACAACAATCGAGGTCCGTGTCCTCCCCCCCCGGGGTTCTCCCCCACTCCCGGAGGAACGGGGAGGAGGATCGAAAGAGTGCAACTCCCACGGGTTGAGACAAGAACAGTCCAGCAACCAATGTACACAAATCACCTCCGCAACTATCAACTACAACAATGATAAGGGAAAATAACAAGGGAAGAGAATACGATACCACTGGCCAAGAAGACGAGTTCCACCCGGAAGCCCGTGTCCTTCCGGGTAACTCCCAGTCACCCCCCACCCCGGCCATGACGTGCTGTGGTATGGAATATCTCCCTGGCTAGCCCGAGTCAGGCGCCCCATCTCTGCTTCCTCCCGGCTTCCCCTCCTCCCTGGCAGAGCATGAGCCTCACAAAGTCCTTGGTCAGGGTAAACATCACTTCAGCACCTTTCAAAGCAACCTAGAATCAGCAGTCAACTTGAAAAGTTCTCAGCCTCTCCTTGGGCTCACACACTGGCCTCAGACAATTATACAAATGTAAACACAATAACAATTTTTTCCAGCTTGCTTCTGAAGCACATTTACATTTTAATTTTTTTGTTTTGCATTGGCTGCTCTGCAGTGTGAACCATTGCACTGTGAGGGTAAACAATGGGAGACTCACTTCAAAACTGCACTCCTGATCTAAAGCAAAGACCTCGTGAAGATGCACTATCCTTATAACATATTAAAGAGATTTAAATACTTATACCAAGTTTTCATGTTAGAGTTGAGAATATATCTGGATTTTTACTTGAATATTCAGCAAAAGTGAAAATCACAGAAGACATGAACTACCATTCAGTCCACAGATCAGCCAGGCAGCCAGTTTAAACCCTTCAAGAAAATCTCCAAGACTGCTAAGCCAGAGACATCTTCACTGCAGACAGGGAGCCAAGTACGGTAGCAAGTACTGAAAGAAAGGTGTGACTTAAAAATAAGGATATAGGCAGAGATAGGTAAAACCCTACCTTTCCCCAGTAAACTTCTTACTCTATTTGAAGTACAACATTTTCTCCTCTTTCCTGAGTACAGTTCTACCTTGAAACGCCTTTCAACTGGTCAAAACACCAAGATTCTACTTTTACAATATACAACAGTTGAATCTATTCTTTTTAATGAACAGTTGATCTATTTTTATGACATGGACCAAAACAAGAAGCTGAAGAGTGGCCGAGTACTTTTGGGGGTTTTTTGTTTGTTTTTGGGTTTTTTTTTTGTATTTTTTTTTTTCTCTTGATCTTTCAATATTTCAAAGGCCTAGTGATCTTTACTGTAAGTTTTGTGGGGTTTTTTGTCTGACTAATTGTTAGCAATGAAACTGCAAATACACACTTTACATTTAGAAGGACTTAGGTAAGTTTTATGTTATCAAAGAAAGGACTCCGTGGTTCATTGTCTAGTCTTAATCTGTAAAAGTGAATAAATTGGTAACAAACCTTATACGTTAAAACCACAACTGAAACAGACCTTTAAGCCATTTACAACACCTAACTATAGTAAGATTTTACACTAAATTCTTGTTAATCCTACTGAATTTCTAAGTTACATATTTACTATGGCCAGGATAAAAATGCTCTATCAGTGGGAAGTAAAATAATCTGCCACCTAAAGTAATATTCATTAATTTTAAAATTAAGATCTCCCAAACAGAAACAGACAAATCCTATCATCACCTCTGACTGTTCTGTGTTTCCATGTTCAGGGAAAGCTTCCTTTATTTCTGTTAGCACATACCAACGTTTGTTTTCCTGCACTGCAATCTGTGCAATTTGTATTGTTTCACTTCTGCACAATTAAATTATTATTCTCTTTCCTGGATATTTTAAGACAAGGAGTTTCTATGTAATCTTAAGGAATAGATGAACCAATCCATTTTAAAATTAAGCATAGTCATCTCTAGTCATCTGAGTTTTAGCTTATTTCATCGTTACCATAAGAAATTAAAAACAGGTTAGAGAAAGGTTGTGCCCTGCATGAAGGGACTTCTTGGATTGCCTTGACTGTGTTCATAGTTTTCTCAAAGGCTTTGCATCATGCATTTCACATGATGAGGTTTTTGCTTTCCTTACTAGTTAAATTTGATCCAAAAAAATCTCAGTTCACAAAAGATAGTAGCCAGTGTTGCAAGACTGAGAAATAGAGACAAGGTTTCTTGAATAGAGCAGGTCATATTAAGCAGGACTTCCAGTTTTGTACTTTAGGCACAAGTACACACATTTAATTAACAGATATTGGGTTGGCCAGCTACCCTTTCTCTACAAGAACAAACATAGATTCATATTTATTTTTGCAGGTGCAGTAATGTAAGTTTCAGCCAAATGAAAATTCAGCTTTCATTATCTTTAATATACAAAAAGATTCATCTAATATTGTTGTGCCTGTTAAACTTAAAAATTAGAAGTAACTGGCTATTATTAATAAAGTAAATGTTTCTTGATACTTTTCATAAAAACAAATGTTACTTTACCAGTAATATTATGCATCTCCAAAAAGTATGGACTAAAGTACAATGAAAATTTCTAGTGGCCTGGAAAACTACTTTTCATCAAAACTTCAGCTTTCATTCTAAAAATTAACCCCCCAAAATTTAAATGGTTTTCTAATTGCAGTGTATTCTTAATCTCTAAAGAAAAGATCAGCACTGTAATGCAAATATGTTAGATGTAAAAGCTAACCAGAAATCCAGTTTTAATCCTGATGATTAAGTCCCTCCCATTTTAGAAAATCTTTTTAAGCTTTTAAAAACTTAATACCATTTGTAAAAATTGTCTGTTCTTTTTAAATGACAGTAATTCATTATTTTCAAAATAATAATTCATAATAGCTGAATTTCTAGAACTCAAAAGACACTTTTAAAACTGCTGTTCAAGCTTTCACCACTTTAATCTGAGATTTATTTTACTATAAGCCACAGCAAATGAAAGAGAAATACCTGGACAACACATGCACAGGGACACAAACATACACAACAACCTCCATCTTAACTTGAGGAAGCTTCTAATGAAACAGTTAAAAACCACAACACAGATGATATATAATATGTATTTTATTTTATTTTCTCCCTTAATGAAAACTGAAACAGGGTCTTGATTCTTTGCCCTTGCTACAAGTGACACTCCCTTTCTCGGTTTATGCAATAAGTGAGTGAACGTTATGAAAGCTTTGCCCATGTTAGGCCGTGAGACTGAGGTCATACCATTATCCTGAATTTACAGATATTCCTTTAAAACATGTTGCAAACAATGGGGACACACTGATCATTAGCAAGTTACTCCCTTCAGGCAGCAGAACAAGTACATGAAGGTGAGAAGCCTGTAACCTTCAGTTTCTTTAAAAAATGCCGGAAATTTCTGTGAATCACAGTCACATGATGATTGTTTTAAGAAAAGTACCCTTTCTGCCACACACAGCCTCCCAACTAACAACAGTTGTAGTTCTGGCTTTTCTTACTCAGAGCAATGCTGTATTAAATAGGACAACCAAAAGAGTGACAGTAAACCCTAAAATAATGGTTTCATGTCTGTTTTGGGCCTGTGATGGAAAAAAAGACTTGTCTGGCCTCCATGGACAATACAAAACACTGGCAAAATAGCTTGAAGTTTTCCTAGCTGTAAGGCAGCATGCTTTAAAAAACTACCAGCTAAACAAAGAAGCCCCACATCTTCTCAAATAACTTTTTTTTTTTTTTTTTAGCATTTCTAACTCACTTTCTCTGAGGAGAAAAATTATTTTTCTCTTTTCTGTTGGCCCCAAATGAATTACAGTAACTAAAAAAAACTGGCCACCTAAAACTATCTTGCTCACCACACACATCCATCAAAGCAAGATTTGAATGTAAATTAATTGCATGCCAGATTAGCAGAAAAACAACCACAGATACTCTTAGGACACACAATACAATAAACAACATATCTGGACACCCATCTAGCAATATTTGGAGGCATTCTGTAACAGAAATGAACATAGTACTGAGACAGCTCATGAGGCTTCATCAAAGAAGTTCGATTAATTCACAGGAATTGTGGATTTGTTGTCTTAAACAATCCACAGTGCCTCCATGGAGTATTTCTCAAGCCATGCAACATTTCATAGCCCTTCCCATTCTTTAACAGCAATTTATCAGGGAATTGCTCAAGCTACTACACTTACAGATTTGAACTAAGTAAAGACAAAACAACAAAAAACAAAACAACAAACAATTTAATCTTGATATTAATGGTTTTATAGCTTGTGTCTCTAAAACCATAGTCGATGACTTTTTAACTTTCCTAGATAACAAATTCCATGGTAAAAATTATCCTGTTGGTGTGCTATAACTAGACAGCTAACTCTGTAAACACATGCGTCATGTCTAAGAGGAAAAAAAACCCTGCAGAAGTAGAAAATACTTTACTAGAGAGTAGAAATGGGCATTTGTGAAACATGTTCAATTTTTAAAATAATTTTGTCCTTTCTATATATTTTGCAGTCACCAGTGGAAAATTCCTAGTACTAGTGAAGTCGTAAGACTATAAATCAAACAAAATAGGAAACATCTCCTCAAGCCCTCAATAAATAGGGTACAGCTGCAATGATAATATTTTTGAATGAAAGGTTTGGCATATTCATCTTACAAACACCTTAAAAGATTAACAGTCACCACCGTAATTACATTTTAATGTGCAATAATTAAGTACTGTTCTACTTGGCAGCTCCCAAATTTAAATCAAGAATTATTTGGTATATTTTAGCATTGTTTACGTTTAATTTTAGACTAGCTAAGATTGGTCGTGTGACCCTAGTACTAGGTCAAATAACAGACCTTCTAGTGTATTATGTGATTTAAAGTGAAATACCATCTGAGCTAAAATAAGGAAGCTGAAAAGGAAAGAGGAAGCAAGTTTAGGCAGCTTCCAACATTGATTGTACTAAATCAACTGAACAGAAAAAAATTCTTCATAAGATACAGGGAGGATGTTTGTCCAGTTTTACAAAATGATGCTCAGTTTTGCCACTGTGCAATTTAATTCTCACTTTAATGGGACAGCAGATGATTACATCTTTTCCATCAGTCCTTGAAACTAAAGATCAAAGAACAAGGGACATGCTTTTGTCACTTGAAACTTAACCCAGGAATCATCGGTCCTCACTTGACACACAAGGAGAGCAAAGTCCCATCCCAAAGCCAAACTAAGATTTCCTAGTGACTTATAAATGGGCAAAGAATAATCATTTACTTCCACAGAGATTTCACCTGAAACAGGGAATAAACAAATAAGAAACTCTTAAGAAAGAAAGGGAGAAGAAGAAAGAAAAACTCTCATGGCTGACACCTTTTATCAGACCCTTTACAGATCCTACTGTACCCTTTATATCTCAAAACAGAGAATAAGAACCATAATAGGAACCAAGCTACCAAATACATTGTGCCATTAAGCATGTGAATCCTTTAACATCATCTTTTTTTGACACTCTAATGACCATTCACTTCTACTTCTGTGACACTAGTAATATTATTTGTAATAATTTTATTGCTAATGACATCTCATATGAGACAACATGAACAAAAAAATAGCAAAAGGTGATACCTCAGAAGTTACTGAATCAAAAAGTAAGTGTGTGAATTTACATTTTTACTGCTGGCCTCTAGAGTATTCAATATGTTCTAAAATGCATGGTCTTATGTAAGTTACTGCCTAGGAAACAGTTACCAGATGGGTGGGTGTAAATACCTATGCACATTAACTCTTCACCTCACAGCCTTCTATGATTTTGTAAATGCTGTAAATCTCTACCAAGTAGGTACATTTTTTCACATTCACAAGATTGCTACCTCCAATCCATATATCCACAGTAAATACATGTGGGAAACTATCACAGTTTCAATATGGGAAAGCTAAAGCATAGAGGTGGTGTTTAGTTGGTCAGTTAGATGCAAGCAGTTACAAGTGGAGTTCCTCTTGGATCATTATTGGGGTCCATTAGTATTCAGTATCTTTATAAATGATTGGGCTGATGGAGCGCACACTCACCAAATCTGGAGATGACACCAAGCTAGAAACAGAGGTAGGTACAGCAGCAATAAGATCTACCTTAGGAAGAGAAAGCTTAGCAAGCTGGAAGACTGGAGTAACAAGAAATGCATGAGGTTTAACAAAGATAACTGCAAAGTGTTGCATGTGGGATAGAAAGACCCAAGCAGCAAGATCCCAAGGCTGAGATCTCACTAGCTAGAGTGTGGATTTAGAAGTATGGGTGGACAGGAAGCTGAACATGAATTGGCAGTTGTCCCATTGCAACACTGAAGGTGACCCATGTCCTGGGATGCATCAGTAAAAGTATAGTCATTTTATCAAAGGGTGTCATGATTTCCCTTTGCCACACCTGGAACAGTGCCCCCCATTTGAGTTCCCCCATTTCAGTAGAGACTTTGTAAAACTGAAGAGGCCCACAGAGGGCTACCAAGAGGGTAAGACAGTTGGAGACCTTGAGGCATGAAGAATGGCTAAAGGAACTGGATTTGCTCAACCAAAAGAAGAGAAGGTTTGAGGGATCTGATCAACCTCGCAATACTTAATAGGTAGCTACAGAGAAGATAGAGATACTTCCTTCACAAGGATAAATGGTGACAGGATAAGATGAAATGGACACAAGCCACTTCAGAAGGAAATCCATGTGCGCATAAGACAAAAATTCCTCTTTGTAAGAATAAATCAACATTGCAATAGATTGCATGGAAAACTGAGGGAATACCTTTGGTTCAAGCTGCACCCTATAAGAAAGCTTTTATCTTGTTCCAATTCTTGCTCTTACCAAAATTCTAAGTGGCTGGGGGGGGAGGGGGAAGGGGGAAATCACCCAAATCAGAATAGATAATTTCTAAATATTATTTTACGATTTACTGTGGCTACCTAGACTTTTGGTGAGAGTAGGGCAATTAGTTAATTCTATACTCACATGCTTAAAATATAACCTTCTTCCTTCATGTAAACAACTACAATACAGTTCAGTTCCATTAATCCCATGAAGATCTAAACTACAATTGAAATACAAGATTCAAGACTTTCACTAATAAACTTTCCCAAATGGTTTCTGTAAGAAAGTCATGTGAAATACTCTCAACAAACAGTTCAAACGCTTAAACAGCACTTCTTACATGAAACAGCCCTCTAGCATGATCTTTTACTGTATTATAAACTTAGAAGTTCAAGAAATACAGTAAATATTCACCCAGATAATACTTTAGTGTTTTAATTATTATTAAATCAGTTAATGCTGTAATACTTTTTTCCTATTTCCCTTTGATAATTACCACACTATATTCTTGACTTTGTCTCTAATATCCATAACAACTTCACAACTGGAAGCTGAGATTCTTCAAATTTCATTTAACCAAGCTCTGAATTCACAATGATACCAAGCAACATTTTTCCAATTCTTTTCCAGAAACTACATAAATATTAAATAGGTTTAAGCTTTGTTGGTCCCCCTCTGTAAGCTAAGGAATAACATACACCATAAAACTAAACCCTAAAAATCAACTTGTCAAACCCATTTAAAAATTAGTAATGCTATGACAGGGTTTGAAGATATGAAATATATGACCTAAAAACCTGAGTAGCAGCATAACAGATGGAAAACACCAAAAGCTTTAGGAGCAAATTGCAATTAGTGGGGAAAGGGCTTCAACTAGTAAATATGGAGGACTAATTTCTCTGATGACAGTAGCAGTTCCAGTTCTCAGAAATATTTTTACCAACAGAATCACAGAATAGTCAGGGTTGGAAAGGACCTTGAGATCATCTAGTTCCAACCCCCCTGCCATGGGCAGGGACACCTCACACTAAACCATGTCACCCAAGGCTCCGTTCAAGCTGGCCTTGAACACTGCCAGGGATGGAGCATTCAGAACTTCCCTGGGCAACCTGTTCCAGTGCCTCACCACCCTAACAGTAATGAACTTCTTCCTTATATCCAATCTAAACTTCCCCCAAGTTTTAACCCATTAGTCCTTGTCCGGTCACTACAGTCCCTAATGAATAGTCCATCCACAGCATCCCTATAGCCCCCGTTCAGATACCAGAAGGCTGCTATACAGTCCTCACTTTTTAGATCAGGAAAATTCAAAGACAAGAGTCTTTGAAGAAGCAAGACCTTCAAGCCTTAGTTTACAGAGCTCAGTAACATTCAGTGAACGCTTGAGGCCATCAATTAGACGATTTTGGATCAATGAATCAATCTTATAAAATCATAGAATGGTTTGGGTTGGAAAAGACCTTAAGTTCATCTAGTTTCAACCCCCCTGCCATGGGCAGGGACACCACACACTAAGTCATGTCATCCAAGGGCCTTGAACACTGCCAGGGATGGAGCATTTACCACTTCTTTGGGCAACCTGTTCCAGTGCCTCCCCACCCTCACAGTAGAGAACTTCTTCATTATATCTACCCTGAACTTCCCCTGTTTAAGTTTGAACCCATTTTCCCTTGTCCTATTGCTACAGTCCCTGATGAAGTGTCCCTCGCCAGCATTCTTGTAGGCCCCCTTCACATAATAGAAGGCTGCTATGAGTTCTCCATGCAGCCTTCTCTTCTCCAGGCTGAACAGCCCCAACTTTCTTAGCCTGCCTTCATATGGGAGGTGCTCCAGCCTCCTTATTTTCTGTAAGCATAGGAAAGTATATAGACCCATATAGATTAATCCTATTTATAATTTGATAGCATTCTGGAGAAATTTCTCTAAAGTAATTTTTTCCTATTTTTATGGTAAATAGCTCTATTTTTTTCCACTGCCTTGAAGGTATGATATAATTGCATATTAAAATCTACACTGTATCCACAAGGAAATAAAAATCTAATAAGGAGATTTAAAATGTTAATATTAAGCTCTGTAGGGTTTCCCACTAAATAGACATTTTTTCTCATCTGCTGGATATTTCAACAAAGCGGTTTTCAGTTATTCTGCAAAATAAGCTTAAAGCTTTACTGGTGAAACTGCTGTCTGCTTTGGGCAATAGGAGGGAAAATCTCCATTGGATTCCATCAGTCCTTCAAGGAATCTTGCTGGACATCTAGCCTGCCCTTGAACAGAGTGCAAAATGGAAAAAATTCCCATCCCTCACCACTCCCTACTTCCAAAACCAGAGAAGCAACAATAAAACCTACCCAATATGTCAGACACCCTACCCAGGAATATAAGGGCTGTTAGAAAAATTTAACCTTGCCCATGATCTGATTTAATTATTTTATTACAATTGATTAATATGAAGAGGCAATAAGAAAGCAGCACAGGGTGTGCAGGGAGTCTCTGCTTCGCCAACAATGCAAACCGGGGTTTTTGGGGGACAGTCTCTTATACTTCTCGGTCCAGGGTTTCAGTTCCTGGTTTTGAGTTTCAGCCAATCCTGTTGTCTTCTTTGCCCGAAACTCGATGTGGCTCCTTTTCATTTGTTTCTGTCCCGTTGCTGTGGTCTTCTCTCCAGGTAGAGAAACATACTGAAACTTCTCGGTAATACATTAACAGAAAGATGTCTATCACAAGCTTAACCACAATCTTAGACCCGTATATTTAACAGGATGTGTCTCCCTGGTTATCTAACCCCCTTAAAGCATTCAAGCAGCTAAACAAAGCTAAAAGCGTTCCTTATTGTTTTAACAGTCTAAATGACTAAAGAGGGGACTAGCTTATTCCCTTGTTTCTTCTTCTTTCCCATCATTACATTGACAGAAACATTTATTACAATCAAGGTCATTTTTATACATTCCATACATGGTACACTGGTCACAGGTGCATTGATAACAATGATTCCTGAGTTCTTGACACGAATCATTCTCGTATTCTTTACAAGGGCTCAACTAAAATAGGGGTACAGTGTTGGTTTCACTGTCTTTGCAAGTGGGAATGCTGGACTGTCACATCGCTTTTGGGTCTGAACCGTTCTGATCTGCTATTACACTGGATTAATATGTCAGGCAGAAACCATGTGTGACTTCTCATGTTAACAGTTCCAATAGATTTAATGATGTTTTTAAAAGGTCTTTTAGTCTGCCTCACATCTGACAGTTTAAGCCACGTACCATTAAAAAAAAATAATCTTTCCTCATTCCCAGACTTCAGATTTTTCCTATGCCTTCCTTCCATGTCCAAGCACTGATTTTTTCAAATATTAACACAGATTTCAAGTTATACTCTCTCTTTCCAGGTAGGAGCAGCAGGATACAATTTAATGTGTAAGCAATGAGTAGTCTCCTCTAAGAGCAATGGGTGCAAAACAATGTATTGTTTCTACTTCTTGCTAAAGAATATCTATGTATTAATTCTACAATGTCCCTTTCAACTACATATGTACATTGCTATTGTGCTGACAAAACAGGCTTCAATCCCAAAGGCCATGTATGTGACATCTTTAAATTCTGAATACAAATCAGGACATAGGGACACCATTGAATAATGATTTAAACACTTTTTTTCAGCAGCAGACCACCAATCAGGAATAGAACAAAACACATAATAGGTCATGAAACAAACCATTCATGACTTTAACTATTCACTAACCAGGATTAAAGAGCTCCTCAACATTTCTATTTCTCAAGAAAAAATGTCTCAAATTATAAAACTCTTTGTGGCTGTACACAATTCCAGACATACAGTCTTCCTATTTGGGCACAATCAGCTCTGCCAGTTAAAATGAAGGCCTAGGTGCCCCTTTTCTTTTGAAACAACGTGGCTCTTTTTGATAAAGTACAATGTTTTTTTCCTGTTTTCACTTGTAGCTAAATAAAATGTAAACTAGCATGTTTACATTTTCTATTATTTGGGACAACAATTTAGCATCTTTAGGAAAAACTGATTCTTTATCATGTTTTCTATCACTACAGTGGTAACTAAATTACCTTAGAGAGTAATAGTCAAGGATTTTTTAAGAGACTGACTAGTGGTCTATTTAATTTCTACTGCCTGTACAGACATGTGGCTGATATAGCAAAGACTATCTCTGCTTCTGAGTAAAGCTTAAGATATTTTTAAAAAAGTTAAGCTACAATATTAGCTCAGGGTTTGTTTTCCTTACACGAACAAATACTTAACTTGTCAAGATACGGAAATCTGATTTTGTAATACAAGTAAGTACTCATCGGCAAATCTTTGTATTTCCTATGTAACAGATTCCTTGGATCAAGTTTTCCAGGATACCCCTCCCCACCCCCCAAGAAAAAAACAAAACAAAACAACAAAAAACCCAAACATAGCACCTTAACAAAAGTTCTGATGATTCCCAACAGTAGGGAACTGTAAGTTCCATCTCCTTATCATTGCCTTAAGTGAACAAAGACATACATTTCTCATTGCTGACTATCAACAATTGTCTGGCCTACAACAAATTATTACATTTTTCATTAAGTGGCAATATCATAATATTTCACACTTATTTAAACCACTTGAAACTAAAGTATGTTCACCTGTTATGTTCATCTGTTTTTTAGAGTTCATAATACACCAACACCCCCACCCCGCATTTTAATGTCACAATTACTTATGAACCTTAATTTTCATCCTCCAGTTTAACGGACTGGTATTATGCTGTAAAAAAACAGACTACTGTCCAAATGATACATATAGGCTTCATTTCTATTTGGAAATACTGTCTTTCATTGCATTTAAATGTCATTTCAGACAACGCAATAAAGAGTGAATAAATCTTTCAGAAAATGGCAATAATTATTGTTATTATAATGATAATAATAATGCATCTGTGTTTGCTAGTAGGAATGTTCCATTTCGTTCCTGCTATTGAAAGAGGTTTCTGTAATTTTTTTCTCTGCAAGAGCTCTACCGAAATTTCAAAGGTCTCAGTGTAGTCTGTGGGCAGAAAGCAGGCCACAGATAAGCAGATGTAGCTACACGAACTTATCAGGGCCCATTTTCATTTATGCCAAGAAACAGATTTATCCTATTTCTCCAGAGAATCAGGAAAATATTTTGAGGCATAGTTTTATACATTATAATAGAATGATTCTAGAATTATACTGTCTGACTATACTTTCACAAACACAAACGTTTCAAGCTAGAAACTATTTAGTACAATGCATGTGATTTTGTTGTTCATACTAGGACTTCTCATACTTTTCATTCCATAATCCTTTCCCACCTACTACTTCCTTTATTCTTCTACTATTATCACTTCACAATAGTCTCCCCCTGAGGTTACACAAAGACCCACTTCTGCCCTGTCATGTGGAGTCCATACTCATCTATCCTACATATAATCACTTGTACAAATCCTCTATTTTCCATCTCAACAGTACTCTCAGCTCACCTGTCATCACCATTGTTTGCAAGCTTCTCCTTCTGCCGTATCTTGTCTTCGTAAGAACCTCTTAACCTCTTAGCTAATTGCCTCCACATTTACTCATTCAGAAATACTCTGTTTACATTATCCAGATTCCTAATCATATCATCCAGTAAGTTCTAGATTCCTAATTAACATACTAGAAACATCCCTTTACCCCAAGCAATTGGGAAGCAGCTCTGGGATTAATCTACTCTATAGTTAAACCTGTGGAGCCAAATATGGAGCTACCATTTATCTTAAGGTACATGCAATGTAATTACCAAAAGTGGTGCCAATTTAGGAAAATATCTTTTAGGTCAAGTGGTAGAGGTTGGTTATTTGGTACCAAGAAAGCTATCAGTCATAAAATTAAAATACCAAATTGCAAAAAGGAAACATCATCATATCTGAATATGTAGATTTAAGTCTTCTGACAATCTATGGAAGAAATTGTGTTCTTGCAAATTAGAGGACAAAGCCTTGGCTTTTATTTGAATGAAAAGAAAAAAAGAGAAAGTTTGTAAATTCTTCATATGAAAAGTTTGTTCTATATTTTGGTATCTGAAGACTGACTAATGAGAAAAAGCTGCTGCTTTTATTAATCTCTATTTCTAAGGATTACCTGGATTTGAAACAGTAGCAGAAACAGTATTTCAGTAGGAAGGTCATGATCTAGCTAGTATTATTGAATCCAAAATAGAGTCTCTGCTTTGCTGTTCAAGGCAGAGTCAACAATCAAAAGACAGGAAGGTAATTAAAGATTTGGCTTAAAACCAGGCCTACAGCAGTTTTGGTATTGTTTTCTTAAGGTTCTATTAAATAAAAATAAAGCTATGCACACACAACCAAGAAGCTCCAAACCAAGGCAGACCACTCAACAATCCTGCTACAGTGTCTTAATATCACAGTTCTTCTGCTTTTGTATAACTGACATCCAACAGTTCTTTTAGAAAAGCTATCTAAATGAAGAAGCTGCAGTTTCGTGGCTTTTCCCTGCCTCCCTGGGAACCAGCTTAAATTCATCTGGAAGGGCTCATCAAGGTCTTCCTTCAGTGTTAATTCAGTAATCAGGGAGGTAGGCTCATCCACCTACCAATTGCTCTGTATTGTAGCTGATCAAGTGGATATTCAGAATAATGTCTTATCAGGACTTAATTCAGCCTGTTACAGTGGTAATGCCTGCTGGGCTTCTCCCTGTCTCCCACTTTACAGGCAGTGACCTCAGTATAATAGTATTGCTTGTAATAAGGTAGAAAAAGGTGGAGGTGGGAATATAAAATGGAAATAGTAATAGAAAATTCGATTTTCTACAAATTCTCTGAATTAGTCACTCTTTTTCAGTGTCTGCCATCTCCTTGAACAGAAAGGGCCAAACAAAATTCTTCCACATTGGGATAGTTAGTTATCTGTAGTTTTAGAAAGGTGAAAGAATTGCCTTTGCTCCCTACTGTGATTTTTTTTTTTTTCACAGAAAGGAGTAATCAAACATGATTTGAAAGTTGTAACAAAAATAAGGCAACAGCAGAGGTGTTGATTGAAGAGGTGGGGGAAACTTAACAGGAAAAAAAAACTGGCAGAGGGAAAATGGTAATATAAAAAGAGATGAGAGTGAAAATAAGCAAGCAAAGGGAAGTGAAAGCCAACACAAAGACAGGAGAGCAATCAATGAAGGAAAGTGAGTGAGGGTAAATGAAAGAAGCAAACAGAATACATAAGAAAAGAGAAACAAATGGATGCAGGACTACAGAATGGAAGTACCACCCACCTAGAAAAGAGAGAGGGGAATTCTGTGCTCATTGGTAAAACCTAGTATATAAATAGAAACTAAATAATAGCTGCTGTCTCAATACCTGAACCCTAAACTAGTAAAAATAACTTCACTTACTTCAAAACCAACCATTTTAATCCAGAAAAATGATGATTTTCCATACAAAACTGAATTAAATATTCTTCAGTTACTGCAGTTTCCCCAATCTTTTATCATAAACTTGTTTTGTGAAGCAAAAATAAATACTCTCACTGATATGCTATAATGTGACACATCTTCAAAACTGTCTAAATAATTAAAATTACCTAGCATTGAAAAAGAAAAGGCAGCACGTTCAAAAGTGGTGTCAAAGACAAAAAGTAAGCAAAGAGGGAGTGAGGATTTTTAGGTTTCTTATTGCTGACTACATTTTTTATAGTATTGTTACTTATTAAAGTAGTAAGTTAATTGAACATTTTCATAAGACAATTTCAAATTTTCATTCTGATAATACAGATGAAAGAATGAACCCAAAGAAGAACAAAATCAAAATTAAATAAAATTATTAACTGATTCTGTTTGAAAATTCTGCTTCCAAATTCATTTTTTACCCTCTCTGTCCTATTTCTACTAGGATTAAATCTACGAATATGGAAACATGCCTTGGATTTCACAGAAATTAAAAGCAGCAGCATTTCATTTACATTTCATCCATGAAAGGCATTTACACCTATGAGTGACTATTTTAATCAATAGATCCCATTAGATCATCTGCATGCTGGATTTTACCTAACTACACACTTCATGGCTAATGTAATAAAACTATCACTTGTTCCAGATAGCTCAGTAGGGAGTAAACTTACTAAAGAAAAGTAATGCTACGTGAACTTTTCTAAACAATCATTTTGTTTTGAATCTCCGTCTGTTCTGCCAGTGCGCTGACATGGAATCTGCTTCCATAACGGCAATTTGTTTGTGAGCATGTCTGCTTCCAAGTATTCACAGTCTGAGAAAAAGTGAACTACAGTGCAGCCAGCAAACATGAAAATTAATGCCAAGAAAGATACTGCTCTCTACTGGCTCATCTAGATAAGAACAGGGAGCATTTCCCTTCGTATTTCTCAAAGCAACAAATTATTTTTCCACAGATATGCTACAGTTTTGAACTGTAAAACAAATATCCTTTAAATTAGTAGCCAGACATTAATCTTAGAAGTTGATCAGATGAAGCACACAAGCTGTTACACTTTCTAAAGAAAAATTAATCGAAGGAAATGCTAAATACCTCTATTTTTTCTTCTTTACCTCTAAGCTTTATAAAGGGAAAATTAAAAAGACCGAAACAACCAAACCAATATACAAACCCTATAAAAATAAACAAACTAGCTAGGATACAGTAACGATCACTGTTCAAGGATAAGGATATCTAAATTCTTAGCAAAGGCTGGAATTATTTTATTTATTTTTAATTTGACGACTTTGTCTACATGTAACATTTTGCTACCCTCCCTAATTTAAACTGAGATCTGAAAGTGGA
This sequence comes from Pezoporus wallicus, assembly GCF_028554395.1. NCBI lineage: Eukaryota > Metazoa > Chordata > Aves > Psittaciformes > Psittacidae > Pezoporus > Pezoporus wallicus. Next base: position 244,025 of record NW_026641049.1, on the reverse strand, counting down.
AATCTGGAATACTGCCACTGTGCGTTAGCGCTGATTTGACTATACTTCAAAGACACCAGATTAAAAAACAACAACTTCATGGACTTGACAGTTTGCAAAACTTTAGCAAGATCCTTAGCTTGATTCCAGCACGTCAAAACAATCTCATGTAAGGGCTTGTCTAGCCCGTCAAATGCAAAAGAAGCTGGAATGTCAATCTTAAACCTAATTGCTATCCTCTACTAACTTCCTACAGGGTCACTTACTGAGAGGTAAATGGGCCATTTCGTGGTTCAGTTTAAACCATTTCCAAAGGCATTAACGATCAACATGGAAATGCTTGAATTTTGTCACTGCGAAGAAGCTAGTAAGAAATACGATCTTTTCATCAGGAATTTAATGATATTTCCTCACATAGACTCTACATCAGTTTATATTTGGAAAAACTCAGAACTTCTGAACATTTACCCAAATCAGGTTTGAGACATTGTAGATATCTGATTTGGAAAGGCTCCTGGGACTCTGGAACACTAAGGAAGGCCTGATTTTTCTATCTCCATAGATAGAAGAGTGGATTCTTCTCTTTATTTCTGACCTCCTTCTGACTGTAGATTTTTGCAAAACCTCTGATTTGTGAACTCTGGGATAAATTTTCATTGCAGTCCAGAAATTAGGTTTATCTGTCTCCATTAAATTTCAACTATCAAATAACTCTAAACCCTAAAAATACACACATTCAGTTCTAAACTGTACTTCATGTATAGCAGTATAGTAGCAGCATAGCTACCTAGAGATACATTCTCCATTGCAAAACAGAATTGTTCTTTTTTTGCTATTATCAGTGGTACACAGCTGAAAGGATTTGAGCTGTGATTTATTCCATGCAATATGATAGCCAGTATTTCTCTTAAAGTATGTTTTGGACCTATACAAACTGCCTACAGTCTAGCAGTGTACTCACGCTGCTAAGCAACACTGCGATAAGGAATGGTTGGACATCAGATATCCATCTTGACAAGGTGACAGCTATATAAAATTTAAATCTTACCATGTGGCTGTCAAAGTAAAAGTAACAGAATGGGTCTGTAGGAGAACAGCAGTAAGATTCTGCTTTCAGCACTTCTATGAATGGAGATATATTCAAATGCTTGTTGCTCAGTTGGCTGTCCAGGTCAATAGGCTGCTGTAAAATTCCATTATCAAAGATGTCACAGCTTATCATATTCCCCCATTACTCTGGCAAAATATCAGGTAACAATGGCAATTAGGAGTTCCTGCCTTTTCCCAGCCATACACATATCTTCTTCAGCTTAAGGTAGAACAATTGCAGGAAATGGTGGAATTACAGCTTCTTTTTTTTTTTTTTTTTTCTTTTTCTCCTAGAAGGGGGACTTTAAATCTTGGAAAAGAAATGCCTATCAGTGCTCTACTTACACAATCATGAATTGGAGGAAACTGGCTGCATCAAGTGGGTTTAAGCTGACTGACATGACAAAGAGCTAGATTGCCACTTCCTAAAAGGGATGGGCAAACATTCCCAGGATGCACCTTCCTCTAACATTTCCTGTGCCTTTCCCTATTAACCCACTCCCAGTATTCCAGAGAAAAGCTTGTTATGTGAACATGAAAGAGGCACCCAAAAATCTGGGATCCTCCAAACACATTCAGTATAACAGCTAACAGCTCTTGCATTGAAATGATATAAATACAGAAAGAACAGACTTTGAAAGGAGATGGATAAGATATCCCTCATGAAACAGCTGAACTCCTAACAACTTCACTGCCTGATGTTGCAAAAATACTGCTGGAAACTCCAGTGTGGCGCCAAACTCTTTGGAGTTAACACAACCCCTCAGCTTCACAAGTCATATATTACTGGAAGCTCACTAAGTGCTAACTACACATGGGGAAATATTCTATTCTATTGCAAGCCATTACTTCCCATGAAAAATTAATTATTAACAAGATCTTAAGTGACAGTTCAAATTTCAGCAACAGAACTTTCTGATAAGGAATACAAACTGAAGTACAAGGCATTGCCTGAGGATTAATGACTAGCTGGTAAGAGCAGATGGCACCTGGCTGAGCTTCAGACTCTGTGTCCTGGGTTCAGCAGTAGCAGTCATGTTTCTCCTTCTTAGTAGCTGGTGCAGCATTGTGTTTTGACTTTCGGCCTGGGAACAGCACTGATAACACTGATGTTTTAGTCTGACCAAGGACTTTCTGAGCCTCATGCTCTGCTGGGGAGGAGGGGAAGCCGGGAGGAAGCAGAGATAGGACACCTGACTGACACTGACCAAAGAAGTATTCCATACCACAGCACGTCATGCCCAGGATGTAACTGAGAGTCACCCGGAAGGGCTAGGGGACTGTGGGGTTGGACGAGGTATGTGTCGGTGCTTGGTCGGGCTGGGGGGGTGAGTTATCGGTCAGCATGTGGTGAGGTGCTGTATTCTCTTCCCTTGTTATTTCTCTTTATCATTATTATTATTGGTGGTAGCAGTAGTGATTTGTGTTATATCTTAGTTACTAAACTGTTCTTATCTCAACCCGTGGGAGTTGCATTCTTTTCAATTCTCCTCTCCACCCCTCCAGGAGTAGGGGGAGGGCAAGAAGCGGGGGAGTGAGTGAACGAGCTGCCTGACTGGTTTTAAACCACAACACTCTGAATCCCAGCTAAGTCCCAGGAAATGCCTTGAACCTCAAGTGTTATTGATATTGCAATGTGACAATTAAATATGCTCACACAAGCACACAGGTCTATGGTGTTTTGACAGGCGACTTGCTGTTTCAGTGGTATTCTCCAGGACATTGCTGCAGAATTAGAGCTCTGTATATTAACCAGCTTGAATCATTTCTCAACATGCCATTCATCTGATAATAGATTACATATAGTATTACCATTTGCCAGGCTACAACACAAACATTTTGCATCAATTTCCACACATCTTATTTTAAAGGTCTGCTCAGAGAAATAAAATCTCTCAGTCAAAACTATATTTCCTCCCTTAATCACATTCTGCCAGACAGTTCTGAATTTAGCCTGGAAGTTTAGCTGCGTGTTCTACCCCTGGAATAGCTGGTTTAAATACATGTATGTATATGTTGGGTTTTTTTTCTTTTTAAACTTAATGCTAGTCCATAAAAAGATTTCACAGGCCTTACCTTAGTGATTTGCATTTCCAGACTACAGAGAGTGACATTGCTGTGCAGACAACCAACAATGAGCAACCAGAGACGAGCATCTTGAACGTGACTTAAGCACACACTAATTAAACGTCAGATGAACTAACCCAAATTCAGGAGCAATAAAGCTAACTAGCCCTGTCCAGTTGTCCCAGGCTCAGTGCTATGCTGATTTGGCATCACGGTGGAAGTTAGTGACACAACAGTGCTATGCACACTACTATACAAGGGGGAATTTCAATGTTGCACAGCATTATGCCATACAGGTGCCTCTGCATTCAAGCTCATGGAGTGACCCTGAGGGACACAGGCGTGAGGGACATACACCTTTCACTTTTAACCTGATATGATCACCCTAAATGAAGCGAAATAAAGCAAGTCACTTCCTTAAATTTATGTAGAAATGTTCTTCTTGAAAGAGCAACAGAATAACCATGACTTCCATCTCATCATTAAGCTTCAGGGAGTCAGAGCAACACTTCTCCAAAGCTTTTACATAGCCCAGTCATGCTCAGTACCAAAGTGACTATCTGATGACTGAAGTGTTATATGCTGTAGGCAATTAACAGGTGAGCTCAGTTTAGTTTTTAGTGCTTTGGGCTTTTTAAAAATCACAAAGTCTTACAAAGTCTTATGCATACTCGGCATATTTATCAATAAAATCACTTTGCATTTTAGCAGTACTTTTTCATTCCAGTCTTAGGATGCATTCTTATACCCAGAATAGCCCAGAGGAAATATGATGTGAGAATATTAGAATGTGAGGCTGTCATGCAGAGGTTAACTCTCAGACAAGGCCACACATTATTAGCAGAAGAACTGGGAGCTGAGGTCAACAGTTCTGATTTTCAGTTACCTTAGCCTAAATACAGAGTTCCTTGAGATCAGTTAGTTTCACAAGAATTATCTCAGCATCAACTAACCATAAACTGCCTTTCAAATAAGATCTACTGGTCCATTATCAATGTGCAAACAACGCAGAATTGAGAAATGACCACAACACGAGACATTTTTGGAAGTTTATGGTCACGTTTAGTGACAAGTGTTCCTCCCACACAGTTAACACTAAAATTATATCAATAATCCAGCTAGTTGTTTTCACCTTGCAATAAACACACACAAAAGTACTCTACTGTAGGACGTCTAGCATTCGTATTATTCCTGCATAGAGAAGAGGCATCAGCTACACAAACTCTTCCATATGGGTGGCACAAGGCTGTTCAAGTCCGTTAGCAATGCTAGGGCATCTGTGAGATGTGGCTACAGCCACTTCACATTTTCCAAAATGCAGGCTATTTCTTTCCTCCATTGAACTGCTTTTTGTTTCCCCCACTTAGCTAGAGCTTCATAGTCGCGGATAGTGTAAACTCTTGCACAAGGTGTGGCCTCGTGAAACATCTGCAGAAAAGATTTGTCTCCTTTTTATGCCATGAGCAAATGAAGGGAAATTTTGCCATGTGCTTTAGCATGCCTTCCAGGAGAATCTGCTCCAAGGTTTTGCCAGTAACAGAGAAGAGATTGTCTGGTCTGTAGTTCCCTGGGTCTTCTATATTCCCCTCTTGCTAGTGGAGGTTATATTTCCCTTTTTCCAGTCATTGGGAACTTCACCTGACTGCCATGATTTTTCAGATATGAAGGATTCTTCACTGACAAGCAAACATACCAAATTGGGAATATTCGGGTCCAGATTTGAGTTATTTCAGTGGGAAATTCAAACAGATCCAAACTAAAAAAGGAACCTAAGAATTAGAGACAGAGAATTATTGTTGTAGATGGATCTGTCTGACAATGTTATCCCACTACCTCAGGTTTAAGAGACAGGACTGCCAGGAATAGCAACTGCCAAACCGCCAGTAATAATGAACTGCACTTTATAAAGAAGTTGCTGGTTGTGGCCTGTTGTACGCTTAGATACTGGATAATGCAAAATTAGATAGCATGGCACCTATGCAACCTAAATAGTAAAGGATGGTCAGAGCTATCTTGGAAAACAGCTGGGTGGTATTAGAATACATTTGTTTTCTGCTTCATCATGAAGTCTTTGCACAACCATTACTTCCTATAAATTCTTGGAATTATGGGGTTCTACATGTCAGCTATCAGCATAAAATTCTCTGAAAGAACAATTGAAGGTTAACTATGTTTATCCACTATGTAACATCCAAAAAGTTTCTGAGTCACCATAATTTCTATTTAAGGATTCACTTAGTACTAAAAGGCCTTCCCTTATAAATTCAGTAAAAACAATAAAGACCAAAGTAAATTGCTCTTTTGCGTGTTTTTTATATTGCAACCACATCCTCTGCCATTTAAGAACAACAGTATAATTCTCCACCATTTGTTTTGATATAGCTCTTCCAAAGTACCAGGTATTATATTTTTCTAAGTCAGATATATGTCACTTCATAATTCAGTTATTAAATTCAATCTTTACACTGAAGGAGAAAGTTAATCCATTTTATGGGACATGCAAGCAGCTGTTTAACAAAGCCACCAACCCCTACCTTTCATGCAGAGATATAAATAGAGTGGATTCTATTTATAAGCCTCCATCTCTGAGCCCATATTCCTTTCAATTCCTCTGCCAAACTCAGAAAGGAGATACAAGAATTGAACCAACAAGAGACAAAAACTGACCTTCGACAGTTGGGGGAAGTTGAGATACAGGTCTGAATTTGAATGCCAGAACTTTTGGGGATTTTTATCTGATTCACATCTTGCAGCTTGAGATCACGTCTCAAAATAATAAAGGCCTTCAGTTAACAACCCATAACAGAGCTATAGGTTTTGAATACTAGCAGAGAACACTCACATTCATGCCAAAGGATAGCAACCACATGATGATTCTCCGAATATACTTTACTTATGTAAATATACTTTAATATACTTATGTCCTTTTCTGAAATCCAACAAGACATTATTTCTCCATGAAATTGCATTGACATCAGTGTAAAAGTCAGAACAGAACAGTGTCTGAATCAGTTCAACAACTGATTTCTTAACACCACATATTTTCAATACCATTAAAGTGTTCATTTTCCTGATCAGACCATTCTTCAGCAAAGTGAAGTAGAATCAAGGGAAAAAAAAAAATAAACCAAACAACAAAGACACAAACAACAAACCTGAAATGGTAAACCATACATCAACAACAGTGACAGACTAAGAAAATAATTATGCTTCTAAAGCAAGGCCTGTATATACTGAAATTTAACCATGCTCCAGGTAAGATATGTTCTGAACACCAGGTTGTGCACTTTTCCTAAACACTGAGGACAAATCACAAAATATACAAATTATGGATGATAAAACAACTGAAAAGGCATTTAGGACTAGACAGAAGAGGAAAAAAAAAAAGACAGCCTGTGTATCAGTAAATTTCTGCAAAAAAGAGAAGCCATATGACTTTTTTAAATCTGTGAAAAAGAGACAAGCTAATGAGAAGCAGATAACCTGACTCTTATCACATGCCTGAATGTCTGAAGAAACTAATTCTCTTGATATTTTTCCCCATTTATCATTAACTGCAGTGTTCTAAACATCTGATGTTTTCTGAATCCAAAAGGCAGACACGTCAGCAGGAGATGAACTACAGTACACCCAGTTATGTCAGTATTCTGCATGGCTTTTATCATTGGGCGTGAACTGTAACTTCCAGGCATGCGAAACTCCAAATTAGTTTCTCAGACAATCATGGTAACAAAAATTCCTTGTATGTAAATAGTAATTTGAACATCAAAGATGATTGGGCCCTTTTTTAAAGGAAAATGCAGTGCATAAAATAAACCGTTATTGCAAGAGAATTTTTTTGATGCTTCCTTGCTAAAACCATAACTATTTTATCATGCTGCCTTTTGTGTATTCAGGGAAAGTTTACATAATGAAGTAACCTTGATTATTTGCCATGAAGACATGCTATGGTCTAATGAGAAGGGATTTGATACTTACAGATTTCTGCAATTCTTCATATTTTTTCTAGAAATAAGCACTTAAATTTAAATTTGAACAATAGATATCCATGTTTCAAGATTATTTTTATTTCCATTTTTACAAAATTAGTATCCAAGCAAGAAGATTTACATTTTTAAGATGCATATGCTCTGCAGTATGCACACAGCATAACTAGGTTGTCCTTGGCCAACCATAGCTGTTCTCAAGGATTTAAATTACAGTCTCTGTGTCAATGATTCCCAAATTTCTTAACTCTTCACTTCCCTTTTGTTCACACTTGTAATTAGAACCGCTTCTACAGAATCTTCTTCAGATGACCTCTTGCCAAACGAATAACAGCATGTCAAAACCAGCTCCTTTTCCCTCCTCCCAACTCTTTCCTTCCTGTTTTGCTGTAACTGTTAACAATTCCACCATCCTTCCTATCCCCATAAGCCCTTGAGTGCTGGTAAAATTTTCAGCTCCTCTCCACTTGCATAGAAATACTTACTGTTAATCCTACTACCTTCCATATAGCCTCTCTGCAGCAAAGTTTCAAAATGGACATCATATAAACATCAAGTTCCACAGACTGACTGAATGAAAGCAGGATTTACCAGGCACAGGCAACCTTACTTAAATCCAACAAATAAGAAAATGGAAACTCTTATTCCTGCAAAAGAAGTTGTATTTGCTTGCTCAGATCAATTATTAATCTTTTGTTTTTCTACATACAGGAACAGAAAAATGATAATGAAAGAGAATGCAAAATAATCATTAGCAAGTGAACAACACTTTAGGCACTTACTAAAAAAGAAAACACTATCTGTATTAAGCAAGGCTGCCTACTTTAAAAGTCTTACATAAGTGTTCCTTGTTCTTATATCCAAGTATTCTTTATGATTCAAGAAATTCCCTGAATCAGGCAAGAGTAATGTACAGTCTGCATTATCATGAAGTATTAAATTTGAAAGAGAAACTTCCCTAGTTTTCATAAATGTGTAATGTTTTCAATTATAAGAAACAGTTTTCTAAGCATATTTCAAATTAAAAACAAATGTTGCCTCAAGCATCTTAAGCAAATTGCCTTAAATAAGATGAATAGGGCTTGATACCTAACAGGATTTTCACTTCACAAAGTCAGAATTTGCTCTCATCATCTAACCTGGCTCCTGTTTTTTTTCATCCAGTTGGACTGCAAGTGATACATGTCAGAAGCATAAAGCATAAAGCGTTTTTATGAAAATAACCAAGTATCAAAAAATCCAAAGCCAAATTCACTGATGAAGAAACTGATAAAGACAAAGCAAAAGAATCCCTGTTAATACCTGCAGCTTACTGAAAGCACTGCTCTGACAGACAGTCACAGCTTATTTAGTTTCAGATAAGAACCATCAAGCTTCTACTGCATTTCCCAGAATTCTTACTTATTTTTATTTAAAGCTAAATATTATTCACTGGCGGGCAAAAGGGTTCAGGTATGTTACATATATTTAACATTTATCTAGTGTAAATGGGAAAAACATTGCTTAATCTCAGTATTTCTCAACCACTGAGCAACATAATTCCCTCAGCACTGACTACAGAAAAAAAAACCACATACCCATAAAAATATTTTCAACTGACAGGATATGATCACTACTGACTAATGGATTTGCTTTGTGAATTCTGATAAAGAAGACAGTTTCCAGAAGTACCTAATTCATATAAAGCTGAAATTCCATGGATATAGAACTTTTTTTTAATATATATATAGGAGGGGTGAAAAGTCTCAAGAGATTGTTGTTTCCATTGTTTTTGAATTTATCATTTCCTAGTTAATAATGTTTTCATCTGCTCCTAACTTTAGACTTAACCATTTTGTCATTTTGCATGCAGTCTTCCCATCCATGATTCAGTGATTTCTATCAGCTTAGCTCACAAAGAGGGCAAGCAAGTAATCACACAGCCATATGGGAATGCAAGTACACTAATTACTGGCTTGTTTTAGTTTCAGCCAAACTTGGACTTCGTCCTAGTACTTTGTTCACATAAGCCACTTTGTCACATGCTTAGGCAAAGTAAGGGATAATGAAAATTCAATCTAGGTTAAGAAGACAATAAAATGTTTGCAGAACATCTATTTCCTAGAGCTATTAATGACTTAACTGTCCAGCTCCCCAGATCGCACCACTGGTATTAACACCCACAATTCCTATCAGGGAACCCATCTGAATAAAACTTGATTATTTATGATGTGCAGAAGCGATGGGAGAGCCAGTGCCAGCCCAAGCCTTTAAACAGGCAATGGTGTGAAGTAAAACATGCTCCATGTCAGCATAGCTATGGAATACAGGTCAGAAACTAATTAACAAACAAAAGTCTATTTCCCTTAACAGAGAAAAGTCTTTCATGAGCCACAATTATTTAGTCAGTGCAAACAGAATTTGCAGTAGAAAAGGTGTAACTGACAAGATACTAATGCATCCTACTGAGGTAATATTCTTTAAAACAATAGTAGTTGTCCACCTGGAGGAAAGGTCTTGTAAGTACAGTTTTAAAAAAACTGCTGTATACTGTTTTCCTGTGGTTCTTGAAGACTCAAAAGCTACTTTTCTATTTATTTAGTGGGCTTGCTTACGGGGTTGTTTGGTGGTGGTGCGGCAGTTTTTTCCTGTTGCTTTGGGTTCTTTTTTTAAATAGCTCCCTTTCTTTTCTTTTTCCTGCAGGAGATTAGTACAGAAGTCAAACAAAAGCTTCTTAGAACCTTTGTGCATTTAAAGATCATTTCAAGAAAACGCAAAAAAATAGAAAGACATAGATGTGAAGAATATTAAGACAGTGTACAAAAATCCTCCCATGATACCTGAGACTGCATCGGACAAGGTAGAAGGAAGTGTACCACAGAGAAAATACATAGCTGGAAGTTTTTATATTTGAGAAAACACACAACAAGATGAAGAGTCACAGGGAGCAATTGTTCCTTCGCTAATTTTTATTTTTAAGTGAAGCTTCGTTTGGGTTGTTGAATTTGCGTTGCTTCTGCAAGACATTCATATACTGACAAGTTTCTGGAGCCTTACTTTTATTAATTCCTCCAACTGGCAATGGTTCTGGTATTTGAATGCATTTCCTTTATCCTTTTTTTCATGTTTCATATACTAACAACACTGGCACCCATTTTTTAGAGGTCATGTAACACTTTCATAAGCAATACACCAGCATATAATTTTCATAATACATGGGTGGAGGTACAGAGCCTGTATACTGAAGAGTACATTGGCTAGAACAAGTAGGAAACAAGCATTCTCCTAAATTTTGGACTTGCACACTTTTATTCAAAATCTCTTCAGTATCAGCACAAAGAAACAACCCGTCTTTCTCAACATAGTTCATCTGGACAACCTAATGATTTCACTCAGCACAATAGCCTTAACGTTAATAAAAAAAAAATTCAAATCCCTTTAAACTAAGTACATTACAAAATCAAGTTGAGGAAGAGAATAACATTTGTGTAGAAACAAACAACTGAATATAATACTTGGCTTTTGCTCCCTCACTAGATTTATTGAGAAGCTGGAGGCCAAAACTCTTTTGTTTGTTTTTGTTTAATTTAATGCCAGTACCTAGAAAAAACATCTGGTTATTCTACACAATATTATAACTAAAATTGCCACAGAACAGAACATCTTTCACAGAGAGTACTGAATGTACCTCTCAATTTTCTCAGGTTTTATTTTCAAAATAAGGGCTGTTTGCTGCTTTTCCATAGAGAGGCAATCTTTGCAAAGGATTCAGTCTAAGTCATCTACTCTTACTACCTACTCAGTGATGCAATTACTATTAATTTACCTAGAATATAATACATAGGCAGTGGTGGCCAAAAAAGCCAACAGATCATCAGGTGTCATTCAGAAAGGATATTGAAAACAAGACAAAGTACTTAATTTTGTGACTGTATAAAATCTTGCTGCATCCACATCCTGAATGCAGGTCTAGTCACCTTGGAAAGGGTGGTTGCCTCTAAAAAGGATGTAATCGACTTAGAAAACGCCCATGAAGGGCAATTGAAAATATCAAGTGGATAATAGCTTCCTTGTACAGGCAGACTAAACAAGCTGGGCTTCTTCAGGGGAAAAGTGGAAGACTGAAAGGGGACCACACAATCAAGATTCAGAGAAAGCTTCAACAAATTCATCATCTGAAACCTAGAAAGCAGATACAATGCAGGAATATACCCCCTAAGATGCCCTCAGTTCTAGATGCCAAGTAAGAAGACAGGGCATTCTGTCACAGGCAACAAAACACTTGGGGGATTCCAATTAACAATGGTTCCTTTTCTTTTGCTGCTCCTTGATTTTTACTCCACTGCTCTGGTGTGACTTTCTCCACTACCCGCTATCCTTCTGGGGGTTGTACCTTCTCCTATGCCTTCTCTGCAGTCCTGCCCCTGCTCAGGCACCCCTCCAACCCTGGCATCTCTCTTCTTTCTCTTCCTTTCCTTTGGCATCTCACTCTTTCTCTACTGTTCATCCTGCCCAGGCATACTTCTTGTTTCTCCTTGCCGCTGCTCAGGTGTCCCTCCTGTCCTGACATTGTCTCTTATCTTCTGCCTAGAGACTACTACCACCCTTTCTTAAATATTTTTTTGTAGAGGCGACAAAAACTTCCCTAACTGGTTCAGATCTAGTGCAGAGTGGGTCCACTGAGGAGTCAGGTGTGTCTGTCCCAGGACAGTCCCTGACCTACACACTTAGAGGTCTCCCTGAGGTCCCCCTGCTACCAAACTCCTTCCAATTACACAGGAACAGCAAGAACCGTCCAATCTCATGTTCATCCTGACTATGCTCTCCTTTACACTAAAGGGCTAGACAGATCACTGGCTTTACACAGTATGGTATTTTTCTGGTTTTGACTATACAGTCAGCCATTAAATATGCCAACAGTCCTTTGACTAAAAACTATGGCCAGAAGCAGATATGAATCAAATATATGTATATGTACAGAACCCTGATGAAATCCTCATCTGCAAAATCCATTTATTTACTGTTGCAGTTTGAGCCCAGCCAGCAACTAAAGTACCACACAGCTTCACACTCACACCAGACACCCCATCCCTGGTAGGGTGGGAAGAATTGGAAAAAAGTTAAAAACCTGTGGGTTGAGATAAGAAACGTTTAATAACTGAAGATAATAATAAGAAATAATAATACTAATAGAGAGAGGCGAAGAAATAAATCTAAATATCTGGGGAAACTAGCATTTTTAAACCCAGGCGAAAATATAGAGAAACAATAGAGTACTAATATTTCTTACTATCAGTGATAAGTCTTGAACATCTTTATTACTGTGTTCCTAAAAGGACATTTCCTAATTATTAGGACATATTACCTGGACTTGTGTAAAGCGTTTAACACTGTCCCACACAACATCCTTGTCTCTAAATTGGAGAGACATCAATTTGATGGATGGACCACTCGGTGGATAAAGAACTGGCTGGATGGCCACACACAAAGAGTTGTCATCAATAGCTCAATGTCCAGCTGGAGACCAGTAACGAGTGGTGTCCCTCAGGGTTCGGTGGTGGGACCGGTCTTGTTTAACATCTTCATCGCTGACATGGACAGTGGGATTGAGTGCGCCCTCAGCAAGTTTGCCCAAGACACCAAGCTGTGTGGTTCGGTTGATACCCCGGAGGGAAGGAATGCCATCCAGGGGGACCTTGACACGTTTGTGAGGTGGGCTGATGCCAACCTCATGAAGTTTAACCATGCCAAGTGCAAGGCCCTACACCTGGGTCGGAGCAATCCCAAGCACAGCTACAGGTTGGGCAAAGAAGAGATTCAGAGCAGCCCTGCGGAGAAGGACTTGGGGGTGTTGGTTGATGAGAAAATGAACATGGGCTGGCTTCAGTGTGCGCTTGCAGCCCAGAAAGCCAACCATATCCTGGGCTGCATCAAAAGGAGCATTACCAGCAGGTCGAAGGAGGTGATCCTGCCCCTTTACTCTGCTCTTGTGAGACCTCACCTGGAGTACTGTGTACACTTCTGGTGCCCTCAACATAAAAAGGACATGGAACTGTTGGAACAAGTCCAGAGAAGGGCCACGAGGATGATCAGGGGACTGGAGCACCTTCCGTATGAGGACAGGCTAAGGAAGTTGGGGCTGTTCAGCCTGGAGAAGACTGCATGGAGACCTCATAGCAGCCTTCCAGTATCTGAAGGGGGCCTATAGGGATGCTGGGGAGGGACTCTTCATTAGAGACTGTAGTGATAGGACAAGGGGTAACGGGTTAAAACTTAAACAGGGGAAGTTTAGATTGGATATAAGAAGGAAATTCTTTCCTGTTAGGGTGGTGAGGCACTGGAATAGGTTGCCCAGGGAGGTTGTGAATGCCCCATCCCTGGCAGTGTTCAAGACCAGGTTGGACGAGGCCTTGGGTGATATGATTTAGCATAAGGTGTCCCTGCTCACGGCAGGGGCACTGGAACTAGATGATCTTAAGGTCCTTTCCAACCCTAACTATTCTATGATTCTATGATTCTAAATGGAAATGTCAGTTCCTATTTTTGCAATAAATTTCCACCAGTATGCAATCTCTACTTGTATTCATATTAAATAAAAATAGTTTTGTAAAATACTTCAGCTAAAATCATCTAGTTATTTGCTATACATTTAAACTAACAAATAATTTAACAGAGCAATTTGTTTCATTCCCTCTTTTAAAGATTTATCAAAACCTTTGTGATAAAAGCTCCCTAGTTACAAATTTCCTTAAAATATTATTTCAGTAACTTTGTCATCTAAAAGAAAATTTGCAGCTGTTGTGCTTGGACAAATTTTGGCAGGGATGTATTTGTATGTTGTGAATGATGTCACCATCTTGTGACAAGCTACAAAATGCTTTTGGCTGGGTCAGATTTTTCCTAGGCCACAGATATCTACATTTATTTTAAACCCTTTATTTAAAACATATCTTTAAAATGTGCATCCTTGCAGACATGCAGCAATGAAAAGTAATTCTTTTTGTTTCATTTGAGTAGTTAATTCATGATACCAATCAATACCATATGTTCCTTCTCTGTAGAAACAATTAACACATAGTATCAGACAGTTTTACACAGAAGCTGGGTATTCGCCTCCACCCCTGAAGAAATACACTCCAAGCACATACCGTGTTTCAAATAGTTGTCTTCTAGTAGGAGAATTTTATCCCCAACAGGGCTGATCCCATGCATTAATTTTAACAGTCAGCAAAAGCAGCAGCTGTCTAAGGCCTCAAAAGGGACAGCAAAAATAACCAGAAAAGCAGAGGCTATATGAGAAGCTCTGGGTAAAAGACCATGCAGCTGTCAGGCATCCCTCCAAGAGGGCTGGGCACAAGGGAGAAGGGGAAGCACACAGAAGAGGAGGCTGAAGACTGACCAGGCTGCCACCTCCACTGAACAGAATTTTGCCATCCTCAGGCCTGAGAACTAAATAAGTTAATTCAATTTGTTTAATGAGCTGGAAAGCTTCTACAAGCCCTGCTTTTAAATGTCTGGTCAGGAATACAGAAATCTTTCCGAAGCATCACATCTACTACTTGCAGAGAAGAGGAAATGTTCCCTTGGAGTAATGAATAAGGGTGGTGAGGGACAGAAAAGGATACAGCCCTGTCAGGAACCTTAGCAAAGCAATACATGTTTCACTGGAGCATTACAAGCTTCTCAGACATGTTAATTATCTCTCCCATCTGCAAGACACTCTCTGCCCTATTTGGGAGCAACCCAGATAGGTGGCTGGAAAGCGAGTTTCCACTTGCAAGGGTGTTTATGTTGTTTGGTTTGTTTTGGTTTTTTTCTCCACAAACTTTTGATCTATAGAAGTAGATGGGAATTCCGTCTTCAGACTATTTTCTCCCTGAAAGATAACCGTGAAGGAAAAAAATAAACCTATCTGGTGATATTATCTTGTACAAAATACCCCATGGTATTTTTCTCAGGAAAAGTTTGCTTCCTACATTAAGAATTAAATCTTTTCAACTTAGAAATTTATAGTGGATTTTAAACTCACTGAGGACACTGAGTGTATATGCTAATCATAGATTACCAGTCAAAGCCTGGCTTCAACTGTATTCCAATTATTCTAGGAAACTTCACAAATACAATTTCTGAAAACACACAGAACTGTAATAAAATGTTCTCAACTGCATTTTCCTTACTTTTTTTTTTTTTAACTCTTTCAGCAAAATACAGTTCCCCAAAAAGAATATAAGATTTCTGCCTAAAAGATTATGTTCCTCTCTGTGCATTGTCATCCTCTGAAATGATGAATATATTTTAAAATATATTCGACCTTCAAAGTTCCAGTTTTATTTGTGCGGGGGACTCTTTCAACTTGGTGTAATAATAGGGAAAAAGCAGACTCCACTATGCAATTCAAAATGAGTTATCCATAGAAAAGAAAAGCAATAATACAGAACATATTTTATATTCCAACAAATAAGGAACATCACTGAAACTTTTCTCCAAGAAAAACTTAAGCTATCTGTGTGGGTTCTGAGCAATGCAAACCATAACTGAAATAAAGCTGAGAAACCTTTCCACTCTAAAATTTCAGCTACAGAGATTTGATAAATAGAAAATACTGCCATACACACTAACTTTATTTGCTACATTGCTATTTTTTCAAGTTTGACTCCACTCCATATTTTCCTGTAGCCTACAGATTGAAACCTCTCCTCACCCCTATCATTTCCAACTTTTGCCTCATTGAGCTTTCATTAACTAGTTGGAAAAAAAAAAAAAAAAAAGCTACTTTTTTAATAAAGGAAAAAAGGTTCTGATACAACAATTCAGAAAATTTAATTTTCCTATCTTTTCCAATACCAGAAGCAAGACCTATAATGAAAGACTAGATTTGATAATATAGCCTTAGTATCAAACTGCATCCATAGTAAAATACTTGCTCAGAAGAGCGCTGTTAGGATTTGCATCAGACTTGAATACAATGTTGCATTTAAAACACAGGGAAGATCTGCTCTCCGATAGAATAAAAATCACAGAATTCTCATGTGTCTGTTTCCCATCACACACCGCTGTGGCTTTCTTTGAAAACAGAATAAAAATGGAAAACCAGAAGGCATGTTATGTTGAGGGAACATGTTTGAAAATGCTGACATTAGGTTTATGAAAGCTAAGAGTTGAAATCATAGTGACCCCAGTCACTGCAGCAATGAAATAAAAAATAATAAAATTTAAAAATGTAAAAATCCCAAACAACCTAAACGAAGAGACAAAATAGCCATCAAAGCAAAATTTCTGCTATGTCTCTCTTGCACTGACCCTACAAATTCTTCTGTGAGTGTGACAGCTCCTTTCTTGACAGAAGCAAAATACAAATCTGAATTTTAGAACACATCTAAAAGCAGAGACCACTGCTGCTTGAAATAAAAGGACTAGTTAGCAAGGCAAGACCTACACCATCCTCTGTGGACTAACAAATAAATAGAAACTGAGGAAATGACTGTGCACACATAGTGGTTTTACTGATTTCAGAGCAGCTTCCCTGGAAACAAAGCAAGACAGATGTATCCGCAGAATAGCAGTTAAGACCTAGCAGAGACCAAGTCATTAGTTATCAGTACAGGTAAAGTTACTGCAAACTGGAGATTTTGGATCTGGACCCTCTGATAGAATATTTACGTATCTATTGACTATATGAGAAGCCTGGCCAGATTAGCTGCTCAATTTACACACTTCAATTATATGCCTATAAGTGAGCGGTATGAATATTTCCATCTGTACCTTGTTACTTATACAAATTAACATTATTTACTGCAGAGTGCGTTACAAAATAAATTGACTCTGCTTCAAATCCACTCCAACAACAGTAATCACGTACTATGGAGAAATGACAACTCAATTCATTCTTTCACAACAAAGTTGGCCTGATTTAAAGTTTCAATATGAATCTAACCTGAATTTCTGACTCTGTCCCTTGGCGTACAGGTTTCTAGATACTTTAGTTCACCTGTTTTAACCAAAGACACAAAAACTGATAATTTTCTGTTCACCATGTCTGCCTAACTCACTGCGGAAGCACAAGATGTATGCAATAACCTTCAGTATACCTCTGGCATTACTGCTTTGAAATTAAGAGAATAGACCATAAAACAGATTTATTTTCTATCATTCAAAAATCTAAGCTAATACAGAAAAAGAAGCTAAGCAGGGAATATTATTTTCTACCCACAATCCATGCGTCTGTTATGCTGTTGTCATAGCATATACAAAATGAGAATACTTTCATATTAAACTTACTACCTCTCAGTCTCTTAGAAGTATCATGTATCTGTATTTTCTCCAAGAAACATGACTTCTGAAGAGTCAAAGCCACTGGAAGTCTCACACACAAATCTAACTAGCTATTTCATAAAAACACAGGACACTCATAATTTCTTTTCTTTGCATTTATTTCCATATATTTCCATCTCAGACAGAAGTCTGTTTGTATTTTTACCATACCATGACAATTGTGACTTGTAGATACTTTATCTTCCCTAGTAGATGACATCATCTACCTTAAAGAACATGAGAATGAAGTAGTACATGAAGAACGGCACAGACTCGCAGGAAAAATACTTTAGACAGGCTTGAAGAAGAAATTAAGATGAATTTCTACTACCAATCAGCTGCAGGAGAAATTTAGCACCACCATCAGCATCTCAGCATGGCTAGATAACTAGAACTGCTGTGGCTGCTGAAAGAACTGTGAGTAA
The DNA here is from genome assembly GCF_028554395.1 of Pezoporus wallicus. Taxonomy (NCBI): domain Eukaryota; kingdom Metazoa; phylum Chordata; class Aves; order Psittaciformes; family Psittacidae; genus Pezoporus; species Pezoporus wallicus. The sequence goes on along the minus strand of NW_026641049.1, from coordinate 226,189 downwards.
TCAAAGTGCAGTCCTGCTCATGACCTCCAATTCCTCCTCTGAATGTCACAGGAATATGACTCATTTGCTCCAATAAGGGAACTGGGAGGTATAGAAAAGGTTTAACCTTACCATTTAGCCAGCATTATAGCTCATCCACAGATGATCCCTACAGCAAGCCGTTCTTAAATTTAAAAGAAAAAAAAAAGTCAAACATTTTCTAGAATGTTTATAGAATGTCTTAGGAAACTGATACAAAATAAAAACAACCCCTAAAATATTTTGAAAATGAAAATATCATGAAGAAAAATGCTTTTTTTTTTTTTCCTTTTGCATTCTCTTTATTCCTTTGTCTTTTCACTTCATTTGATGCTAAGTGCAGCTGTAAGATTTTACATTTGCTATTTTTCATCACTAGCTTTCAATGCACTCCATCTTTATTTTTTTTTCATTTTGGGTGTATCAATTTGTCAGGTGCCTTATGAAGCCCAGAATAATAAGTATTAACAGGAGTTTGTCCAGCATTTCTTATTCTAAAAGAAATAGAATGCTAAAAGTAATGACATTTAAAAGAGCAAAAAGCAGCTGAAGTATGTAGTTCTCAAGCATGTTTTTTCACTTAAATTACTTCACGGGGTTGTTACAGATTCCTCATTACATGCCGTAACTAACCTTCTGGATATGACATAACCAAATATCTTTAACTGCCATTCCTTTATGGGTATTTGCCATTAACGTCACAAAAAAAAAAACCAAACAAAAAACACTTTTCTTAATCTCCTTGAAAAACATGATCTTGCAAAGGACCTTCATCCTACACAATGTTCTGTGTACATGGTTTTCAAATCTAATCCAGGATTACATTTCTACAGCAAAGAGTAGAACCTGATTCATATCACTGTATCAAAAACTGACGGGCATCGTAGTGGTGAAACTATATTTGTAGGAGTATCAAATTATATAAAAATTAATTCCTCTTCTTTTGTGTATTTTCCTCTAACTTTTAATCTGTTTCTAAATATCACAAAATAAAAATATGTAATTATCACACATCTGTTATATATCAGAACAATTACTGTCACATCTGTTAACATTTCTATTTCCCCCCCAACTTTTCAGCCTGTCCACCTACATGATGCTTTCTTTGAGATGAGCACTACTTTGTGACAATGGGTTTTCTTTTTGCAGGTGTTTCTATGATGCCTACCACCTTGCTCCAATTTTCTTACAGCAGGCAGTCTTTTGGTCATGAGGAAAGTCCTGCTCACAAGAGTTACGTATCTCAAATGCACTAGATTCCTACAGATGTCTGAAAACACAGGTCATATGTGGGGCAATGCCAAGAAAAACAATCTCAGCTTTTTGACTGAAGTAACAAACATCAAACCCACAAGGACAATCAACAATCATCTTAAAATAATGAAAATAACTAACCACCTAATCTCTGTGTTAGTACTTTCCTCTATGTTCCCAACATTTCTAAACACATACTAGAGTCTTATTGTTAAAAAAAAACAAACACCAAAAACAAACAAACAAACAAACAAACCCCCACAAAAACCAAACAACAAATAAACCAAACAAAACCAACCAGGAAATCAGTAAGAATTTACTGTTTGCTCCCAGTATTTTAGCCCCAGTACACAATGATTCAGAAAAACATTATGGAAATACTGGCTATTTCAATATATTTAATATATTGACACCTCAGTGGAAATTTTGGTGGGTTTTGTCACCTATTTCCATGGAGACAAAATGACTGATAATTAAATTCTAGGGGAGGAAGAAACTGTTCTGAACTCCCAAGACCAATATTTATTAGCCAAGGAATAATTATTAGCCAAGAAATAATTATTAGCCAAGTCTAAACTGTAGATGCATAAGGCAAGTAGAATAGTTAGGGTTGGAAAGGACCTTAAGATCATCTAGTTCCAACCCCCCTGCCATGGGCAGGGACACCTATCACTTAAGAATAATTAGGTTACACTAAATATAAATTAGTGCAAAACAATTTCTTGTTCTTATGATGCCTACTACTTACAGCCTGAGCAGTTTACAGAAATTACAATTGGTGCAGTGACCATTTTTAAGGAATGGACAACCAAACACTGTGATGAGCAATTTAAACATTTATTCTATTTCAAAATCATAGGGCAGATCCCAAAAGCATTTGTATGCTTTCATAAAAACCTGTTGTTTTGAATCTGAGAGGGCAATGCCTCACTGCTCTGTACTGCTTGGCCTATCTATTCCCAACAGTCATAGCCAAAGGCTTGATGTGAACTTTACTGTTTTCAGTTTATAGTAAAATTCTATCCATTCACATTGGACAGTTATGAAACAGCTAGTCAATGACAGAGCATGAACAAAGCAACAATTTCATGAGTTTGAAACTACAGTTTTCCTCTTTGGTTGTAGGGTTTTTTTTTGAAGCAGCAGCAAAATGCCAGAGTAGACATTATCTATAGACAGTAAATAGCTTAAGACAACATCCTGAAGGCAATTATACTCAAGATCTGATTAGCTACAAATATATAATTTTAATTGTTGCATGGACCTTCTGCCATCAGGAATAAGCAGGCACTAACATGAACTCTGTTAACGTCTATTCCCATGGCACTGCAGCCTTTTTCTTGAGTGCAAGAGAAGCTGCCACTGATATTAGCAGAGATCAACCCCAGTATATGTTCACCAATTAGCGCAGTTTCTTAAGATTACTCCAAATGAGGCACTCTTTCCTTTCACTTCCTTTCTAACTTCGCCAAGAGAAATAACATGTGAAAAGTACTTCTATATTCAGGACAAAGATGAAAAACTAAGAAGTCTTTAATCACCCATATTTAAGCATAGAGGAATTAAAAAGGGGAATTTTTTCAAAGAGAAAGACCTATGCAAAATTGCTGAGAATCCAGACGTAACACTCATTCAATTAGCGTTTCTCTGCAAGGAGGACTTAAGTTACTCTAGTAAGAGTATGATACAGCTAGTTTCATGTTTTCTTTGAAATAATCATGGCTAATATAACTTCCACCTACACCAATAAGAACTCCAGATGTGACCTTTTGCCACTTTTTATCTAGAACTGTATCCTGGGCTGCATCAAAATGAGTGTGACCAGCAGGTCGAAGGAGGTGATCCTGCCCCTTTACTCTGCTCTTGTGAGACCTCACCTGGAGTATTGTGTACACTTCTGGTGTCCTCAGCATAAAAAGGACATGGAACTGTTGGAACAAGTCCAGAGGAGGGCCACGAGGATGATCAGGGGACTGGAGCACCTCCCGTATGAAGACAGTCTGAGAAAGTTGGGGCTGTTCAGTCTGAAGGCTGCATGGAGACCTCATAGCAGCCTTCCAGTATCTGAAGGGGGGCTATAGGGATGCTGTGGATGGACTATTCATTAAGGACTGTAGTGACAGGACAAGGGGTAACGAGTTAAAACTTAAACAGGGGAAGTTTAGATTGGATATAAGGAAGAAATTCTTTACTGTAAGGGTGATGAGGCACTGGAATGGATTGCCCATGGAAGTTGTGAATGCTCCATCCCTGGCAGTGGTCAAGGCCAGGTTGGATAGAGCCTTGGGAGACATGGTTTAGGGGGAGGTGCCCCTGCCCATGGCAGGGGGGTTGAAACTTGATGATCTTAAGGTCCTTTCCAACCCTAACTATTCTATGATTCTAACTCTATCTTGCACAGAAGATAAGGAGGGTGATGGACCAGAAACTCTGAAGGCATTATGATTTCCCTTTTTTTTTTTTAAAAAGGCAGACATATTTTTTTAAACATGTGTAAAACAAAAGAAAAGCATAACTGGGGGTGGAGGGGGAACATTAATTTTTCTCTGAGAGTGACAGGAGTCTTTCCACTGATAGAAACAGGATTTGGCTTTAGAAGAAATACATAAGGTGCAACTTCATACTGAAATAATTAACATTCTGCTAAAAAGTACGGGGGGAGAAATGAGTTTCTATAGAAGACATTGGCCTAAACAATTCTACAGATGTCATCCAAGTGACAACAAAGCAGGCAAGCAGGGTCCAAACAGCAAGACAAGATCTGGGAGCCCCAAATAAGTGAAGCAGGATGATGCATGACCTTTCTTAAAAGCAAAAGGCAAAGCTTAGAGCTGGCTCAGATCACTAAATTTTCTTTATGGCAAGAATGGATTTTACTTTTCATTACGCAATGACATATTAGAGGTTTTACTGACTACTATCCATAGGAAGCTATTGCAGATTCCATCAGCAGAAGTTGACACAGAGCCAGCTTCCAATATTGCTTGCCAGGAGCTGAGAAACATGACACCTACTGATAAATGGCAATTTGCTCTTTGGAAGCTATGATACGTTTAAACTTGAGATGGTTTATCTATTTTGGAAGTACAAGAGACACTTATGGCTTTTCAAAACACTATTTAAATCATTCTAGCAACACTATTTGCATTTCAGTCTAGATTACTATATTTGTGTTAAGAATACAAGCTGGTCATTAACAATATTTCCTGTATGTAATTATTTCATTCAGATTCACAAAGATTCATTGTCTGTACATGACGGAGAAAGCAATTAAGTACTAGACCTCACAGTAACAGCAGAAAGGATGTGAGGAATTTCCATCACCAGGAAATTAAATGTTTCTTCTGGCAGACAGTACGCACAGAAATAAAAATTAATCTGTAGGCTTACATGCTTTCTCAAAGTTAATTAAGAGAGAAGGTTACCCAAGGCTCAATGAATGAGGCAATTCCCGCTCAGGAAATGATCTCAACTTGCAGGATATGAAAAATACAACATTTAATTTGTTGAGCAGATTAATATATATAATGGATTCTTGTACTGTCCTGTTGTGAGGACAGTACAAGGCGCTCTGATTTTCTTGAAAGTATGACTCTTTTAAGCCCTGTATGAACACAGGAAGGGCTTACACTAGAGGAACACATTCTCAGAAACAAAACTAAAAGTTGGATAATTCACGGAACCAGGATAGGTTCTGTCAGCTTAACAGGTCAACTTACCTAGATATCAAAAACACAGAGGGTGAAAACATGGCCCCAGTTCATGCAATGACAATGCAAGAACTGAACTATGTATGTGAAAAATTTCCCAAGTTTTCAGGTGAGTGAAGATAAAAAGTTAGATTAAGACTATCAGCAATGGGAACAAAAAAATGACGTAACACTCTCTTTGGGGTGACAGAAGTTTCTTCTCCATCTACTAGTGACTTCTCCAATTACTAGTGACTTTGCCAAGAATTCATTTTTGGGTGTGTTTTACCTTTTTCCTTGTCACTATAGCCCCAGGATGAAACAGAAGGGCTGATAGGAGCAGATGCTACTTAACTGAAGGGAAGGGCAAGATGGTAAAGGCTTTAGATAGTTTTTTTTATTCCTAACAGTCATTCTGTCTTCACTACTATTCTTTGATTTTCAAATAAATCCAAAACAACATATTTATGAGCACTGTGCAATCCCATCTTTGCTGAAGATACATTGACACTTGGAGCTTCTCTGTGATAGCCTCAACTATGCATTTTAGGAGTTGGGGGTATACAAAGAATTTATATCCTTGAAATGAATCTACTTAAGAAATCAGGAGTAATTAAATGCTAGAGACTGAAAATACCTGGGATGTAGCACTTGGCTCTTCTGAGAGCAATGTGACAAAAGGCCACAGTGGAGCGCTTTGCTAGATTCTGTTATACAAATGTAGCCAGATAGATTCTTCAGTATAAGACATACAGCCCTGTTTTAGACCAGGTGTTTTCCAGATTACAAGAAACACACAAATACTCATTTTCAAATATGTCTCTGTCACAATCCAAAATAGTGACTTACAAAAAGCATTTGAAATACATATATATTAATTCCACCTAATTCCAGGAACCAATGACTAGAAAAGGGGAGCATAAACATTCTGAGAAATCTACATTAAAATTAACTTTGGATATCATACACCCTTACAAGTCTAGGATAAAATAATCTAAGAGATCATCAGTGATATTTTAGGGTACTTTTTATGATGTTTACATCCTTTGAATACTCTATAATTAAAATGCATGTAGAGAGAGACAAAAGAGTTCATCACATTCAAATCTATAGCTAGGCCCCAACTAGGTAAGGAAGCCTTTACAGGCCCTTTTGAAGACTGCAGCCCTAGGATCACGACTGAACTTTTAAGCAAGTATCTCAAAAACTTCACTGGCATTGACTCATGACAGAGTTGCACACTTTGTTCTTAGATTATTTTTCTCTTACTTTTTTTGTAGGCTCTAAAAATACAAAAGCTGAAAAGTATAAATCTATCTCGTGTTTTTGGTAGGACAAATCATGCTTGTGAAACACTAACAAAAAGGTTTATGCATGAGGTAGCAACATAAAATAGATCTTTTATTTCAACCTGTTAATGTGTTTATATAAGGTCCCAACAAAACTAACAGGCAGTAATCACCCTCTCCCACACAGTAAGTCTAAGTAAATCTGTACTGCTGCTCCATTCAGAATGGTATAGGTCACTGCGTACAAGTTTAGGAATTCCAGTGGGTCATCAAATCGCTTACTAGCTGCAAAAACCAGTTTGGAGCCACTATTATCAAATGTCAGGGATAAGGAGAGGAATCCTTCATGTTTACTTCATGTTTCTACGGATGGCAGCCAACAATAGCAAAGGAACTTCAAACCACAGAAGTAAATCCTCATTCGTCTCACGCTTATAGTCATAAAACTGTGTATGCTGATACTGTATCAAGTGCCATGCACTGAATAACTAAAAGCCTCCAAACACCCTTTAAAAATATATATATATAAAAGAACCTTAAAGGACTGATAAATCAGTTTCTTAACATACACTCTTGAAATTTATGCCACTAATAAAATACAGTGTGTGTGCTGTTGTTCGGTGGGAAGGTATGCTGCTGTGTTATTTTGCACAAGAAATAAAATCTCAGAGGCTTACCAGCCTCATTTAACACAAGAAAAAATATAAGTCAGAAGACTTGCAGTGTTTGTATCAAAAGAAATATATGCAGTGTGGAGGCAAAAATAAGAACAACAGCAGTAGACTTAAAACTGTTTTAACACTTCAGTTCTATAAAGCAAATACCAACATTTGTGGGAAAGGCTAAAACAAGCAGAACTATGACACTGCTTTTGTAAGCAATGCACCATCAATCATGTTTAACAGATCAGACTAAGTAAAAGCAAAATGGTTTAAAAAGCTAAGTTAGAAGCCTTCTGACTCATGTGCATTGATAGCTGCTCTTCATACTGTGACCTGGCTGTCTTGAATTAGATTCTCAGAGTGGACTACTATCATTTAAGAGCTTAACTGGTGATATCAAATTTCCTAAATTATCAGAAAGCAGAAAGTCCCAGATTTCTCCTTTAAGTGTCCACATGAAAATTATTTCATAAGTTTAGCTATTCAAGTATTAGTCACATTTTACTTCTTGCCTTCACGTCAGCATACCATGGCATAGACTGAATCACATGCACTAACCACTCCTCTCCCTGATTCTTGATACATATTTGGAAAACTACTTTCAAAGTGACCATGCTTCTTTTCAGAAAAATTTTTACATTCCCACTAAATATTCTGCCTTTTTCTCCACTAAAAAGATCGGCTACATTTTAAATTGACTATCAAACAGTTACTAGAACAAACACACAGTGCCTTGATTGGTTCATATTCCTTCTAAACAGAGGTTTTTTTCTCACATCAGAAATGTTAGTGAGAATCTATAACTGATATCTTATATGGGCTTCCCATGCACAGTATACAGAAAGTGCTTCCCTGGTTAGTGTAGTGCCTTACAGATACACAGTTTTACAATAGAAAACTGTAGGAAAATCATCACAAGGTACTCCTACTCTCCACACACTCCACTTGTGGAACTTAAAGCCAGATCACTTCAACAGAATGTTGGCACATCATATAACAGAGGAAGAAGCAAAAGCAGAGCTGGAAGTTGGAGAGAATACCCCAGACTGGTACTAGCACTAAATAGAAGGTATATAATTGAAATGCTGCATTCAGTAGCCTTCCCTGCTGCTCACAGCCTTCCCATGTTTACCCTATTATCTTTCCCCTCTCAGCCAGAACAACTACCATAATTAAAAGCCTAAACTGATCCAGGGTTTAGAAAATACAGTCCTCCTTTATGTGTTACTTTCACACTGAATTAACTCAGATATTCAGCTTGCAAAGTTCTAGAAAAACAATTGCTCTGGCAGACCAGAAACAAGGGTAACCTTGAACACAAAACTTAAAAGACAGCCATGCTATGAGAAAGGCATCTCATGGAACTAAAGAACACATGCAAGAGAAAACAAGCCCTACATCAGCTGCAGACATTTCCTGCAGAGCTGGGGAGACTTCCCACAGATGTCACTACTTTATATCAATAAAATGGAATCACACAATGAACAAGGTAACTTACATGCGTCATTTGTAATGGGTCAGACATCAGGTGATGATGCTTCAAGTATCAATGCAACAGCAAAATAATACCAATAAACTTGGAAGAGATAAAACAGAGAAGTAAAGAACCTAACTCCCATGAACATTAATAACATACACAGAATTTTGTTAGGGACCCTCAGCCTCCAGAAGTCTAAAAATAAAAATAAAAATAAAAAATCAAGATTCCAAATATGGATTTAGAAATCTTACAAGAGAATGGAACAAGTAAACATTTCAGTGTTCAACAACTCTTAATTTTAAGCCTATGCAAGGGCCTTACAAGCACCCCCCCTCCTGGGGGCCTGTCTGCTCCGTCTCAAGGCCAAGTTAGAGAGTGCAGCTGCAGATTGTCCCCATTCCTCCACAGACATGCAGGGAAGCTCTCAGGCAGCACCACAGCCCAGGATCAACTTCCCTCGCTGTAGAAACCACTTCTAAGCTTAGCCTGTACCATTTGCCCCCTTGCCTGAGCTACACCTTCTGCTGTGATCTAGCTGAGCCTATGCCAAGGGCCCTGTTGATCCAGCCCACCTGCATTCTGATATCTTGGCCTGGCCTCAGTTTGTCTGTGTCCCTGCCCCAGTCACCCTGGGGCTGTACCTGACCCTGAATCCACTCACTGGGCCTGCCTTGCTTACTTCACGGGGTACTTCTGACTGCATTACCTTCTCTTGCGGAGCAGTCAGCACTCACTGCTCTGTGACTGTCTAATCTTATATTTCCCCCCACGCATTCGTGAGGGAATATGAATCATAGAACATGATTTATAATGGTCTAATTACAACTGAGAGAACACTTATCCAGCTAACTTAATAAAGCTGAGAGAAAGCATAGAATTTTTTAGATCAATCTGACATTTGTTGCAAGCAATATTATTTATGACAAACTGTGGTCACATGATCTCAAAATGAATATGGACAAGATTACATCTGTCATCATTGACGTGATTGCTAACATAACAGGAACACTTCAGCTGTGCCTAGCAAGTGACATAACTGACTGGCAATGCATATGTATGGATAAACCTTTGACTCAGCTGTGATGGAATAACAGGATATCAAGCAGAACAGTGAGCCTTAAAGGGAGTGGATTGTTTACAACAGCTATAAATTTTATAAACATCAAAATAACTTGATAATTGTGGAGACTTGAAACTCTAGGGCGAGTATTAGACTAATCTGGACAGCCTTCAGGGGAAATGTATTGTGCTTTTCTAAGGCTGCTCAGTTCTACAGTAAGACAGAATGGTGGTAAGTAACAAAGTAACAAAATACAAATAAGTATTTGTTAATAACAAATAAGTAACAGATACAAATAAAGAGGAAAATGGGGGGGGGGGGGGGGGGTGTTGTTAATATTAAAGTGGCCATGAGCCAGAATATGCAAAACAGAGAGAAAATAAGTGTATGGAGCAAAGACAGAAGGAAATGCAATGAGCTAAGCGCACATAAACACTGATTACAGAGAATTCAAATTACTTCAGTTCCAGACTTTTATTTAGCAGTAATAACACTGATTCAGTTACAGGTATTAAAAATGAGTTGACAAACAATCTGGTAAACTCAGACAAAACTAACAAATTCCTGCAGTATGGCTGAACTGTATGTAGCTGGTAATCAATTTGGCCCTCAAAACTTTCATTGCTAAACACCTGCAATAACAACTAGCTTGACAACTCAGGGGTGATGCATGACCAACCTATCAATCCTTATTTAAGTTGACTAACATGAGTGGCTATTAAAATATCTGCAGCTTAATAAGACAAATAGGTAGTTCTACATAAAGTGATTCAGAAAACACGTGACTGCCAATAGAGGTACTATATGAAAAGCATAGTTCAGTGGCAGCAACCTTTTGAACCCACAGTAGAATACATATTTAAGGCTACGCACAGAAGGACATCAGTTCATTAAGCACAATTTCTTAAACATATAAAGCACACAGTGGATTTCATTTCTGGAATAACAAACAGGATTTACCTGTGGTTCAGCTGAGAAAAACCAGCAAAGTCTCCTAAAGCTAAGCTGGGAAAGTCTTCAAAAGATGAAAAATAAAACAAACAGTTAACTCAGTTAAATGGCTTGGGCAGTACACAGGGGAATGATCTGCAGATATGGGCCAGGTTTGCAAGCTGCAACTAGCATTTCCTAATTGCCACACATACAGAAAGAATACTGGGCTGAGGCAACCCACAGGCCTGACACAGGTGCATTCTGTATGTCCTTAACAAGTCATCTCCATAACTAAAATTGAACTGAGAGACTAGAGAAATTACCACTTGCACAACTTCTCACAACTACACCTCCATCTTAGGACCCAACTGTGAAAAATGCTGGGTAACCATAAAGCAATACAATAGTAGAACTAGAGAGGTACTGCAACACCATGTATGAGCTTTTCATCTTTACTACTTTTTAGTCCATGCAGATTATTGTTGTCCCCCCAAAAGCCTACAAAGAACACACTGCACACGTTCCCATGCTTGCAAGCAAACAAACAAAATATGAATAGAAGTAATAACACTTCAAAGCTTGCTAAGTTTTGACACTACTATGCAAGTACACTCCTCACGGTTGTATCTGTAATAATTTTATGAGAAATACTAAACTTAATACCAGATTTATGTGAACACACACAGTCATCTAGACAGAAAAGCACAAATGGCTGCAGCTTTATCTGAAAATTTCTGGACTAAGCTTTAAGTAAGACTGTACCATTAGATTCTTTACATTTCCTTCTTAAAAGGGAAGACTTTCTAATGGAAAGTAGGTAAAATTACACATTTACATTTTTCCAAGGGCTCATTTAACAAATATTTACTTCTGCAAAATTTGAGGGGGAAGGGAATTAACCAAATTCTGATAACACAAGGAGAACTCACTGAAAGCCTCCATTCTTTATTTTGAAAAAATATGTAAAATATCAGCTTGTCAAATAAAAATGTATTTTATTATTTCCTATTTATACCAATGCACACACACGCAACATTGTTTATGGAAAAAATCTTATTTTGTTAAGACATGAACACTTAAACAAAAGCATTGCATCCCAAGCACTTAGCTAAAATTTTTTTACCTTCTCACCAGTGCTGCCAGTTCACAGATAAAGGCACTTGTCTTCCTTTTTTGACAAACCCAGCCATTTTCCTGCTCCTTCTCTAACAACAATCAGAGCTCTTCTTAGAAGATAAATTTGCTATGAGGAGTAAACTTCTAATGAGATGGAAAACACCTGAGCAGGAGGGACAGCTGTGGAACTAGTGGCAGAACAAAAACATTCTGGTCTCACCCCACACAAGTCAGGATTCAAATGACAACATCTCAAGAGCCCTGCACTACCTTAGGAAAATTCTTGTGTGAGTGGCGCTTTATGTGTCATGATGCTCCCTCACCTTGTTGTCAGGTAGCCTTTTCCATCTTCCACTCTTATCTGAGGACTATACCTTTTCTCTGTTGAAGGAGGAGAGGGAAAGAGTAGAGGGTCTCAGCAGGAGGATGCTCCTCTGTCCAGCTCACTCATGTGACTTTTTCCACTTTCCTCAGCACTCTACTCTTTTCCATTGGTGATAAATCTTTCAGGGGAAGCTATGGTATAGATGATTTTGATGGAGAAATTGGGTGATTTCAGGAGGAAATGGAAAACTTCAAACCTAAGCAATGAGAACCATATTGGAAAATAAAGAAAACTGCTCTCTGGGGAAAATGAACAGCAAACCCCTCCTGATCTCAACAGTGTAACATTATAGTCAATACTTGTGCCTCTAACATACTAATTTTTGAATGTTTATTCAGTTTCTTTTGGAAATTTCATGACAAAAACTGAAATCAGTTCTCTTACATGTGGCTCAGGCAAATGTGTGAAAAATTTCAGCAATGCTGATGAAGAAGGAAATGGTGCTGGCTTACGATTCTCATTAAAAATTTCTGATAATTTATTTCTGTTCCTTAACAAATTTAAACTAGAAAATAATTCAAATATAATGCAGAAAGGTCTACTTAATTACTTTACAGTGTTCATGTCTATATGTCATGTATGCATGAATTTAATAAATACCACATTATACATATTTTTCTTGCATTTTTTCATCATATCAGTGCTATCCTTTGCAAATTTAAATGACCTGCAAAAATGTGGAAAAAATAGGGATAAAATACAACTTACAGATAAAATTAACTTGATTCACTGATAGCTATAATCTTGGAATTCCAAGATAAATTTTATTTCTTAATACTGAATTTATTCCACCTCGAGTAGTAAGTTATTTGTTTCCTGACGTTAAATGTGAATCGAAGAAACCTGTAGTACTGCCCAGGTTCTGCAAAAGGAATGGAAGGAATTCCATTTTAAATTTCAGTTTATGTCAAAGTGCCATAAGCACTTTTATCTTCCTTATGAAAAAAAGACCAAATGAAATGAGAAATTCTGATTGCTTCATTTCTTACAACTCTGTCCTCTGTATTTCTTTGCACTAACAATTTATACATAAAATAGTCCTGAATTTCTCTAGTTTTAAAATAAGCAAGTTAAAAGATTTGGAGAAGCAGCCTGAATTTAGGACTTCTAAACTATGAGTATAATCTCTTCCTTCTAGAAACTAGAATATAGATGAGAAAACAACTTGCTGATAATTTTAAAGTGAAACTGGTAATATTTAAAGACCAAGAGAAACAGATGAGTAAAAGGTTTACTGAGGAAATATTTAATCAGCAGAGATTTGGCAAATTCATCTGTAAATGAATCCTTGCATGTGTGCTATTTTCATTACAGAAAAGCAATATCCCTGCTGCCAATCATTTTGCAGCATTTGCAGTGCCCAACTGCACCTTACTATATATTGACCCAACAGACTTACTGTTTTAGCAACAGCCTCCTGTACTTACAGGCCAGATAATACAACCTTTTCATAAAAATACAGCAGATTTCCTATTTTGATGCCCTTAGGATACTTTTTTTCTTATCAACTTCCAGGTGTCTTCATAACATATATGTAATTCTGATAGAAATCTATGCTGAAATGACTGCTTTCCAGCCTTTACTGGGCTTGTAAAATGCAACAGGTTTTACAGTAACTGCATTTGTTCCTTTCCCTGTGATGTAATCATGTGCCACAAAGAAACTGAGGAGCTCTTGCCTGCATTTTCCCAACCACATTAAAGGAAGCTTTGCTGTGTACATCTCTGTTAGAAATAATAACACTAAGTTACATTCATTTACCACAACTGCCTTCAGCCTACTTCACATGAAACCATAATCACTATCCCTGTTCTGTCCCTTTAGGAAAACGTCCACTCACCCTACCTATATCATTCAAATAACAAACGGATTTTGGGAAGTTACAGTGTAATTATTCCAAAGACTAAGGTGGTTAATGTCCAAGCCAGGATATTGCATATTACATTATCTGTTACATAGATTACCCCAAAAAAACAAGTCCCAGCAACTGGATACTCTTTAATAGCAGATATGTGATTTTACAGGCCCCAAAATCTGAAAAACAAACCAAACAAACCCCAAAACACCCCAAACAATTACTGAAATGAGTAAACATGCTGATCTTCGCTCATGCTTTTGTCACCTTCAAGCAACCTGAATAGAAATAGTATAGTCATGGTTACACTCAGCAACACATTGAAATGCCTGGACTTCATAGCAGTTTCCATTCCAGATGCCAAAAGAACAAAATGAAGTTCATAAATGTACGAGGAAAGCAGATTTTTATACTGATGTGAGAGTTTACCACAGTCCATAGATGTCTGCTACAAATGATGCTAGAACTTGTTCCATAAAATAGCAGCCAGCTTCCGTTCTGACAGCGAGTGCAAAGTCTCACCAAGTCTGGCCCATGATACAAGGGCAATGCATTGGCTTCTACCTTTTCTACCTACACATTAATTTAGGAAAAAAGGATATAATTGTTGGTTTATGTTCACAAAGCTAATAAAGAATTGTGTACTTTATGTCAGTCTGTATTCTAATCTTTTTTACATTACAATGCCTACAGCAATTGGCTCCAAGGTATTGAACGTTGCCTGTTCTGTAGAGCAAAATGATGTGATAGTTCAAGTCATAAAAATCAGCTTTTTTTCAACACTCCATTGCAGCAGCTACAGTTCAGTATTTGTGAGGACTTTATGAATAAGGAATTTTAGATTAAAAGTCCAGTTCACAGAGCTCTTTAAAGGGTTACAAAAAAAACCATGTCAGCATCTCTTCCTGTCACTGTAAGATCCTCATCACTAGCCTTTTTATTACTATAATTGCTCTTTGAAGTATATTCAATGAAGTTTTCTTATTATTTAAAAAATTATTGTACTTTCAACCCCCATAGTCCCTAAAATAATAAAGCACAGAGCAAAACAGGTATAAAAATAAACAGCTTTTAAACTTTCCAAATACAATTAATTTACAGCATGCATACATACACAGCCTGAAACTATGTGTTCTTAGATCTTATGAAGTATTCTTTTTAGCTGAAACTAGGAAACTTTAAAGTACTTGTATATTTACTTCAAAATCCAAGAGCCTGAGCAGCTATGAATCACACTTCTCCATACTATGGGCAGCTATGGGCTAATTGTTTATATATTAACCTCAGTTTGACTTGCCATACTGACAGCAATGTGGAAATACATGATTTATGAGGTAAAGAAAGTTTAATCCATTAGAAGAAAAATACTAAGTGAAGCACACCACTCTAAAATAAATAAAAGGGCTAAAAATAATAAAAGAATATTTCCCACTAGATTTTCATGCCTCTGGATTGAACCTTTCTGGCCACCAGATGTCCACCCACAAAGATCATGAAGGATATCAGCCTATGTCTTAATAAGAGAGAAGGTAGGATGGTTTATGCTGGCTTCTGAGCAAGGGCAAATTTCACCCAGAATGTAAATCAGATTTTATGTATGACTCAGTTTCAGGCTATTACCTAATAATTCCTACTGCTGTCAGAAAGATCATGAAACAAACAGATTTTGTCAGGGGTATAGCCTAAATGATTTCATGAGGCCCCTGGCAACCCTATTTTTCTGCACTCCTATAATGCTAAAATTTTCATACCATAGCTGAATGTGAACCAGAGTATTGCTTCACTACTCTGAATGGCAAAAGTGGAGACTAAAGGCCACAGCATCAAAGCTGACCATGAAACCCCAAGACAAAAAATAGAGGAAATGTTCCATCCAACTCACCTGTGTCCAAGCTAGAATTCTTAAAAATCCTGGCATTGTTTTGTTGTTCAGACAATCATGAGATGGTCGAATTCAAGATCCTCAGGACAGTGAGAAGAGCGTGTAGCAAGCTCACTGCGCTGGACTTCAAAAGAGCAGACTTTGGCCTCCTCAGGAACCTGCTTAGTAAGGCTCCAGGGGATAGAGCGCTAGAGGACAGGGGGGCCCAAGACTCTTGGTTGATATTCAAGGATCAACTGCTACAAGCTCAGGAGTCTTGCATCCCAACTAGAAGGAAGTGCAGCAGGAGGGCCAGGAGACCTCCTTGGATGGATAAGGAGCTCCTGAGGAAAATTCAAATGAAAAAAAGAGGCTTATAATAAGTGGAAGCAAGGACAGGTGGCCTGGGAAGAGTACAGGGATGTTATCCGGGAAGCTAGGGACCAGGTTAGGAAAGCTAAGGCCCAGTTAGAATTAAATGGCTGGGGGTATTAAGGATAACAGGAAGGGATTCTACAGGTACATAGCAAATAAAAAACAGACTAGGGAGAACATAAGCCCCCTCAGGAAGCCCTCAGGAGAACTGGCTACACAGGATTTGGAGAAGGCTGAGGTTCTGAATGACTTCTTTGCCTCAGCCTTCACTGGAAAAGGCTCTGACCAAACCACCTAAGTCTTGGAAGGCAGATGCAGGGATTGTGAGAATGAAGACCTTGCGCCCACTGTAGGAGAGGATCTGGTTCGAGACCATCTTAAAAATCTGAACGGGTACAAGTCCATGAGTCCTGATGAGATCCATCCACGGGTCCTGAAGGAGCTGGCGAATGAAGTTGCAAAGCCGCTGGCCATCATATTTGAGAAATCATGGCAGTCAGGTGAAGTTCCCGATGACCGGAAAAATGGATATATAACCCCCAGGGAAGGGGAAAATGGATGACCTGGGGAATTACAGACCAGTCAGTCTCACCTCTGTGCCTGGCAAAATCTTGGAGCAGATTCTCCTGGATGGCATGCTAAGGCACATGAAAATCAACAAGGTGCTTGGTGACAGCCAGCATGGCTTTACTAAGGGGAAATCCTGCCTGACCAATTTGGTGGCCTTCTATGATGGGGCTACAGAACTGATGAACAGGGGTAGAGCAGTTGATGTCATCTCTCTGGACTTGTGTAAAGCGTTTGACACTGTCCCACACAACATCCTTGTCTCTAAATTGGAGAGACATCAATTTGATGGATGGACCACTCGGTGGATAAAGAACTGGCTGGATGGCCACACACAAAGAGTTGTCACCAACGGCTCAATGTCCAGCTGGAGACCAGTAATGAGTGGTGTCCCTCAGGGTTCGGTGGTGGGACCGGTCTTGTTTAACATCTTCATTGCTGACATGGACAGTGGGATTGAGTGCGCCCTCAGCAAGTTTGCCCAAGACACCAAGCTGTGTGGTTCAGTTGATACCCTGGAGGGAAGGGATGTCATCCAGAGGGACCTTGACATGCTTGAGGTGAGCTGATGCCAACCTCATGAAGTTTAACCATGCCAAGTGCAAGGTCCTACACCTGAGTCGGAGCAATCCCAAGCACAGCTACAGGTTGGGCAAAGAAGAGATTCAGAGCAGCCCTGCTGAGAAGGACTTGGGGGTGTTGGTTGATGAGAAAATGAACATGGGCTGGCAGTGTGCACTTGCAGCCCAGAAAGCCAACTGTATCCTGGGCTGCATCCAAAGGAATGTGACCAGCAGGTCAAAGGAGGTCCTGCCCCTTTACTCTGCTCTTGTGAGACCTCACCTGGAGTATTGTATGCAGTTCTGGTGACCTCAACATAAAAAGGACATGGAACTGTTGGAACAAGTCCAGAGAAGGGCCACAAGGATGATCAGGGGACTGGAGCACCTCCTGTATGAAGACAGGCTGAGGAAGTTGGGGCTGTTCAGCCTGGAGAAGAGAAGGCTGCGTGGAGACCTCATAGCAGCCTTCCAGTATCTGAAGGGGGCCTACAGGGATGCTGGGGAGGGACTCTTCATTAGAGACTGTAGTGATAGGACAAGGGGTAACGGGTTAAAACTTAAACAGGGGAAGTTTAGGTTGGATATAAGAAGGAAATTCTTTCCTGTTAGGGTGGTGAGGCACTGGAATAGGTTGCCCAGGGAGGTTGTGAATGCTCCATCCCTGGCAGTGTTCAAGACCAGGTTGGACGAGGCCTTGGGTGATATGGTTTAGTGTGAGGTGTCCCTGCCCACGGCAGGGGGGTTAGAACTAGATGATCTTAAGGTCCTTTCCAACCCTAACTATTCTATGATTCTATGATTCTATTTTAATACTAGGAAACCACAAAAGCCCAAAGAACAGCAAGCAATATGATTGGCAGTATATTTTGCATGCTGCACAGTGAGTTCAGAAAACGGGACATAGTAAAAGTGATGCTCTACTGTGTATGTCCTTTGGCACAGACAGAGGAGAGGGAACTGAACTCACTGGTTTCCTGGGTGTCATGATTTAAGCTCAGCCAGTAACTCAGATCGATGAAGCCGCTTGCTCACTCCCTGTCCTGAACCCAGGACACTGCAACAACTTTGAGCAAATCAAGTTACATCTAAAATACCAATTTTATTATTTTGGATTGCTTCTGTGCTCTTAGTCAATATGCTTTCCTCCTTCATATTCCAAATCCATTTCAAAGCAAAGTTCACACCCTCAATGCCTTGATCTTTCATAGAACCACAGCCACTAGGACTGCTTATTCTTTCACTGCTTATTCTTTCAGGTCAGCACTGTCCAGAGACATTCAAACTCCAAACCTGGGGGTATAATAGATATCTTAATTTGAGAAACACTGCTTACTATTTCTATTGTGGTGCTATAACAACACAACTGTATAATTTCCAGACACCAGATAGTACTTTTAATGACTTTATGCTGCATATTTCAACAGAAATCCTGAGATCTGGGAATCTCAGGATTGTTCTGCACTGTGTAATGTAAAAAGGTCCTTCATAGTGTGGTTCTCCACCAAACATGGGACCAATACTCTACTTTGCAAAGGTGAAACTGCAATAAACATTCACTAAAAACATTGCACCACTCAGGTACTAAATTATCGGCAGTGAAGAGAGATACCCTCAAATGAGAAAACTGAAATAGAGTCATTAAAAAAAAATACACTTTTATTTTAAATGGGATAAGAGTAGCCATTCAGATATATTTCTAGAAAACAAAACAAAACTAGACCCCAGTAACCATGGGAACTTCCTAGCACTAGATATGAGAGACAGGGGTTCTCTACACAAGTATTAAGAACACCTTTATCAACAGAAGGTAAAAGGATCACAAAGGGGAAAATGACATTATAATATTAAAGGAAACATCATGCACCATAGCCTTTGGTTAGCCAGTCATTGTTCTTTTAGTGCACTATACAGTATGGTCACAGATAGGCTGCATTTAGTCTATCTTCTGCCTCAGACTCTGGAAACAAGAGGTGGTATTTTCATTCCAGCTTTATGTTTCACCTCTCAGCAAAAACAGACAAACAACAAACAAATCCCCCAAAAAACCCCAACAAAGAATGCAGAAAAGTTTTGATCCAGACTCCCTCTAACCACTGCCAAAGCCATGTGTATTTTAAAACCACCTAAGATCAATAGAGAGAAAATGCTAATGAAAGAACAGCACAGCATTTCATGCTAATCCATCTGCTTCCAGGAGCAGATGAAGCATTCACCTCTGTTTTCCAAGACTTCATAATGCAATATTAAAACTGTATGGTTGTGAACTGACTGATACAGCTCTTGTGGGATCAATTACTCTGTGTAAATACACTGAATATATCAGAAACTCCTTGTACTTCAAGATAAATTTCTCTGTATTGTAGACAGTGCTAATAAGAAAAGCAGTCCATCCCAATTGATGTACTTCAGCAATTTTAAACCACACTTATCCTTTTGTGTTATCATCAAGTACATAAAGAATCTTCTTATAAAACTGCTGCAAGACAAAAAAATATTTCCCAGAAGGGAAACTGTATAGTCACAACATCTCATTGCTTTTGGAAAGAAGACAATTATTTGATGGTAACTTTCAGAACATACTGCATCAGTCAAGTTCTACCTGAGTAATCATAACTTCATTAATTTTGTCGGCAGAACATGTCTCAGATTTCTTCCCAAAAGGACACTAGCCATCAGTGTAAGTTCTTGGTAAATTGCTATGAATCAGATAAGAACACCTAAGTTGTACAGAAATCTTTATTTTCTGGACCAGGATTAGGATGTTGAGGTCACAGAAGGTATTGTCTACAAGATGGCAAGATTTCTTCTATGGCAATTGTTGTTTTGAAAGAATTTATAAACATGTACAAGCTGGTAGGTGTAGGAAGGCTCATGTCAGTAAACATTAAATTTCTTTTTCCTTCCAGTGGGAAGCCAGCTCCCTGCTTTCTCTTTATTGCTACTTGAATGCACATCTATGCATTTCTTACGGCTATATCTTCAGATTTCAAGATATTCTCAATTCTTAATGTAAGTATCATAAAGAAAGGGATTAATTTCTCTACAGAAGTCAACCAGTGGAGAAGAGCTTTACTGTTACAAAAAACAAGATTCATTACAATTAGGCTTACTTTCAAAGAACAGAAATAGGAAAAAATTAGGTAAATAACTAGTTTGTTACAGACCATATAAACTTACAGTAGATTTAGAAATTATTACAGAGGTTCATATAAGCTATGAACTCTCAAGCATTTAAAAAGAATAGTGAGAAGAAAAACGTAAGCTTTAAAGAAAGGCCAGAACTTGCATGAATAAGACATACTGAGGAAGACAGTGTAATGTTTTAAAATACTATAAAGGTGTTCTGCTGAATGCAATCAGCCTGCATAATTCATAATGCCCTCCAATTGCTCTCTCTTGGACAATTAGAATCAATAAATGCAGTACATATTATAGCATTTAGATGCCTCTATAATCCCTCTCTTGCTCTGTGTACAATTGATCATTTTACGTCAAAATGAGCTACTTTACTCAAATATTTAGACATCAGTTAAAGATAAAAATCTCATAAATGTTCAGTCTTCAGGTTTTCCATGTCACAGCTGGCCACTAAAATTACACACAGAGGAAAATGTATTTTTATTTCTGAAAGTCACAACCTTCTCACATTGTCTATCTTCTGTATCTGACAATAGATTTGGCATATGTAAAACAAGCCGAACTTTCTGATCACAATCTCTACAATCATGTAATTTGTGTATAAAATAGTTACTTTAGAATACAAACTGGAAGGCTATAACAAGAGATTCAAGTGATACTCATTGGATACAGGCCTAACATCTTCCTGAATATAAGGTTAAAAAATCCTTTCTTAGATAAGGTGAGCCTCAATCTGATGGAGCAAACTGAACAGGAGCCTCAGAATGTCTGCTGCTCAGTACTAGCTCCCAATAACAACTTCCTTAAGATAAAAGAAATATTTTTTTCTGGGATTATTTTCTATGTTTTTGTATTTGTTACTTAAATTTTGACTGAAAAAGTGCCACATTAAGTTTTTAACATTAAAAATTTAAAACATAATTGTCATTTGCAGCAATTCCAGTGATAATCTACACTTCTGTTTGCAAACACGTCTTGCAGTAGTTAGTTTGCAGCTACCTATGAAACACCTTCTGAATGAGAAATATTTGTCCATGTTGTACTACCAGAATAAAAAGAAATAAATAAGATTTTCAAAAAGAGTAAAATTTCATATGCTCCTCATCATTTACCTTGAAGATACAGTCTCTGAGACTTGTATGTAAACCATAGTAAAACATTTAACCTTATTAAAAAAGAGTGAAATGTTTAAATGCTGATTATTTTGGGGTGCCTCAGTTGTATAAAAACAGTTGGAGAGCTTTTTTATCTCTGAAGCAGCTCATAAATCTCAGGAAGGACATAAGAAATAATAAACAGTCCTAGGTTTAGGATCTTTAAATATGTAAAATATAACCCACCAGTGGAAGGGGTATGCTTCCTTTCCTACAAAGTAGCCAGACATCTAAACTTTCGCAAGCAATCCTGGTGTTTCTTAGAAAGAAGGCTCCTGTGTTCCCTTTCAGTCCCTTGGTATAGAGGAAAAAAGCCTCATAAGCTCTTGTGGTGAAGTCTGACACAGTTTCCACACCAGTATTCCACTAAGGCTGCATGACAAGGAACTGGTAGCTGTAAGGTTAGGCCCAGAATAGGCACTGTGGATAACTTCAGTGGCCTCCAAATGCATGAACCTGCAGATGCAAAGGCATCCACACACATACTGTTTGAAGAAAAAAAGATGTGAAGGAAGACCTGAGACTCAATCACTTTGCCACCCCATTTGGTTAGCCACTGACTAGGCTACTCTCCTTGGGCACAGAACCATAGAAAAGTTTAGAGTAGGAAGGATGTCTGAAAGTTACCTGGTTCAACTTCCTGTTGAAAATGGAACTTTATATTAGGTTACCCAGGGTTCTGTGCAGCTAAGTCTTACAGATTTCCTGTGAGAGACGGTCCACCAGTTCTCTGGGCAACCTGTTCCCATGCCTAGTTGTTCTCATGATGAAGAGTGACAAGAGGAACTTTCTTGTCTATAAATCCCTTCCAGTATTGCAAAACTGGGACTAGATCCCCCTGAGCATTCTTTTCTCTAGGCTGAACAAACCAATCTTCTTCAATCTTTCTTCATTTTTTCAAGTCCTAAAATCCTCTTACCATCTTGCTAGTTTCCTGATAGATCCTCTGCAGTTTTTCAATGTCTCTTGAAGTCGTTAGACCAAAACTGGACACAGTGTTCCAGTGGCTTATGGTTGAGTAGAGTATAATAATTGCATCCCTTGATATGCTGGTTAATACTTTTTGCCAATACAGCCCAGGCCATGGATCTGTGGATGTGTACTCCAGACACTTACTGCAAACACATGACATAAGATCAAGCAACAGGACACAGACAATGCTGGTCATCACAAATACCATATGTGGTTCCATCACTGAACTTCTCCTCTGGGCCAACTCCATCTGGCTCACCATAACCTAGGGGGCTGGGGCAGAAAGGATTTCCAGATAGACATTCTGTCTCTGTTCTTCTTCAGCAAATGGAAGATCCAGGACAATGGGCAGCACAGTAAAACAATTTTCAGAATTAATGATCCTAAGACTATTTTCTTTATTCTGCCTAAAATAACAGGAAGGCAAACATTTGTCAAATTGTAAAACATCCCACAGATACACAAAAGCCAATCACATAGCTTATAATGATATTCATTCTTTTCTAGGTTACTTAAAAAAAATATTAGTCTGACACTTAAAATTGCATAGAACTATGTTTAAATATATAAAATTTCCAGAAATAGTATGTTGACATTCCTAGTCTGGATTATTCCTTACTTGATCTATGGAAAGCACTTCTAATTTTTTGTCTCCATGGCAATTCAGGTTGCATTACAAGGTTGTTACAGTATTTCCAGCCTGAATTTTCATTAGAAAAGGAAATCAACTTTGAAAATAGAAAAAGCTTGTGCTAAGTTAAACAAATAGCTCTTATTTACAAAAAGCAAGGATCTCCTTGTCCTCATTTATAGTTGCTCCGGTTCTATTGATAACTTACTCCATGTGGATTTTAGCTCTCAGTTTTGTGGGCAAATCACAAGAAAACTGCATCAGTAAATCTATCAACTGTATACTGAAAAACTTACCTGCGGTTTGAATAAAACGTAATAATAATAATAAAACCCCAAAGTCAGGGGGGAAATATTTTCATCCTTTTAGAACTACTTAGTTTCGAATCACTTGTAAACAACAAACCAATACTAATTTCACAAATTACACTGGGAAGTGAAGGAGTGGGCCACAGTGTACTATTTCCAAAGGAGTATTAGTGCTACCATGGTAGTCCTAAGTCATTGTAATTCATTCTGTTCATTAAGGACTGTAGTGATAGGACAAGGAGTAACAGGTTAAAATTTAAACAGGGGAAGTTTAGATTGGATATAAGGAAGAAGTTCTTTACTGTGAAGGTGGTGAAGCACTGGAATGGGTTGCCCAAGGAAGTTGTGAATGCTCCATCCCTGGCACTAGTCAAAGAAAGGTTGGACAGAGCCTTGGGTGACACGGTTCAGTGTGAGGTGTCCCTGCCCATGGCAGGGGGGTTGGAACTTGATGTTCTTAAGGTCCTTTCCACCCCTAACTATTCTATGATTCTATGATTCACAGCCAGTGACTAGTTATTAATGTTGTACAAAACAGAACAGCAGCAGAAAAGAAAGTATAGGAGACTTAGATAAGAATTCAGTATAGAATGATGGTTAGGACATGAAATCAGGTGATCACAACTGGAATTTCTAGTAACATAGACTAGCAGATTTATAGAAAGCTATTGTCAGCCTGCTAACATGGAGAAAAGAAATCACACAGCACCGCACAAAGTATGTAGAATTGTGTCCTAGGAACATGTGATCCTTTCAATTTCAGTACATCCTGAAGCAGATGGAAGGTCTCCTGATGAGACTTTTCCTTCCTCTGTATAGGAGTCTCTCACATCAAAATAGAGTTGCTTCTTTCCTATCACTCATTGTTCCAATCCTGAAGGGTCAGGATATCATTTTGCCTAGCAGGACATCTCTTTAATTAAAGATATCCTTTTAGGAGATAGTTCTACAGTATCTTCACAAGAGCTAGAATGGGTGGGGTTTGATCAGATATGGCTGATTTTAAAGAAGCATTTCCCCTTCAAATCAGCACTATGGCATGTAAAAGGAATGTATTTCAAACTATTGCAGCTTTTGTAGGAGGAGTGAGATTAGGGTCACTGACTTGCAAAAGTTTTCTTTTGCTATTTATACAAATTTTTACTCTAAGTCACATACTTTGACAGAACAACCCACGGCTTGCAACAAGAGGTCTGGATTAAAATGAACATAAAAACTGGAACTGTAAACCTAATAAAGACTATAGACAATAGAGATACCTGCTCAATCTTTGCCTTTGGCATTTGTGACAAAGTTCATAATTTTGTCCTTTTCCTATAAATAATTAACAGATTTCCTTTTAAATTATTTAGCATTAAATGGAAGGTAGATTCCATTCATTCACTGATTTATGCTTTTCTGAATTTAAGTGGCTGGTTTAAAAAACAGCTGGAACTGGTTGGCTGGAACCAGAACTGGCTGTTTAAAAACCAGCAGGAAAAGGTCAAAAAGAACTTTAACATGTACTGATTTTTTGGATGACTTTACTGGAGCTTTTCTGAATAGTTGGTCAAATTCATAATACCAATGTATTCCCATATTTAAAAGTTTATATTCAGTGACGGATTACTCAAAATGGATTACTCACATTCCAAGTAATCTGCTTTTGAATTCTGTGCCTGAAAAAAAAAACCAACACCCCCCCTCCCCACACACGCACACAAAAAAAAAGCCCCAAACAATAAACCCAAAGCAAAAGTCAGCCAACTGTGACTGTGTCTGCAAGTATTCTGCAAAGCTGCAGTATTTAATTATGAAATTTAGTCAGAAGGAGATTGTACGGCTTAATATCTAGTTATGCAATAAAATAATGCAACCCATTTTTTTGTGTTTTTAACATAAAAGTGGCTTGAAAGTGCTGAAGTTTTGCTGAAAAACCTAATCGTGTGCCTTTAATAAGATAAGCTAGCTTTATAATATAGGTCCTCAGGACAAAACTTTCTTGAAAAAGAAACAGATTCTTGTCCTTTAATGAAAGGAATCTGCACAGGACTTAACATTTAATATAATGACATCTAATATTTGACACGGTGAAATACATGACAGCCACATTTGAAAAGTAGGATATTATTATAGAAATTATACACACAGTCAAGATAAAATGAGAAAAAATGTTTAAAATATTCTGATTACATTAACTGCTAGGCATAATCTTTAATGCAATAAGAGAGAAGCCAGTGGAAACTTACCGGTGATAAAGCAAAACACAGATGTCTTATCATTCTGGTCAAAGACAATCCTGCACTGATTTGCTTTCATAAGCAGTATAAATCTGTGCAGCTAAATAATACTACACAGCTCAGTATGAGTGGCATTTAAAAGTGGCTGTTGTTAGTTAAATAGATAATCCTAATACTGTGCCTCAAAAAAAGCTAGGGGGGATGTGGGGAAACTACCTGGCATTAGTGCTACCAGGACAAATTATTTCAATGACCAACACAAATACACTGAAATAATAATGGCCATAGAGCAAGCAGAGCAGTACGTGAGCAAGACTGTAACCTTTTCTACTTGCAATTATTTCACATACAGCTGCAGGTATTTTCTTTGGACCAGCTGAGAGTCAGTTCTCAGTGTACTCCTGTCTCTGCCCTCAAGTCATTTCAAAAGTGCTCAAACTATTTCTTTCTTCCAGGGAGCACAAAGGGAAAAAGAAAAAAACACTCCAAAAAACATATTCTTGTCTCAGTCACAACAGTAAATCATATACTTGCTGTTGATCTTTATTAATGCCCTGGTGAAAATGAAAGCAAAATAGCTGCTTTGCAGAGTAATGACAACATGAACACAACATCTGCATAGAAACTAGCATTCTGGATACGTGGCCAAAGAGGAGGTAAAGAGAAAAGACTGATAATGAGCCCTACTCTGAACCAGTCAGCCATGCAGGACCAAATTCTTGGAATTATAAAACATGGTATGTACCCAGAGACTTCTAAGGGATTTTGAAGACTTGAACACTTCAAAGAGTGGCATTCACAGCTTGCAGAACTGCACTCCAAATACACAGCTCCTTCCAGAATTCCCCAAAGGCACAGACCCAGAAAATACCTTTATCATGATTCTAACTTACTTTGCAAATTGCGTTTTACTGAACAACAGCTCCAGACCATGGAGGATCAATGGTGCCATTTTCAACCTCTTAGAAAAAAAAAACCAAAACCTCCAGAAAACAGAATCAAAATGTAAACTGATGATCCATAACCATGATTTTGCCACAGATTATTGTGCATTTGGTACAAATATCATACAGTTGCTTAATAAACTGCAGACCAAAAAACACTCCAAAGATTTCCAGTATTAACATGAGACACCATCTCTTAACTTCAAATTGTAAGAGAGTTTTTAAAACACTCCAGATGTGCATATGTCTGCAGGGAAGAAAAGAGGAGCAAACATAATCTATGCACTGTTTGTGATCCTGGAATATCACAGTAAGAAAGAACATTAAAAAAAAAGTGCATGGGTTTGGATTATTTCAAAATGTAATTAACTAGCCTTGACTCTCATGGGGGTATATTTTCAAATCTCTTTGAAAAGGCTTTAGTGGATACTGTTAAAAGCAATCAACAGCTAATAAGAAGAACATTTTTGTTCCATTCATAAAGATCATCAAACTCATAAATTTTAATAGAATGAAGTATCCCTTATGTATTGGTTTAGAGGAACTATAATTATTACTTCCTGTAAACTTAACATGATAAACATTATTTTATCATAAAGTGTTATTAGCTTCCTGGAAATGTCACACATACTAGAGAGTATATATAAACTAGAGAGTTTGTAATATATACTCTCTAGTTTAAGGGAAAGTACTATGGAGGCCAAAGAGAAAACAGATACAATAAGAAGTTAATTAACTGTTACATATATACTCTCCTTTAAGGTATTGGAGAGACGCATTTTTATAAGGCACATTAGGAAATTAAAGGGACACTTTGCGGTACTTAGTGATACTAATGTGTGAAGTTTACCTTGGCAAAGAAAAATTGAAATAAATTAGCCAATACAATTATATAATTATTAAACATAGCTGATATAATTATTTATGTGCATGAAATATTAGCAGCTATATTGTCAAGGAAAACAATCCACCAGAAACAATGCTTTTGAGCTAAATCCATCAAATTTACATTGCACTGTATTTGATTCAGGAACAGAGATTTCCTTTGGTGATGATAAAGGCAACATTCAAAACACTTTCTGCACTTTTCTAAAGCAAAATAATTCTTTTCAGAGGCCAGCACTTTCTCAGACCATTACTGGTTCCTTGCACATCTCACTGCAGTTAAAAGCAAAAGGTGAGTACTCAGGATCATTTCTAGTCCAAGGGGGTTCCAGAGGCCCACATAAGGCATGAACAACCTGCTCAAGACTCTAGACAACCTACAAGGTAAACCCTGAGTCCTAAGCCAGCAACAGCAAACAAGTTTGAGGGGAAGGAGATAGAAAGTCAACTTAGCACATGTACACTGCATACCACCATGTATAGTAAGCACCTTTTACCCAAAATTCATAATGCAACTCAACACAAGTCAGTCTTTTGTTGACACTGTTGTTCCCCCCTGCCTTGCACACTCTTTTCATGCAAAAGCAGTAAGTTAGGTGGGGGTTTTCAATCATCCTGAATCACCAACCAAGATAAATCACTCATTATTACTTTTAAAGAGATGTTTGAGACTATGCAACATGTGCCCTGAAAAACTCTCTATTACCTCTTCAGCTATCTTCAACTTTTCTACTTCAATATGCTGAGGACTAGCAGAGAACAAGGTACTAGTCTAGGGAGGACACAAGAGCAGGCAAGTGTGGTATCAACATCTCTAATCTGCCTGGATAGATGTACTGACAGGCACAAGTGGCTTTCCAGCAGCAGGGATACCATGTTTGCTTGTATCCACTGGAGATAACATGCTAGCCAGAAAACCTGAGTGTGTGTGAGTTCTAATGGCCATTATATACAACAGTCCTAATTTCCTAACTAATGGATCTATATTATTTACCCTTTTAAAAAAAATGAAATAATTTGCCTGCCTTGTAGAAGTAGCTAGCTTTAAGGAAAAACCATACATGTCAGTGGAAAAGAATTCCATCATACATATCACAAACCAACTAGCTGAACCATTGTTTGGCAGACTGTGAAGCAACTTTTAAGCTACTGTAGAAGCTCTTGAACAAGAATAATGAGTGGATGTTTGCATTTTCATTTTTTCTTTCTCATTACAACATACTGCTCTATTCTTACGACACTTGCATTCCCTTTTGTGGACTGCTCTTTCTGTTAGTGCTCTAACGTAAAAACATTAGAATGAAGAGCTGCCAGCATATTATAGAATTCTATGCCTACAGTTATACCATAGAATCATGTGGTATTAAGAAAATATATACCATATAAATGTGGTATTTAGAAAAGGCTTAATGAAAAAAATCTGTTTAGAACTTAATGTTATGCAGTTGTGTCTATAAAACAATTTAAAAAAAGATGCACATGTAGAATTGATGAAATATGTCAGTTTAGAAATTACATTACATTCATACGTTGACAATCAATAGCCTGTTCTTAAATCAGCTTTAAAAGTTCTTTCAACCCCTTAGAATGTATAATACAATAACTGTAATGAGAGACACCTAAATTCATTTGGTCCAACTGGCTTTCATACAGATTTCTGACTTTCCCCCAGGGAACACCAGGAACAGCTGCTTCAGCAATGAAAGCTCTTCCAAAAGTCAGAAGCCTCCTCTTGTGTCTGCTGTAGCCTAACTTGAACTGTTGCTGCCAGCTGTAGTTCCTGGGGGGAGAAGACAATCACTGAAAGAAGCAGGTGCTGGTGAGAGAATGAGATGTTGAATCCTCCTAGAAAATATGTTGAAGAAATTGTGCCCAGAGAGATGGAAGCAACATCTAGATTTGCCTTTCACTGTGTGAGAACCTTCATCTAAATGTCTGCAGGGCTTGGTCCTATGTTTTGTCTGAAAAGAACTTCTGAAGCATCTCTCATGACTGTAGGCATTTAAGTAATTGTTGTCAGACAAAATAAGCAGAACCTCTTTAATATGCAAAGATGATCAGCAGAGCCAAAAACAAGACAAAGAGCACTGTGACACTGCTTTGGGAGGGAGTGGGCAATAGCATGAGAACATCACACACACTCAAGGAAAATCAGAGAAGAAAGAAGTGATAACCTTGACCTCAAGGACTAAGAACCACCGAGGATTTTATCATCAAACTATACAGCATCAGCTCTGCAGTATCATATGCTCAGTGCTAATTAAGTGCTACAAACCAACAATTCTGTATGATTAATAAAGTGCAAGAATTAATCACTATCAATAAGGCTGGTGTTGATTAATTATTTTAGTAAGATTAATCTTCTAAATATGCAATACAGCTGTCTGTAACTCCCTATGCTCTATCTATACATACTCACCTGCAACAGCATTATAATAAAGGTGCATTAGATGAGATTACAGAATACATTGGCTAGTCTTCAGAAAATCATTCAAATGCACATCAAGTTGTAAATAACATGACCAATCCCACTAAATACAATAGAATTACTTATCTGAATAGGTGCAGCATTAGGAAGTTTTGCTTATCATGTGAAGTTTTGATGTCAGATCTTACATTATAACTTTTTAATGTTTTGAATAATCAGGAAAAAAAATAAATCACTAGTACCATGGAATAGTAACAGTGACATCACAAAATTCCACCACGAGCCTAAAAACAAATGAACCCTACCCAGTAGAGTACAACCTATTACTTTTATTATCCTGAGTATCTCATGCTACTATGGTCTGTGATGCTATACTTTGATGTCTCAGAAGTCTCATAACTGTAGATGATTTATTCAAAATATCAAGGTAAGAATTAAGGAACTCATTCCAAAAATTTATAAGCAAGCTTTCTGCCCAATCTCTTGAGAATACTTTTTCAGCAGTGTCTTGTTCTAAGCAGGACCAGCATCATGAACTGATCTGAAGACCGAGTGGACACTGAAGAAGCAAGAGCACAAGTTACAGGAGCAACAGACAGAAAACCATCAATCCCTATCCAGTCCAGCCTGCAGGTCACAGTCCTCATTAGAACTGGGAAGGAAAGTAAGGAGAGTGGCCACTTACTCCTGGCTGCATGTATTTCTTTGCTCAGTTGCCAGGCTTGTCACACAAGTTCAACGCACACAGTCAAAAATAGCTGTGGAGAGAGCAGAGGCATGAACTGAGAGAGCCACTAACTACACCCTTAAATATTTCTCAGTCTACAGTAGACGAAAAATATCAAAATGTGATTTTGAGAGAAAGCTGAAACAGTAGTTGTGCTCTAAGAATTTAAAGATTAAAGATGTTATTTTGATTTCTACTTCTTGCTGCTTTGATTTTTTTTGGAAATTCTCCCAGAACATTTCGGGTTGGTCTCTTTACATTTCCTCAATTGGTCTGTGGAGATTTCTAAAATCCAAGCTACAAATTAAGGCATGTATTTTATGATCACATCTAACACTGGGCACTATTAATAAAGGAAAACTTGATGCGCTTGTATTAGTCAGAATCACATAATCCGAAGAGGCAGTCTGGGTTGACTGAAAAACTGTTCTCTGTAGACAGTACACAGACTAAAACACTGAACACTTCTTACAACCTTTCATAGTATTAGGCAAAGTTCTCTCTTCAGAAGACTAAGCGGCAAACTGCTCAGTCCTTCATATTGCCTCATGCTGTAGTTAAACAGAGAGCACTAAACTGGTAAGAAATCACATGAAGTTATCTAGCTTATTGTTGACTAGCCATGAGAAACTAGGTAAGTGATTTGATTTTAAAATTAGTTCTTTCACCAAAATGCTGAAGCTTAACAGTTTTGTTTTCTGTTCCTGGGGGAAACAGGGATAAAAGGTACTCTCAGGCTCAGGAGCAAGTTTCTTTACATGTCCCTCTTACAGGATTTTTTTCATGTCATCTTGACCATTTAATTAATTCCTCACCTGTCTGATTCTGTCTGTTATGTCTTCTCTTACATGTAGATTACAAGCTTTGTAACACAGGGCCAATCACTTCTAATGTATGCTCCCCTCCATGGCACAACAAATGCAGGGCCCAGGAATAAGAGTTTCCAAACACTGCAATAAAACCATTGACAGTCACCAGTTAAGCTGCTTCTCATTGATGAACATACTATAACAATTTATCTTCTAATGAATAAGAGAACACAGTCAAACCAAAGATTACATTCCACCTTCAGTGTAGTGCTCTGGGCCTTGATTAAAATCTGTCAGGTTCTAGCATTTTAATGAAGCAGTGCAACTATATACAGGTTTTCATAGCTTTGCTCATGCTGAAAATCCATTTACAGACTGAGTAGCCATATGTAATCATATGATTCCCCATTAAGAAAAGCATCTTTGAGAAGCTTGCTTAGCCAGAATTACAGAAGAGTACCAAATATCCTACAGCTGGAGGAGCAGGCATGAATGAGAAAGCACTTTTCTTTCTCTCTCTGGTAATTAAAAAGTTAGAGCTAGCTCAGCCTCTACAATATGCATTTCAACACTGCACAGCACAATGAGCCTTGGAGTCCCCAGTTATAAAGTATCTATGCTACATCACAACAGGAATAAAGATGTATTGAATATATTCAATAGACATTAATTTCTCAAATAGCTTTGGGTGATTTTTTCTGTTTCCTAAAGAAAGAGGAGGGCTTGAAAGGCTGTAAACAGGAGTTTATCATACTCTGCAGCCTTCTGAATTGTCTAACAACTTCTATTTTTATCCCTACCTGATTTATGGCACCATAGAAAGCTAAGCTGCTAACTTAAGTATATGTCAGCAGCATCAGAGGCTCCTTTTCCAGATTTTAACTCCATTCTCACTATGCCCCTCAGTGTCGATATAACAAATGTTTTCAGAAAGCAAACTGCTCTACAGATCAAATAAAAATCACAGCACTCAAATCTGCAGTCAAGAGAAAGACATTTGCTTCCGCGTTCTGAGGGTGTGCCTTCACAATGAAAAGAAACAAAAGTACAGAAGCAGCACCTCTAACACTTTTCTCACCCAAAATTCTATGGTAGGAAGGAAAATATGGCTTATGCCAGCATATCTAACATCTGAACTTTAAACTCAAATCAGTGTTAAGGCACCTCTAGCCTGATCATCTGTATTTTTGTCAGATAATAAAAACAGATGGTGATATTTGATACACAATAATCAGCTAACTTAGAGAAGAGTAGGGTATACATTTTTATAACAAAGTATCTGAAACTGATAGATAAAACTTCCAATGGAAACAGTATACTGGCAATAACACCCATATACGAGGAAAATAAAACTAATTCAAAAAAAGAGCAAGTTAAGGCACATTATAGAAACCACAGTACTTCCAACCTTTATGCTATTGGAATTACATTTGCAAAACAGAATTGCAAAAATGTGACTTTCCCATAGCTAATAAAATGCCAGCAAACTGCTCTTGAATGTCCTGTTCTTAACCTAGAGAATCATTTTGCAGTAATAAATGTATTATCAAAAAAAAAAAAAAATTGGAACTAAAGCTCTTCAGGAATTTTTTTATCAAGTGCTCCTTCTTCAAACTATTAATTTTTATTACCTTTAATACCGAGTATTTGGCAGAGAAGCCTTCATTGATTTCCCCCCCCAAAAAAATAAATTCCTAAACTATCTAATTTATCTGACACTTTTCACAGAAAAAAAAACTTTTTCACAGAAAAACCCATTTTTTCATTACTTTTTGATTTCAGAAGATTAGAACTTTAAAAACCTTTATGCTAACAATAGCAATCTTTGATTGCTGATTTCTCTTTACTAACTTTAGAACTCAATTATATTACAGAGATTATTTGCACCCTTCCTTCTGAATGTATTCTTACTTCGGAAAAGAATTACAGCTATCATAATGGTATCTCAGCTGTGCTGAAAATGAGGAAAGAACCTAACAGAACAGGATATAACAAAACTTGCTTTGTTTTGTCTGATGTGTTGTGTATGAGAAAATACACATCAATGACAATGGGTCAACAGTGAGTTCAGCAATAAATCGAGTTAGCTTCAGCTCAGCACATCTTAGAAGACGAAACCTTTCTTTGTGCAGTCTTTAATTGAGCTTTCTCAAATACATAGTATAGTCTGTGCAATTCATACCATATGTGCTATTCATATTATATTCAAAAATAGTCCAGATTGCCCTTAGCACAGGATATTTAGGATTGTGGGATAACCTTGCTTTGGTGTCAATGCAAATTCATTGGATTGTGGTATTCCAGAGCTGAAAACTTTTTGTTGTGCCACTACCACTCTATTTTGTTCATCACTCAGATTGTACACAAATTTCACCTGAGATTAGCAGTATTGCACTATAGGCAAACCACCAAAAGGCAACATGAATGCAACTACATAACACAAGCAACAACTGATGGGCCCATCTGGTCTTTTGTCAGGCTTACCTTTCTAAGATAAATGGATCACTCATATCATAGAGTAACTGTTACCAGCACAGAGTAACAGTCATTCAGGCTGGAAGGAATTCACAGTTGTTGTGTAGGCCAAACTCCTGCACAATGCAGGATCAATGGAGAAATAATTGTATCAGTCAAATATACATTTGTCTTAAAATATATACAAATATAGTAAATATATACAAATACAGTAAATTTCCCTGCTAGCTTTCATCCCTGTAGATTCTATAAAACTTGGCATCTTTACTATTAAAGACAATAAGCAAAACTAACAGCATCAGTAGAAAGGTCTTCCAAACAAAATGCTAGTCTGCTTGGTAGTCTAGCATGACACCTGTTTCTTTGAGCTTATGTATTGATTTCTCAGCAGGAAGACAAGAACTGAAAGTATGTTTATTTGAACAGCTGAAGAACACTGCAAAGAGTTTATGGTGGGAATCCCGTGACCTACAAGAATCTTATCTGCTATCAGCTGTTTTTAAAACCTGCATAAATTTGAAACTCTGTCACATATAACAAAGAATTAGGAATTTCTCATATAAGCAAAAGATCCAAGGTTTCAAACAGAAATTAAAGAAAATAAATATAGTATTTTTTTCCTTTTGTCTCTACATGACTTAGAGATAATAATCCCTTCCAAAATAATGTTTTCTTGGTCTTCTTCACATCTTTCAGCTGGGGACCAAGCTCAGAAAAAATAATAACCTAGAACGAGGTAAATGGAGTGCAGTATACAATTCATGGTGGACAGGCAGTGCCTAACATCACATTTTGAATTCTTGGTCACAAGGAAGTAGTGCCGAAGAAAACGTGCATGTTCAGCCTGCATTTGAAAGAAAAAACACCACTAGGTATAGAAATTTAAAAAAAAAAAATAATTTGAAAAATTCTTCAGTGGAGAATCAATTGCAAATGTAAGAAAAAGCATTTCTGACTTGAAAACAAGCGGAGGAAAGATGAGTCCTTAATTTACTGATGAAAACAGTATCATAGAACTTCAGATATGACTTCACACCACATTTCGGTTCAAAAACATTTGTCAGATTTTAAATACAGACCACCATGATGGTCATAAGCAAGCTCTATATAGATTCATTCAAGTGTGGGAAAAAGCATGGGAAAATACAAATGGGAGGAGTAATGAAACTTGTGCTGACCTTTGTTCCAAGTTCCCAAGAATAAATACGAAGCAAACCGTAGCTCACATTGCGGCAAGTTTTATGATGCCCTACATTTGATGTGTTAACTAGGCTGTACTCAATAACAACCACAGAAATGAGTGAGGATATAACCCCCCTTTAATTGCTCGGTAATTCTAAGACAAAACCCACTTAAGTGTAAGCTATTTTTTTCACCAGTGCAATGCCCAAGACGTTTTTTTCTTTTCCTCCTCTTTTTCCCTTTTATGGTTGGGATTTTCAACAGAACATCAAACTAAACTAAACAAAGCTGAAAGGAAAAAAGCTGTGATCTTTTTCAGGAACAAAAAATAGGTCTCCAAAATGCTGTTCCTCACCAGGGGATACATACAGTCTTAGGACTATATGCTTTTATATATGTTAACAATGTTTAAAAATTATTTTTCCTGACTTCACATTCATTAAAGTAGTGTTTCTCAAAGTATACATGCCGTTACCTTGAAAACCATTTATTTCTTAAAAATACTGCAATTTTTGTATTCTACTACTTTAAAAAAACTCATGTAATAAATATTCTCAGACACTGGAAACATAAAGGCATAAAATGAAAAAGCCACTGCCACAGCCCTGCAAAGACACTCAGCTGTGACAAAGATCTTCCAGGAGCATTGCTGAAAATACTTGAACTGCTGCCAGAAATGCAAGATATGAAATCAGTTTATTCCTAAATGGTGAGATTTTCTAGAAAGGTTCAACCCTCATGAAGCTCACAGGCAGTTAATATAGATAATACAACACAACAGAAACACAGAACGTGGCTGATGTAGATATGAGTGAAAAAGTTTTTCTAAGAATTAAGGGCACATAAACAAATACTTCAAAGAGAAATGACTAAGTTTTTCCCAGAATTAGAAAGAACAAGGAGGTTTAGACTTCCCTGCAGATACAGGATTTCTGCATTATCTTTCTTGCATAATAATTCACTACTCATCGAAATAAAACCTTTGCAATCATTTATCATTTGAGACAGCTCTTCTCTAAACCTGGAGAATAAACTTTTCCGAATCTTTTCTTCACCAAACATGAAAGACACCATCTCCTCAGTCACATCATCTTATTCCATTGTGAAAAGTAGATGTTAAGCCATTTTCATAACACTGCCTATGCTTTGTCCCAAGCATTTCCAAGAATGCACTCCTTCTTCTGGATTCTGCATGCTTAGAAGAGAATGAATGAGACAAGGATGTACTGAATCCCCTAACCTATCAGATTCTTAAGACATTACCTAAGAAATAAAATGGACCTAGAAGTCTATCATTACTTTTTCCAAAACCTGTTCAAGGTGAGGATTCTGAAATAGGGGCAATAATATTTGCCGCTTTACCACAAAACAAGAAGAGGGACTTTATACAGATACCAGCATAAACAGGGGTAGTGTCACAGGCAGACAAAGCGTCATCATTTCATTTACTTCAGCTCGGTTAACTGGTAACTTTGATTCACCTTGTGATGGCTCCCTAAAGATAGGAAGTTTCTCACAGAGATTTCCTCCCAACTCCCATTATATGAATGTCACTGCTTAACAGTATGACCATGCCCAAGAATGCTTTTTACATGGTAATTTTTACTACATTTGCCATCGAAATAAGAAATAAAAACCAGTATGGAACAACTTCTTACTTACTGCCCATTGTTTTGACCTAGGCTTTTCAGTAATTTTACAGTCTATTATTTAAAAACAGTACAATCCAACAAGAAGTCCAGGATGAGGACTTCTTTTATCCTCGAAAAAAAAAGAAAAAACCCAACCAAAACACCATCTCCTAGTGAAAGCCGAACATCAGCTCTTAGGAACTAAAAAGAACTCCAACCCCCTCTTGTGACAAACTATCAGAAAACAAGTACAGTTTCACAATGTGATAGATGCAGTTTGGAGCAGCTTCTATTCAAATAAAATACCTTTACAAAGATCAGGAGACTGAAACGAAGTAACTTATTTTGAATTATTTTTGGCTAATTTTTTCCCAACTTTGTAACAGATGTCACATGAAGAAAAGCAACACAGTACAGTGACACTATTCTGCTTTGGCTTGCACTTTGGGTAACAGTTATCATGACTTCTTTTAGTCACGATTGTCTTAACTTAAAAAGGCAGCTGTCAGATAAAATTGCACAAGATAAGAACAAGAGTTGGTATGAATTCCTTCAGCCTTGGTCACTTAAAGACTGTTGGTATGCCTTACTGTACACCTCAAGCAGAGGATACGAAAAGCAGTTCCACCTGCTTTATGACATAGAGGAATTCTTCCATGCCATGCAAATACTCAGGTATAATCAAAATCACTCATGGATATAAAAAGCAGTTTTGGTATAACTTCTTGTTCTGGTGGCACATAATAAATATAGCTTTCATGACCACCATAATATTAGCAACTTCTCTTTAATCAGAGCACTTCTAGCATAAACTTCCTAAACATGATTTGCAGAAGAGACTAAAAATGGAAGAACATATGTGGCAAAATGCCTATTAAAATTTGACCTGGCCTGATATATCCCTGTATCTGCATCTATCTAGATACATATGTGAAACTACTCACAGACTTTGTATCTCAGGAATTACATTTCAACAGTGAACCCTTGGATCAGATGGAAAGCTTTACTGTGGTCTCTGAGCTTCAGTTGCTGTGAATACATCATTTCTTGCTCTTGGTGTCCCCTGCTAGACATACAGGCAAACTAGGAACTCAGTGGGTCTGAGTTATGACACACTCCTATGTCCTCAATTTGTCACACTGTCACAAGTCTTCAGAAGACTTTCATATCTGCTTACTATTTCCATCCGCACAGCACTCCAGTGTGGACACTTGGCACTGGATGCTGGAGCTATACTTCTGGATGGCTAAAACTCAAGTTCTAGTTTCACATTTAAAGTAATCTAGTGGTCTCAACAGAGGAAGTAAACCATTTAAGGGCCTTTCTGGAAGCATACTAACTCAGCATCGCCACTGAAAGTGTGAAAACAAAGATATAATGAATAGAGATGGGACAAATTGCAGTAAGTTCACTGATTCACTGCTGCATTCACTGGCTCTGTCACTAGAAAAAAGACCCCCACTTCTCCCTTTCCTGAAGTCATGAACAAGTAGTGAGCTCAAGTCTATTACTACAGTGCTCTACTCCTACAGATATCTGTACGTGTTATTAATGGTGTGGCCTAGCACTTCCAGGTGGTAACAGTACATAGTAGCAGAGCTTCAACTGGCCCTTAGAGAAAGGAGCTGGAACTCAGTGTGCCTGACCTGATTTGTTCTGTGTTGAGCAAAAGCCAGAGGATGGGAACTAGTATGAGGTATCGGGAAGACTTTCCTGAAGCAGTAAACAATGTACCGGAAGCAGAAGACAAGCTGCTAATAGATCCAAATTTAGCACTAATGACCTTGGTTCCAGAATTACTAGCTATCAGTGCTGAAAACACAAAGCTCACATTAAGCTGTTTTCACATTCCAAAACTACAGAGAACTGCGAAACCCACATTTACCAACTCCGAGATGTCATGCCTCACAGCATTTTATGAGCTTGCTAATATATTGTACATCATTATAATTTGATATACAACATACTATATGTTGAGATGAGGGAATCTAGAGAAAATTTAAGGCAACTCATATCGTGTTTGTTCATTGGCAGTGTGAAACTGTATCTGTTCAGGTACATATTGTGTTCAATTCATTATCACATAATTCCACTGCAGCTTCGCTCTTTGCTGCGTAAGTAATTATTCTTTCAACATTATGCATCCCCACCTCAGGATAC
Organism: Pezoporus wallicus; assembly: GCF_028554395.1. Taxonomy (NCBI): domain Eukaryota; kingdom Metazoa; phylum Chordata; class Aves; order Psittaciformes; family Psittacidae; genus Pezoporus; species Pezoporus wallicus. The sequence continues at coordinate 187,419 of NW_026641049.1, read as the reverse complement.
AATACCACCTGTAATATATTTTAAATGGATACCTGTATATATGCTGTAGTAGAATTAAACCAATCAACCATAGACAACCAGCCTTCCCTGATACTGAAACATACATAGCATATAGAATAGCATTGTTGGGTTATAGTACTATATTCTACCTTAGCAGAGCATCATCAGCTTTTAACTAACCAGACACTCTTCCTGTATTTGTACTTTGTTGACCATGAGCAAGCTCACAGCTTCCTGTGTGATGGTGATAACATATGTCTGACTTTGTTGTTGGCAGTTGGAATGAAGGGGAAGACAATGCCCTCTGACCTGTGAAACGCAGTGTAAAGCTTATCAGATCCTCTCCAGATATCACTGAAGGAAATGGGCTGGAAGAGCTGGCTCCACATAGGAAATATATATAAAAACCTGTCAGTACTAATCTTTTCGTAATGTCATTAAAAACATACTTTTGCAAATCAGAGTCCCTGCTAGACAATGTCATTTGTACATACTGAACTGCAGTAAGTAGAGAGGAAGAATTATATACCACACAGTAAATTTAGGTTCATATCACTTGAAGTGACTCAGTAGGTACCAAGATTACTTCACTTTCTGGTGCCAAAATAAATTTTTCTTAGTGATAATTTCTCTGTTCCACTTCTGAAATAGACATTTAAAGGCCATGTATTGTATAAAACATTATATAAAACTTTTCCCACTAAACAGTTCATTTGGGGGTTTTGTTTACCTGCAAGGCTGTCTAGACAAACAGTGGTAAAGGAAGACCATGGACTGACGACCCACAAAAACACCATACCTCATGAAAAACATATTTGCAGGTTATGTTAGGATAATATCCTTACTGCCCTCCCAGATATTGTAGACAGCATTAGTGTATTACGCTTCTAAGAAGAGTCATGCTGGTTTAGATTGGTAAAATTTAAATTTACCTTGCACTAGTTACTAGTAGTTACAGAATCAGTTAAACAGCACCAATACAATTAAATAAATATACATATATTTTTAAAAAAGGCACTGACTTTTTCATATGATTGATAGAAAAATAAAACAAAACAATGACAACAAACACAGTTGAAAAGACTATGAGCAGAGATTCAGGAAGCCAAATTCTTTTTTCTGATGGGCTCTTTGTGGATATGACAACACCAGTTCAAAAGGTTATTTTTCAGTATCTCCACTGACATAACAGGGAACATTTCCAGTCATTTCAACTGGAGACGGATCCAAGGGGGAAAAAAAAAAAAAAATAAATCTATCATACTCACATTAGGTAGCTGAAAGAAAAAAACCCATATCTGCAATTGTTGGGTGAGGCATCATCAACTGCAGTGCTTCAAAATCTTTTGATTGAAACAATTTTAATCTGCTGGGGGTTTTGTTACCCCTATACCAGCATTAATATGTGCTAATAGATAATACAGTTTTGTGTCTCATATTCGGAGCCTTAGTCCTCTTAAATGACAGTATACGAACAATGTTTAAATAATTCATAAGTCAGAAAAATCATGCTGAAGATCATGTTGATTGTGTCAATACAAGAATGTTAGCAAGAGTAAATATTATCCCCATATTATTTAAAAATATCTTATTTTCAAGTAACATCCAGACAAGATTATTGACAAGACTGAACATGCAGTGTTCCACTGTAGATCTGCCCCAGTTTATCACTGCTGCGCTCCATTCCAGGTATCTGTCAGAACGTAAGCTTCATACCTGTGGTAGCAGGACTTTCTGATTTGGGGTCTTTGATATTTTTTCTTATATTTATAGCTTCTGAAATCACAGCTAGCAGATGTTTGCCAGAAATTGGCACGAGTGTAGCTTTACTCATAAAGAACTATTCAATTCTGGAAGCTCACAGAAGTCAGTGTTACAGAATACCAGGTTGGAAAGGACTTCAAGGATCACCTCATTCAAGTTTTGTTCTGTTGAACAAATTCAAACCCCAAACTTATGAGCATTGCTTAATAATTATTAGTAAAGCAGAAAGCAGACAGATCAGGACTCCACTGTGTCACTATCAATATATACTGAGCCCTGAACTCTCCCTCTGTCTAAACAGACAAGGCATGGAAAACAAGGAAACATTCCTACCATTCGAAATAACCTTTCTAACCCTGGACTATCTATTCTATCTATCTGTTCTCACCTCTGGACTGATCTGGATCAGGGTCCTGCGGCTAGATGAGCTTCTTCACCAACACTTTGCCTTCACCATGTGGCATGGCAGGCAATCATTTTAACCAGGCACGGTGCCAGGCCTCTGATTCCCACTGCCTTCCCCCACATAACCTCACCTCAGCTCCCCGGCACCGCCGAGGGCTCCTCTTCTGACTCTTCCCGGCTTTCCGGGAGCTCTGCCCCATTTCTGCCGCTCCCTAGCACGGCTTAGCGACCTCTGAAATAAAATGCCACTTCAGAGAAACCCAGCACAAGCTAGAAAGACTTCCTTATGTCCTTAAAAAACATAAATTGGAGTTAGACCTCCACTACCATATTATATCTGTTTACGCTCCAGTAAAAAACTACACAAATGACTTTTATGTTCTGAAAAGATTCGTAACTCAATTCTTTGGAAAACTCATAGAAATATTTAGCATGAAATGATCTCACTCGCGCAAGACTATGGAGAGTGCAACAGTTCCCCCTAGCGCCTGCGACACAGCACAGAAACCCGCCTCTGGTAAATGTCTTCACAACGGCTTTGCTTTACAAAAAGCAGGTAATAAAACACGTGGCGTTACGAGGCCAACGCTGGGACAGACTGCGGGCAGCCCTCAGGAACCCACGCTGGGCCCGGCGACCGCGGCAGAGTCTACCTGAGGGAGCGGGGGCACGGCGAGCCCGGCCTGCGGGTCGGCAGGCGCTCTGATAATGGCGGCCGCGCCGTTGCCATAGGGACCGGCCACTCGCGCGCTGCCCGCAGCCACAGTATCACACAGTATCACAGTACGCTGGAGATTGGAAGGGACCTCGAAAGATCATCTAGTCCAATCCCCCTGCCGGAGCAGGAACACCTAGATAATGTTACACAGGAATGTGTCCAGGCGGGTTTTGAATGTCTCCAGGGAAGGAGACTCCACAACCTCCCTGGGCAGCCTGTTCCAGGGTTCCGTCACCCTCACTGAGAAGAAGTTTCCTCTCAAGTTTAAGTGGAACCTCTTGTGTTCCAGTTTGTACCCATTACCCCTGGACCTATCATTGTTTGCCACTGAGTAGAGCCTGGCTCCATCCTCGTGACACTCCCCCTTTATATATTTATAGACACTTATAAGGTCACCCCTCAGTTACCTCCAAACTATAGAGACCCAGCTCCCTCAGTCTTTCCTCATAACGGAGATGCTCCACTCCCGTAATCATCTTCGTTGCCCTGCGCTGGACTCTCTCCAGCAGCTCCCTGTCCTTCTTGAACTGAGGGGCCCAGAACTGGACACAATATTCCAGATGCAGTCTCACCAGGGCAGAGTAGAGGGGAAGGAGGACCTCTCTCGACCTACTAACCACCCCCTTCTAATACACCCCAGGATGCCATTGGCCTTCTTAGCCACAAGGGCACAGTGTTGGCTCATGGTCATCCTGTCGTCCACTAGGACCCCCAGGTCCCTCTCCCCTACACTGCTCTCTAACAGGTCGTTTCCCAACCTATACTGGAACCTGGGGTTGTTCCTGCCCAGATGCAGGACTCTACACTTTCCCTTGTTATATTTCATCAAGTTATTCCCTGCCCAACTCTCCAGCCTGTCCAGGTCTCACTGGATGGCAGCACAGCCTTCTGGCGTGTCAGCCACTCCTCCCAGCTTAGTGTCATCAGCAAACTTGCTGATAGTACACTCAATTCCCTCATCTAAATCGTTGATGAATAGATTAAATAATACCGGTCCCAGTACTGACCCTTGAGGCACTCCACTAGTTACAGGCCTCCAACTAGACTCAGCCCCATAGACTACAACTCTCTGGCTTCTCTCCTTCAGCCAGTTCGCAGTCCACCTCACTACCTGATCATCCAGTCCACACTTCCTCAATTTAGCTGTGAGGATGCTGTGGGAGACTGTGTCAAATGCTTTGCTGAAGTCAAGGTAGACCACATCCACCGCTCTGCCATCATCCATCCACCGTGTTATTTCCTCATAAAAGGCTAAGAGATTGGTCAAACATGATTTCCCCCTGGTGAAGCCATGTTGACTGCCCCTCATAACCCTCTTATCCTTGATATGCCTTAAGATGGCACCAAGGATAAGGTGTTCCATCACTTTCCCAGGGATGGAGGTGAGGCTGACCGGTCTGTAGTTACCCGGGTCCTCCTTCTTGCCCTTTTTGAAGACTGGAGTGACATTTGCTTTCCTCCAGTCCTCAGGCACCTCTCCCGTTTCCCAAGACTTGGTAAAGATGATGGAGAGCGGTCTAGCAATGACTTCCGCCAGTTCCCTCAGCACCCGCGGGTGCATCCCATCTGGACCCATGGATTTATGGATGTCCAGATTGCTCAACTGGTCTCTAACCCGTTCCTCATCGACTAAGGCAAACCGCTCCGTCGACCTGACTTCATCTAAGGTCTCAGGGGTACAGGGCTCTTCAGGACTGCCTGCAGCAGAGTAGACAGAGACAAAGAAGGCATTCAGTAACTCTGCCATCTCTGTATCTTCTGTCACCAGGGCACCCATCCCGTTCATCAGTGGGCCTACATTGCCTCTGGTGTTAGTTTTGTCTGCCATGTATTTGAAAAAGCTCTTTTTGCTGTCCTTGACCCTTCTCGCCAGGTTTAATTCTAAGGATGCCTTAGTCCTCCTAACTGTCTTCCTACATCCTCTAGCAGCAGCCTTATATTCCTCCCAAGTGGCCAGCCCCTCCTTCCATGACCTGTAAACTCTCCTCTTCCACTTGAGCATACCCAGCAATTCCCTATTTAGCCACGCAGGTCTCTTGGCCCTCTTCCTTGACTTCCTACGTGTCGGGATGCTCCAATCTTGAGCTCGGAAAAAGCAGTCCTTGAATGTCAACCAACTATCTTGGGCCCCTTTACCTTCAAGCAGCCTTGCCCATGGGATTTCCCCTAGCAATTGCTTGAAAAGGCCAAAGTTTGCCCTGCTAAAGTCCAGGGTTGCAATTCTACTTGGTGTTCTACTAGTCCTGCCACACAAGATCCTGAACTCCACCATCTCGTGGTCGCTGCAACCAAGGCAGCCCTCAACCCTTACTGCTTCGACCAGATCCTCCTTGTTAGTGAGGATGAGATCCAGCATCGCTCCTCTCCTGGTCGGCTCATCCACCATTTGCAGGAGGAAGTTATCATCCATACACTGGAGGAACCTCCTGGACTGCGGCTGGGTTGCCGAGTGGTCCTTCCAGCAAACATCAGGGAAGCTAAAATCCCCCACGACGACCACAGCCTGTGACCGCTCTCAGCTGCCTGTAGAAGGCCTCGTCAACTTCCTCACCCTGATCTGGTGGTCTGTAACAGACACCTACAACAGTATCCCCCCTGCCAGCCTGCCCCTTAATTCTCACCCACAGACTCTCAACTTGCTTGTCATCTGTCCCTGGACAGAACTCAGTGCATTGTAGTTCCTCCCGCACATAAAGAGCAACCCCACCACCCCTCCTGGCTGGCCTGTCTTTCCTGAAAAGGACATAGCCCTCCATGACTATATTCCAGTCATGTGAGCTGTCCCACCACGTCTCTGTAATTGCCACCAGATCATAGTCTCCTGACTTTACGCAGGTTTCCAACTCCTCCTGCTTATTTCCCATGCTGCGCGCATTGGTGTACAGACATTTCAGGGAGCGAGCTGAGCACACCGAATTCACCCTAGGATTATAGGAGGCCTCCCAGTCTTCATCAGTTCTGCAGCACTGCCCCACTGGGGCAAGCCCAGCTACAACCCCATCCCCCTTCGAATCTAGTTTAAAGCTCTCCAAATGAGCCCTGCTAATTCGTGCCCCAGCATCCTTTTGCCTCTGTGAGACAAACCTTTCTCACTTGTCATTGTCCAGACTGGTGCCCTATAAAACCAGCTGCTATCAAAGAATCCAAAGCCCTGCCTGTAGCACCAGTCTCGAAGCCAATTGTTTATGAACTGAATCTTCCCATTCCTTCCCACATCATCAGTGGAAGATGGAAGGAGTGAGGAGAAGATCACCTGAGCCCCAGACTCTTTCACCATCCGCCCCAAGGCCCTGTAGTCTTTCTTCATCCCCCTCAGACTGCGGGAAGCAGCTTCCTCCCCACCTGTCTGGAAGACCAGCAGCGGGTAGTAGTCTGTCGGGTGCACCAGGTTGGGGAGCGCCCTAGTGATATCCCTGATCCAGGCTCCAGGCAGACTACACACTTCCCTATGATGAGGGTCAACTCTGCATATCGGGCCCTCTGTTCCTCTCAGAAGGGAATCCCCTACTACAAAGACCCTTCTTTCTTTCTTAACAGAGGCAGTCTTGAGGTGCAAAGTCGACCGCCTTTTCCTATGTGGCCTTGTGGGCTGGCCTTGCCCCACATTCTCACCTACCTCTCCTTCAAGATCCAGGGCCTCGAACCTATTATGGAGGGACACCTGGGGAAGCAGGGCAGGAAGGGGGGAGGGTTTCCCATGACGTCGAACTGGAACTCGCTTCCAACCCTCGTCTTCTTTTTGGTCCCCTACCTCTGCGCAACAGCTACAGGGCAGGGGCTGTCTCGGGCCATCCTCCTCTGTGTGAGCAGGCAGGGGGTCCTTCCCCTTTTGGGGGGTATCTCCCTGGAACCGTTCCAACTGGCACGCCAGGGTGTTACTCCACCAGTCGATCTCCCTTTCACACTCCCTGATGGTCCTCAGTGTCTCAACCTCCTCCTTAAAGTCTTGCCACCAGGCTAAGCAGATCTTCTACCTGCTCACACCTCACGCAGGTGGAATGCTGTCCTCCCTCCCCCGGCAGCAGCAGGCTCTGGCACTCCCTGCACCCAGAGACCTGAACAGCCACGGTTTGGGACGGGGTCTCTGTCTGAGTTGCTGTAGTCACCTGACTACAAGCTCTCTTTCTGGAAGCAACCATATTGGTCCGCAGTCTGGGACACCAGCAACACGACCTGCTTGTTCCTCCCTGCGCCCAGTGGGCAGCGACCGGAGGGTGAGAGCGCCGAGCTGAGGCTGTGGCGGCAGGACCAGGCAATGAGCAGCGTCCTGCCGGAGCTGGATACCATCTTGCGGCTGGAGGCGAGCAGGGGCGGGCCATCGCTGACGGTGCGGGACGACGCTGCGGGGCAGCTTGGCCAGCAGGACCTTTCCTCAGCTGGCGGAGCTGGCGAGGCCAGGCCGCTCTTACACAGCATAGCGGTGCCGCTTCGCGGTTTCGGTGGCAGGCGTGCCTACGGGCACCTCGGCACCTCTGTGGGTGGCAGTTCTTCCATAACTGCACGGTCCTGCTTTAGTGTGAGGCGCAGCCATGATTTCTGTAAACGAAAATCGAGGCCGAAGGCTGGGCAACATATACTTACACCAGTTTCTTCTCCATAACGTACTGGAGCTGTTGGCTGGGTGTAGTAGCCGGGTGGAAGCAAATTTATTTATGTATTAGAGCAGGTGTGTTTATATCGGAGCAAAGATAAACATCTTGTCAACAACAGTCACATAAGATCCATTTCAGACTCCAAAACAAACCTCTGCAGCTTCCACAAATGCCTGATGCACTGCAAAAGAAGTCACAAACTGCTGTTCCGGACATAACATGAAGTCTCATGCAGAAGTCTATGCTATCCCATTCTCACATCACTGTTACAGTGCTTGTATTACTTCTCTTGAGATGCCATAGGCTGAATCAAACCCCATCAAATTAACAGAAAATTACTAATTTTGCTAGGCTAGGTTGTTTTTTTGGCAGAACAAACCCAAACGTCCTGTACATTGTCAAAACCTACCTTGTATTTTTCTATCTTAACTAGATTTTGGAACTTTTTACTTTCCAAAATTTTGTATAGGCAAAATAACTTCAGTAGAAACCATCATCTTAACTCATAACTAGTTTCTGGCTATGGAATATTCTGGCATGGTATCAGAACTGTACCCAAGCTGAGTTTCAGAGAACAGATTAATTTGCCAAAGCTGGCTGTTAGCAGAGGAATTTTCTACCTTGTATCATTTTCTCCTTGTGAAGATAAGGAAACCTCAAGGAACACCCTTCAGTGCTTTACTGAAGTGACAGCATTTGCTGATGAGATTAGCCTCCTGAACTGTGAATGAGAAGCAAAATACATTTAATTTACAAGCATCATGAATTCTACTAAGGAAATAATTTTATTATTTCACTTTTCAAAAGATGGTGGAAGGCTTAATTCTTTGGCTGTTGAAAAAGCACTTTTAGTTTGGGTTGGTTTGGGGTTTCTTTTGAACAGGCATCACTAGACCTCTTTGTGATTTTTTTTTTTTTTTTTTTTTTTGCTGTTTCTTCTTATACGCTTCTGGAGAAATTATATAAATTGGTACTAATTTCATGCAGCTACAGCTGTGGCAACAATGTGCACATAACATGTATGAAAACTTGGGCTCACCACCAAGATTAACTGGAGAATGACTTTGCAGTGATGTGTCCACTTTGCAGAGAAAATTTTGCACATCTAAGGCTCATTCTAGAAGAATTTAGAAACTCTGTAAGCAACTTGTAACTGCAGCAGAGAAAACAAGACTGTATAGGCACCATGGAACCCCAGGTAATAACTACAGAGTATTTCCAATTGTAGGAAGGTGCTACCAGAATTTTTAAACCAAGATTTTTACAGTGCTATGTCTTTAAGTATATCTTGCAGCTTGTTGGTCGTTTCTCTGCTTTTATTGTAAGCAACTGATTTCACCTGCAGAATAGACACTATGTGCTTTGTAAAAAAATAAATATCCATGGTTAATAAGCAAAGGCTTTTATTTTTTAACTTGGCTTTTAGTGCAGTACATCTCCAAACAATTTTGTAGTATCTATTTGGGACTGTCCTTTCCCAAATACTAAATTTAGCTACTTCTTTATGATAAAGTGTTAACTGCTTGTTAACCTACCCTCTTATGGTTCTGTTTTTCCTTTTAGGTGCACTGAGCGTGTTGAGTATCACTCATGTCATGGATGCTTCACTGCCGTTGCCATTCTCTACATTTTTATTTTTAGACAGATGCTAAACAGGATTTCTTTTTTGTATCCCACCCTGACCTATATAATATTGATCTCAATACCCCTTATACAAATCATGCAGACCTTGCACTGAATTAGACTTGCTTAGCTGTAAGTAGGTACAAAAAGATACTGAAATAAGCAAAAGGAACACCATAAATTAAGAAAACTTGATCGTACTCTGCCTGTATATGTTGCACTGTGGCACACTTACAGGGACAGCAGATGTAAATACATTGTGGCTTACTTAACCTACCTTTCTCATTTCTTTGTGTAGATATGCCCTTGCAGCTAACAGCATGATGCAAAAAGATGGACATAGTAACCAACATAAAATAAGATGATTTGGGAGATTCTCTGAATTCTGCTTGTCCATGGCATACGCATAATGCATGAGTAGTACAAAAATCTTCCCCAATTAAATCTAACTGTACCTTATTAATTGCTCAGTTGTATCATCCAGGACAGCAATCACCATCTGTAAGATGTGTATCCTAAGGCTGGGGAACTTCTGTCAGCATGTTTTTTTCTAAATTAGCACCACATGAAATTTGCTAAGAGTCAGGCCTAGACCTAGAGCACAGAAACCACAAAACAAAGGAGCTGTGAAAAATAAGTATGTGCAGTTGTACAGATAGCAGATACTGAATTCAGATTACTATAGTAAGTATATGTCATGGTTTAAGCCCAGCCATAAATCAGAACCACGAAGTCTCTGTCTCACTCCTTTCCTTCCCTTCCCGCCCCCCCCCCCCCCAGGGATGGGGAGGGGAATCAAAAGAACGTAACTCCCACGGGTTGCGATAAGAACAGTCCAGTAACTAAGGTATAACACAAACCACTACTGCTATCACCAATGCTAATAATCATAGGGAAATAACAAGGGAAGAGAATATAACCACTCATCACCCACCGACTGATACCCCACCTGACCGAGCAGTGATCCAGCCCTTCCAGGTAACTGCCCCCAGCTCTGCATCCTGGGCATGACATGCTGTGGTATGGAATACCTCTTTGGTAAGTTTGGGTCAGGTGTCCTGTCTCTGCTTCGTCCTGGCTTCCCCTCCTCCCTGTTAGAGCATGAGACTCACAAACTCCTTGGTCAGAGTAAACATGATTTAGCAACTAAAAACACCAGTGTTATCAGCGCTGTTCCCAGGCCAAAAGTCAAAACCACAGCACTGCACCAGCTACGAAGGAGAAAAATGACTGCTACTGCTGAACCCAGGACACTATAAATGGATATACTCATGTCTTAGAAGTTGATTTTGTTGCCACACTAGATTTCCAGAAATATCATTTCAAGTTTTAGAGAGTGGTCTTACAAACAATGAGAATGTTCCCAAGTTCTAGCTGAAGACTTCAAGTAGACACAGTCTTTGGTCCAGGGTTTGTGAAAGTGTAATTAAGAGATTTCACTTAAGATGGTTAATTGTATTCTGCTTCTGTGCTTATTGGTATCAGTTAGCACCTTCCCAGTATGAGGCATATTTACATGCTCCAAGCAGTTTATAACTCAGGCACTTTGCAGTGAAGCTTTGATCTGTCTCAGTATACTTTTTGCAAAAAAGAGCCCAGTTTGCCTGAAAGTTGGGGAGCTTTTGCAAGCCTGCAGAAAGTTTCATAATTTAGAAATACATATTACTCACCCAACCTGCGAAGTTCATCTTTGCTAGTTTTTACCAGCACCCTGAATCATGTTCACACAAGATAGCCCTTTTCAGATTTATTTAACTCAAGCTAGCTTACCTGACAAGCAGTATTTCTTCACCAATGACACGACAGTAGTAATATAAATTCAAACTCCTTGGTCACTTGTAGGATCTTGATTACAGTCTTGGTAGTTACTCCCCTTATAACTCCAGAATTAACACAAGGCAGAATCAAAAGAGGAATTAAGCTGAAAGGCTAGCAGAGTCACCACTCATTCCTTGGAGTAGCAAATACATGTGTACTTTTATCATGTTACATAAGTAACTTGGTATTTGCAAGACCTTTAAAAATGGGATTTAAACAACCAGTTTACAGCAGCTGGTAAAAATTTAAGTAACTTTCTTTAGCTTGCCAGTGCCTAAAACTTAAAATCTAATCATTCAATACATAAGCAGCATAGCCCCTTAGCAATCAGTGAAGCTTCTCTGGGTTTGCACTTGTAACTTCAGAGGCATCTTTCAATTTCAGACTGCTACAAGCAAGAATAATTGATTAGTCTGTATTTAGCTAAAAAATATTATGCAATATTATGCAACCTTCCTATCCTTTAAGTTTCAAAGGGAATGTATTTACAGTTGGCTACTGCAGCAATTTTGAATGTGTTGTATGTAATCCTCTGACTCGGAAGGATACACCATCCAAACATGAAAACTACCCAGCAGGTTCTCATGTGAATCTTAGCAAACCTGCAAAGCAAGTGAAACCAGAAATTTGTGTATCTGGAAATAGATTATTTCTCAAGAAAATATCATCTGAACATGCATAGAAAAAGTTTCAAAGTAGCTTCAGAAAACTTTCTAACAAAGTCCCAAATGGATTTAAGATTTTTTTAGCAAGCTCCATTTAGGAGAATCTGATAGAACAGCAGTAGAAAGCTAGTGATTTTTTCCCAAGCACAGCAAGGATTACTTTCTAAGCTCTTTTGAAAACAACAGTTTCTGGGAAGTCCAGTACCGTTTTTTAAAATTACGTTCATAATGCTTTGAAAAGCCAGCATCAGTTTGACTAAAAAAATAGCAAGTGGCTATAATAGTTCCACAATTCTAAGATACCCAGGGAGCTGAATTTGAGATTGATTTGTGCACAGCAAGCCATTCCTCAACAAAGACAATAAAGGTGTGGAAATGACAGCCATCAACAGCGGTTCTTATCAAGACTACCACCTAAACATAATCATTTAAACTTTAAAACAAGAAAAACAGATTTATTTTAAAACAAGAAAACCAGGAAGGAATTACACTGCAAAACAATTCATGATTGTCGCAATTTAGATAACACAGCTATATTCTTGCTTTTATATGCCACTCAGAGGATTTATTAGACACCAAGAAACAAATAAGAAGTGAACTGCAAGTTCTATAAAAGAACTGCAAGTTCTATAAAAATTAACTCAATGCTGCTCAATACTATGAGAAATGTTCATATTAAATCTTCTCAAATGATCAGAGGAACTGATTTTGCTAATATAGATGTTATTTCAGAAAATAGCGATGTACTTGTAAGATTGTCATTCTTATTTGCAAGTTTCTAATCTTCAATCAAAAAAATTACTCAAATATAAAATGCCAAAAGCTTTTATCTTCTTGAAAGACCAGTTCTTATTCAGAGGCATAATAAATTAAGCCAGATTAATTTTAACATTATTGCTGAATGAAATGGTATCAAATGTGCTATTTTCATAGAATCATAGAAAGGTTAGGTTTGGAAACGACCTTAAGATCATCTAGTTCCAGAACACCTCACACTAGATTTATGTCGCCCAAGGCTCTGTGCAACCTATCCTTGAACACTGCCAGGGATGAAGCATTCACCACTTCTTTGGGCAACCCATTCCAGTGCCTCACCACCCTCACAGTAAACAGCTTTCTCCTCATATCTAACCTGAACTTTCCCTATTTAAGTTTGAACCCATTACCCCGTGTCATATCGCTACAGCTCCTGACGAAGAGTCCCTCCCTGGCATCCTTACAGTCCCCCTTCAGATACTGGAAGGCTGTTAGGAGGTCTCTACGCAGCTTCTGTTCTCCAGGCTGAACAGCCCCAACTTTCTCAGCCTGTCTTCATATGGGAGGTGCTCCAGTCCCTTTACTATCTTCATGGCCCTCTCTGGACTTTCAAACATGCAATAGGAAAAGCAAGATGAAGAAAACTTTTTTTCTAGTATCAGGTACATTCTGTAAGAACTGCTACAATTTCCTGATAGTTAATGCTCAAATGAGGAGCTAAGCCTCCAAACAGTATACAAGAACCACTCACTTAGCCCATTTTCAATCATGTACAGATGGCCAAGCCAAAGAATTCCTAAGTCTAGTAATTATTTCCTAAATGGTAATACAATAAATAAAATTAAACATTAGTTTCCTTAAAGTTCTAGATTCCCAGTAAGTGTAATGAAGAGTTAAACCTCCATACCTGCAATAAATGTAAATGTAAATGCCCTGCTGAATGAGAAACACTTTTATTTCAACCCAGTTGCCAGCTGCTGATTAACCAGAACAGAGATGTGCAGCAAGAACCTACTATTTTTTGAAGTTTTAGTCTGATAATCTAAGAAAAATAGGAACATTTTGTTGAAGCTTAGCCAGATTTGTGACTTTTTCCAATTATCTGCCCTTATATTTTAATAGAAATTAAAATGTGATAGCATGTCTTAACTTACAACAAACAAAACTGTATAACCTACTGACACACACTTTAATTCTTGAGTAATCTTTAGTTTGGATTTTGTGTTTTCTATGATGACATATTACAAGCTGAACTTCAGTCAGTTTTGACATATTTGTATTTACAGATCAGCTGATGACCCTGATACCTAATTTTTACATGGAAGTGAAACATGACAGAAAATACCATTCTCTTCTGTTGCATTGGAAATAAAATTCCTGAGATTTATTTAACTTCTTATAAAGTTCACTCCATCTATTTTAAAACAGCTAATGGATTTGAAATGGTTAAAAAAAAAAGTTTATTTAGCAGGCAGGTTGAAAATTAAAAGTTACTCTGTGAAAGTGAGAACCAGTAGTTTACTAGCAGAATGCAGCTTCTCAGAGCATTAAGAGTGATCATCCAACACATGCAGGTGCAATGTAGGAAGACCTTTGCAATGTGCTTGCCTAGACTCTTGCAGGTGTCCTAAACTATAGTGAAAATACTGAAATGTGGCTTTTGTGAAGCTTAGAAAGGCTTGAGAAATACTAGTGTTAGGTACAGTTAAGAATAGGATGTTACACTCTGAAGTTTAGCATAAGCTGTTCTATATCACAGCATTATGTTGTTCTTCTACGTGGATTTAAGTACTTTGAGCTTATTCATAGCTGGAATTGATGCCTCTGTCTTAAGCACTGTGCAGACATACAAAAATATTTTGTTTGTTCTTAGAGCCACATGAAAGTCTCTAAATGGGAGAACAGAGAAAAGAGAGATTAGACATAGGAACACCACCTGATAAAATATTCTTCTCTGGGTACCCCCTTTCAAATTGCAACAAAATCAGTTTACACAAGGCAGAATCTCAGATGCACTAACCAAGAAACAGGAATCAGATTTAATGTAGATATAGAAGTCTTTCTTCAGCAGATCTGGAAAAGAAACTGTGACTGAATTAGTATTGGCAAACTTAAGAATAACAACATTCTTTTGTCATTGGAATGACGGTGATGACACAAATACACATTTTTAGTAATATTTAGAAAAGAGGTGTTAGGTGAGAGAGGTATATTCCTAAACAACACATAACTCCAGAGACATTCAAATAAAAGATAAAGCACTGATGACTTTTTAAAACTTTTATTATATTGCATAAGCTGTAACGTTTTACAAAGTTATATTTTCAGCAACAGACACTGATACTGTAGTAAATACAGAGATGAAAAGACACCTCTAACAAAATATAAAAAGGTAGAAATGCTTAAAACCAGGATGCTAAATATGAAGAATATTTTGCAGCAATATCCTTATCAGAGTGGTTTTAAAAATGACTGCCAAGATGGCAAAGTGTTTGTTACATATAGTTTGAATATAAGGCTCCAACGTGCAAGGTGGTGAGCACAGTCAGTGCCATCACTTCACCCACCTTTCAGCATCTCAGAGACAAGCTTTTTATGAACTCTGTGTTGTAAGGGTCACTAAAAGGTACAAAATAAGATGTAAAAGATGTAGCATGGACTGAAGTTCAACAAGTGCTTCAAAGGAACTGTATCAGTTAACTGGGGAATAAAGTAGCAGTACATTTTGGGGAGGGGGAACATAGAAACGTTCAATACGTCTTGAACCAACCAACCAACCAAAAAAAAAAAAAAAAACCAAAATAAAAATCACAGTTTTCAAGCTAACAGTGCCAATACTAAAAACAGTAACAGAGTTTTCCCTTGCTGATCTTAAGAAATATATCTGAAGCCTTTTTTCTAATCAGAACACCCTGAACACTGTTTTTATAAGGGAGCTCAGATGAAAGTAATTTAAAGCAGCTTTCATACAAGCTCTTTAACATGTACCTACTGTTAGAAGTGCGGCAGAAATTAATACAAACTAATATAAAAGAATGCTCATTTTTAACTCTGTAGGCATAGTACTATGTTTTGCATAATTCCACTGAATTAAAAACAATATAAATTGTTATATAAACAATGAAGGTTAGTCTCCAAATTGAGATAAAAATTCGTTCTAGAAAATAAGTATGAGTACCTACCTCCATTCACTTTTTTCTGCTTCTAATGGCAACAAAGGTTAGCAGCTGAAAGAAAACATTTTTTTCCTTACAATAGTTTTTATATATAAACATATATTCATTTTTGAAGTTAAAATTCCAGTCAGCTTCATATCTGTAAATCCAGCGACTTCAACATGCTTACTCTTGACTTACGAGGTTGACTCAGATCCCATATGTCACTTTTTAAGAGATACTACTGTTGAGATTGCTAAAGATACGACTTTTTAAAATTTCTTTTCAAAACATAAAATACAAAAAAAAACCCAGAGTTTACAACAATTACCATCTTCATCAACATGCAGGAGTCAGTACTCCAACATAAACACTAGATCTGCCTTTTAAATTATTATAAAAGCTACATAATTGTAAGTATGAACTGAGGTGAGGTGCTTTTGGCTAACAGAAAGAAAACCCATAATGTGCTTTTCAGATCCTCAGGTGTCCCACTGATAAATCTCATGAAAGAGAAAGGCACTCCAGCAGGCTAATTTGTCTTCAGACTTCCTAATATGCAGTGCTAGACAATGAATGCAGTGTACTGCCTTTTAATTTACACTGTGTTAGACCAGTAATATTCTTTACCTGTTTCACTTTTTAGCTAACAAGAACAGTTTAGACTGGTGCCCATTCATGTCATTCTCTTTGACACAAAATATTTCATAAAAAACAAAGCAGACAACTAGACATTCCTACATCCTGGATTATTTCTTGTGCATCATCTCCAGCTCTATACTGGTAAATTATGTCCCTAATCCTTGAATCAGCTTTGCTTTGAGGTTTGTAAGTAACAGAATTATTTTCTTTTCTGACAGTACTGTAAAGATTTTTCCTTTAAAAGGAATTTTAAAGTGAATTCCTCTTCCCTCCCCCCCCCCCCAATATGTGACATTTGGTAACTATCTGAAAGTGACTGTTGATTAGCTTATTCTAGGTAACATATCCAGATTTATGTGCATACAGCTGCATATTGTTTAGCCTGATCACTTCCCTTAGTTTATATTACATCAAAGTACTGACCTAAGCAAAGACCTGGAACTGGTACACCCATCTGCAAGAAGAATCTCAACATCATGTACTGCAACCATGGCAGGGAAACTCTTCTGAAGTTTAACTGCCTTTCACTCTAAACATATGATAAAATTTGGTCTTGAGTGGTCTGTATCTAATACCTTTCACTTAATATTGTACGTACACGTGTGGACTTTTTGCAAAAGCTGACAGCTCAGTAAGTGTCTTGCGAAGAACAGAGACATACTTCTTACAAACATTTGTGTTTTGCAAAAAGAATCAATTCCACTGAAGTACAAATACAAATCAGTTTCAAAACAAGATCCAGAAAGAAAGTAAGTATCTCCTTTCCCATTTACTCTACTCACTCCCCTCTCCTTAGAAGGGGCTTACTTAAAAGTGCTTCAGGCATAACCCATTTCTTATTTTCAAGGTAGTCAACCTCCAGATTCAAAGAAGTCAAAACCTCTGAATGTTTCCTTTGCCTTGCCAAGCGCAGTGTGCCACAAACCCTAACTACCTTTTGTATAGGCCTGATTTTCACACTAGTAGTTTAGCACTGTCTTGGTGCTGCAATACTGAGCCAACAAGGAAAAAAAAAAATTCTTGAAAAATAAATTCAGTGATTCCTATAAATTCATATATTGAAATAACACATAGTATATAGAAAAGCTTTAATTTGACCACAAAGACAAATTTCATTATAAAATTTTGTCGTTTCCACATATGGCACACATCATGTACTGTTACCTTGGGAATTAAAATTTTTAGAACTCAGTGTAGTTAAACTATTTTTAATGATCTACAAACAAAACAAATTCTAGTCACTGACAGATTTCCAGTGCATAAATTCCAGTGTAAAGCTGGAATATGACAATTGATAATATATTCTGTAAATACTGAATACAAATACGACCTATAATTCTACTGATTTTAGAGTTATAGATAGTTTTTCAAATCCAAGATTTAATGCTCACGATAGGATCAAGGAAGAATTTCCTGTCATTGTGTGCTTAGAGGCATCAGCTGTTTTCATGTAGCATACAACTGCAGGAATGCTTTCTCTCTATAGAATAGCTTTCTCATATTCTGACACAGAAAGCAAGTAAATGTATGTATTTTTTAATATCAAACTCAACTTTAGAAAAGCCTTTTCAAGTGTAACCAGAAACATAAAGACATTATGTGATAAACGCTAGCAAGTTACACACAGAAAAGATGGCATATGGGTTCTAATTGAGACAAGGGTGCACAAAATCACAAAATGGAGTATAGAAATCTTTATAATTAGCTTTAAGTAATGTTAAGTTTGATGGCTTTGTAACAGTAGCAATGGAAAATTACTGAGGTGCATGATACATAGGAAAAAAAAAAGAGTACAGCTAGAGAACATACTGAGAATTCTCACAAGATAAATCGTTATAGTTGTGACATAGTTTAAGAAAAACAGTCTAGAAGAACAGGACACAGGGATAAGGAGTATCTGGGAACCGCTGGTGTCTAGGATGGGCTACAGTTAAACTAACTGATAAGTAGGAGGATAGGAGGATTATTATGTTTCTGGTGCTAAAGAACCAATTAAACTGGTATGAGCATCTACTGCGCATGCTTCAAAGGCTGCCAGAAGTGATGAAGGTTGTCAGAAGAAGTAAACGACCCTCAGAGACCACCACCACAATTCTGTACGCATGCGGGGAACTGGAAAATTATGTAATCCATACGTAGCCTCATGAATATGTATGCATGCCCAGTGGCTATAAAAGGACGGCTTGTGTGGCAGCTGGGGGACACACGTTAGGAGGAGCTATCCCCCGTGTCTCCTGGCACCACAATAAAGAATACCTGCTTGTCAGCTTGAAAACTTTGTTGGCAAGTTTGTTCCTGGAGTTTTCTCCAAATCATAATCTACAAAGCAAGCTGGCATGGATAGAAACAACAGCCAAACACACATATATGATAAGAAACAATTAAATCTGACCAGAGACATCAAAAGCAACAAGAAAAGATTCTGTAGGTACACTGGTGATAAAAGGAAGAAAGGGAAAATTTCCTTTCTGGAAGGAAATGGGATACCTGGCTACCTGGCACATGAAGAAAGTTGAAGTACTCAGTGACTTTCCTGTTTAGGTGTTCACCGTCAAGTGCTCCAGCCACACTGCCCAAGTCACAGAAGGCAAACGCAAGAACTGGGAGATTCCTTCCTCTGTAGGAAAAGATCAGGTTCAAGATCATCTAAGAAACCTAAAGGTCCAAGGGACCTGATGAGATACATCTGCAGTTCCTGAAGGAACTGGTGGATGTAGTTGCGAGCCATTATCTATCATATTTGAGAAGTCGTGGCAGTCTGGTGAACTTCCCACTAACTGGAAAGGGGAAACATAACCCCCATTTTTAAAAAGAGAAAAAAGGAAAACCCAGGGAACAGTCTCACCTTGGTGCACAGCATGACCACAGAGCAAATCCTTCTGGAAACTATACTAAGGCACATGGAAAATAAGGACGTAACTGGTGAGAGCCAATATAGTTTGTTAGGACAAATCATGCCTGACAAATTTGGTGGTCTTCTACAATAGGGTGACAGCATTGGTGGATAAGGGAAGAAGAGCAACTGACATCATATACCTGGACTTGTGCAAGGCATCTGATAGTGTCCCACATGACATCCTTGTCTCCAAACTGGAGAGGCATGGATTTAACAGATGGACCACTCAGTGGGCAAGGAATTGGTTGAATGGTTGCAGTCAAAAAGTTGCGGTTAATGGCTCAGTGTCCAAGTGGATATCAGTGACAACAATTTTCCTCAGGAGTCAGTATTGGGACCAGTGCTGTTCAACATCTTTGTCAGCAACACGGACAGTGGGATCAAGCGCAACTACAGCAAGTCTGCTGATGACACCAAGCTGCGTGGAGCGGTTGACACTTCTTGAAAGATCTGTTCCACTTTTGATTTGCTTTGTCCACTAAAAGCTGAAATGCCTCACTGATGCACAGCCTTTAAAGGGGCCATTTTACACTGCCATATGTGGAGAGTAAAACAACTGTGACTGATCCAGACAGCCAAAAGCTCCTTTAGAATGATGGTATGGAGCTAAACTCACTTTGCACTCAATCAGAGCAGAAGAGAATCTGGACTACATCTGTACATCTTTTGGCACCATTACTCTGAAGTTTTCAAGTTATAACTGATATTTTCAACATTTCTAATGCTTTTTCTTTGGTGACCAGATACCTACTCTCATGCAGAACAAGAACACTGGAGTGCAAAACTTCCTTCTCTTGAACTCAAATGAATAACACCATGTGCAGTAAGTAATCTGTAGTTTTTAATCATACAAGTTTGAAAAATTAGGTGGTTTTGGCATATACACTGAAAAAATGCATTGAAAGAAATCTGCAATATATTTAAGTTACTGCAGGCGAACATTTCAAATAGAGACATATCAAGTTAACAGTAACATCTCAAAACCATTACTTAGTCAAAGATTTTCTATTATGTTCAACAGAGTATCTAATTCTTTAGTGTTGAAAAGGGAGCCATCAGAACTGACGGAACTCTTAAGAGCAGGGAAATATTAAGCCTCAAAAAATCAAAGCAGCTTTCAGAAGAAACGTGCATCTACAGAGAATATATACATTGATTCCTACTAAAGCAAAGGATAAAAATATTTGGGGCTAGAGAGTAAGTCACGCACCAAATCCAGTGGAACAGCATATAGAAAAAAAAAAGTATTGTGAAAATGTATTTGGTATAGGAAAAATTAACCAGTTACCTAAAAAAAAGCACCAAAGGCATGCTAGTACAACAAGCCATCTTCACCTCCGAAATAGGTAAATCGTGTAATTAAAGCTGATTCTTTTGGCCAATTTAATCACGGACTTACTTGCACAACTACCTCAAATTTATTGTACACTTTCATACTTGCGAGCTCAACAGGAACATCATATTTTGTTTGTGAAGCAACTGCACAGCCTAAGTTCGACTGATGTATTGCTAGTACCATTATGGTTACCTTACATACTCTTTTACAACAGGACCAGACAATTGACAATTCCAACATAGCAGATATATTTCACAGTAACGTTTCCTGAGTAAATATTCCCAGAAGCCCAGCTGCATAGGGTATTTCCCAACTCTTAAGAGTACTATAGGGCAGACAACCAAGTGCACCTCACCCCACAATCCACGTACAGGCATTATGTATTCGGGTCTTGGGACAGAACCTTAACCAAGCTCTAAGGGAAATATTTATAAAGCTTTTTTTAGGATGATTTATAATCAAACTGCCAAAGCCGAAATGCTGGAACTTATTTTATCAGGGAAACAGCTTCAAAGCCACCAAAAGTCATTCTATATGCTATATGAAGCACATTAAAGAATGCACGTATTTTTCTGTTAGCCAAAGCTGAAGCGATCATTTTGACAAAATGAATATTAAAAATAAAGAATATTCTGATGGCCTTTTCCTTCCTCTATACATATCTTAGTTACATTTCATGCATTCATGACTTTTGGTAAATTTAACTCCGAGTCATAAGTAGTATTTATATTGCACCAAATTTTGCGATCTGCTGTCTCATGCTCATACCCCACACACACACTTTCAAAGCTTGTTTAACCCTTCTGCAATGCATAACTTAGACAAAAGCAGCTCAGGCTGGCAAAATGTAGGCACATAAACCTTTTATGATCTTCCATTTTTTTTAAACATTAAGAAGAACAACAGTGCCAAATTTTCCAGCTAAAGAAACCTATCTCAAAGGCATAATTTGTCTAAAATTGCATTACCTTTTAATTATGGGACAAACTCTGATTTACAAATATGCAGGGATTAAAGACTATGTCCTGGAGCACAAATGGCCCAACAGCATACAGAAGAAATTTTAACTGACAACAAAGCCAAAACAAGACACTGGGATAAACAGTAACAGCAGCTTCAAATGCTGCCAAAACCAGTCCTTTTCTGCTGGATGTGGACGCTTTATAGCAGATGTAAACAAAGTAAATTAGAGCAGGTGGGCAACATCTTAAAACACCAGGGACCATGAACTGCAGTGGCCACAGAACTTGTACACTTCCCTGTTCTGCCACTACTACATGGAATGGAAACCTTTTGCATGAGGATGGGCACACAGGGAGGGCAGGAATGCCATAGAGCTCCACGGATAAATCCAACAGAGCTCATCTGCTGGTGTCCTGGGACTAACTGATGAAACATTTTACATCATACAAAGAAGAAGTAACAGATCCCTAGAAAAGTTCACATATAAAATACTTTACAGAGATGGTCACAATGATTAAGAACAAGGCTGAGGAACTGATTTAACTAGTCTACCAGTGCATTATAACAATTATGAAAAAATTAAGACGTGTCTACATTTCTCACTGTGCACCCCCAAATGTGCGTCCAAGAATGACAGGCTGATTAAAATGTGGGCTTTCTCCCGTACTGACAGCAAAATAAGGAACTGGAAAAATTTAATAGTAGTATTTCCCTGTTTTCAATCACATTGAATATCAGTTGCCCAGTTGAAGTTTAATAACTTAATCTGTATATTAAAAAGGAAGTAACTTTTCTTGATACCAGAAAACATTTCCCTTGTAAACCCAACAATGCAGAAACACAGAAGCAGCCAAGAGGTCAATACCAACAGGGAGAGCAACAACACAAAGTATACTGGGTTTTAATTTATAGGGAGAAGTGGCCTCTCCTCTCTTTTCTTCCAGATACTGGTTTTGCTATCTCTTCTCATGATAGATGGTCTATCCCTTTTTTTAGCAGAAGGGATACCAGATTCACGACTTCCTGATACAGTTTTTCTTTTCAGACCTTCTTCGTCATGTTGTTCTATGACTGGTCCATTCCCTCCATCCATAAGGTACCTCACAGCCTGCTCCTCTGGAGTGCAAACAGTGGTCCCACTTTCACTGCTACTCAGATCCAGGTCTTCCAAGTAAAGAATCTTAGAATGAGGCATAGTTTTAATGAAAGTTTTCTCTCTCTCCAGTTTCCTACCAGGATGATGCTCATTCATGTCCACACCAGAGTCCAGACTGGTATCATTACTCTCTGTTTTTCTGCCCTTTTTCAGATCTATGAAAGAATGCCTCACTTGAGCTATTGGCTTTCCATCCAGGGACACAAACCATGCTCGAGGGTGTGGACATGGTTTTCCTTTAGAGAGTTCCAATAATGTTTGTTCTGAAATACCTTGAAGTTCAGATGAAAACGGAGTCATTACAACTGCTTCATTCAATGTCCCAGGAACAGAGACGGATTCCAGCAAGCTATTAGTGTACCGCCCCCAGTTTGAAGTCTGAGATGGTAAGCACTCTCCACTATCTAACACACTGTTTTCATCTCTGCAGACAGAAGGCTGTGGATGAGAGTGCACTGGCATTTTCGGTAATGTTTGCATGTAACTGTCATGATTCATGGGGTCCATCATGGGGCTATAAACTAACTGCCCTTTTCTTGGCAAAGTTGCTGATTTAGCAGGATGCAATTGTTCTGGGGAGTGGAAAAGGTCAGAGGTTTGAAGAATAGCAATAGGTTGATTGTAAATATGCATCAGGTGTTCTGGGATATGGGAAAGGTATCTGTTTTGGTCTTGAATATCCCTAGGAACCTGGGAAATAGCATTGCTACTATGCTTCAGCTGCTGTAAATGCCTAAGTCCAGCATTAGGCTCCAATGAATGGGCTGAATTTCTTGACTGACCAGTCTGACAGGATAAATGGTAAGAAGCATCCTCTGTGTGGATTTTAAAATTGTCTCGTGATTTTCCATCTTCTGTGTCTATCGACATCCTTCTTTGAGGGCTGTATGAAACCTTAGATGTGTATAGCTGTGACTTATCCTCCAACTTTAAAGACCCTTTGACAGCACTGATGTGATTTATGTGTGTAGTTGATGTAGTCTGGTCTTTTTTGATGACCTCCGGCTTAGTTGTACTTTTTTCCTTCTTTTTTGTCCGACCACATTTATCCCTAAGCAAAAGAGATGCAGGGTGACTGTAGAGCATACCAAGAAATACTATACTGTTGACTTCCAGAGCTGAAGATCAGATTTTGTTAAGAACAGTAATGTGCCATCACAAACTTTAAACAAAGTTCTGCAATAACTGTGATTTTTAAAGAAATATTAGGCTATGCATTTTAGTTTAGCTAAAGAAACAAGCCTCAACTTCAAAAGACTATTTTGTCAACCTGAAATTCCATTTATGCTGAGCTTATTTTTGCTTACCTGCAGTAACAAAGAAGAACAGCAAAAAATCCAATGATAATGACAACAGTACCTCCCAGGATAGCAGTAAGAAACACTGTGTGATACGCTGTGATGTCCTTGGAAACCGCACTAATAATGGATTCTAGGTTGCCAAGCGAAAAAAGAGTTAGCTCTCAAAAACAATTCCACTTCATATGCAGAGCTGTAGCTAATAAATTAAACTATACTTTTTCAGTAATTTTGTGTTGCTATGGCACTATGTTCATCCTTTCCTTTTCACCTTGCTATTTCAAACTGAATTCAGTGGTTACAATGTAATACATCTTGAAAGGGTCATCTCAAATATTAAAGCCTTACATTACATCTACTCAATTCCAGTCAAATTACACTTGTATTAGGTGTCCATTTAGAAATACGGTCCATATTTTCTGCATAGTGCTTCTGTCAGAAAGTGGTATGTTTTTGACATCCTAGTTCTCTGATAAGAAACCCTACATATGAATTTCCAAAACATTCCACAAGTTTACATAAAAGAGAATTCACTGGGGCTGTTCTACCCAAGATTAATTTTTTCACTGTATTTCCTCCTGTCATCCATGATCCTCTACAGTAAGGGATACAGTCCTGTTGATTTCTAGCTCTCCATAGGCACAGCTCCCTTGCAGGCTTCTCCCAAAAAATTAGAGACAGTATAAACATGTAAATTCAAATACAGTCTGGACTTTTCCCCCTTAAGTATCTGAACTTCTAGGAAACAGTTACATGCACAAAGGCACACTATCAGGATACAAACAGAAGTTACCCAACTGTTCAAACTGCATGTTGTTTTTCCCTTTCTGCTATTAAATAAAGCAATCAAACTGACAGCTTTACAGTGTATTATTACTTGGGTTAGCCAGTGATCTCTTTGCCAGTTGTTGCAATACCTCTTGCTCCAGGCAGTGGAGCTGCCATCCAGTAGCCTAAGTGTTGAGCAGTGTATGTCCATACTAATTGACCATCTGCTTCCTTTACCATTCCTAGCCCGTGGCTTACCCAAGCACCTGGAAAAAAAAAAAAAAGAAAGACAAAATATTGCACAGATCATGCAGCAATCTTCTATAGATCAAACCATTAGTGATTAAGCTGTTAGCAAAAATACACAAGGTCACAAGAAAAACAGAATCTTCTTACCTATGCATTATTACACAACCTTAGCTAAACATGCACACTTTCTGTCTTGGTAATTTCACTGCAGGACTCCCTGTGTAGACATTTACTTTGAAACAAAACATCAACATTATTTACCAGAATTAATTAATGTAATTTATTTTCTATAAATATCTTTCACAGGTAAGCACACAAATCATGCAAAAAATCCTGTTCTATGAGCTTAAGCATGTATGAGGTCCAAGACTTAAAAAAAAAAATAAAAATAAAAAATCAAGGAGCAGGTAATTAACATTAACTAGCAGCACTTCGAGGGAAAGCATTTTAATCTAATAAACTACAATAGGATAAACAATGTTTGTCTTGAATAATTCTCTCCCCCTCCCTACTGCAAGGTAGTAACAGTTCAGTTAACCCAAGGAATGTCTATTAAGATGCAGATTCCACACCATCTCTTTAGCTATGCAAAAGACAGGTATTACAGTATGCCAGCTTCCACAATTAATAAACCATGTAGTAGAAAAGACAGAGCTACATTTGAACACATTTATTGTGGCCCATCTGCGAAATTCCAAGGACAGAAAACAACCTCATATAAACAACCTTACATTTTCAAACTGCAAATACTAAGAAGGCACAAGAACCACCAGCTTTCTTAAAATAACACTAAACAAAGCACACAAAAAGTATAATTCATATAAGCCCTATAATTTTGATTTTCCTCCAAGATCTTTCTTTCAGCAAAGTGAAAGGAAAAATCTACCATACAGGAGGAATCTGAGAAGTGACACATGCCATGTGCATACGCACACACACACACACACACACAAAATATCATTCAGCAGTAAAACTTGCAGCCTTCTGATAATTTGTGACAGCTGGCAGAGGCAAACAGCAGCAGCCACCTAGAGCCCTCAAAGAGGTGGTTACTCAGTTACCTGGAAATCCTCTTCTCCAGATTCAGGAGCAAAACCAACCAGAAAAGTCTTCTATCCCTAACTCTCATATGGCGGCAACAACAGGTCCCCAAATTCTGTCCTCTCAACTCTAAGGCAAGATGCTGCCATACTGTAAAACCATTGTTTTAGAAGTATTGAGGGTAGGCTACTTACAGACATATATAAAACCTACGCAAACCACCACATACAAAAGGCAATAAAAAATTTTAGGTCTCCAGAAGTTCTATCTTAACTGAACAAATGTGCAAGAAGCTATATAATCTTTGCTGTCGTCTTCAGCAGATTATCTCTTCCACAGTATACTGCATAGAAAATAGTACATAATAAGAAAAACACTAAGATGTGTTTTATGAGTAAGCACATATCCTCTACCATTTACTGCCAAGCAGCGCAATATTGTTCTCAATTTAATGTTGCAATGCAAGCTTGCCATTTTTTTTTTTTAATTCTATTAAAATCCACAAAGTACTTCTGGTACTAATGAGGCAAAATACTTAGAAAGAAAAAGAAGGAAGCCACATTCAATATACATAAACAAATTCTGCATTTACAGCAGCTGGAACATAATTAGAAAACCTCATTTTCCAGGAACAGTCTTAGTACTATTACACTTCAAGTAACCCCACGGAACACTGCACAAGCAGACACATAAAAGCAGTTTCTATCTTTTTTTCTGATGCATATAGATTAGTCTACACAACTTCAAACACAGACCTGCTCCCTTACCACTATTAATACTGACATGGAAGCTCTGATTACCATTATGACATATTATCCAAGGACTTCAGTGTTTAAAAGAGTGTTTCAAGATACTGCTGGGGACCATCCCACACACTACATCTAGGATACCAAATCCTCATTATTCAGTGAAACAATAGGCCTCCATTCAGCTCAGGTGGAGGCCTACCGTTACTTACATACTCTCTTGAATGCTTGCTGGAGAGCTGAGGTGTTCAACTGTCTGCAGTCACCAGAACCTTGACTAAGAAATACCTTGCTGTTACTAAGTTATCTTAGAAAAAAGTTGTTTTGCACATCTCAAATCAAAGGTAAACATCAAAGAAACATATTTAAGAATAAACCTCCAGAACAAGAAATACAGTTCCAAATTTTCACTGCAGAGAAGAGATGAGGAAACAGAAGAAAAAGCAGAAGTCAGTTATGCCCCAAAAGTCCCTCTCCTTGTCCACAGCCCTCCTAGTCCTCTCATCAGCAAGCATCAATGAACGCTCCATGCAAACACTACACCTCAATGAGCACCCACTATAAACAATTCACCTCTATCAGAGAACACACCATCTGACAGCTAAAAAACAACTGTCTCAGTTGTATTGGATCAGCATGCCACGCTCCTGCTTTTGCTGTACCAAGGCCAACATGCCTACATAGGCCTGTTGAGTAGGTCCCTCAATACCCACATACACATCTTACACTGGTTTATACTCTAACCTGACCCTGCAATGAGCTGCTCTGTCAACTTTTTGTTTTAATAACACTGTGTAGTAACACCAGTTATCCATTTAGTGAGATAAAACAGCTCAGCACAGGTACAGATGAACAATGGAGCTGGCAAAAGTGGCTGTGGCAGCAAGAAATTAAACCCCCTTGTGCTATTTCACCATGTCAGACTAAAATCCTTTCTTGAGTCACCCCTCTGAAGTCTTCTAGGTGTATAGATAGATTTAATCTATTCCAAAAGTTACTCTAGTCACTCTCATCCCAAAAGACAACCTAGTAATTTTTATTAACATAATTCAGTGTTCTTTGCTTCTTCATTAAGATGATAGATTTGTTTCTTGAAGATGTAAACAACACCTGTTAGAGTCGGCATCCCCTGTTGTACTTCTAACAGTTGAATAACAGCTGTTTAACTTAATAAGAAGTAAAACACTTACCTCTTCACTCACTTGCATGTTTCAAGCCAAACTGTGATGGAAATTATAAGGTACAATGTAAGACTATCAGTACGCTCGTCCTGTATTAGGTGTGTATGCACATCTAAACGGGATAAGTGTATCTACCTCATTACTTACTATGGACTAAAATTAGACGTGAACGGCTGACAAAAGGTGTAGAATGTCTAATCTTCAGGCTTCTCTTTCAATATATACTGTAAGAACAATGTTGTTCCCTTTGATAACTCTTATTTTGCCTTAATTTCATTTTCTGAAATGCTTTTGTTAACTGAAGTATTATCTATTCCAGTTTTAGTGTCAAAGGATCTTTACAGTTATACTCCAGGAAAAAAACATCCAAATCTTTAAGTCTGATTTTCTTTTAAAAAGGCATTTACAAAATTACCTGGCTTAAAATTTAACATCACCTAAAATGTATGTCCCCTGAATCCTTAGCCTCCCATCAAAATAAAAATCCATTTATTTAAAAATTTGTTCAATAGGAATGCTAATGAATTTTACCAAAGCTTTTTGAACTAATGAAAGCAGGGAAATTCATTTGAACAATTCAAGCTAATCAATCTAAAAAAATTTGCAACTATTTATCACCAGCTCATACATTAGTGCAGTCCCTCTTCCATGACATACAGTGTTATGTGGCCAAAACTATATACATGTGCCAAAAGGCAGAATAACAAATAACTTAGTCCACTTACCAGTTTTCATATCAAATGCCCATGCAGGTACAGCATCTCCTGATTTTACAGTACTTGTGGGAAGAGGAAGTGTAATCTGAATGGGACCATTTACTTTTAGTTCTTTCCCAGTTAAACGAATATTTACACATATTGCAGCAAGAGGAGTTAATTCCATGCTTTTGAAACCTATACGTGAGAAATAGCTTGGCTATAATTCTCCATTCATAGTGTATTTAAAAATATATATTTATAATTAAGAGTATATCCTAATTGTAACTAGAAGTGAGCCCCCCATTCACATCCAGCTACACAGTAGATATCACAACTCAGTGAAATAAAAATCAACATTTTTCTATTCTGGACTTTCAAAATGCGATTAAAATAAACCCCAGTCATTTCTATACCAAATCTGTAAAAGTGAAACAGACTTTTGACATACAGGTTTAATGATGACTGCAGAAACAACAGTGAGGCAAAATCTGGCTTGGGTGTGAGGGAAGAAGGTTTTTAGCCCTCAGATAAGGTGATTGCAAAACAGCTATCCTATGATAAAATACAGATAAAGATTTTTTGTATAATTGCAATATATGTAACACTGAATCAAACTGAAGCCATATACAAATATATGCTGCATTTTTCCTTAGTTGACCAGTCCTCTGAAAACTTTCCTGTAAGGATTAACTTTCTACCTTGGCAGTTATAATTAACTGAATAGTTAATCATGAGGCTTGTCAGAACACTCAAAGAAAACGTTGCATATACAGAGTTTTACAATGAAGCCTGAAAGTTTGTTTTGTTTTCCGTAACGCTAATTTGCAAATACTTCAGAATGCACCATATGACAGTATGATGAAAGAAGCCGAAATAGAATTATTAAGTACCAGAACACTGTTAAATTGATGGAAGCTGTAAGAAGCTGGCTGTGAGAAAAAACCTGGTGCATCAGATATCAATTAGCTTCCACCTGCCCTAAAAGCAAGCTTATTCCTTTAGGAGTATACGAATAATTTAGAACACATGACAGATTAAAAGGAAAACCTGAAGAGAAGAAATGCTGTTTATTCTCTTATACTTTACATGTAAAGAGGTGAAATAAAAGTAAGAAAAGTTTTTAAAAAATTTGATTAAAATTAAATGAGCATGACAAGTTCAAACAAGTTATGTAGTGGCTTCCTTATGTGCTGCTATGAATTTAAGAGCCTCATGGCTTCAGTTCAACTGGGAATAGAAGAACAGAAGAAAGATGAAGCTGCACACAGTACTATCTACCAGAGACTGTATTTATGCAAATACTAAAAAAAAAATCTGTAGAATGACAAATACTGAAAGATCCAACTGCATACAAGCATGAAACTACTTACTGCTTCTCCAGTGAAACAAATGCACAGAAAAGGTTATTACAGCTGTACTCTGTATACACAGTGACTACTTCATTTAAAACAGGCTCATACAGATTAACTGTCCATGAGCTAAACATGAGCTTCCATACAATTTTTATGCTAGGTGTAAAGCTCCTAGGGGCAGCCATTTTAGTGAAGATGCAGAAAACCCCACAGCTGAAGTCAACTGCTGCAGTTCCTCTTACTTCTTTAGGTTCATCTAGTTTACACACTGACCATAACTGTATTTTTAAGGTGTTTACTAAACACCTTATATGTATATAAGTGTGTGTATATATATCTATATACATATGTTTAGTAAACACCTTATATACATACATATATATACGTGAAAAGCAGATTCTGAAGGAGTATTTCAGTTTAGTAAGATATGCTATGTTGTAATACTGCATGGAGTAAGAGAAAAAGTGACATTAATTACTCACCTGACGTATTTATAGAACAAAGCTTTAATGCAATGGAAGCAAGTTCAGGCCCTTTTTATTTAAGCATACGTTTTTCTGTTAACACTCATATTCATTATAATTAGAAGATTTCTTCCTTAAAAAAAAATTCTTCAACAACATATTTACATACCTGATTTACTTAGAAGAATTCCTGTTGAATAGACAAAGCTGTCTACTTTCAAAAACTGCTCTGGCACTGTCAGATAGGCAGTAACATTCGTAATATGTCGATTTGTTGGAAGCTTTATTAAAAATTTTGGAAACTGAACACTTGGTCGAGATTTGGCATCTATAAAAGAGTGAAATTTTGTCTCAGAAATGGTAAAATACACAAAAACTTATTTTATTACTGTTCAGAAATCCATTTAGTATAAAAACCTGTTTTCACCCATTTTCTCCATGCTCTGTGTATGTCTAGCACTTGTCACAGCCACACGTACAGATGCACACTTAACTGAAAATCTGGTTTTGAGATAAGCATTACATGAAGATGTGAACATGCTTAAATTTTTTTTGTATATGTACAGATGGTTGTCACAAAGTGTTTAGATTATAGTCTGCATAGCCTGAACTTACCAGACAGTTTTCCAGTAATTAAGACAGTATCTTCAAACAGCCACATATTAGCTTGATTTTGTGGGAATAATGAAAGCGTCACAGAAGAGTATACTGTGGAAAGTAATAATATCTGTTACACTGTGAAACTGAAAAAAATCCTGCAAGATATCTGATTCTGAAGGAATAGTGAATAGAATGGTTAAAAAGTATATATGAAGACTAGATAAATAAATCAGTCCTGCTGTCCAGAGCAGGAATTTTAGTGGTTAGGCAGGAAGGCCTTTGTTGTGTGTTTGCTATTGTCTTATGCCTTCTAGATAAACAAGTGCCTGGAATTCTTAAGATCCCACTTCTTTAAAAAAAAAGAACAAAAAACCATACAATTTTTAAGAACAAGAAATAGTTAAAAGGAAAACTCATGAGGAAACACTGCTGAAAGGAAGCTGCAACAACAAGGTGACACCCGCTACTCAGGACTCAAAGCACCAGCAGTCCAGGAATTACTAAAGACTGTATGACTTTTGTCAAAACACATTACCATTTGAGTCTAGGTAAACAATTTCTTGGAACACACTCACACTACCACAATATAACCTACTGAGAGTTAAAAAGGGCTATTTTCTGTTTTATAGTAATGAGAATTTTGATTAGTCTAACAGACCATTTGACCTTACATCTGCTTTGACAGGCACCATCTCCCTTGACTGACATCAGTCATTTTCAGTTGACAGTAACTACCCAGACTGCTGAGAAAGAGAGACATTTAATTACTGACAGATAGGGTTTAATAATAGGACTATAAGACGCTTACGTACTTGGCATTCTCCCAGTCTTCCAAGGCAAAGGTGTTAACATGTAGCCATCCTTGTATGATACAATAGTTAGGCTTACTCCTAATTTGTATGGAACTTTTATTAATACTGCTCCATTGCTTCCAGTAAGAGTAGAATTTGTCTTTGTGTAGTTAACAAACACTTCTACAACTGCTTGTCGCAGGTACTGATGACTGCCTATGTCATTTACTTGAACTTTCAGCATAAAAACAGATCCTATTAAAAGAAAGAAAGGAGGTCATAACACATCATAACTAAGGAAAATAAATTTATAAAAAAATCCTAGAGTTTATGCCTTGGCTATTAGTTCACTGTACAGTGTCTCTCTCTCTCTCAACAAAGGTAAGTTGTGGCCAAAAAAAAGGGGTAATCACACAATTACATACCCCAGAGAATAAGGAAGCTCAAAGGAAGAAGGAAAAGATGATACACAAAGATACCAAAAATTGTTTACCAAGCTCAGAAAATATAATACCTGAGTTAAAAAAAAACAACCAACCACAAACAAATCAAATTTACAAAGTAATTTTTCCCCTTTTTGTTTAAGCTTGAACAATGCATCTGTGACAACATAAGATTTGATGTGCCTTTGCAAGTGCACTGCACTATTACACAGATAATACAGATGGGCTTCTCATTCAAGTGCAAACCTTGGCTTGGGTCACACATTTAAAGATGCACCTTGAATTCTACAGAGGTGCCTCATGTCTATGTACTGTAGGATGGCACATTTATTATTACATGTGTAAAAAGTAAACAAATGCATCCAGACACTTTGTTTTAATCACCTCCCACCAGATTTACAGTTCTGGCCTAGTTTTCACTGTTCTGTACTGCACCTTCCAAGTAGTATTTGTCTACTGCTAATTAGAGGATCTGACATTCCTTTAGGGTACCTAGAGTGTCTTACAAAGATCATAATCACAATGACTGAGCAGTATGTTGAAAACAATAATTCGGCTTGAACAACAGTCTCAAAATGCTCAACAGTTGCAAATAAACTGTCATAGACAGCAGGTGCATTAAAACAGACAGAATACCATGTTATATCCAGTGTGAAACTAAGTTATTATCACAACATAAAAGTATCACAAACCACTGTTAAAATGCTTCAAACAACATCAATTTTCCAGTATTTCAGTTACAGACATACTACTATTCAACACCACTGCACTACTTCATACCTGGATTTTTCAAGTACATTAATAATGAACATGCATTTCTATTTAGGTCAAATGTTAGGCTAAGTTTATTTGATATTTGTCTACCTAAAACCATAATCCAATTTAATTAACTCCTCTATAATTGACATTGACATTACACCAAGAGATTTCTATCATTGACCTTGATTTAAATGGAAAGGCCTTAAGAGGCAGAGAACAAATAAAAAAAAAACAAAAACAACAACCCAGTATATAGTGAAGACATGCAAGTACAGCCTCTCTGAGTATTTCTTTAGATCTATTATAAAGGATGCCATATATTCAAGCAAAAAATGAGCTGTACATGAGAAAAGATACACTGGCCTCAATTTGTTACTGTTTACTGCATACACAGCAAAAACTTATCAGCCGTGCTCATTTGATTCTCTACAGTGTTACAAAAAAAAAAAGTCTACATCTCCTTGTGCAAATTCATATATACTTTCAAAAAACCAAAAAAGATCCCAGCGGTACTCAAACATATCTGATGGAATTAAACAGAAAATGCACAATAATCTTGGAACAATGTCATCTGCATTCCTCCTCTCTGCTATGGGATCAGAAATTCCCACAGCGTTCTTCAAAGCTGCCTGAAATAGTGTTGAGAAGATGCAGAAGCACAGTTGTAAATGCAGACTGAAATCCCAGGGAGAAGGTTGCCAAGACAAAAGTCTCCAATGTAGGACACAGTCCTACAGCTGCAAGCCCTGAAAGAGTAATTACTTGCATATTACTGTCATATGTATGTAGCAGCTACTCAAGTGAAAAATGCTCACTTCACACTAGCTAACAATATGACAAAGATTACAGGAGACCTGAGCCCAGCTCTCATTGCTTCTGGCCTTATCTTTTGTGTTAACACAAGTCTTCCTGATAAGAGGAGGTATGCCAATCAGCTGGGAGTTGCTCCCTCCCTGCAAGTAAATATACGAGCAAATAATTTACATTTCATAATATCACCCATAATATACTCTGCCAACCAGGCACTTGAATTTTTAGTGCAATTTAAATTTATTAATGTAATTATATTATATAAATTAAAACCTAATTAAAAAAAATTAAATATCTTTTCATTCCTTAACAGTAATAGTGCAGAAGACATGAGCACACACAATATTATGCCTCTGAATCCAAATGCTAGTGGAATAACAATATGTAAAAAAATCCCAGTTAAAAAAGCCACAATCCAACAGTAACAACAATTTTCCTCCCCCACAGCCACGTTTCATTGTTGATTTATATAAAACAACAGTGTACCAGAGCATCCTACAGCAGGCCAGCTGTGACAGCCTAGTTAAAAGCAGAACAATCACAAGGTCCTGAGAGCTTAGCCTGTGTGTGTAGCCATGGTCCAGCACGTTTGACTGATCCATACCTTGCCGAACTTTATATCCCTTGACCAACTCCCTCCTCAAATAAATTCCCTCACATGACTCACATGAATTTAATTGCAAATTCATCAGGGATATTTAATGTCATCGAGTTATTAACAATGTCATATTAACACTCATGACATCTAATTTGCAGAGAAAGTCCTGCTTTTCTTTTTTTTTCTAAGTATCTTAATGTACAAGTCCTTAAGGGCACTTGTAGTCTCCAATATGATGTTGACTGCAGTAGGATTTTTTAATAGAAATAAAACGTACTGAAAATCATTTCAGATGCAAAAATGAACTGTTGGTTAACTTTAACAAAAGTTGATAAATATAATGTGTTTTTTTCTGGACACCAACACTTGCCAAATGCAAGTGGGTATCTCAATATTAAACAGATTTGGCAGAACTTTTACAATTATAAGAAAGAACTCAGTCTTATCTGATTTGATTTGTACTGCCTCAGAGAAAGGGAGATTTGTCCCTTGGCAAGACCACTGGAAATGCCAGCTTCTATGACATTAAAACATTTGCCAATAAATCTTCATACAAATGCAGCAGTTACTTAGACAAAGGGACACTTCTACCACATTCAGCCACTTCAGAAATGTCACAGCCAGGAAAATGACACTTCGTTTCTTCAAGCAACAATATCTAGTGCTTGGAATTTGGCTTCACATCATTGCCCTAACAATTGTATCATAAAATTAAGTCAAAGAACTGTTTGGAACCGCAAGCCAGGTACAAAATGCAACAGTACCAAAAAAACAAAAAACAAAACCCCACCAAAAAAAAACCTCTTTACAATGCCCCTATGTAATTTATTCTTAATTCTTTACATGCAGATAAGCATCAATATATTCCAAATTCACATATAATTAACTGTGAGATACAGCAGTGAACACACATACACAGGGCAATGCCTGGGAAGCGTGATAAACACATAAATGTATTGGCTTTCCCAAATCATACATGTGGCTATGTAGATATAACTGTATGAGTCCACAATAACAGAAACAAAGCTCGCTAAGGACACAGATTAGACAAAAAGTTGAAAATGGCGAGAACTCTTGAGCAAAAAGGAGTCACATAGCAAAAGAATATGTAAAGGTAAAAGGGGGGGGGGGGGGGAGTTGATTTAAGAAAACCTAGGGCCTGGAAAACATAGAGTTGAAGTACTTTTTAGCTTAACTTAGGTTGTAGAAAGAGAACAATGTTTGTGTTGTCTGTGGAATTTAGTGGCCCCACTAAACATGGGTAAATTGTTTCACGCTAGTCTTCTAAAGTACCTTTAGCTTTAAAGAACAATGTTTGTGTTGTAAGTCTGTGGTGAGATAACAGGATTTAGTGGCCCCACTAAACATGAATGAGTTATTTCACACCATCCTTCTCATTATCAGTTAATTTAGAGACAGAGCCTCCCAAACATCTGCTAGCTTGGGATACTGCTTGTCTGCCCATCCTGCAATAAATTTTGCAGGAAGGTCACAATGTTCTAAATCTTTGCTAGTTATTGCTAGTTGCTAATTGCTAGTTGATAGTAAATTTTTGCTAGAATTACAGATATGTCTGGTTTCAGCTAGTTGTGTGATTACTGGGGCATCCAACTGTGCCAAAGGTGAAAAGTACACTGGTGATGAAGACTGCTTACTTCATCCTCAAGACCCCTGCCCACAATCACCGGAGAGCAATGCGCAGATGCCAAGAGGAGGAGACTTATGATTCCCCGCCTATATGAAGGAATTATGAATATGTATATGACTAATGCAATAGTGAAAGTATATAAACCTGTAACAAATACTAATCAGTGTGCCTCTGGCTATGGTCATGCGCCCAGAGCTGTTGCTTTTGCTTTACTGACTTTGTCCCTCAATAAAACCTTGTTATCTCATTTAGAGGAGTGAGTTCGCATTTTACAAAGTATTCCTACACATTCTGCAGCCCAGGTAGAAGCCCCTTTTCCTATTTATCACCAAGGTCCTATAGCAAATGAGGTTCTACACCTTGAAGCAGGCAGCTACTCTTCTCAAAGACACTGACAGGTACCCCATTAAGCAATTATGGGGTGAAGGGAACAGTAACTGCAATTAAATAATTGATTAGACCTTTCCTTCAGAGATTTTTCTCACCAATGCCAGAAAAGGCACATGCTTACATGTGTTTTATGGGAACTGCCCACACTGTATTATGCTCCCAGCTGAACAGACAAATGAAATGTCTGCTGT
Source organism: Pezoporus wallicus (assembly GCF_028554395.1). NCBI lineage: Eukaryota > Metazoa > Chordata > Aves > Psittaciformes > Psittacidae > Pezoporus > Pezoporus wallicus. The sequence goes on along the minus strand of NW_026641049.1, from coordinate 150,903 downwards.
GAAATTTGCTTGGTCTTAGCTGATTGAAAAATCATTTTTCCATCTTTTACATTCACAGAACACCATATTTTTCGGCTTAATTAGGGACATGAAAGGTGCACTGAACTTTAAAGAAACCACATATTCTAAGAATATCAGGTTTTACTACACATGCAGTAGTGCAATGCATAGCAACATTGCAGGGGGAGGGGATCAATGAAATATATAATCTACACAGTCAACACACATCTGTCCTTAGTTTAAAAAAGTCATATAAAAGCAATCCTCGCGCCCCAAAAAAACAATCGCTACTTCTTAAAATTTGCTTAAATCTACAGTAATGCCAGTAACAAACTACAAAAGCATATCTATAAAAAGTAAAAGCCTATTGTACCTTTAAAGCTCATTAAAAATCCACACACACAAAGATGAGCTGTGCCAGCAACTGACACAGGGATGATTTAGTGCTGAAGTAAGCCCTCCTCACCACAGTGCACCATCAGCCTGTGGTTGCCTTTTAGTCTTTATTAAGGTACAATGCATTGACACAGTACAGATTTTTCTGCCTTGCATAGTGCATTAAAATGACATTATAAGTGACCCCTAAACACCAGTGACTGTTTTATGGCTATATTCTGACAGTTATTGGCAGATACTAGGATAAGTTCTCTGATCAGTTTTCAATTATGCTTCTCACAGCTATCAAATAATCTGTAAATCTCAATTACCCCTACATCCTAATGCATCGGCTAGCTATTAGTGTTCTTTAATGCTGTCTTATTCCATGAAGTCATTTACAGACCCTACATACAATGGGCATGTACATGTATAAAGACATTTCTAGCTCTACACAAATAATTCTATATATTCAAAATTAGTAACAGAAGGTCTCATTTAAAAACTAATGCAATTCTTTAGAAAGATACTTATATGCTGCTCCTCTGATTTAAAAAAATAACATAAAATAAATGCAGAAAATATTTTTTCCTCCCCAAAATGACACAGGAATACTACTAAAATAATAAAATTCACACTGCAAATGTTTCTTCCTGTGCAATTTGACCTTTATTAACTACTTAAAGAGTACAATCTATACATTTTATTTTCAACATACTGTAAGTGAAAAGAGAAGCAAAGAACCTCACATAATTCACAAAAGGTCAGAGGAAATTCAGCAAACTACTTAACCCAGGTGTAAAAATCTATTTCTCTGAAGAAGAGGTGGTTATATTTTTGGCAAGAACAGCATAAACATAAGATAAGAAATACAATCTTTCTGCCTGGCTGAAAAGAGAACACAGCTAACAGCTAGCTAACAGCTTCATTCCTGCACATAGTACAAGGTGAAAAATTGTATTACCCCCTTGGAGAATCACTCTGGGAGTTACAACTTTCATCTAGTTAGCAAACAGTCATGTAACTAACTAAAACCATGAAGTGACTAGTAAAGAACACAGGTCCGTAAGGACAGACCCAGCAACAGCAAAACTTGCCCTCATTAAGCAAAATGGCAGCACGATTAATTCTAAAGCGAATATGGATTGCCCCTTGAAATGCACTTTGGAGAAAGCAGATACTGACTTTTTCCTGCTGTATGTCAGGGGTGGTGTTCCATAGTGTTCAACTGTTGAGCCTTACAGAGAACTGCTTCTAGGCAATGCATAGATACTGAGAAAAAAATAACTATTAGGTAAATTGGAGCCCAGAACTAATCAATATGGTTCCATTTGGATCCTGTGGAGGTAAAACCACCACAATCTACACAGTACAGTTGGGCACCTTAGCACTCCCTTAAAATATTTTAATGCATAACTGAACATTAAGATGTATATTTAAAAGAAAAGCTTTGGCAAAAATTTCTGTAGTGGTGCAGAATACATCCCTGACTTCCAGGCACAAGGCAGCAAAACAGGGTCAGGGAAACTAGGACACCACAGTATTCCCATTGCTCTGTTTCTAGTCAAACAATTTCCACAGAAGACAACAGCAGAATCCTCATTATGAAGCAGCTGAGGCTAGATCCTGAGGGGAACAAGGAGCGCCTTTTACACAGAGAAAGGCTGTTACAGTCATCTTACAGGAGACGGTTTAACCCAATCTAGTCAAATCTAGATGTCTCCAGCAAGCACTTGACTCATATATCCAAGAGAAACTGTAACAGATTAGAAATTAGAAAAAATTGCACACTCTATTACTTAAGTGGGAGATTTGTTACCCATCAGGCAATGCTAGTGAGCTTTTCCTGGGGAATTTCGAGAGCTTTTCAAACATTTTATCTTACATTTACTTCAAATACAGCATTATTTCAGATATAGAGAAACTTTCTTCAGTAGCATGTGCTGTGATAAGGACACACAGACTAGTGTATGGTCAGACACAAGTGTGTCAGAATCCTTAAGCATCCGTATATTGTTAAGAAAACAATGGAAATTATTTATTAGAAGTTCATTCATGTTGATACATGCATTATTCCAGCACATACTGCAGTCTTCAGGTGGCCCTTTTTCCCACCTACTATGAAAACCAAAATCAGGACCTCACAAAACATTTCAGATACCATTCTGATTTCTCGGTTCCAAATCAAGGCCAGGCTGCATCTCTTGAAACAACTGGATATGTTTGCTTTTAAGAGCTGAACAAAACAGCAATGTAGGAAACATGTAAACTCAACAATCTTGGGTAAGCTAAAATAAAAACATGTCATCCTTGCTCCCATTGCTTTCTGCTCATTCACTACTTTCTGAAAACTCTTTCCCAGTTCCTGTTTTCCCATACCCTCTTTTCTTGGTGGAGCTCTGCCCAGTCTCCCTCCTCCCAGCATTTACCCCATCCCGGAGTAATCCTTGATGACGATTCCCTGTAATATTTTAGCCTGTGAGATCGCTGATCATGAAGAAGGATCAATATTTGTCTAAAAGATCAGGTTTTTCTAGAAGCTTCATAAACTACGACGAGAGTGAGAAATGCTTTACATTAAATTAAAAGCAAATGCTTTACATTAAATTAAAAGCACTGAAACAAACCCATCAGGATGTACACTTTAAAAGGAGACTTCAAATCTATCAGACTGAACTACTACAGGGGATTGCCTGTGGCAAATCAGCACCTGATCCAGAGCAAACTTCATGATTCTAAGTAAATTACTTGGTCAAAACTAATTATTCATTTAGTTCAAAACAGACCAAAAACCCAGTTTCACATTATAATAAAACTGCAGTATGAAGAAGATGACCACCTGCTAAAGTACTGTTAAAAGCATTATATACTTTACAAATAAGAAGAAGGCCTCCTTCCTTTCTGAAAGGGATTTTAGCAGCAAAGAGAAACAAATTAAAAAAATCACACTACCTTAGAAATAGACTGTATTTCTCAGTCAAACATTGTAGGTTACTTCTCAGCAAAAAAATTTATAGACTTAGCACCATTTCTTTACATAGATTTAACACTGAAATTTTACTGCTTTTACACACACACAAGAAGAAAGAAAAAAGTTGTTTATTGAATTTATTTACTTACAACAATTTTGTTTCACTTAGAATAACGTCGTAGTTTAAACCCAGCTGGCAACCCAGAACAGGCAGCCGCTTGCTCACTCTCCCAGCTTCCGCCCCCCACTCCAGGAGGGATGGGGAGGAGAATCAAAAGAATGTAACTCCCATGGGCTGAGATAGGAACAGTCCAGTAACTAAGGTATAACACAAATCACTACTGCTACCACCAACAATAATAATGATAAGGGACACAACAAGGGAAGAGAATAGAACCGCTCACCACCTGCCAACCAATACCCAACCTGACCCAATCAGCAATTTAGCCCTTCCAGGTAACTGCTCCCAGGTCAGGTGTCCTGTGTCTCTGCTTCCTCCTGGCTTCCCCTCCTCCCTGGGAGGGCATGAGATTCAGAAAGTCCTTGGCCAGAGTAAACATTACTTAGCAACAACTAAAAACATCGGTGTTATCAGTGCTGCTCCCAGGTGAAAGAAAACACAGCACTGCACCGGCTACTAAGAAGGAGAAAAAATGACTGCTGCTGTTGAACCCAGGACAAATAATTATTTTCCTTTATACCAACACATACCATCAGGGGTATATATTTGTACTTATGTTTGTGCATATACAAACACAGCTGTTAAGCAAACAAGGAAAGGGAAGTTTGGTTTTTAAAGAGAAGGTAAACAAAATTACATATTCTTAATAGAAATCCTGCCTTCAAATATTAGTTTACTGCATGTCTCATCAGTACTTAGGCACTGTAATGACTTCCAAACTAGTGAACAGTCATTAGGTCAGTGTAAATCAATAAACTGAATTCCCCACAAGTTCCTGAATTGATTCCTCCAAATTCAGAAGCAACTTAAAAGAAAGGTTAAATTTAACCAGGACTGAATATTGCCAGCTTCAAACTTCAGCTTGTAGGATGTACTTGCTTGGTGCTAATTCTTCAGAGAAGTGAGAGTTTAAAAACTCCTAATATTTTTCAAATAAACATTACCTAATGTTGAAGCTATCTACCTCTGTCACACACTTTTACAGACACAGACTGCAGCACTACCTTCAGTTCATAGAATCATAGAATTGTTAGGGTTGGAAAGGACCTTAAGGTAATCTAGCTCCAACCCCCCTTCTGTGGGAAGGGATGCCTCTCACCAAACCATGTCACCCAAGGCTCTGTATAAAAAAAATAATTACCACACTTCACAAACATGCAAATTTTTTACTGCTTATGATTATATTATTGGATTTGAATCATTTTATTATCTGGGCAGCCTTAGCCTTCAAAATCTGTACTATACCACAGGTAAATTAACATTTCAGCTTTTTCTATTTTAAGATCTGTTGTATGCAGGAGTGGACTGATTTAATGAGTTATTTAAGTAAATAAATAAAAACAACAAACATAACAGCCCTCTTCTACAGCTGAGTAATACCATTGTAGTTGGTTACACTTCCAAAGCAAGATCTCAGACCAGATGCAGAAAAAAGTAAGTAAGCATAGTATTCATTCCACAAATGCTGACACAAGCCAAATACTGATGAAATTAATGATCTGCAAAATCAACAAAATAACACAGATCATTATAGGCTGTACCCTTCAAGATTACTACTGCACAATCAATAAACACCCTCCTGGAATGATCATGCTTCCAAGAACTATGCAAGAATGTCACCAGGCTAATCCATAAAGCTGCTTAACAACTCACTTATCCAATGGCAATATACCCCTGAACACTTCCAAGTGCACCTAGTAAGACATATAAAATAGACAGAAATCAAGCACTACCCTTCAAACACTTTTCCAGACTACCTAAGAGCTATGAAATTTGAACATGAAATCAGCTATGACATTTAGATGGGACTTTTTTGCCCGTATCTATTTATCGCTGTGTGCTACACATGTCACTAAAAAACATCCACTAGAGTATTTTCAAGTGCATATCATGTACTGCTGTAAGGTACTCATTGGGTAACTAGTTTCATGGTGGTTTTTCACTATTAAATGCCTCCTTTGTTCAACTCACATATTAAAATTGGAATGTTTCACCACTCAAGGCAAAACATGAGAACTCACAAGATACAACAAACCAGAATTTTCAGTACAGAACTGTGTTTCATATCTTGCTGTACGTGTCTATTGGCATAAATAATAAGAAATTTCAACTAAATTCAGAACTGACACCTGCTAGTGAAGCTCTGACAACTACTATTACAATTACCATAACAACTTTGCCTTTTTATTTCCTGCTATTTTGTTGCATCAGCCAGCCTGGTTCTCAAAACTCTGGTTACCATGGAAAATGGAAGCTAAGAAATTCACCTTCCTGTGGCAAGGGACATATGAAGCAGATAAAATTAAATGCCGCAATCTGCAGCTTATTTAGGATTTATTTATTTTAAATATCATCTTCTGTAATCATATCAGAGATAAAATATTAATAGCACAAGACCAAAAATAAGTAAAACTCACATATCAATTAAAGATGAATTTGCAAGTGAAAGAGATTTAAATAAGCAAGTATATATCAGTAACAGAGCTCCTGAAGCCTATAAAATAGAACACCTTTGCTCAGGCATTTGCTCAGGCATTTCAGAGGCCATTATAAGTTATCTCAGCTTTCTCACTGTCTAATAATAAACCTGTAATGCTGCTCTTTCATTATTTCTTTTAATGACTGCCTGTATTTTTTTAAATGACTGATGCATTCTACCTTGCATCAGTACTGAGAGAATCAAAAAGTGAGTATTAAAATTTCACACTTCGTTACAGAATACCAGGAAAAAATAGAGAAGGGAAATATTAGTATCTGCATAATATTCTACTTTAAATATGCTACCTGAAATACACTGCATTATATACCCTTAAGACCTATTAGGGGATAAGCAAACAACATGCATTTCCCACTTACCACCTTCACAATCAAAACTTCATTATGTAAACAGAAAACAAATGAAAAAAAAATCATTCAGCATCATCTCCTTGACAAATGAGACCATTTCTCACAGGGAATTTCTTCTGTTTCTTACAGAGAAGTTCTAATGATTTGTCAAATTTACCCTTTAATGGTCACTATATTTGGATAGCGGAAGAACATTCCAGTAACCCTGTAGCATAAATTTTTTTTTTTTTTTAATTTATTTTTTAACCTAATGGGATCGGTACAGGATTTGTCTCATGTAATTCTTAGTGGTGGAATTAGCTGAAAAATATCTCTGCAAGTTCAAACATCCCCTTAATTTGGAAGAGTGGACAAAAAAAACCCACAGGAAAACAAAGCAGTACCCTCTTCAAGTATGACATTCAATGACCTGAAGATTTTAACCTTAAGACAGATTTGCCTGTATAACCCCACAGTGGCATAATACAACCTACAAACTAGTAACTCAAATGTCAGTGCATGTTACTCACCATTAACAAAGGAAAACTACTGCTGCATTCAGTCACATTATTCAGTAACATGCTCATCACTATGCTGAAAATACTCTCCCCCAAAAGCTGCAAAATCTCATACTGATGCGCGGATTGACTCCACAACTCGTTAAAGTTGTAAAGTAGGTATGCTTTTTATTCAGCGCTGAGACACACGGGGATAATTCCTCAAAGTCATGCGTACCTCAGTGTTGTTTCCCTCTACATTTATTCTCTAAAGTTATACATATTCATAAGGTTGCACAACACGCCTATACATATTCATGTCCTATCCCCGCTTCGTATTATAATGAGCCAGAAGGTCCTCTGCGCCTGCGCAGTGCCCCCTCTGGTCATGGGCAGGGGTCTCAAGATGAAGTAAATGAGTCTTCCTCCTCTGGGTAGGGGTCTTCAAGATGAAGTAAATGTCTTCCTCTTCTTGCACTTTTCACCTTTTTTAGTCTTTACGTGTGGCCTTAGAGTTTGGTCAGTGTCCCAGCTGTAAATCCTCTACTTCTCCCCTTTATCAGTAGAGTTTGATCAGTGTCCCAGCCGTAAATCCTCTGCTTCTCCCCTTTATCAGTAGATTCAGGTGTCTGCTTATTAACAGGACCGGAGGTCTCTGTTCTGCTTAGCAGGCATTTACAACAGATAGTCCTTTTGTTTAAAAAAATTCCTCTAACCCCCTTGTACAATCCCCCGTACAACCCCCTTGTACAACCCCCCTGTACTACCCCCCTGTACAATGGTCAACCCTCTGTATCAATACTACTGATTAAAGATATTTGCAGTGTTTATCTTTTCACTTATGCAAAAAGGCCCTCTAAACCCTTGGAAGAATGCCAGTGTGTAAAAACAAACATGGAGAAAATACAGTTGAAAGGTTGCAGGTCAGCATGTCTTAACTGTAGTCCTGTACATGTGGGATGGGGATTTTTTAATGCACTAGTTAGGAAATACATACTGCAGCAACAAAACAAGAGCAACCTACAACCTAGTATCTCTTTCATACATAATTTTTTATTGAGTTTCATGAGGTGAACAATCAAAAATCACAAACTAACAATAAATGACATTAGTTTTCAGAAAAATGATGATTAAAATCACTGTAGAGCCCTACTAATTTTAACTAAGTAAAATTTCACAGATGCCATAAACAAAGTTTTAAAAAAGAGAGGGGAATGATAGATTCTCTTGCCCCACTCTGCACCAAAACTATGCACACAAATGTTTTGCTAGGTCTCTATCCCTGTCAATTTAATTAGAGGATTTTCTCAACATCCATGGTCCGTAATCCAAAGAAAATCTTTCCTTCAGCCCAATGAGAGCAAGTTTTCTCTCTTGTTCTCACAGGCAACGAAACAAGCTCCTGTGATATTTATCACAAGGCATAATTTATATTATTAATAGCTTCTATTGTTCCAAACACATGCTCTACTGATGTCCTGCATTTACGCAACATAAAACTACCAATTTCTCCTGTTCAGTCACTTAATGAAAGTCTTCAAAACAAAGGAAAACTATTATCCACAATGACCTGAAAAAGTGTTTTATAATTCCACTAGTGTCTATAATAGTTGGAGGGGTCAAGCATCTCCTTATTCATTCCAGCAAAGTAGCCTATACTTTGAAATATTTTGACATCATTGAACTTCTTCCTACTCCAGCTTACATTAGCACAGACAAATTATCAACCAGATTTGCTATCTCATAGAAAATAACTTACATGAGAATGTTCCAGTTTCATTTGAAAAGCTTTCCCATAAAGGTTATTATTAATAAGTCATAATAAATAATTTGGTTTCTTCCCAAATTTCAGAACCGAAAGTCCATGCTACGCACTAGTATTGATTTCAACAGGCTGAGCCAAATGCATACATCGTATATATAAAACAACCCCTTATCTGCAGCAGAGAATATAATTCCACTTTCTTCTAATTTACATGCATTAGAGGAGAACAGTCCACCCAAAATGAAATGCAGATGTTTCAAGAGAAACAGTAGCAGCTGACAGACTAGTCACATACAAGCACAAAGTCAGTCATTTGAGGAGGGGACAAAATGTCTGTGGATGATAATGAGCTGAGGATGCAATCAATATGCAGAGATACGAGCCAACAAGAACCTTGTGAAATTCAACAGGGACAAATACAAAATGATGCATCTGACCCCTTCCAGCAATACCTGCAGGAGACTGAGCGACAGTGTAGTAGATCTGCTGAAAACTCAAGGGAGTCCTGGTGAGCAAAAAGCTAAACATGCCAGGAGTGCACCTCAGAAGAGATGAAGGCAAACAGCACACTGCAGAGGTACCAAAAGAAGCACAACAAATAGAGCAAGACAAGTAACCCCTTCTATTTAGCACTTGCTTGACTACATCTGGAACTGCATTCAATTTCGGACCCACAGAAGAAGTCAGCCTTGTTAAACCTCACAAAGGAAAGACTTCAGGGGACCTAAACAACAGCCTTCTAATACCCATGAATTTAGCCAGAAGACAGAGCCAAGTTCTCTGTCAAGACGCGTAGCAGGATAACAAAAGGCAACAGTCAAAAATTGCAGGGATCTGACCGGACATGAGAAGATTTTTTTTCTTTCTCAGGGTAAACAATCATTGGAACAGGTTGCTATCCTGGTTTTCACTGGGATTCAGTTAATTTTCTTTCTAGTAGCTGGTACAGTACTGTGTTTTGGCTTTAGTCTGGGAATAATGCTGATAACACATCAATGTTTCAGTTGTTGCTCAGTACTGCATACCTTGGTCAAGGTCTTTAATTTTCTCGTGCTCTGCCATTAGAAGGGACACAAGAAGTCAGGAGGGAGCACAGACAGGACACCTGACCCTAACTACTCAAAGGGGTATTCCATACCACCACACATCATGCCCAGTATATAAACTGCGGGGAGTTACCCAGAAGGGACCAATCGCTGCTTTGGTTTGGCTGGGTCCCAGCAGGTAGTGAGCAATTGTACTGTGCATCACTTAGGGTTTACTGTTTTTTTTGCCTTTCCTCTTTTAGTTTTACATTTTCTCCCCTTGTTATTTCCCTTATCATTATTATTGGTAGTAGTATTATACTATACTTTAGTTATTAAACTGTCTTAATCTCAACCTGTAGGGTTTACATTCTTCCAATTCTCCTCCCCATACCATCTGGAGGTGGGAAGGGGGAGGATGAGCAAGCAGCTGAGTGCTACTGAGCTACAGCTGTCCAGAGAGATTCTCCATTCTTGGAAGCTTTCATGGCCTGACATGAAACAAATCCCACGTGTGAATTCAGTGTCAACCATGCTTAAAGCATAGAGCACTCCTTATATCCCCTCCAGCCTAAATAATCTCCACAATTCCAGATGCTCACAGTTACTTTAAAATCACAGAAAACACTGAAAGAAAAATCCATACAGAATAAACATCATCTTCACTTGACTGCAGCTTATTTCAGATGCTAATTTTATTACACTTAGCAAATCTGGCTCGATATTTTAGCAGGAGTACAGCATCCTACCAATTTGGGGCTCACAACCTGATGTAAATTCTATATTCTATTACTGAAATGGGATGAAAAGATATACTTTATCTTGCATGGCCTTACTTGGTAACATTTGCAGTCAATGAAAACAGAAATACTGATAATTCTGAAAGTAAAATCAGTTTGACTAATGAAAGGATCAGTCACACCTGCAACTGAAGTAACCTGCAACATGAAACCTGAAAACTACATGGATGCTCTAGTGGGAAAGATCAATTGTTGAATACAGGTAAAAGATTAACAAGAAATAAAGACACAAAAGGATGTAAACCAAAAGAAAACATTTCAGGAGAAGCAAACAAAGACCACCTAAAAACTAAAAAAAAAAAAAAACCAAACAAAAAAAAAAAACCAAAACCTCACCCCTAATTCACCTTTTTCCTCCAAAAATAAAATGCCTCATAATGGGTCACTGATGGCTATAACGGAATTGTGTTCAGTAAAGGCACTCAGGCAAACAGTTGTACAGGCTAAAGAACTCATTAATCGAACAACACTCTACAGACCTTGGAGTGCTTTTGGGGTGCAGTGGTCATGTCAATAACGCACTTCCAAGAGAGTATGCTGGACACATATTGAAGCAGTTCCCAGAATCTCTGTATTTTGCTGCTTCATGACCTCCTAATGCACATGGCTCAGTATGTGCTTTGCACTCATACCTGTAACCACTGCATCATATTCAGCACAAAACCCCCCCTCCCTCCCACAGCTATTTGCAGGTTAACCTGCTATAGCTACCAGCAGTTCACATAAGATCCACACCAAAACTACCAAATTTTTCAAAATTATACAAGGAACATCAGAAGGTAGAGGGATAAGATCTTTTCCCCCCCCCCTCTCTCTAACCCACCAAAAGTAACAATTTATTTCCATGTAATCTCAATGACATGCCACCTCTTGCCTCTTTCACTGGTAGAACTGCACTATCTTAGGTACCATCAACAGTAAATGCAGAATGCTGAAGCAAGAAGGGTAATGTGGAAAGTCCAGCAGTACAAACTGACCTCAATCCATTTCCTTCAACTGTCTCATTTCCAATTTGTAAAGGATAAGAACTTGAAGTCTGATTTAGGTCTTTCAATCAGTGGAGACTGTTTTTGAACACACACAATGAAGCATAATCACAGCTTCGAGGAAGAAGGACAAGAATTCAAGGGGGAAGAAAATAAGGCAAATGAGACAGGAAAGAACATCACTCCCCAGCCCTGTCAATGCCAGCAGGTCACACAGGATAATCCCAGAAGCTACATCAGACAGGAGCACACATATGCTGCCCCAACAACTCCTGTGCAAAGATCCTTTTGTCTGTGCATGCTTTACCCCAAAGCTCATCAGGTGGAAGCATGAATCCTGTCAAGTTCCCATGCTACCTGTATTCTTCTCCCCTCAATTGCAGGGCTCCTTAAAAGAGCTTTAAATGAGACTGAGCAACATCGTCTAATGCAAGGTGTCCCTGCCCATGGCAGGGGGCTGGAACGAGATGATCTTAAGGTCCTTTCTAACCCTAACTATTCTGATTCTATGAAAACCAAGCAAGCCTGGTGATAAGCCTGGGAGCAACACACCAGTGTTTGAGGGATGGTGTCGGGAGGTTCTTCAGGGAGAAAACTAAAAACACCAAAGCCCAACTATAACTTAATCTGGCTATTGCTGTAAAAGATAATAAAAAAGTTCCTTACTACCTGAAAGGAGGTTGTAGTGAGACAGGTGTTTGTTTCTTCTCCCAGCAAGCAATGCGACAAGACAAAATGGCCTCAAGTTGTGCCAGGGGAGGTTTAGACTTGATATTAGGAAAAATTCCTTCACCAAAAGGATTGTCAAGCACTAGAAAAGGCTACGCAGAGAACCGGTGGAAGCACCATCCCTGGACGTATTTAAAAGTTGTGTAGATGAGGCATTTAAGGGACATGGTTTAGTGGTGGACTTGGCAATGTTAGGTTAATGTTTGAACTCTATGATCTTAAAGTTTTTTCCACCTCAACAATTCTATGTACCTTAAACTGCAGACCTGTCAGTATTCTGTTTACAAGAATGCATAATATGTTTACAATCAGAGGGCAAGCAGAATTATTTGGAAGGTTATGGCTGCTGGTCCAACAGGAGAAGGAGATTTTTCTTCACGTCATCTACAGAGAGCTGATAATTGCTCACAAAACTCACAGCATGCAATAGTGTTTTACTTGACAAAACTGCTGGTGCCGTATGATAGTTTTGTGTTCTGCCTAAGAAGCCATGTTTAAGGTAACCAGTGCTTTTGGAGTGTCCTCCACACATACTGGACCATGCCTGTTGATGTTTATCTCCTAGTGACAAGAACCTGCTCACACTACAGTACATGTGTGCTCTCTCATATGGGAGATCTAAGCATTATCCCTTTCTGATCTATGTCCCTCCCAGAATAAGAGCAATACATTCACCAGAGGTTACTCTCTGTACAGAATGTCTCTTCAGCGTATGTGAACAGATGTGATGGGACTGTACGAGCATATGTTCTGTCTATGCTACAGCATCAGCCATGGTTTGGAAGACCTGCCCTTTCACAGGGACCCAGCTGTTCTGCTGGATGGATCTGGAGTGCCTATTCCAACTGAAAATAAGAGCTTGAGTGACATATCCCCTACAAGCTAGACAAATGGAAAGAGGGCACTCCTGAAGTTTAATTCATTCTCTTGAGCTTCCTAACCTTAAGTTCCCTAGCACAGGGTGTTTCATCAAATACGCTTTCATATTGCTGCTTGTAAAGCTGTGCATACTCACATCCTCCCCTCATCATGTGCTAGCATGAAAATTGCTTTCAAACTTCATGCTTTCTCTACAACTAGTGCCAGAAAAACACAAAGCTAGAAATACAATACCTGCTTTTCAGCCTGCTGAATGCAACTTCTTGTAGACTTGCATGGAAAAATGACAGTTTAGGAGCACACATGAGGTGTGCTGAACCACCTCTGGCAAGATAGGTAGAAGGAGCTGTATCTGGTAGTTTCATTCTACTGAACACAGAAGCATTATTCAAGAGTACACTAACCCCTATGATGCAATGGAGATTCTGGGTCGTGGGATCTGGGTGCTCCTACAGCACACCAGATTGCAAATCTATGAATTAGGAATTCGATGAAGTACCAAGACTAATAAAGAGGACTCATCTGCTCACATTGTGCCTCAAAGCCCCATTCATTACAAAAGAGTATAACAAATATAGAAATATGCAACTTTCAAGACAACAAAGTAACCTGCCCTATTTTTCTAAGTTTGACAAAAATTGGGTTTATTTCAAGTAAGCTTTCCTCTCAGATCTTTGCCTCCGTCTTCAAAGATTTCACCTACTGAGCTAGTTCACAGAGAAAGCATGCTACAGATCCCCAGGAGCCCAGACAGCAGTTGCATTCCAAATTCTGAAACGGCCTTTTTCTTAGCCTGACAGCAACTCTGTGAATGTTTTTACATATCAACTGGCTTTTGATGATATTCTGCCAACAGACTGACAAGAAGTAATGAAACTGACAAAACAAATAAAAACTGCAAAAAAATACCACCTTGCATTAGGTAGCTTCCTCTCATTACTGATTACTCTTATTTCCTGCCACTTCACACTGCATAACTGTGTCCCATTTCTGTGAAAGCTAAATCACATTTCTGCCTTTGTCTCTCTCATTTTTTTCTAATGAAAGCTACTATTAAGTTTATTGAAATCAAGTTTTCTGAAGTACAGAGCATGATGCTGTATATTACAAGCTCCCACGAAGCTTTGAACACAGAAGAGTTGCCTACCTCTTCAGAATTTCTCAGTGCCTTTTTGTTTATATTGATTCTCTTTCTCAAAAATAAAAAAGTATGTGTTTTTTCATTTGTGATCTACCATGGAAAACCCCAAACTCCTTTTTTCCTTGTGTTAGCAACTGAGTGACCTAAATCATGGAACATGTGGACTAATAAATGAAATTATCTGTGACTATTTTGTTTTCATTATTCACTTCTGTATCAAACTTCAGATGCTTTATCACCAGTGTCCTAATGCCTATCCTGATACTCCAATGTACTATTAAGCCTTAGATCAGCACAGAAAGCTAAGTCACTTAAGAACATCACCTCCAATAAATCAGGACTAGTCTAAGTCTTACATTCTTTCTCTACTTTCTCACCTAACTGAGAAACCATTCTCACAAATCCCATAGGCTGAGAATGCTGAGAAAACTGAACAGCAAATCAAAGGACATTCTCTGAGCTTATTCCCACAGCTGGAGATAGTCGCATTAAACCTTTTTGCTGGGGTGCACATGTAACGCTTTTGGAGTTCTATTTCATAATTAAAGAATTATTTTTTACCATATCAAAAGCCAGGTTTGCAAAATTTAATTAAGGTTCTTCATATAAGAAACAACATCGATTCCTAACAAAAGTTTACATCTGATGTATCAAATCAGAAGTTTTACTTTAAAGACTGCAATCCATCTCTTCCATGTCCAAATAGAAAAAAATTACTACAATTTAACCCATTAGCTTTGACAACCTAAAAATAGATCTTTTCCCTGACCAGGTTATATTCCAATACCTATTGGATATGAAGGTTGTGTTGCCAGCTGTATAAAGCAATTAACCCCAGTGCTGCTCAGAAGCCCCTAGTTAGACAGCCCTTACTTCTTAAACAGGAACTGTATTCTATGTAATCAGTCACCCATGAAAACTACTGAATTTCCTTCTTTATAGGAATGCTACAGAATCTCCTATATGGCTTTTAACTCCTCACTAATTTTCTTGACATTTGTATCTGACTGCTACAGAATCTCCAGAACAGAACTGGATTTACTGCTGCTGTACTAATCCCCTGCCCAGTGACTACTATAGAGACACTAAACTGTAGAAGTTGTTCCACCAAGTAACAAACAAGCCAGTCACACAGCACCATTTTTAACTGCATCATTATGTGTTATTGCTCAAATTCAAAAGCAGAACAAGGTATCAAAACCAAATACTCATCTAAATACGTAAGTGCCACCTACGTACCAATATACATACCATTAGGAAAAATATTTCACAACTAGAAACATTGAAAACAAAGATGAGAAAAACAATAAGTCACACAGAGATGCATCAGAGAAATATTTCTCTTCCAGTATCTCATAAAAAGGAAGCAGGAGAAAGGTATCTCCTCCTTGAATGATCAGGAAGAATAAGACAATGTACAAGACTTTAAAACAAGCTTAATTAGAAATCTCTTATCTAGAACACTGCTTTGCATTAGATAGCAACTTATCAACACATGCAAGCAAGTTATATTGGGAAATGGGCACAGAATCAAATTCCACAGGTAGTATCCAGGCAGTGATTTTGTTCCAACATGAGTAATCTCTTATTCTCTTTTGGGTTTGCCAACAATCACATATTTCTCATTTGTCTCAACAAACAGAACTGTATAAATATGCACAGTGATTGCCATTCTCTCCTCTCCTTTGTTCAGCACCATTCCTAGATGTTAGCACTTATTTAATTTCACCTGACAAAAATCAAGCTAATCTTTGCATTCTATGCAAAGCCACCTGCCTAGAATAAAATAAAATAGTGGCAAAATATTTTTTTTTCCTGAATTCTGGAATGTGAAGCAGATTCTGAATGGTATATAACAAATATGATGGCAAGTCACTCTATGATAATACAATGGTGTATGTTGTCCTATGTGCTGTCTATACGTAACGTGACAGCTTCTATTTACAGAACTGCTGTTTTTTCCAGAAGAATCTTGCTCATTCAGTGTACGTGAGATCTGCCATGAAGCTGATGCAGTGAAGTATCACTCGATTCGTGGTCTCCATGCTGTTTATTGCACAGTATCTGCATTATAAGGAGAATAACAATGCATCACATCCAGAATATCTTCAAGGTTTTTAAGCATTAAAGAACACAACATATCTCCCATAAAGATAAGCAAAAGGGAATAAGGGAAACAAAGCCAACTTTGCCTGGATCAAAGCCAGGGCTGTATTTACTGAATTCTGTGCTCAAGCCCGCTGACTTGAGTGCTGAGTAGTCAAAGCTCCTGGGGACTATTCTTTAATCACTTCTGCACACCAGAGCGCAGACTTCTAAACTGCCACACAGAAAATGCGAAAACTCACTATGAATTTAACAGAGAACCAAGACAGGTTCTCCACTTCAGCAGTCACTCTAGCCACAGACCCATCCTTCTCTCCCCAAATATTTTTTCCTAAAATTTGGAAGAACAGTTACATCTGTTAGATAACATGAGTCAGAGTAACTCCATAAACTGTGACACAAGGCACATCTCTGCCTTGCCTTTAGAATTTACTTACTTCTTTTGGCAGTGGTAAGTTTGTTGTTGTTTTTAAGGAAGAAGAAACAAGAGATGAACAAAACCAATTCCTATTCAGTCATGATGTGCAACTATCTTCTCTCATTGCTGCATTTACACGGCAGCAGTAGAATCCGCACTCCCAAATCTTTGCATCCAGCTGTGCTGACTTTAGCATTTCTTCTCAGACAGCATAATAGTAACACTAACCAAAGTCTGTTAATCCAGGAGGGAACTGATCTGTAAAACTGTGTAATTAGGCTGAACAGAACAGGCACATCCATACAGGAATGTCCTATGACAAAAGGTTGTTAACTCCAGCCTTAGCTCTGCACCTTCCCTATTTTAGGTGGATAAAGCTTCTTCACTCCAGCAACACTGGGGTCACAAACACACGTCATAAATCCAAAATCAGCCAAAACTTCCTCTTACTTCCAGAAGCTACTGCTAGCCTGGCAGTTCCCAGCACAGGACCTGCAGCTGTTTCAGGAGTGGCCTCTTCAGAGCATTCCCCTTAGGGATTACTCTGCTACCAGTCTTCTGCTGGAAAGGCAACAGCAATTTATCCTGCCTACCTTTCAGCTGTAAACCATCAAAAGATAATTTAATGGAAAAAAGACATTTAGTATCTCAAAAATACATCTCTGCAGCCAGGTTCTTCCTTTTTAAAATTTCAGAAATGTTCATCTAGCAAAAAATTACTTACACGCCTTACTGAAAGGAAATACCATACAAAACCCAAAGGTGCTTAGCAGCTTCTTCAGAATAATGAAAGTTTTGTAGCAGAGATAAGCTTGCCTTTTTAAAAGATTAATCACTACTGGCTATTACAAATTCTTTATTAAAGAAATTAATCAAGATCATTTAGAAAGCTAACCAAAAAGTGAAATAAAGCTTTAACTTGTATTTAAACATAACACAAACAAATGCTGAGCATACATTTAAATTATAATTTTAAACATTCATAAATTGGGACTGATCATGAAAGCTGCATACTATAAAACACTTCCAGGACTCCAGTACCTCAAAACCTATGAAGCAAAAAAAGCAAATAAAAGAAAGCAACAGCAATGAGGCACATGGGCCTGCAGCAGCAACAGCAGCAAACCAATAGCATCAGCATCAAACTGGTACCAACAAAGATTTTAGCCAGGGCTGAAGGCAATAAGGTATTAGAGCTTCTTGAAAATAAAGCAGTATGTGAAACCAAAGAGGATCATCAAATTACAAAAACTGTCCCTTTTGGGAAGGCACTCAATTTTTAACCAGCAAAATGTTCACTGCCCAAGCTAGAAATGCTGCCAGATGCTGGGGTTTGCTGCTGGGTGATTCATCGTATATTCTGCTACAAGCACGGTTAGAAACAGAATAATGAAAATAATTAAAATAATGAAAAATCGTCAGTTCAAGAGAAAAAACAAGAACCAAGCTGTCCATCAAATACCCTCCTTTAAAGTCCTATAGTTCAAGCATTTGAAAAAAAAAACATAAAACCAAAACAAACAAACAAAAAAACCAACTAGAAACCCAAATCCACACAAGAAAGAAACCAAAGGGCAAATATCAAGGCATTTTAAGAATGTGTTGATATTCTACCAAATCTAGTTTATAGCTCTACATCAAAACATAACTCAAGACCTTTGCTTATATTTCCTAATAAACATACATACTTTGGCAGCCTTGTAAATTTGCTTCAATTCAGCAAAATACTAACCATATGCCTAAAACTAAAAACAATTTTTACTTCCCTGAATTCAACTGGAAATAGAAACATGCATATATATCATTAAAAAGAAACATACGCTCTAGTGATGTGCCCAGCACCTCAGTGATGAAGGGTCTTAAATAATTCATGATTGAAACCACTTTGAAATTCTTTGGTGAAAGGCAGCATGTCAAGAAAAATATTAGGCTTTTATCCTATTTTGAGCCAGTAACACTTCAAAATGCACACGTATTTTTTAAACCAGATGACAGAAAACCTTATCACTTGACCCAGTTCTACAAGGGGTTTGACTGTAACACCAAGGCCTAAAGCTGAAATAAGCGCATTATTTTCATACTCTCAGCTGTTGAAAGAACATCGTATTTCCTCATTCTGCAGGGGAGACACAAAAACTACTGAGCTCAGCAGCCCCATCTCTCCTTTGATAAGCTTATGACACTTGCCAATGTTACCAGCTAGGTTTCATTTATTTTTATATCGATATAAATAGATATATAGAAATGCATGTGTGTAATATTTTTGTACTTTATATATATATATATATACACACACACACATCTCTCGCTCTGGTGACTCCTGCCAGCAATCGAGAATGGGTAGAGCCCTCCTTCCCCGGAGCCCTTCTGTCTGGCACTTGAGTATCTCCAGAGCTAGGGCACAAACACGACTACTGGTGACATGCTACGGCAGCTGCATACAGATCTTGCGATATTAAAGATGGATCCTGCTCTCCCCGCAGAAGCAGCCTCCACGGCTTCGCTACCTGCTTCATTAAAAACAAAGCTCGGCCCTCGCACGGCAGCGCAACGCCTGGAATGCACAGACTGGCACCCGATCGAAGCAACACGCCCCTCAGCAACTCGGCAGGAGCTGCGAGGGGGGACGCCGGCCCCGGGAGAAGAGGATCGCAGCGGGGCGGTCCTGGCCAGAAGCAATCTCCACAAGGTAGGCAGGAAACAGAGGTATCCGCCCGGCAGTGGGAACGACGGGGGCGGGGGCGGAGATCGGTACCTGAGGCCGCCGCGGCGGCAGGGTCCCCCATCGGCAGCGCCGCCAGCTGCTGCAGCGGGTGGGTGGCTTCGCCACCGTCGACGAGAGGCGGCCGCCCCAACAGCAGCAGCAGGGTCGCGGCCGCCAGCCCCAGGAGCAGGGAGGAGAGGCGCCTGCAGGTCCCCAGCATGGCGAGCAGCCCGAGGGCAGTGGAGGCATATTGCGGGCAAGGACGCTGAGGGGAAGCCGGGACCAGCAGCGGCTCCGGCAGCGGCGCGACAGGAGCTGCAAGGGACCCTCCCCGCGCACGCGCGCGGCAACAGTCGGCACAGCAGGCGCCGGCCCGCCCCGGCTCCCGGATGTGGGGGAGGCGGGGCCTGAGTGGCAGGAGGGGCCGTGGTGTTGCTGAGGCGCGGGTCTGGAAAGGGCGGTGGGAAAGGGGTGGGGTGGTTCGTTTTCTGTAGCAACGAGCGAGAGCCGCAGTAAGGGGAGGGACAGCTGCCGGTTGCAGCCCGGCCTTGAAGCGCTGCGGAGGCCGAGGAGGTGCGGGCTGACTGCTTTCTTGAGGAGCCTCGCCGTTCGTACCTGCTGATGGCGGTTGAGGCCTCCTGCCGGGCAGAGAAGAAGGAGAACCGGGTTGTGGCCTTCGGATAGGTTACCAAGGGAAGGAAACCGCGCCGCGATCGCGACCATTCAGCCCTCCGAGCTGGGAGCACATTAGTTTTGTTGTTTGTTGAAAGAGTGTTAAACCGCCTTACGCAACCCCAGTGCAGCACGTAGTGTATACCGGGTGGGTGCATATGGTGGCTTGGTGTCGCTGGAAAAGCACTTTCACTCAGGCACTGGCATAGCTGTATTTTAGTGTCTCCTAAAGCTTTGATTCCATACACTGGCATATCTTTGCCCTATCTACATGTTTTTTCTCATTAACAGCCCTAATAGCAAACAATCCACATTTTTTAGATTTAAGGATACATATAAACGTAGGTAAAATTGGAGTGCGCTTGCGGACGCAACCTAGGGATCATGGAAAAACTGCTCAACTTGTTGACAGCAGGTAAGACTGCTGCACCTCACTAAAGACGGAACAGCTAGGTAAATCCAGCTTACCCACAGAATGAAACTGCGTGCATATTTCAGGGCTAAACGTGTGCCAGCACCACCTCACAATGAATTTCATGCTAGTGTTGATGAGTGAGCCCATGCAATGATTTCAGTGAGCCAAACCCTCACTGTAGGGACATTCCAGAACTGGATAACACTACATTTTCAGTGTATGAGTAGTGTATATAAACTCCTTGGAAAAGTATAAAATCACTTGATTTGCCTTCTAATAAAATAAATATTAGCTATTAAAAATCTTTCTTTTAGACATAATGACATATCAGGCCAAATTTTTTTAGTTTTCAGATCCGATAAATTTCTTCAAATGTAGGGGGAAGACTATAAAGGAGTAGAAATTTTCCCACACTAAAAGGAAGAACTACCAGGTTACAGTCTGTATTTTCAACAGTTTTCTCATAAACTAAAGAGAACAGTACATTTTTTCTTACGATTTAAAGCCATTCTATAATGTAGTTAATTGCCATTAACAATGACTTCATATAGATTTGGGATTGGCATAGAAAATACAGTTCACTTTTACTGGAGTTGCTAACAGTCTGCTGGCACTTTTTGGAACTGCCAGAGAATGGACTGACTTCATCACTTGTGCATTATGAACCACCACTACCTGCAGCATAACACTAGTGGGAAATGGACACCCTCCTCAGCAGGTTATCTTCAGTACTTTCCTTTAGAATGGCATCACAGTCTCCCTTTTCTTCATCAGCACAAAAAAATAAAAGAAAAAACCCACCAAAACCCAAAACCACCCTAAGTAACCAAAGAGCACAAAGAACAGACAAATAAACCAATTATTTGTTTACTTGATATGGAACCCTCCTCCTGCATCTTACAGACAGATTCTGTTTTGATTAGAAAACATTAGTTCAGTGTCTGCCTCCCTCCTTCATGACACCCACCTTCTTCATTTAATCTCGTATCTGTGCACAGCAAAAAAGCTGCTTCCACACAGCCTCTGTTAGAGCTGAATTCATTTTGGAATCCCTACAACACTGCATCTTCTCAGGTGGAAGAAAGGGGTCTACAGAAAGCTAACTAATGCTTTGAGTAATTTGCTCCCTTTGTTCATGAATTTGTCTGATAAATCTGTATGTGGTAACAGGAGGTGTAGATACATACATAGAATCACAGAATGGTTTGGGTTGGAAAGGACCTTAAAGCTCATCTACTTCCAACACCCCTGCCACAGGCAGGGACACCTTCCTCTAGACCAGGTTTCTCCAAGCCCCATCCAACCTGGCCTTGAACACTGCCAGGGATAGGGCAGCCACAGCTTCTCTGGGCAACCTGTGTCAGTGTCTTGCCAGCTTCATGGTAAGGAATTTTTTCTTAATATCTAATCTAAATGTACCTTCTGTCAGCCTAAAGCTATTCCCCCTTGTCCTATCCCTGCATATTCTAAGTAAGTGCTTTAAAGAGAAGTCTTGGTGATGGGTACACCAGTGCTGAGCCTGCAGCCATGGGCAGACCTGAGCCCTATGTGGATTGTTTCTTGAGCAGCTGTTAAAGCCAGATGAGGGTTTCACAGTCTGTCTTCCCTAGTAACTGTAAGCGGCGAGGAGAAGCAGACAGGCCAACCCAATATGGGTGATAAGCAACTTCTCCTTTATTTGTGACGCAGTTCACACATACATAGGAGTGGTATTCAGCCACTCCTTCTTGGCATAACAGTATTGGTTAGCCCCCACAGCTTCCTCCACATTCTCCTCCCAGGTCCGGTCTCCAGCCACCTGTGGGGGCCACCCCCTGCCTTGCTTGCACAGTCCTCCAGAACTCTATGGTCCTGCTCTTAGAGTCATTCTGCAACAATTCCCCCCTTTTTCTTTGTGCAAGCAAGGCATTATGGGTTATTCTGTTCACCTGTTTTATCACACAACTATAAACAAGTCTAATAGCTACGATGATTAACCTAACAATGATACATAAGTGCAATACTTCAAACAACAGTTTTTGACTCAACCTGTAATGCCCCGTGAAGACAACCATCTAGTTATTCTTAGAATACTGCTCATTTACTATTGCTGGGTAAGCTGAGCCAGGGTTCTCAGCTGTGCGTGCATCGAATTAGCATAATCAGAGAGACTCATACAACACATTCCATCAAACTCTTCACATCCATGTCCCTGTTCCAACAACAAAAGCTTCTGCAGTGTTGCATGTCTTACAGAGTCAACATTAAAACAAATCAGGAATTGCCTTCGATGTAGAATTGTCTGCTTAGTTGAGCTGAAGCACTTACAGTGATTTGGCATATTATGATTGGATACATGTTTTGAAGACCCTTACTGACTAACATATAATTGGTTAAACACAGGTGTGAGAACTCAACCTTGAAAGCTTGCCAACAGTCCACAGTTCTCATTAACTTGGTGAATTCCAGCCTCTTATCTTGCTTGCTTAAGCTTCTTCAGGCCTCTCATGGCCTTGCTGTATCTTTCAGGACTATTCAAAGTTTATGTACCAATTATGCATTCCCCTGTGAGAACACTGTCTCCACATCTTCCCCCTTTTGTTTTATCCAGTAACAAGTCGCTACTACAGCAAGGCACACACAAATTTACATTAGCAGAGTAACTATTACAGGGTGCAGCAGCATGTTGAAGATGCTGATGGCAGTGAAGGACTAGCCAAAGAAATTTCTTACCAGTGGAATTCTCCCACCCTCTTAATTTGTTCCATCACCTGCTTTATAACACTACCATTGTATTAAAATTTTTCTAGCTTTTGCCTTAGCATTTTCTAGCAGCTACTGCAAATTTCCATACTCTAACATCTCTTTTACAAGTGACAAATCTATACAATACAAGGTGCAGTTTCTTATTAGCAACTAGCTAGTAAATACAGGTGGTTTTATACACAAAATCACAACCTCTAATAATAGCTACTTTACAAGCACACATATTCAGGATGTTACTTTTCAGTTGCCCCCAAGTGGTGTTTTGTAGTTATTTGTTCTTTCTCTTCCTCCATCTCATTCTGCTTGGGGTAATCACGGTCAACTCCTGTAGCTGAGGCATCAGGTTTATCCATTCGTCTGTCCAGCTCATGGGAAGGCTTGACAAACTTTGCAGGCAGTCACCATGGACCTGTAGGCAGGAGGACACAAATATACCCCCTCCCCCAGGTTATCAGTTCTTCAGTTCTTGATAAGTAGACAGGTTAGACAGGTTAAGTGCAGCATCATTACTCTCTCTCTCCCCCCCTTTTTTTTTTGTCCCTGCAAAAGCCATCATTACTCCCACTACAGTCCCAGGTACAGAACGTGGCACAAGGACCCTGTGGAGACTAACAGCAAACCAGCTCCGAGAAGCATCACTGCAGTGCGAGGTGGCAGGCTCAACCTTAGCGGGCTTCCCCGCAGAGGCTCTGCCTCCCCCACATCGTATGAGGCTTGGGCTTTTATACTGACCAAAATGCACACTCATTCCGACACAGGTGGCCAGCCTGTGCTGGAAGAAGTGGCCAGCAGTATCTACAGAGGTCTCCAAGGGTTGATAGAAACCTGGACATACTTATATTTACCAACTTCTAATACATGAGTATCACAGAGAAACTGTATGGGCTCTCCCTGTCAATTGCAAGAAAAAATCATATACAGCTCGAGTATAAGAGGATTTTAACGCATACGTGGTCACTGTTTGTCAGGCCTCCTTAACTATTTTGAGATCAAGAGCTTCCCACTCTTTAGCCCCCTGCTGTGTAGTAAACACAGGATATGCAAAGATGCCCATTGCAGAAAATTCCCCAGTAATGATCACATATTTGGTTATCCATTGTTACAACTGAGCGTCTCCAGGGCCAGTAAGTCGGAGCAGACCGACCCGGGAGACAAAGAGTCAGGGTCTGGAAGCAGAGGATATAAATCTGGCTCGGATTCAGGGGCTGATCCTGCGCCGAACTCGGGGTCTCCGTTGCTTGCAGCTGTGTCTTTCTTATCAGATGTATCTCGTTCGGTATGTAGCCATCTGCAGACCTGGCTCCTCCGTGACTGAGTTAAATTTTTTTTCACTCTAGGGCGTAGTGGGCTGGAGAGGCTCGCGGTTCCTTTAAATCTCCCGCTAGCGCATGATCCCTATTTTCTACTGCGTGCTTCAAAGTGGCGCCGCAATCGATCCGGCGCCGAGGCACTGCCCTCTTTCTTTCGGATTCCTCGGCATTTATCATACGTATCCCTTCTAATATACCTTCTCTGTCCTTTTCAAAGTCCCTACTTTCGGAACTGGGGTGGTGGGGGAGCAGGGGGTTACACCTCCTCCGCGGCACCTTCTGATGGCGGGGGAGAAAAGGAAGGGGGGGGGGGGGGGGGGGGGCGGTGGGAAACCCTGGCTCCCGCGAGCTGGGGAGAACGAGTTGTAATCTTCCCCCGGTTTCAACCGACCGGGGACGTCTGTTCCTAGTTTCTCCGTTGCTACCGCGGCAGTTTTCTTTTCTGCCTTGTATCTTTTTATACAGTTCATTACTTCCCTCCGTGGTTTACCGAGTTTCTTTGCCTTTTTATAATCATTAAGCACTGAGTCAAATAGTTCATCACCAAACTTTCGCCACTCACTCTCCTCAAATATTGTATTAGGATCTGCAAAAAAAATCTCTTAGCCTTCCCTAGCCACTAGACCTGCTAGCTGCTTTAGAGTCTCAGGCTCAATTCCCCGCTTTTATAAAAAGCACTGTAAAAAGTTCAGGGCTCAGTTCCCCGCTTTTATAAGAAGCACTGTAATAAGTCCAGGGCTACCTCTCGGCCCATTTTCATGGCCAGCCTTTTCCGGATCGTCTTCTTCTGGGTCGTCCTGTAACCTCGGTCTCCGGATCGGCCTCCCGAGGCAGCAGTGTCTGGTTCGCCCCAGCGGCGGATTCTTTCGGTTAGTCCAAGCACCCGGGTCCGTCACGCCACCGTAGCAGCATTGCCCGCGCTTCCCGGCCGCTGCCGCCGGCGTCGCTCACTCGCCGTTCCAGGTCCCCGTCGACCGGGGCCCTGTATCCCGGGTCCCCGCTAGTCGGGGCCCTGTATCCCGGGTCCCCGTCGACCGGGGCCCTGTATCCGGGTCCCCGTTAAACCGGGGCCCTGTATTCCGGGTCCCCGCTAGTCGGGGCCCTGTATCCCGGGTCCCCGCTAGTCGGGGCCCTGTAATCCGGGTCCCCGTCGACCAGGGCCCTGTAGTCCGCGTCCCTGTTCGGGCGCCATTTGTAAGCGGCGAGGAGAAGCAGACAGGCCAACCCAGTATGGGTGATAAGCAACTTCTACTTTATTTGTGACGCAGTTCACACATATATAGGAGTGGTATTCAGCCACTCCTTCTTGGCATAACAGTATTGGTTAGCCCCACACAGCTTCCTCCACATTCTCCTCCCAGGTCCGGTCTCCGGCCATCTGTGGGGGCCACCCCCTGCCTTGCTTGCACAGTCCTCCAGAACGCTATGGCCCTGCTCTTAGAGTCATTCTGCAACAAGTAACCATGTTAATTTCCAAATGTTCATAGACATGGGTAAATCAAGTTTATCCGGGGAGAAATAGTTGAACCAACTTGGCAGCTCCCTCATTTTAAACTAATGTTCTTGATACCAATATGCACAATAATTTATTTATAAAGTTCTGAAACAAATCTGTTAAATATGCAGTAAGAGTTTCATTGAAAATGGCTTCAAAAGGGGAATAATGTGTGGAAATTAATTGTTTGTACTGCATTTAGATAAATTACTGAGAAGTGATTAAAGCACACAGTAACACCCTGTCATGGTTTAAGCCCAGCCAGCAACCCAGAAACAACGTAGCAGCTTGCTCACTCCCCGCTCTTCCTCCCCTTGCTCCCAGGGGCACGGGGAGGAGAATTGGAAGAATGTAACTCCCACAGGTAGACATAAGAACAGCCCAGTAACTACCGTATTAACACACAACCACTACTGCTACCACCAATAATAATAATAAGGGAAATAACAAGGGAAGAGAATACAACCGCTCACCACCCGCCAACCAATACCCAGCGCAACCCGAGCAGTGACCTAGCCCTTCTGGGTAACTGCCCCCAGTTTATATACTGGGCATGATGTGCTGTGGTATGGAATACCTCTTTGGTCAGTTTGGGTCAGGTGTCCTGTCTCTGCTTCCTCCTGTCTTCCCCTCCTCCCTGGCAGAGCATGAGACTCACAAACTCCTTGGTCAGAGTAAACATTACTGAGCAGCAACTGAAAACATCAGTGTTAACAGCACTGTTTCCAGGCTGAAAGTCAAAAACACAGCACTGCACCATCTACTAAGAAGGAGAAAAATGACTGCTACTGCTGAACCCAGGACACACCCATTTCAGAAAAAAAAAAAATCATAATCAGTATTATATTTTCTTAACAAAATTTTCTGTGAAAAGGAATGAAAGCTCGTAAGTTACTTATATCAACTACCCAAGTATTTACTTGAGGAAGTATGTCCAGCAGTAACTCCTGCAGTCTTTAAAGGGTGCTCACTCTTCGAACAAATTACAAACAGCAGCAGCCACTGAGATACAACATGGCATCTGGTATTTTGTCAGGGACGGAAAAGCATGTACACAAATGACACAAAAATGTAAATATAGATTCTGAAAAACTGTCTGAAAAACAGTAACAGGCTCAGACTGCATGTGAAATTGTAAAGAAGTAATGTGGTATTTGACTTTTTTTTTGCTTCTCATATTTGGATGATATGTTTAAAAAAGAAGTATTTTCAGTTTTTCAAGGTTCTTAGTCACTTGAACTGGCCATTAAAATATATTAACAAAGAACGATGTAACAAAGTATTAATGTATTAGTAATTAACTTACTAAAAGCATACAATAAAATATTATGTGTGTATGCAAAGAGTCAGAAAACCAGGCAACATAAAGCAGCATAACTTAAGTGGAAGCAGTGGAGTTGTGTTCTAAGTAACCTCAAGACATGGACCATCATTTTGTTTAAGAAGGTTACGGCATAAGATGGGAATTTGAAAAACCACTTTTGCCTTGTTGATGTAATGAGACAGCTGTTGTCTCTAATTTCTCATTAATTTGGAACTACTAAACAACAATCACTATGCTGATAACTAACTGAAGGTGTTTTATTTAACAAAAACTAGGTCTGTGTATACTGAACACATGGCAAGAGTCATGTTTTCAATATTGCTGTAATGTTTCCTTATGCACATTAGGTGTAGCTACTGTAAGGCCACTGGAAGCTGTTAATTAAAACACAAGTATCAGTTTTTCTTCTTTGCAGTGTCCTTTTTTATTATTTTCTTTAGGTTAACAAATTCTCTACTAGCAATCCAGGGAACTCTGTAGTTCAGAGATTTTTCTAAAGGGTTCACAAGCACAACATTTATTTCTAAGTAAGTGTCCTAGCAATATAAAATAAACATGTCTTTATTGTGAGACAGAATATTTACTGTTACCCACTCACAAAGATCGTTAAACAAGAAGAATGTAATACTAAAGCAAAATTAGTCAAATAATACAAGAAACCCACCCTCCTGAGAATTTTTCTAAACAAAAGACAAAAAATTCACTATTTCTACAGTGATGTGGCAGCTATAAAATAAGAAATACTTTCAATATACAAAATTTTTTGTAGGAAATAAGTCTTCTCGTGACACAGTATGATTTGTGACTAGATCTTCTTTCTTGCCTACAATTCCCATTTTTTTTAGACTCAAGTTAGTATTTGCTTCTTTAGCTGAGAATGTAAAAGTTGAATAAATGTGACCTTTTTGTACTTGTGGATTATAATCATATACTATGAAATATCTTCAGGTGAATTGAATGCAACTTTAAAAATATGTCCAGAATTAAAACAAACAAAACCCCCACAACCAAACCAAAACAGAATCCCTATTAATTAAGAGGTATTTTATTCAAAAATTCTAAATAGCAGAATCAACTCAATACTTATATTTTTCAGTTTATCCAATCATAACATTTTGAAATGGTATACATATATAGAAAAATACAATCTAATAAATCAAATTTGAATTAGGATGAGAAGAATAAGTTGGAAAAAAAACCACAGCTTAATAGCTATATATTTGATATCAGTACAAAATTACAGTGCCACAATAGCCGCTTCTTTTTACAAGATTTATAATTTAATAAAAATAAGGTGACTTCAAATGTATATTGCTCTCCTCAAATGTACTGAAGGCCTTTGAAACAAGTTCATAGTTACTGAAAATATTCCCATTTGTTACAAGTGTTTACTACACAACTAAGAAATCCAAAATCCAGCACTCTCGTACGTTAATTTTCTGCCTGTGAAAATAATCCTCTACTGATTCAATGCACAAGCAAAAACAAAAAAGGCAAAAAAAAAAATTATTACAAAGAAATAGTGTTGCATTTTTAACGTCTTAATATCATAACACACACAGGTTTCCATCATGGACTAGAAAGGGCCTCCTAAACCTGCAAGCCTTTTTGATGATGCAAATGCGACACTAATCTTCATTTACTTTGCAAAAGCCAAGGGTCAAGTTATTTAACCTTAATGCAGCATATTTTCATCACATGAAAGGTTAGATTTCCTGTCTCATATTAAAATTCTACACACTGGAAAAAAAAAATAGACCAAAATGCTAAATACCATAATCACATGAAACAGTAGTAGTACTACAAAGTCAGACTCATTATTATATAGGCTCTAGTCAAATTTTCCACAGTGGACCTAAAGAACACTGTACCAATTCTTAGTAACTCAGGAGTTAGTAATGGATGCACCTTAGAATATACATCATGTTTCACTCAATGTGGGTGATGAAAAACTTGCTATATCATTCATTTATCACCTCAATTTAACACACTGGTTTTGTTAGTGTCCTTAAAAATACTGATGCTTGGAAATCAACAAATGCTATATTCCTTGTTCTTAGGCAAAGAAAAATAAGCAGACTACTAGGCAGTGAACTAGATCTGATCATGTTATATTGCACTTGGGAATTAGAAGCTAAAATTCAGTACCAATGATCCCATTCAAGGCAATGAGAGTTATTACAGCTCAGCTTCTAATCATGATAGGAACTGTGGGATTTGTTTGTGACAGGAGGCCACAGCCAACAGAGAACTAACAGGTTCTTTCCATCTCTGAAATAGACAAGCTGTAAGGCTCTTCCATGGTCTGCCAATTTTTGTATTTTCATTTTCCTTTTATAAAATCCTATCATTTTTTCAGCATTAAAAGCCAGCAGCCCTGAATACAAAGGGTCACATTCAAAGCAAGATGCATTGCATGTCAGGTTTTCTATGACTTCATTAGACTCTGGAATAGGTCTTTAGTCTGGACCAGAGACAAAAACTGACTAGATTTTCACCAGGGTAATGCTGCTTTGTGACTACTGGTGACAGTGTAGGAATAAACACTGCAGGGCCTTTGCCAGGGTAACCAACAGATTTTTGCAACAATTGGGTTTGCTAAGTGCAACATGAATCTTTAGGATCACCAAGAACATTCTGATTATAGTTGACATATTTTCAAAATACCTGTGAGAGTTTACCATAAAGATTATGTAAGCATCAAAGTTTAGAAATAACTAAATATTAAAAGTCTTTGCTTGGAAAAAAATGCTTTATAAAGAGCGAGCATATAAAACTTTCTTAAAGTTTTCACAAGCATTAAGTGAATCAAAGATCAATGTGTAAATAAAAATTTAAAACAGAAAAAATGGGACAAATAAAATGATAAACTTGATACTGATATCTGTGAACATTTCTTCAAAAATTTCAACTTCTGCTGATAAATGTATCCTATATTTGACTTTGCAGTCACTCTTAAACAAAAGCTATCTCCAAAATGTGTAGTTTATGGAAAGAAATGTAAACCTATAAATTAGGTTCCTTATTTTATGTTTTCTAAATATTGTCAGTCAAATTTAGTATTAGATAATACGCCTTTTGTAATAGAAATAACTTTTTAATAGTGATCATGAGATGCTACAGTAATGGCAAACTGGAGTACTTAGAGAATTTCATAATTCATTGTAAAAGATATATCTCTTAAAATGTTTTCATTGTCTAAATAATTACATAGCTGTTGAATTTATATAATAAAAAGTAATGGTGCTGAAACATAACTCTCAAGAGGACTAGTTTTCTGTTACTGTACTTGTAATTCTTCAATACTTGCAGTATGCATCTTACGCCCATAATTTCTGACTCAAGGGCATTAATTTAATTTCAAAATAAATTTCTAAAAGTTTCTTTAAAAGTTTTAACATCATTCTACAATACTTGCTGTAAAAATACATCAGTGTCAGTATGTCAACATGAAATTTATATTGACACAAGTACATATATATTCTACAATCTTACTGCTGAATCTAGAACATGAGATCAAATACTTTCTGAACCCCCATTCAGGAACATGTCTTGTACAGAACCTTCCTGACAGAAATGGTACTTTAAACTGAATTTGATGTGTTATATTCATGTTCGCTAAGTAACCTGCGTTACCATTTACATATGGTACTGTTTTGTTTTGTTGGCTTTTAACCAAACTGGAAATTAGAGAACATGGAGAAGCAACTATTTGCTTTCATTCTCCAGTAGAATGCAAGGAAATAAAAATCATTTAAATAAGTCTTACTTTATATAGCTTAAGTAAATGGAAGAATCTTTCCATAGCTACAGCAGTTGTACCAATAAAATGTACCTTTTTATCCTGAAAATCATCAAAATGAGTTTCCAGTTGCCACAGTAAAATTAAGATGCAGCTAGCGCTGACAGTAACAATGCTATGGGTGCCTTTCATGTAAGCTGAAGAGATCTCGACTGTGCTTTTTTAAATTTATTTTCATCTCCTTATAATGCTTAGACATGCAAGTAGCCTAATGAGTTTCAAGTCACCACAGTGTGTACATGTAATGAAAGCACACATGTAAGAATTAGAGCTGTAATCTGTCTGACAGTCTCTTAAACCTTTTAACCTACTAAGACTTGGTAAAAACAATCTCCTTACATATAGATAATCAGTTCAAAGTGTGTGAACTAGAAGCCTGCATAAATAACTGAAGTTCTGTTTTATAATCACATCTTGAGACCAGGATCAAAGCCTGACTCCTGATTCTTTACTATATTACTAGTGACAATAAGTTATTTTATAAGACAAAAATAAAGTTCCCCACACTGAAGACCTTGAAAATTCAGTGAAGGCAGAATTATGCCCTATATCCTCTCATATAAACTAATTATATATAAACGAATTGTCTAAAACAAAAACATGTAAAAGGGTAAATATTCAAGCCTATATCTGATATATGTAACTGCTCCCTGCCCCCAACTTTGTTCTGTCTCTCTTAATGACTAAAATGCCATCACAGTTCAGTAAGAACGAACTTGACAACGAAAGCCATGTGCAGATTGTAAATTTTGGAAAGGATGCAGAAATGGGAGTTGAATCAAACTCTTCAGATAATTCTGGATTTATTGGGTATTGCAGTATTTATGGGAGAGATGCAGCTTTGAACAGAAAACCCTAGATAAAAACCCAAACCAAAGCAGAGGTTTTGTTGTTTGAAGAGTTTGTCTACATAGAAATCTCACTGGTATAATTACAGTAGAAGTCTTTGTTTTTATATGTGGCTGCATACAGGGAGTTCATAATGTAATTTATTCCGTTTTTGGAATAGAGAGTAAACAAATCTCATATAAGGCACCTTTGTAATAGTTTAGGTATGTCCACTCTCAGGTCTGTGTAACACAGCTACGCATGTTTGCAAGCCAAACCACCTCCCAATTTGCAACTACATGTCTACTGAAATGTATAAAGACAATGTTGTTCTATTCTCTCTTAAATATAAGAAGCTCAATTTTGCCACACCAAGCTAAGAATAACAAACACGTGCTTTAAACCACTGAATTTTTGGTAGGTTTAAAAAACAAACAGTTAAAGAAAATATTTAGTATCTTTTATGGTAATGAAATGTATTGACATAATGAAATGTCTTGTGCAATGAGATGCGTCTTGTGCAATGAAGCATACTATGAGAGAAACACTGAAAAAACAAAATAAAACAAGGCAAATTAACAGTCTCTTTACAAACAAACCCTCCTGCATTGCCAGCTACATACAGACTTCATTTGTCAAGCTCACTGGTCTCTCAGGGCAGGTGGCAAGGCAGGCCTGACAGTAGCGGAAGTACTGATGTAATCTAGTTATGTTTGGCTGGCAGATACTCTAATTTAAACAGTCCCTGTATTACTCCATCCTGCACTTGGACATGGTCAACCACAGGCTGTGAAAATTAATAACAAGTTTCTTACTGTGCATCAGGTAACCTGTCACAAAGTATTCCTTCCATTGTTTTGGAGAAACTGAAATTCAACCTGAGTAATATACAAACTTAGCTTTCAACCCTGTGGAGGTTTATCCTTGAATATAAAGGCTATGAGTTTTCTCATCAGACACATCTGTTGGAAGCCACAGTCCAATATCTTGTCCCTGGCAGTATCTGAATTAATTGCTACCAGTAATTCTGTGGAACACCTGTACCCTTCTCTGTGGAAAAGCACAGCAGTCTTTGTATCTTGCCCTGAATCTTTTCACTAGATCTCATAGAAAGTACATCATCCCCAGCTTTCTATGGCTCACTTCTGTTTCTGTAAGCTCAGTCCCTCCTGTAAGAGACCTAGGACCTGGAGAACAACTATTTGTAAAGTCTAGAGGGAAACCACAAGACTGAGCCAGAAGAGGAACAGGCATGCAGATGTGATTGATTACACCGAATAAGCTCAAAGGAATAAGCACTGGATATTTTTTTGAGCAGGAGGAAAAAAATAAGCAGAGTTAATGGTCAAAGAATATTCTTCAGTTTTGTAAAACAAGCTATACTCATTTTTTTGTGCAACTACCTTTCAAGAGCTAGGAAATGTAGTATACACCAACAAAAATCAATCAAAATGTGTGTAATCCATCAAGTATCTATGGGAGCTGTTGGCTTCAAGAGCAAACACAGAATCTGTGTAGCAATTCATGTAAAGTTGGTCAGTGAATCAAAAAAGATGATGTCTCCTACGTCCCAGTAAGCAAAATTATAGCACTACATATTATTTTAATTTTTTTCACACAAAAATCAGTGCAGATGCATTAGTCACATGTATGAACATAAGTAATACAAAAAGGAGGATTTAAATATATTGCTCCTATTTTGTACATGCTGATACATTCCAAGACCAGCAACTTTGCAGTCATGAGTGTTTTTTTCTTTGGGGGGAAAAGCAATGTCCATAACCAAGATGTAGGCATTTAAAAAATTCAGAATGTCTTACAGATAAAACTCTGCTTAAGCTTCTGATGTTCCTTCCCCGTTCTCATGTGGTTGCAGTTGTTCTCTTTCTTGTTCTTCCTGAGGTGGTCTCACACGTTTGAAAAAGCCCATCTGTGATTCAGAGAACAATAAAGAAAACTGTGCTGTGTTTTTCAAACATACACACATCCTTTCTCTTTCATAATCAGATTTTATTAGATATTTGATTTCCCACCCACCCCACCCCCACTCTCTTTTTCGTTTTTCTTGGCCTCCAAAGAAATGTAACTGATTCAGCTGATTAAGGGACCAAGGTGTTTCGGTAAGCTGCTGGTACTATTTGAAGGAACACATCCCTAGTAGGGAAAAGAAAACAATACAAATCCCCAAATATGGTACTTACCCTGTACATAACAAATACTAGAACAGCCAAGAGCAATAATCCTGCTAGGACAGCCAAAATTATAACCCACACTGGCACAGGCATAGGCTGTGGTTGAATGCCCCATGTAATGTTTGTAGTAACCTAATAGAAAATCACAATAAATCACACTTTGCACAGCAGTGACAAGCCAACTTCATTCATGCAGTTTCAGTCTGGTATACTTCAATATATTTAATATTTATTAATCATTTAATAATACTTAAATATGACATATTCTCTTTCATGTCTCTATGAAACCCTCCAGGGTTTCAGATGGTCCTTTTGTTCCACATTCACATAGTACTTCATATATATAATAAAGGTCCATTATTCAAGCTTTAAATGCTAATACAGTAGAAGACAATTTTCAAGTAAAATATTTCACTAACAATAATGGTATTAACAAGAACATTAGGACAGTTCATCCCGTTTTTCATTTTAAGTCTTTAAAGCTACAATTATTGTCAACTCTTGGTTTAGGGCAAAAAGTTTTGCTTTGCCCTCAACTGTATGTGTATAACTGAAATTAATATATGAGTCAAATATTTGACAAAATTATCATTATACCAATCCACAGAAAGTTACTCAATCATCACTGGTTTTGTATTCATTTCAAAGTAATTATGTGTGGTAACTCAAGCTGGATGTAAATGACTTACTACTGTAGAATTGTGGATATCTTCAAAGGAAAGGTTCTTATAAGGAAATTCTATAACATTGAAAGAAGCAGAAGATTTGAGAGAATAGGAGTGATTCTGATTTTCTTTCTGTGTAAGAAAATACAAAATTAGTATCACGTGGATAAAAAAAAAAAAATCACTTTTTATGTTTCAGAAGCAGAGACAGAATATTCAGTCACTCACATTCATGAAAGTTTGGGTCCAAAGGCGTGATTTTAAATACAATATTGCACTCTTTCCCCTTTCCAGGTGGCCAACTTGACAGACTATCTTTAAACAATCAGCAGTTCCACAACCCTGCATATAAAAATAAGGAAGGATATTCTGAACATGAAAATATTTGAAAAGTCATTAATGCCATTACCTTACTATAGACAATTTTTTGGCCTCTTTTCCTGGCAAAGCACTAGAAACAAATCAAATGTATTTAATAACCCCTAATATTGAATAATTACTTACAGTCTCCCAAAAGTTTACATTCAGAAAATTATTACATGAGCCACTTGGATCCCAAACATGAAACAGCTGGAAGTGGCTTTAAGGTATATACTTTATCTATGTACATAGCAAAAAAAGTCGGAGGGTGTGGGGGGCAGTTTCTGATCAGTTCACATTACCATCCTCCATATAGTTTTTGACAGGAAAACTTATGGCAATTATCTGCACTTGGTGCCAACAAAATATGCTTTGTTGCATTCAATGGAAGTCTTCAAAATTAACTGACTGCCCTGATCTGTAAGCCATACTTAGGACTACACAAGTTCAACTGGCCTTTCTCAACCACATTTCCATTAAAATCCATCAGATAATACTGATGTTAAACCATGAGTTTTATGAAGAAAACAGATCAAAAGAAGGCTTCATTTTATAACTGTGATTTTAGCTATATTATAGATAAAAGCACTGTACAGTGAAAGTACATTTGCCAGTGTAAGTACAATACAGTGAAGTTATTATGAATACTGGATATTAGTCTGTGAATTAGTCACTGATTCTGAATGAAGTGCCCAACTTGACCTTTGTTTTTCAGGACTTGGAAACATAACAGCACAAAATCATAGTCATATGTCTCACTGGCTGACTACCCCAAGGAAAACTGATGCATACTGGGGGAAAACCCAACCAACAGCTCAAGAGCATATGACTTTTTTGTCTGGTAACCGTTTAAATGGAGGACATGGATTTTTTTGAAATTACTCTTCATCCCATGGAACTTTCATCTTCACCTTCATTTTAAAAAAACCTAAAAGTATTATCAACATATCAATGCTGAGAGCTTACCAAAGTATGCACGTCTCCTTCAATGGCAGCTATATCCCTTCGACTGATACGATGATGGCGATTATCTTCCCTGCTAATTGTTTCATTCTTATCACCATCTTTAGAAGCAGAAATCTAGGATACATGAAGGAAAACCAATAAATAATTCTTACATTTAGATACACTTGAAGAATCCTAAATCAACGTGAAGAAAATACATAATTAATCCAGTTTCTCTCTTCCTAACCTAGCTATTCTTCAGACTCTGACTTTACCTACTGCTGTGATTAAAATGTTACTCCTGCCTTTATTAGACCACTGATGCAAATTTCTGTTAAGAACTAACACAGAGCCTTGAGTATCTTAATTATTTTTCACCTCAAACCTTTGTCATGTATAGAAAACAAATACTCCTCGACTGCAATAAATAATTTAACTTTGCAATATGTTAAAGATTCTTCCTCAACATTTCTGGCTTTTACTCTGAAAAAATAGCACTAGTATGGTACTGATGTACCATATACCCCTGTACACATGTACACATGTCCAGACATACACAGGTCCAGGAGGAACTGGAAAAAGTGAAACACCTGTATTGACCTGTGTGGCATTTGGGTGAGGGCCTAGATAAAAGAACTAGTAATAAAAAAAAATGTGCCATTTTCTTCCAAAAAATAAACCCCAGAATATTTACATAAACAGCACAGAAGCATCTGGCATGTTTTTGTTCATGACCACATTCAATATAATTCCACTGCTTTGCATTTAGAGCTCATACCATACAGTCCTCAAGAGAAAAAAAAACAAGACAAATTTATTTTGGGGTTGACAATCTATTGTCTATTTTTTATTTCACCTGCTATATACATTGACAAGTGCTATCAAACAGTGCAGTCTCATTCCTTAGCAACAGATGAAAACTTAACCCAGATAGTGTTAGATATTCTCAGGGATTTGGGTATTTTGAGTGTGGTTTTAAAACAAATATACTTCAAAAGGAAAGTCCTACTTACCTTAATTTTTAATGGATTGATTTCCATATCAGAAGTGCAGTTCATGGGACCATCAATTTCATACTGAACGATATACAACAGTGTGTAGTTTTTGTATTTGTAAGGCCACTGCAGAGTCATCATCACCTTGCTGAATGCACTTGGACCATTGTTTCTTAGCTGATTATGAAAATAAAGGTAACAGATATAAACTAAAAACTGAATGCTGCCTTCTTTGTGCACGTACTTCTTATTTTAAATGATAAGGCCACTAACCTTTCCCCAGCTACTTATGGGAATAGCATCAACTTGACCTGAAAATGGTAGCTAAACTTCAGTCCCCCAACAGGCAAAACATAAAATGACTTCTGTATTCAGTAAAAAATACTTTGAAGAAAAGCCATATGGAATTAGGTTTTTTTGGAAGTCTGTTGCACAAATCTCAGCTACTGTATGTGTCTTAGCCAAGAGACTCCGAGCACAGATACATACACCCTTAAATTTCATTAGATAAATGGTCTTCTAAGTTTTAGAACAACTTTTAACTATTCTTATTCACACAGCTTTCTCAGTAAATTTTGCTTAATTAAAGAATCTAGATTAAGGCTGTGATCATTCTTTTAAGGAACTTTTAAATACTTAAATTTTTTCAAGGCAAAAGAATTTACAATAATATTTCAGAACAGTTGGAATATCAATGAGAATACTGAATAATTTACAGTATAAGTTACTAAGTTACTTCAAAAGTTTTATCTAGATTTTTTGAAAGGAAGTAAAGGGCTAGGAAGTAAAGGATGTGTAATGATGTAAAAAAAAAAAATCAGCCTTTTCTATTTGGCTGCTGCAAGCACTGCAACCCTTCTTGCAGACACCAGTTATTGACCCAGCATTAAAAAAATTAAATCTTTGTTTCCATGCAAGAACAAATTGAAGAAAAAAAATTGTAATTTACTCCAGAGAAAAGCTACACCAAAAAGATTTAATTTAACACAGAACTGTGAAATTGAAATGAGTAGTAACTGCACACCTCATAGATATGCTGCACTAGAGGCCCAATATCATCTTCTGTTTCTGGATTCTCTTTCGGCTGCCAATTTGCAACAGGAAGGAATATGTGATCAGGAGACGATACACTAAACAGCAGAGCAAACAAGTCATTATTATAAAGTATAAATGATGAACATAATTCACTAGAAAATCTCACTAGAAAATTAACATGCTTAAAATACGATCTCCAATTTTTCTTCCTCTGCATGAAAAAACAGAAAGATCGAGTGGCCTTTATATTAAATGTTCAGTTTTCTTCAGCACATGAAAACATGAGCCTTCTATTCAGATCTTTTTTTTTCCTGCCCTAAACTTTGGATTCATCCTACAGAATCTAGTAAACCATTAACAGAATTGATATATACAAGTCATCCAAAAACTACAAAGTGTGCAATACTTAGATAATGGAAATATTGATGATGCAGAGACTTATCAGTACAGTGATGACTAATTCAGCATGCAGTGAAAACAGTGAAGCTAGCAGTAATGGTTTTCAGTTGTGCCAACCCACACTTCTCAAAAAGTAACAAAATTAGACCACAGTAATGAATGTATAATAATACAATATTAATATTATACTTCAGATTGATGAAGCTGAGAGCATTGCAAACTTATCTTCAACAGGATTTTCAACTTTGGTTCTAAAAAGGATTTTAGAGGTTTTTTGGATGAAAACAGAGTCAGTTCACAGAGGAGGAAAGTGACCTTGAGAAAAGTGTGCAACTGCGAAAACGAGGGGCAATTTTTATTTCTTCTCCTAAAGAAACCTCTGGTGAAAGAGGCACAACACTCCTTTTTGGAATTCATTTTGTAATTATTTAGAATTATTTATGATCTGAAAGTTCAACAGGTGGATAGAGAAAAACATAATTTCTTTACAAATTCCCTAAGGCTTCTTTAAAACTTACACAGATGTGAAAGAAAGTTAATTAGATATAAAGATGCAAACATACAAAACTTATCTGAGGGAGACAATTATTAAAACAGTATCAATGCTTACCCTCTAATTTCAACAGCTGCTAAAATTGCAAGGTCAGCCTGATAGAATGCTACTGGACTTAGATTATCATACAGGTTGGAACTGCAGAGAAAATAAAAGTTAATCACTGAAATGAAATAAGCTAAGTATTTAAAACTCCCAAACCTTAAAACAACTGCGTGAACACCATATCTCTTCATCCACTATAGGAAAGCACAATTACTAAAAACTAAGAAGCAGATTCCAGCAAATTCTCACTTAAATGCCTGACAGTCCCACCCTCAGCACAGTTTGGAGGTTACTCAGCGAGCGGACAGAAGTTAATAAAGGACAAAGAGCTCATGCTGACTCCATCCTTAGACTGCCACATGTAAAAAAATTCAAATGCCAGTGCTGTGGGATAACAGCATCTCTATAGCTAGCAGAGCCCTAAATTCCACAGTTACGACATGTGTTTTGCTCAGAGACTTTTTGGCCTCAAACTAGTCCCAGGACAGAAAAACACACTAGGGCTACTTTTGATTACCCCTCTTTACAGTGTTTAAACCAGTTTACATCTGATTCCTACACTTGAGATGCACCAAGAGATGACAGATATCAAGGCACACAGAGTCATTCATACATAAAATTTCTTTGGACTTTCTTTGTAAACAGAGAAAAAGAAATACAGGGAACACCTATTCTCCTCAAAGTGGAGCTGGGAACAGAATCCTGATCTCCTTAGACACATATGATTATTCTGTCATTTTAACCAGTTTCCTTTAGAAAGATAGAAGATCTATTCTTCACTGCCACTGTAATCAACAAATACATGCAACTGTGTTTTCTTCCTGACCTGTAAATACCAATATGTGCACTGGCACAGCTTACTAGCTGATGGAGAAGAGGGGAAAAAATTTGAACACACAGCAATGTGAGATCAAAGAGATATTTAATGCTGCCAAGGCCTTTGATCAGTATGAATCACTGTATCATTAAAGTGGAATGGTAAGTTTAAACTTATTTAATCCTTGTAGCCAAATGTGGATGAGAATAATTTATTCACTAGGAAAAAAAATAAATAAAAGAAGCAGCCCTTAAGTGATAAGAAGATAAAAAAATCCCAAACAAACACAAAAAACAACAGAAAACATAAAACAACAACAAAAAACAACAACAAAAAAAAAAACACAAGAAAAACAACCAAACACCAAAACCTTTTTCAACCATGGGGGGAACAACCAACATATATTGCCTTTTCTGAAAGGCTTATACCTCTCATCCTTAAAATACATAAAATTTGAAATTCTGGCTTTACTTCAGAAGGAATTCAAACATCAATTTTAAAACAGGGCTAGAAACCCAAAGGCACAGTCATTCTGTGGCACTGCACAAATGTCAGACGACAATGATATGCAGGTAGAAAAATACAGGGTATTTTAAAATGGTTTTGTTCCTCATTATTAGTATTTCACTTGTGCCATGACCTGTCTAAAAGCTGTAAGCAAAATAAATTACATTCCAGCAGAAAATTACCTTTTCTTACATTTTCTCCTCTATTTTAGAACACAAAATTCATCTAAAGGGTGTGTTTATTTTTTAAGCTAGTATGAAGCAAAGACCAGAGAATTAGTCCAGAGTATCTACTTAGTTCAAAGTGTATTTACTTAGCATGTTTTCTACCAGGTGAGGTACATACTCCCAGATTTCCATACCTTCGAATTTGCAAGTCAAACTTCACAGAGGTATCCATTTCAGACTGCTGGTGCACACTGAAACGCAGGCCAGCTAATAGCTTTAGAAATAAAATCACCATGGCTCAGTGGAAGCATGATAAAATACATGATAAAAGCTTCTTAATACAACAACAAAAAATATATATTTATATATATATATATTTATATATACTTAATATACTACAACAAAATTGCTTGAGGCTTGTAGTCATAAGAGAGCACACACAGAGAACTGGCAAATAAAACTTGTCCACTTCATCAAGATTAGAAATGTATGGTCCTCTTTAGATTTCAGCCAGTGCATCACTACCACAAAACAGAAATGTAATATTTACAATCATGCTCACCC
Source organism: Pezoporus wallicus (assembly GCF_028554395.1). Lineage (NCBI taxonomy): Eukaryota > Metazoa > Chordata > Aves > Psittaciformes > Psittacidae > Pezoporus > Pezoporus wallicus. Next base: position 109,665 of record NW_026641049.1, on the reverse strand, counting down.
CCCTTACTTAAGCCATTTCTACACAAAACTGAGTCTCCCTATGTGTTGCAAAAAGCACTGTAGCCTGAAGAAGAGGGCACAGTAATGATTTGAAATTCAGTTCCCAAAGTTTGTTCTATGTCAGTGATGATAGTTACTTCAACATATGTACTGTTCAGCTTGATGTATTTTAAAGACTTTGGGAATAACATTTATTCATCTATTAAAAATGTCTCATGAAAGAAAAGCACCTTCAAACTGTTTATAATCATGACTGATCTTCACATTATTTCCTCGGAAAATAAGACTTATTGCATAACATCATCTTAATATCTGCTAGGTCCCACTAATATTTATTTAATTCTTCAAATTCCAGCTACATTTGGTGGAAGTGCAGAGGTCTCAACTAGACAAAACTCTCTCTTAAGCCACAAAACAAGGCAGAAGAGAGAAGCATTATTAGGTTTACACTAAAAAAAAAGGTGTGTTATGAGCTAGCTCTTTGTTATATACTAAAAATACATATCCAATAAATCTAAGGACAAACTGAAGAGACACCAGAAATAAATCTAAAGACAAACTAAAGAGGCACCAGCATTCATTAATTCCACTATTTAATTAACTACTCCTTTTGAGTTATGATATGACTCATGAACACGCCTTTCAGGCTTTAATTTAGCCAAAAAGCTAAAACAAATTATCACTGAACTAACCAAACATGTGGGTAGCTAAATGTCAGCTACATCTAATCTTAAATTCCTGTGAGTAAAAATCCTGCCCAGACACTACAGTGATTAAGAAAAATGCTGACTGTACTGCTTGAGATAACAGACACCTCTTGGACCAAACCTTACCTTAATTCCTGCTTTCATGGGATTTCCCAGGTCACAAACTACCATGCGAGTTTGATTCTCTGTTTTAAATGCACAAGACAGTCTTGCTAAAGCCTGCAGTAAAGCAGAAAAAAGAATGGCATTCTTTACATCTGGATACCTGGATGAAAGTCTGGAGAAAAGTTCTAGATATGCTGTGTTAATTTTAATATAATTTCTCAGCCCTAACACAGTCAAGCACTAAAATTAAATAAAACCGAAGTATGAAAGTCTCCATGGAGACAGATATTTTTAATGTAAGATAGATGCTCTTTCCAAGGTTATAAAAAGAGAAATTCAATACTCCTACACTGGGTATCACTGATGATTTTTGTGACCTAAAGCATTTCTCCATATGATTCTTTAAAACCTATATGAAGAAACTCTGGCAATCATGCAAACTCTGCATAAGAAAATAAAGATTCAAATGCAAAATAACATGAATTCTTACTAGCTTACTCAAAAAGATGTCTTAAGAGGAGCTATCAGATTTTGAACAAAGCCACATCACAAAGCACTTAGAATAGCAGAGGCAAACTGGAGAATCAAAGCAAGGCATGGTCCAACATGTATGAAGGATGTGGTTGTAGATCAAAGTTGGAATCTTTTGATATAGGGCAAAAAAAGTTTTCCCCCTAAGATTCTGCAACGTGATATTGATTCATCACAGATTAAATCAAATAAAAACAATAACAAAGAAAATCTGAAAATATATTACTTCTGTATATCTGTAATGGGCTAAACCAAAATTTGGACTATACCCATGTGTATTCAGAGAAAGAGAACTTATACAGACATTTTCTAATACAAGGGAAAATTAGGAAACATACTTTCACTTTTTGCCTCACAGGTGCCTAGTTCTTTATCTAGCATGAGATGCTAAATCTAAATTTAATTAAGGGTACAATTCAAACAAAGTGTTGAAGCAGATAAACTTGGTGTGTCAAGCTCCAACACACAGATGAATATCATTTGTTGTTAGCAGTAAGCTCTTAAATTGGAACCATCCAACCAGGTGTTATACAGCCTTGAGGCTTGGAAGAGCCTTACCATTTTTTCAGTGCTTTACTTTAGGATCAAAGCATAAAACCCACCACTAACAGGCCCTCTCCCACAAACTTCCATAGCAGCACCTGAAATCTAACTACTCAAAGAAGACAGTTGGAATTTTACCTCATTGTTACGAACAACACCTACAAAATCTGCTTGGGGTGGAACAATGACAAAGAGCTCTGCTTCATAGGCTCCTTCTCCTAGATTCTGGGCACTGACAATTAATGTCAAGGGATTGTCATCACCAATATAGATCTGCTTCTGATCACTACAAAACAAATGCAAAAATGAACTGTGCGTTCAGGTTTTCAACTGTATTGAACTGGTTGAACGTAGAGAAACAAGAGACATTCTGAAATTGCACAAGACATTAGAGAAATCTAGAGGCAGTACCTATGCTTCAGGAATATCAGGAGAGCTCTACACTATGTTTAAAAAGAAAAACCCTGTAGTATGTATAATCACAGAAACGGAGCAAATATTACATGCTGTTTTTTAAAAATCTTTTGTACAAAGTTCACAGTAAAACACAAAACCACCAACATTCCTTTAACAAGGAATAAACAATTATGAACAGCTAAATCACTGTGTACATTTTGAATTACATGCCTACTTAGCAGAGGTAGAAAATTCATAATGTTTTGATGGAAGGCTCAACAACAGAATACACCCAAGACCTCTGTAATACATTTTTTCCAAACACAAAAAGAATATCGGTTCAATGTATTTTAATTCCACCAACTACAAGGAAATGTAACTGTATCTGCACTGATATAAAATGCTTCTGAAGTATTTGCATGAATTAGTATATTTGTGAACTGTACTAAATACACACGCATATGCTACAGCTCTGCACTAAGGGCATGGAAAACCCCACCAGATGATGTTACTGAGTAGAGATAATTCACTTAAGAATGGCTTTGGGGCATAAAAAGCACAAAATATCACAACTTATGAAAGAATTATGAGTTGAAATTTGTTTCTTTTTTCCAGGTTTAATAAAACATACACCAATACCAACAATTTTTTTCATAAGATATGACAACACAGCTCTACTCTACCCCTTGCTGGATAAAATCACACCTGTTCACATCTTCATGGTGGGTCTGTCTAGTATTAAATGACAGAACAGTGGCACAATTGCAGCTCAGTGGCACAATTGCAGCTAACACTGATTTGTGCTTGCCATGCATGTCCAGCTTAGCAAGCATACACATAAATCCTGTGTACTTACAATGGGGGATAGGGTGGGGGTATGTGCTGTCCCTGTATTACCCGCTAAAAATATTAGGTTACAAAGCAGAAAATGGGTTTTCTTTAAGACAAATAAACATGAGTTTAGATTGTATACACTGAGGAGGTCTACTTATTTCAATACATCATTTTAACAAAAGTATTACAAGCTCTTGCAGTTTAGAATTGAAGTAGGGAAGTTCTTTTTCCCTGTAGTATTTTTCTCATGTATTTACCTTTCTACTGAAACCTTCAGCTTTGGTTTGCAGACATTATCATCACCACAATCCAGCAGAATATGTGCCTATGCAAAAATCAAATGCATATTGTTGTAAGAATTCCTGCATCTGTTCTAACATACATTTCCAATAATGCTGTTTCACCACCAAATAAAAATTTTCTAAATAGCTGGTTACAAGATATCTTCAACTCAGTCTCAGAAGAGAACAAATGAGTTCTTATAGAAGGGGGTATTGTGCCTTATCCTGACACACTACAACTGTAGGACTGATGTCTACAGACATTAATTGTGTTTCCTCTGAATAATCTGTTCATTTGAGTTGCATCTCCACAATCCTCTTTACAAACAAGTGCAAAAATCTGTATAATGGGCAGAAACAGAAAAACTATGGTTATTACTGTAGGAGACTTATAGGAATAAATATAATATACATAGAGCAGCATAGTAGGAGCAATGGATGAAATACTTCAGTCCTTCAAGACTGACAACTTTAATACTACTCTGTCTACTCTTCTGCAGAAAACTATTCATTATATGCATGAAAAGGAAGTCCTGTCTCAAAAAAAAAGAAACCTGACACAGAGAGAAGGAAGACAAATAGACAAACATACAATAACCATCAATGTTTCCATAATTAAAAGACTAAAGTCTAGATACATATTTTGGTATCTTAATTCTTCAGAAGTTCTAAGATGAACCTTAGTATTGAAAGCTGAAAATGTGTTCTGGGTTCTGTCATCACAGACTGATGACAGAAGAATTATACCTGTCTGCTCATATTAGCGGGAGTGAACTGGTTAAGGATAGGCTGCAATCCTGTTGCATCTGCAGCTGTTCTGTAATCCAGACGATATTCCATAAAGATAGTAATGGGAGTTAGTTTGTCTCTAAATTCAGATTCATCCTGAGGAAAACAAAATTTGAATTACAATTAGAACATGTGAAGAAAACAGCAACAAAAAATATCCTTCATAAGTCCCTATAGGCAACAAATAGTCATCCCAAGAACAATACTGAGCAGTATTTTTATTTATTGTTCATGTTGTAATAACAATGAAGAAGCAAAAACAACACTAAAACTTCTGAGCTCTTTTCACACTAGAAAATTTCTTGTTGGAAAATCTGCAGTGCCAACTTTGAAGATGGACAGTTTTGGCAGTAACATGCCTGTTTTACAAACGCAAACTTGGAGCATACAGAAGTATTAAGTCCTAGAACTGTAACAGTGAGGAGCCTAAAGGGCTATACAATCTCACTTTTTCCTGTCAGACAAAATTCACTATGCTTTTAAGATCCCTCACAGATATTTACCATTGGACATGTGATTTTTCCCCTCCTGAAATTATTACCTTGCACTTGGAGTTGCTGACTTTCATATTCATTTCAAATCATTCTGTTTATCAGATATTGATCCTGCCCTTCCGACATCTTAGAAACCATCTCTTTGCTTTATGTCACAGATTTTTATAACTGTAAACTCTGGTTCATTATTTTCAAAAATGAGAAGAATGAAAATAACTGACCCAGAGCTCATTGCAGGATCTTACTTCAGAAGCTATCTTCTATGAGCAGAAACCTATCGATAATAGTTTTCAAATGGTTCTGCTTTCAATTGAACATAATTTCATAGAGGTCATGTGTCATTACTTTCTTTATGAGAATGTCAGGTGGAAAAGTGTTAAAACTTTACTAATGATCTCGGAGGTGTATTTCCATATATACCCCACTCACAAGGCCAGTCAAAGAAAGGTATTACCTATCCTCCATGAATCCTTAATGATTACTAGTATTTTCATTAGTTTTGCAGATTTGTTTTGGTTTGGGGTTTTTTTGTTTGGTTTGTTTTTTTTAAGAAAGAAATAAGTATTGTTTGTTTGATTTATAAGCACTCAGAGATAAATCTAAGCTGCAAGTAGATAGCTACATTTTCAGATGTCTTTGCTATTTCAGCCAGTGTTTCTTCTACTGGGTTACACTTTTTAATTGTGTTAGCATCTGTCCATGTTTGTGGGAACAGAAAGACTGAGAAAAAGCAAGCTTCCTATTTCAACCTTCTCTGTCCCCTTTGTTACTTGCTGATCTTTACCTTGTAGTTGAAGATCCATATTTTTCTTTACCTCCAAAGTGAAAACACAACCTCTGCTTGCTGACTTTCACATTCCTTGGAAGTATAATTATAATTTTGTGCCAAGATGACTTGTCCAGGAAGTACATAACAATGCTCAGAATTGAATTTCTGATCCATTTAGTGACCAGGACCTTAGTCACAATAATACCTATTGTTCATACTCAGACAGAAGTGATAACCCAGGACAGACATATAGTTTCAGTAATTTTAGTCTATGTGGGGCATGAAGTGTCTCTAGCACTTATTTTTTCTTTTTTTTTTAAACACCTAACACAAGGATTCTGTAATAGACAATGCACCAAAAATTATTTGCCTAAAACATAAGTGGCTACTTACCCTCAAAAAGGCATCGAGTTCTTCACAATTCATTTTCCCCCCCTTGGTAATAGTCATGTTCTTAGTGTGGCTAGGCTGTTTACTGTGGAGAAACAGAGCTCTCCTTATAGCTCCTTTCTGCTTAAGTTTATCCAACAGTAGCTCCACTTGGAAATCTGTCCAATCCAAAGCGGTTAGGTTAGGGATATTTCATTCAATTAAAAACACTACAGATTCCCATCAGAAATGGAGCTGAATGCTGATTTCAGTTACAATGAAAACCTAGTATTTAGAACTTTTAAAACTTCCCCTTCCTTCAATATAAGAATCTGTTTCTACATTAGTTCTCTACATTAGGCACTGTTGTCCTAAACTGGTCTCTGCCTTTTCCTTAAACACTGGAAACATACAAGAAACATTCAAGGCCAGGTTGGGCAGAGTCTACATGGTCTAGGGTGAGGCATCCCTGCCCATGGCAGGGGGGGTTAGAACTAGATGATCTTAAGGCCCTTTACAACCCTAACTATTCTATGAAGAGCCGTGATACATTTATAGTTGCTATAGAACTGCATGAGCAAGTTAAACTTCCCCCCCCCAAAAAAAAAATTTAAAGCAATCTTGTATGTAACACATTACAGCATGTAACTGTATTGCTAATCTAATTACTTTGAATATTTGATATAGATAATGAAATTTAAAATATGTAACAGCCATTTATATGAATCTTGCCAGATGATACCACCTCTATACATGCCATACAGAAAATAAGGAAATTATTTTAGAATCAGTAGACGAAACCTGATTGTAGCAGGCTGTCTGCCACACTACAAAATCTCTTAGCAGTAACTTAAAAACCTGTTTAAAACAATCTTTTCCTAAGTCTGATCCAGAAAATCTGATGAAAAAAATTAACAGTATCAATCATAAGGTCATGATTTCAACAGAAATATGAGAAGTCCTTTGTTGCTTGTCCATATTTTTCAGGCCTAACAATATACATGCTTGAATATTCTTTTCTAAAACTCCCCTCAACAAGAGTTGATCTCAATTCTGTAATACAAAGGATTTTCCAAGACTAGTTACACCAAGTGGTTAAACATATGTCTGAAGTCTCAGGTATGCTCAAATCTCACTGACTTCAACAAAACTTCAGCAAAAGACATGCTGAAGGTATATATAGATGTGTATGGTTACCAGACTGGCAGTATGGCGCTGTAAAAGGTAGTCAACGATAATGAAGAACAGTGACCAGTGCTCATGTCTGCAAACAAGATATAAAAAGACTTTAAAAGTTTTTAAATTAGCAGAACTTACTGAGTGAATTAGGGAGCTTTCCTTTGCCATCCGCTTTTAAGCAGAACTTTACTTTGAAGCTGTTTTGGAGGAAAAGAAAATATTAATTTCATGCACTTTTTCTCTCATTCTAAAATTCTTTATTATTTTTCTCCGTTCAAAGGTATTCTCTTTTGAGACTCTAGTTCATTCCCAAATGCTATTTTCTACTAGTGGAGAAGACACTATAACCTATTAATAAGTAGACAACAATGCAAAGCTTTGTAATCTTAATACATGCAGGAATAGCATGTGAAGCAGAGTGTTTATTACTGAAATCAAATGTGCCTCATCTACTTTTTTTGAAAACTAGAAGGAACTGGAATACCAAGTTAAAAAGGAAGTTAGCACTAGAAAGGAAAAGTGGGTTTGGATACAGTACAGGAGCAAGAACCAAAACCAGTTTGCAGAGATCATTTCCCAAATGTGTTTACCATGAGCTCATCTAAAAAGTAAGTTAATGGGTAAAAACACTACAAAAGCTGACTAATCCATTACCATCTTGAGAAGATCTTATTCTACTCAACACAGCCAATTGGCAGTCTCCGCAGGTGGGATGTAACTTGGTAGTCAATCTAGCATCCATTGAGGAGAATGTTGGACCTCCCACTGTTGTCCAAGTTCTTATTTTGTATTTATTGTCTGTTCTTTCAGAAATATCTATGCTTGATTGCCCTTTTTAATTAGCTAACTAGATTTCCTGAATCCTTTCAAAATTGAAAGTTTATGAAAATAAACACCAAAAACATCCCTCCCCACAAAGGTAAACAAAGATATCCTGCATACCAAGAAACCTTTACATCTGACAGCGAACAGGCTTTGTTCTCTGGGTTTAGAATGGTTGGATTAACTTCCAGGGCAGCATTTACTCTAATAACTGGTCTAGCCCTGCAAAGAAAACATCCTCTTGAACAGCATTCAACACCACGTTAGAAAACACCCTCCCCCTCAAATTGTGAAATATACACATGCACACTTAAGACAATATTTAGTGAAACTGCAATAACAAATAATCATTGATTAGAGAAAAGCGGGAAACTTTTCTATGTCCTTTCATTACTATCAGAGGCAGAACACAGGCAATTGTGTTAAGAGGATGTTCTATCCCTTTCTAGCCCAGACAAATTATTTTCCCAAAATGAGCAAGTATGGATGCTAGTATCAGGACTGCAGTTTAACAGCAGCACCCTGAATGTGTCAGAATCTAGAAAACTGTCACTTGGAAAGCCTTGAAGACATCCTATTTATATTATCTCTTAACTATTGAGAAAGATATATACTAGGTAGACTGTAGATTCACTCAGTGAAAACAGCAGTATAACCTTTTTTGATCTTCAGCAGTTTGGAATGTGGAGTTGCACAATTACAGACTCCCCTTGATGATGCTTGCTTTTGTAACTCAAGAGTGCCATTGAGCTTTGCTTGCATGTAATGTAAAAGCATAAAGGGATACTTACCTATACAAAACAGCTGTGTCAACACCAAAGGCTCCAACAATCAAATCTAGGAATAAGGAAGAAATATTACACATTACAATTCATTTTTTCAAATACACTGTCAGTGAGAGATGGGCTTCTATGAAGTTATTCTAAAGTGACATTTAGAGCAAAGGACCTGGGTATCCATTTTTGTCCACATCTGTAGCTCCTTTCAGCGAGTACCCAAAACTGGGTGGTATAGTGCGAGCAGCCCACTGCCCTTCAAGAATTTGAGATGGGACTGCATTTAAACCATTTGCTCTTCCATTGTAGATATAGACAAGTCCTCTCTTGCCCTCTCCACCATATGGTGCAGCAACTGCAATATCTGTAAACCAAAAGAACAATCACCAACATCTCCAGAGAGAACATATTTGTGCTTACATCAATAACTTCTAATTTTTGATATTACAGTTTCAGTATGTGTCAGTAGGGAGGAAATAAATGTTTAACAAGATCATATATCACAAACTTGGGGAGGAGGAGAATGGCAAGGAATAGTTCTACAAACACTTCTACACTTCAGTAACTGACTTATAGCCAAATCATACGGATTTGAGATGTTTTGGGGAATATTAAACACCCAGAATTGTTGGCACCAAATCACAAAACTAAGAGGGACTATAAGCCCATTTCATTAACACACTCATGTTCCTCCACAGTGTGTGACATTTTAATAATTCTGGAAAATTTAAATCAGCCTGTAACAATGGAAAATAGCAAATTCCAGTCAGTCCTGATCATGGCTTGGCAATGTGTTTTATGGACAACTTTCAGTTAGTGTAATTGTGCTGTTAAAGTTTAATAAATTTGGGAGTACTCATTATCAATAACTAATAAGAAGTAATAAACAAAACGCTAATTGAACTATCTGTAAAGACACCTTTACAAGTGTATGTAAGATCTAAATTAAACATTTCCACAGTTGGTTCACAGACGAAACATGAAACAATATACAGAATAATTACATTACACGTTACTTTTTCTGTAAATTTGAAAAAAAATCATGAAAAGAACAAGGACTCAAAAGTTTAACGTTTTGTATTTTTGACTCATCTTTACAAACCTTATGTAAACAGTAAAAATTCTTATCTTGCACCATACTGTGATGGAAAGCATTTTAATTAATACTCCCAAAATAAAACAGAACAGGAAAAAATAAGATTTAAAAGACTAGACTAAATAATGGCAAAGTAATTAAAAAAGAGACAAATTTTGCTATGATTTTCTCACCTACAGTGATTTCAGATTGAAGTATGATGGAATCAAAACATTTTTTGGATAGTCTCATTAAGTGACTACATTTCTGGCTATCAGCTGTAACCTTCTCAATGGCTTCTGTAAACCGTTGCAGTGATATTGCATCTTCACACTAACTGTATAATTTTAGCAACTAAAGGTCTAACTCAACCTATTCTGTAATACGATGAATGTATGATTTCATTTTAAAAATAAATTTGAGCTGCCTGGGAATTTGAAATATTAGCATATTATAAATTTTTATCTTTCAGAAAATATTTAGCTTGCAAGCAGAATGAAGAACTAAATATGAGCATTTTCTTGCAGAACCCAAATTCCTACCACTCTAGGCAACAAATCTGGAGTATGATTTGCATAACTAAGTTCTCCCTAGTATTCCTGGAAGTTTCTGTCCCCAAACCACATGATTTTCTGTTTCATTGCTCTTCATTGCCAAATGAAAGTAACAAGAAGCACTGGCAATGGGTTTGAGAGTCTACAGCTTCAGTCGTATCAGACTCAAGACTTCCCATCCACATACTGACTCCAGACACTCAGCTCTTGGTACAGATGGCTGTTGTTATGGGATATTTTCATCAGGCTCTTCTATTTTGAAAAAACAAAACCAACCAAAAATATTAAAAAAATCTAGACTTTTCTCAGGAAAATCTCTTCTATCAGGTAATTTTAAAAACCAGCTTTCTGAAACAAAACCTTCTTTTCAGTCATCTGAAGGGGAAAATCAGCTTTAAGCAATGGAAAAAGGAAAATTATATTGGAGATGTCCTAACAAGTCACAGTAGAGAATCAGGTATTTCACCAAAGTTTCTACTGTACTTAAAGTAGTAAACTGATCAGTATAACAGCTAAAATAATCCATGTTGTAGTTTAAATGGTATAGTCTCTGCTCGATGCATACATGTAACCCCTGTTAGCATTCTTGGGAGTAGCATACAAGCATCGAAAGGAGTCTAGACCTTAGTGTCCAACATTCAGTCATGGTTAGAATGCCTAAGGTTTGCATGCAGAATCCACATTCAGTGTGCTGTCTAGATTTCATGTTTGAATAGAAAATACTGATCAATAAATGATGTCCTACCATTGAAGCCATCCTGATCTATATCCCCCAGAGGTGCAATAGAACTGCTGAATCTTGCAAATATCTCAAAACCATTCAGCTTTGTGATGTGAAACCCTCCAGAGGCTCGTTGAAGGCAAATGGAAACTTGGCCGACCTCTTGAAGTTTCCCATCAGAACTTCGATCCATAAAAAGAGGGGCTCCAATAAACAAATCTGTATAACTGGAACAAAAAAAAAAAAAGATAAGTTTCTTCAGTAATAACATGAAAATTCAGCTTCCTTCTCTTCTGCATCTGTTAGAAGGACTAATTCAGCACTGAAGTTAATAATATGAAAGTTACCCATCTTTAAATTGTAACTGAAGGCAAAAACTTATTAAGTAAGCACAAATATACTAGAATTTAATGCATCTAAAGCATATGAATGCACACACGTATTTGTGTAAATAAATACAAAAATAAATCTACAACTTTTTAAAAAATGTTATAGAATCATAGAATAGTTAGGGTTGGAAAGGACCTTAAGATCACCTAGTTCCAAGCCCAATGCAAGGGCAGGGACTCCTCGCCCTAAGCCATGTCACCGAAGGCTCTGTGCAACCTGGCCTTGAACACTGCCAGAGATGGAATATTTACCACTTCTTTGGGCAACCTGTTCCAGTGCCTCAACATCCTCGCAGTAAAGAGTTTATCTAATCTGAACTTCCCCTGTTTAATTTTAAACCCATCACCCCTTGTCCTATCGCAGGGGGGTTGGAACTAGATGATCTTAAGGTCCTTTCCAACCCTAACGATTCTATGATTCTAAGAGTCCCTCTCAGGCATCCATGCAGGCCACCTTCAGATACTGGAAGGCTGCTCCATGCAGCTTCTCTTCTCCTGGCTGAACAGCCCCCAACTTTCTCAGCCTGTCTTCATACGAGAAATGTTTAAGCCCCTTATCATCCTTGTGGTCTCCATTGGACTTGCTCCAATAGCTCCAAGTCCTTCTCATGTTGAGGGGGACACCAGAACTGCACACAGTACTCCAAGTGGGTTCTCACAAGAGCAGAGTACAGGAGCAGGATCACCTCCTTCGACCTGCTGGTCATACTTCTTTTGATGCAGCCTAGCACGCGACTGGCTTTCAGGACTTCAGGCACACACTGCTGGCTTATGTTCAGTTGAGTGCTAGCAAGAAAGTGTGTTGCACAAATACATGTTAAACCAGTAATGAAGACAGAAATCTAGGAAAAGACTTTAATAAAGTAGGAAAGACCTCCTACTTTTTTTAGGAAAGACTTTAATAAAAGCTTTTTTTTTTTTTTCTTTCCAAAAACAAGCTGGGTGGCAGCTGGGAGAAGAGGGCACTTACTTGTCCTTATTGATATCTGTGGCAGCAACTGAATACCCAAAATAAGCAGCCATCTGGAAAACAAAATTCAAACCAAACTGGTGAGTTGCACTGATATAAACACACAAACAAGTTTATCTAAAGTTGTATAGAAAAGATGTTAGTGAGATGATAATATATACCACCATTTTTGTCGTTATTTTCCTTTCTATTCATTACTCTGTTAGAAAGTGAACCAATTAGTTACTTTCCCCATTCCCCATTTCATGATGCAGTCCTTTCTAATTCTAAAATAGACAGCATTTCCTTCATTTAAATAAGATTCCTTTTCTAAGTAGTACTACAAAGTGGGAACTCACAGAACACATACTTTAAGGATTCTTACAGACTTTTTATTTTTTATATTTGGCACATAAGCTAATAACATACAAAATATTATATATTCCAGTACCCTAAATACTGTCTCAACATGTCAACTTTCCATAAGAATAGCCTCCCAGTCACCCACTACACTCAATAAAGCTACATACCTGCTCTCCAGTGAAGTTGTACATGGAAGACATGTTTTTCCCATTATAAATAGACACCTGCACATGAAGAAATACACATTTCAGCGCACCAGTTATTTTTGAGGGTTTTTTTGGTAAAGTTTAAAATTTAAAAATTTCAAATTCCTACCATGCCTAGAGTTCTTGCTGCTCTTGGGACTCCTGATACAAAGTCTGAAAGATAAAGAAAGACACCCAAATAACATCAGGTCACAAAGTGCAATGACTTTGATTGAACAGAGTAGTTCATTGCTAGTGCTCTAGGCATTTTCCTGTGCACTGCATCAGTTGTTCTACACCATTTATTTGAAAGACCTACCCAGCCTATAACATGACTTTTTACTGAAGCAAAGTACTTACCTTCTATGCCATCACTATTGAAGTCTCCAACAGTCACCGAATAACCTGATCAACAGACAAAATTAGTAAACCATTTTAAAAACCTTACTAAACCTTTCATTTCTTTACACTCTTCATAGGTCTTTATGCTTTACCTTTAAACACAACGGAATAAATACTGCCTTTAAGTAGCTTAGACTGTGAACAGCTACATGAGTAGAATATAATTCATCACCATCCATGAATTTGAGGTCAGAAGATGGAAATTTTAAAATTATCATCCTGGGATCTGTCTTAGTCTGTCCTTGTTTTTTTCTGAACCCGGTTAGACATATATAGAGGTAAATGATAACTTCCCACTCCTGTAAGGGACTCTCCATTATTTTTCTTCCCAAACATGATTCTTTCACATTTTATTTTGTTTTGGTAGATTATTTAGAAACAGCTGCTTTTCTAAAAAAATAGGTATAAAAAAATAATTTGGCACATAAGAATCATACCTCAGCCATTCCCAGATCCAGCTCAAGTCATTGAGCACAAAAAAACATGGAAGTATTTCCATTTCTTTCATCATCAAGTACTTTTTGAATCAAGCCTATGGCAAGATAACTAAGCTTCCATCATGCATAAATTACTGCATTTTCAGGTATGTAGCTCTTTAGTTATCTGTCAAGTGTTGAATTAATAGTAGTATGATTTAGACTTAAATATGGATACTGCAAGGGATTTTTTCAAGTACAGCTAGGTTTGCTTCATTTTCAAACTACGCACCCAAGTAGCTGTCATCAAAAGCAGCACTGGCAGGTCTGGTTGCTAACTGGTCATCATACTTTGCACTGTAGACTTTGGAGTCATATTTAGCTACAATCTCTGTTACTCGATCAGAAATAAGTTGTCCTAAAGAGAAAGAAACAGCTTAAAATGACAAATAAAATGTGTGCACATTCATTCAGTAAGCAACAGAACTCATTTACAGATCGCCTGCTTCTAAAGCAACAACTTTTCCCCAATACTGACCAGAAAATAGGCAACAGCAGGAGCACTAGAAAGGATATAAATGAAAATCTGTATCCAACTTCAGCAAAAATTTATGCACAGATTTAATCAGAAGCACACTAATAGTTTTCACTGAAAACAGAAGCTGCATGTAAACCAGGATTTAAATGGGTCTGCCCAGTTAGGTAACAGTAAGCATATGCTTACAGTAGCGCAGACCTGAGTCGTTGCTCCTTGTCTAAATACTATGACATGAGAGCTTAATACAGCAGCCAAGAAGCTAATGAGATGAGCATAGTGGATTACTGCCTTCTGTTCTCACTTCACCAGCATCTAAGTGGTGACTTCATCACATACTTTTCTTTGAGTTCAAATTAAATCTTGAATCACAAAAAGTTTTCAGAAGAGAACTTACTTCACATACATACTCATACATGTATGAAGTATAGAGAAACTAATCTTCCAGCATCTCAGAATGTGGAATAAAAATTTGGCACAAAAAATCTAGTTTTTAGAAGTATACTATTGTCTTCTATTCAGAGGCAAGATTTTTTTTTTCTGTTTTTGGTGGTAGTAGAGAATAAGGTTGTTTTAGAAGATGAGATGTCACTTTTGGTAAATAACATAATCTATATCATACTGTACCTTGAGTTTCAATTATTCCATTTTTATCAGAATTTAAAATGTAGCACAGGAAACAAGCTTCCTGTGCTGCTGTTTCTAAGTGTAAGCTGGCGTAATACAGAAAATCTCTTATAAACTTAGTATTAAAAAAAAAAAAAACAGGCAGCAGAGTTTGGCAGCTATGTCCTGATGGCAGCATCACCATCTTCTGAACAAAGAGCTATAGCAAAACATGGAATGATCCTGCAAATACTGACTGAAACCCACATTAGCAAAATATATAGGTAACGTTCTGTGTAACGGTGCAGTTAGAGGCAAAATATGCACCATGGCACAAAAAGATCAATATGAACAAATGCAATACATCTTTGCTGTCAAAGAAAAATAATGATAATTCTCTTTGGAGGGTACATTTCTCTTTGAAAATACACACTTCATGCATGCGTCAAAAATTACGAAGCATGTAGATTTTGAAACAAGAAAAATATCCTAATGGAAACTTATCATGTTCTTTTCTGGTGGAAACAAATTTCAGATTTCTGGAAAATGCCTTGAAAATGATCATAGAGTTATTTTTAAAAGACACATCTATACAATTATTACTTCGGTTTTAATCTGTAGTTGCCTTGATTATTCAGAAATATTCTGAAAGACAAAGAATTATTTCTGTTAGTTCTCTTACTGAGGAAGACTGACAGTGTTTGGAGGAGTGCAGATACAAATGACCAAGAGGCTAAAGACTAAAATCAAATAGTCAACTTCTCTGACTTAAATGATGTATCTCACCTTGCCAGTAAAAACTTCCAGGTCCTCCAAGCAGCACTCTGTCTCCCTTGGAGGGCAGGGAGAAAGAAAAAGAAAAAAGAAAACACATGAAGCATAAAGACATGAGAACATGTCTTACGGGAAGTAATGTTTATGGGAAGTAATCCCATGCATGTGTATCAGTGTAGCTTCACTGACCCCAATACGTTTTACTTTTTTAAGTAATGATTCATTGAAAATGCATCTTGTAAAATACTGAGATTAAAAAAAATATGCCTTCAGTGACTTGCTTCTCTATTTCACCCATTTAAAGTTCTAGGCAGAATTCTGCTTATATTGCAATAGACCCTTCCTCCAACATATATCTTAAGACAACAGAAATACAATTAGGAGAAATGTTAGGAATGTTACAAGATAATAACAACAACATGTTTTTAGGTTAGTACAAAAACCTAATTTCATCTTCTGCCCCTGCCACATTCTGTAACATATCTTTAAAAAAGTTTAATTCAGAAAAACTGTAATGTAATTTCCCTCAGTCCATATTCCTTAGTACAACAGCAATCCACAAACCATTTTATGAAACTTCAACCAGATTAGCTGTTCCAGTGCTGGGAATTTGTTAAGTACTGAAGTGGATCATAAGCTTTGCTGCATAATTAAGCCACTTATTCAGGTTTTAATCTTAAAAACTCCTATATTCACCACTAAAAGAATCTAGGTCAGAGATTTGGAGGTACCTTATACCCAGGCTTGCCCACTCAGCTGGTTTTGGATTAGAGCCCAAGGCTGGTTTTAACTGGGACTGGAGTCTGCACAGTAAGGCTGAGAGGTGTATGCAAAATAGACACAGTCCTACACTGCACTTTGCACACTTTCCTCTGGAGGAAAACAAGAGTGTCCTTGGGCTAACAGTGAAGGGATATGACACAATAAGACATTATGAGGTGTGAAGAACTCAAAAAACTTTCAGATCACAAATAGGACTTGTGTGGTCTTAACATGTCCAGACTATGCTAAACAATTTAACTATACAATATAAAAAACTACAGTTAGCGCTCAGATTTGTGCACAGTTTTAACATGCTTGAATTTAAAAAGTAATTGTGAATTTAAAAGAAAAAATAAAAGATCTATAGAAGGCAGGGAGAACATAAAAGTACGAAAACTAAGACAGCAAAAAAAAAAAACCAACACTCTATCTGCTCCCTGATGAGAAAAACGAAACAAAATTCACAAGAACACTGTTTAGTAGTTCCCTTTTAGCAGTAAGTTATTCTTCCTCAGGAAATACACTAGCTATGCACCAATCCCTTCAAAACAAGTGTCTCAAAAGCCTGACTATTACAGATTATTTCATTTGAGGACTAGCTGCAACAAAGGTTTATAGTGGATTATTTGTTCAGGATATGATTCCTACAAGAAGTGGAAGTGTGCTGCTGTGAAGATGTAGGGAGAAACCAGTTCATAATATCTGAGTGGGTTGAAATTCTTTTGCTTATTTAAAAGAATGAATTTGGTCATGGTTCTTTCCCCCAGGAACGGTAGTTCACATTTAGTTTTGTCATAGCTTTGTTTGCATGTGGTTGTTAACTTGTAACTGTCTGCTGACTTGTAGGAATTGATGAAAAATATCACATACCTTTGTAAAGTCAATACTAAATCCACCTTGACAAAATCCCTGTCCATCAGCATCAATAGTGGCTACAAACAGGATGGATAGAAAAAAGAGAGAGAAAAATGAACAGAATAAATATTTTTAGTACTAGATCAGATGATTCTGTGGATACTTCCCAGTGCATCTTCCAAAGTAGCCTTGCACTCCTGAACTTGAACCTTAGAATTTTTTTTTTTCTCCTAAATCCATATTTTTGCTTTATTAACAATTCACAACCAAATGCTGTGTCAATTTTAGGGTTGGCCTGGTGTATACATAACATTGACATACATCCTAGCCTAACACAATCAAAGTAAACTGCAACTCCATATTCCTTTGTATTTAATTTTCAAAAGTTTTGGGGAAAAATATTTCCTATTTGTATTCAGGAAAAAAAGGTATCTGGAAAATAGGGAGTAAGTTTTTCTTTTGGTATGGAATGAAAGTCTGAAAGGTACATAATGGTAAGTTGCTTCAAGTATTGGCTTAAAACAAAAACAAACAACAACAACAACAACAAAGAATACCTGGCTGAACATCTCTACATGCTAAGACTGATCCCAGCAAGAACTGTTACGGCGGAGTTAATCTTATGAATATACAACTCCAGAGCAGAAATGTTGAGGCCCCATTATCTGGAAGTGTAACTACTTAACTAGCATGATTTAGTTTAATATATGCTTGTTTAACTTATTTTTATGTTGGACCACACTGGCTTTCATTCCTGCTGTTCACCAATGATCTTCAGCAAATAAGAAAAAAAAATTTTTTTAAAATGTATCTTTTAGACTTCCATATTTTAAAAAAGGTTGTAAGTGTCTGAATAAGCTACCAACTCAACTACATGATAGGGATGCAAAGCTTCTGGAAAATAAAAAGTCAAATGTTCAACAATGAATATAATTAAAACAATGCATTGCTACGTATGTATGCATACATGGGAATCAGAACTTACTTGTGCAAAACCTTGGCTTCTAAAATGAGCTTTCTCTTCAAGTTACTTGAATAACAACAATTAAGCTTCAGAAAATTCTACAGCTGGTCTTTGAATAAGCACTTGCTACATAATATTGCTCAAGTGATTACTACAGAATTGGTCCTTAAAAAAACTGAAATTCTCAATCCCAGTGATACTTGGATCTAAGATTTTCCTCTAACCTACAGTAGAGAATCAAGGTCTGCATCCTGAGCAACAACTGGAGGAGAATCCAGATGTCTGGATGTATCTTAGATTTTCTTCTAATTTCTACGAGGCTGCACATGGAAGGGGGAAATACGTGTAAAATATCCCACTTCAAATGTACACAAGATATAACACAAGAAAAATTTCAAACACAAAAGCAACAGAAGGTGTCTACACTTACTTGACCTGCAGGGTGCATATTCCACAGATTTAGATCCAGCAAGCAGGTAACAAGTTCCTACGGGCTCTCTCTCTTGTTTTGTTTCAGTTCTCCAGTGGTACAGTGGAGCACAGGCCTAAGGAAGAGCACACAGCAGTGAAGAAAAACTCCTCTTCAAAATGCTAGGGGTACAGACTAATATCCAATTTATACTATCAGCGCTGGGGCAGACGTATCACTGGTTTGTATCTTTAGAAATAGCTGATCTATCACAAGAATTTCAGAAACAATATATTGTTAAAGCAACAACTGGAAAGAGTTCATGAAGAATTTAGAACACATTCTAACGTCAGCAAACTAATTCTACTGCTTTCCTCAAAACCAGACAAAATCGCTACAATCTTTGTTTATACAAAGTTCAGAAAAGGCTAGCCAATAAATTCTGAAAAAGACAAGTCATGCTGATTAGTGGGATTTTAGTTACATTCTGAGTTATCTGGATCTTCTCACATTTTTTTTCCATTACAGTATTCCAGAACTGGGGCATTTCAGGGGCATCAACCTACCAGAATTTTATCAGTTTTGGATCTCACAGAGGCTCCAAACCACTGATGAGACTTAAATTCTAGTGGATCATCAGGAGCAAAATCTCTGTTGCCTAAAAATAAAAAAAAAAAAAAAAAAAAAAAAAAAAAACAGAAGAATGATTTCACAGGCTTTAAAAATATCTATTACTCATTTTTACATCTTGGGCCAAATGCAGCTCTTTTTACATATGAAGCAGTAGCACGTTACTGATTTGTTGTGAGAACGCCAAGTTTATGGCATCTTTGACAATGACACAGTAAATACCTCATACTGGAGATATTTGACTTTCAAGTCAGATTACAGCACTGCTCAAGAATCAGTGCCAAAGCTAAGTTAGGACTAAGGATTCTGGAAGAAATATTGCCCTAATTAAATTATGTAAATTTACCTTCGGCTAGAATCAGAACAGAAATTCTTCTGTTATTCTACCAAGTGTTAATTTCTATTCTGAATGTCACTGAAGTGTACAAAGAACAGCAGCCAGCATTCTTAAAAACTACCAGTAAAGCGAAAGACTCTTCAGTAACAAAAAGGTTAGAGAGTTTTTCATATAGCTGAATAAGTTAAATAAGGGATAATTTGCCCTGATGTTTTTATGTGAACTGTTCAGTGATCAAGGTTAGTAGAAACAACTTAATGAGTGGCATTCCTGCAAGTATGAATGTTAAAAGTCTTCAAATTATTTAATGTCTCTTATGTACTTCCACTGGACCAACACTGGAAACTTTGCGAGGTGAGAGAATGAGAAAATGGATAGAACACTCTGCAAAACATCTGTTTTAAAAGAAGTCATCTAAATGGCTGGTTTATGGTGCCTAAAGATAAAGGAGTCAACAAAGACAACCGTCATACATCAGTTCCACAAACTGCTGTGGAGAATCCCCAAACCCTGTGAGTCAGACTTGTGACCACTTGAATCGAAACTTCCTTGCTTGTCTTACACCCTGTAAAGAATGTTACTTCCATAAGGAAAATCCCATGAAAAAGACAACAAAAGTGATTCTAATCTGTAGAGACGAGCAAGTATACAGACTGTTTTTTGCTTTTAGATTAGAACGTGGAAATGAATGCCAAGTGCATAGCTTCACAAAGAACTACCATGTTTTCTTATAATTTTATTAAAGGTAACTAAAAAACCCACTTCCTACTGTCATACACCCTCCTCCCCCACTCTCTTATTGAACACCTGCTAAATACAAAGGCCTGATGATTAGCACATCTGCATAGATTTATGTACGTTTGAACATTTGTACTATCACCTTTGCACAGACAGAAATGTAGTCTGGAGACCTGCATGTCACCTTCTCATGGTACAGAAAACCAAAACCAGATAAAGATGTATTCCAAATAGGGATTTGTCTTTAGCACACTTCTAAAATGTGTGGTTTATTGATATCTTTTCCCTTCTTCACCTTTAATTCACGAAAATCCACACAAGGACAGTATTGCTCAAAGAATGCAGTTACATGACTGAGTTTCAGATGAAGCTGCCACCAAAAGGGGCAGCAGTTCCCATTTGCTAATGTCCACAGGTTCCTGCAGGAAGTCTCTGTATTGGCACTACTGCCTTCTGTTCATTTAGTCCCAACATGAACCACCTAATAAGGTACCCATTAAAAAAAAAAAATAAAATCTGCTGAATCAGAGACCAACCTAGATAACTGCATAGGGAGGGAAGTAGTGCTGTAACCTCCTGGGGAGAAGACAGAAACATATGGATGGGAGCAGTGTCTTTTTTGGCAGCATCAGGGACTTAAAATTGGTTTATTCTGCTAGTAACCACATCCAAGGCTATGCTGCCTAGAAAGACAGATTTGGCTTACATCCTCTGTTTGTCTAGCTACTCTTGAATATAAAGAAATCTCTCAGTTTTACCTGCCAAAAAAAAACCTTAAATAACAGAAAATCTGATAATGGTTATGGCATGGCATTTTACACCTTTCTCTACTCATGGAAACTTATACAATGCTATATATTTATGACTAAATTGAAATGTAATATAGCAGTTTTATAGCATAAAGCAGAATCCTGTTGTGCTAGGTACACTAAAAATGTCTAGGATGTAAACTTCCCATGCAAGTTTAAACAACAGCCAGCGAGTAGAAGGAATAGTTTTGCTACAATAACAGGTAAGCAGCCGCTCGACATTATTAGCAATCTGATTTTATCACAGATGTTAAGGAAATTAGTTAGGGAGTTGCTGATCAGCTTCAAACTGTTGTAGCACAGGAAAATGCATGAAGACACAAAAACTAGATAAAATAGAAAAGTACATACATTAGAAACAGGCTTTTTGGATAAAAAAATTGCAAACGCTAAATACAGGCCAAATTCGATGCTAACTCTTTCTTTAAAAAGTAACCTTTATTTACTCACACTCATTCAAAATTCTTCCCAGGAAAACACTGTGTAAATGGACTATAAGACTTTCCCTCAGATCTAGGAGAAAAACTAATTTCATGAGGAAATCTGGAAAACACCTTATCATCAAATATCCCCTTGCATTAAGTGAGAAACCATTTGGCTTTCTGTTCCTGAATGGGGAAAACAA
The DNA here is from genome assembly GCF_028554395.1 of Pezoporus wallicus. Taxonomy (NCBI): domain Eukaryota; kingdom Metazoa; phylum Chordata; class Aves; order Psittaciformes; family Psittacidae; genus Pezoporus; species Pezoporus wallicus. The sequence goes on along the minus strand of NW_026641049.1, from coordinate 87,972 downwards.
ACTTAAAGAACACTCAAATGCAAGCCTTCATTGAAGCAAATTAGTGTTAAATAACACGGTTTAACTATTCTTTAGATCTGTCCCAGGAAGATACAAGACTGAGTTCAGCATCTGTGTTTTAGTGTAAGTAAAGGGCCTAACTTATTATTTTAGCATGGTATAACTTTTCATTGGTAGTTAAAAAAACGTGTGTTACCCCTACCCTTTAAAAACAGTACCTACATTAAACAAAGCAAATGGTAATGCAGGTAGTATTCAAACATATAGGGATTTATAAATGCAGACCAATATTTTGATGTATTATATGTAAGCCTTACTATTATAACAGTTCTAAAAGCCACTGCTGGTTTTCTTGTATTTCTAAAATTCAGAGTGTCTCAAGAATACCTTAGAAATGTCTTTAAAGCAATGATGTATGCAGCCCTGAGGAGAATGACTTACGGGGTTGGTTGACAAGCTTACCATGAGCTGCCAGTGTGCACCAGCAGCCCAGAAAGCCAACTGTGTGCTGGGCTGCATCAAAAGGAGCGTGACCAGCACGTTAAAGGGCGTGATTCTACCCCTGTACTCCACTCACATGAGACCCCCACCTGCAGTACTGTGATTCAGCTCTGGGGCCCCAACACAAGAGGGATGTGGACCTGTTGGAATCAGTCCAGAGGAAGCCACAAAGATGCTTTGAGGACTGGAGCACTTATGCTATGGAGACAGGCTGAGAGAGCTGGGCTTGTTCATCCTGGAGAAGAAAAGGCTTCAGGAAGACCTTAGAGCAGCTTCCAGTGCCTCAAGAAATCTGGAGAGGGACTTTTCACAAGGGCCTGTAGGGACAGAACAAGGGGGAACAGCTTTGAACTGACAGAAGGGAGGCTGAGATGAGATAGGAAGAAGAAATTCTTTATTATGAGGGTATTGAGGCCCTGGCACAGGCTGCCCAGAGAGCAACCTGGTCTAGTGGAAGGTGCCCTTGCCCTTGCCCATGGCAGGGGGTTGGAACTAGTTGAGCTTTGAAGTCCCTTCCAACATAAACCATTCTATGATTCTATGATTACTTGACTCTTATCCTTAAGGGAAGCTAGTGAGACTAACACTGCTATACAAGTATGTGGGATACTTCCTTGGTAAAATGAAGTTTTACATACAGTAAAAAACATTTTATGATTCTATTATTTTTAAAAGGCATTTTAACAAATATAACTAGGCAATACAAACTATGACCTGACTATACTCAAGAAAATGTTCAGAATTTTTACAGAGTGCTATGTGTTGGACGAAAATGCAGCTACTACAGGGCCTTGTACTTGATGGATCATTAATTCCAGGATTATGTCATTTGACCACAGGGTATTACTTTATATCTGAAAAGACAGCTAATGCCATGGTTTTTCTTTTGGTCTTTCTCACTGTAGTAGACATCACATGATGATTTTATATAATCTTTTCATCAGGGAAAAAAGGCTGACACGCCAAGTCAACAGCGCTTTGTCTCACCAAGTACTTTCCAGGTGGGGTAATGGGGTTATCAAGGCAGGAATTGCTTTAAAAAGCCATTACATAGGTGTGTTGTTGCTGTTGGACAAAAAAAAAAAAAACAAAAACATTATCACTTTACTGTGTTACAAAGAACTTAAAATTTATAAATTGAAACTAATGTGGAGAGATGCTGGGGATAAATTGTAGAAAAGGGAAAAAATAGTCTAAGCCATTTTCCAAGTAAAACAAAAAGATCAAAAAGTTCTTTCAGTGCTGGATTTTTTGTCTGTCAGCTTTGACAGTTTTTTCTTTTTCCAATGTAAATGTTATCACAGAAACAATGGTGTTGTTACGAAATTACTGCAGATGAGTAAATTGTAACTTCCTGCCTGTTTGCATCCTAATGAAAAACCTGAACATTTGCCCCTGATCTTGAGTGCTTTATTATCACTTAACTGAGATAAACATGAGCCATGAGGCTGATGAAGCTGATGAAGCCTGGTTCAGTGTCATCATGCTATGAATACTTAGGAGGTCGTAAAATTTAAACAGTCATGGAATTTCCATTAAAATAAATCTCTCTGTAACTTTGCCAATTGAAAAGACAATGAAAAGTAATGTTGAGCCTTTTAGGTAAATGAAAACTTCATGCAGCTAGCCAAAAGAAAAACAAAATATAAGAGCCCTGTTTCCAAAATATGAGAAACTTACATAGTATGAAGGTATCTCCCATCCAAAATCTCAGCTTTAGTTAATGGGGCAATAGGGAGTGAATACAAGCTTATCTTTACTTGAAACTCCCAATGCTGTTTAGCAATCTTGGTTTAGCCACAGTGTTTTGTTAATGACTCAGGGGGACAGAAATACAGAACTTCCCACTATTGCCCTTCCCTCTTAGGAGGTATGAATCCTGCTTTTTTCCCTGGGTGGTGCTGGAACAAAAGCATCTTTTCCTTTTGCCTAATACAAGACTTTTTTTTTTCCAACTAGTCATACAGTTGAGATCCAGCCACACACACGCAGAGCCAAGAGTATCCATGCAGGACGATACCTAATCACAAAAGCATGAACATTTTTCCACTGTCAGCTATAACAACATGCAGAGGAGGTTTCATACATTCCGCTGCCCTCTTTTGTATTCGGAGCCATAGCCAGAGTCCAAAGCAGACTTCAGTTACAGTACACATGATAAAGAAAACAACCAAATACAGTGAGACTGAGGTAATGATAGATTTAGCAAGATAAATATCAAATCATCTTACTACAAATGAATGAATGGTCTTTACAAGATTTATTGCCTTATTGTTGACTAAATCAATAGCCTTTGAGATTGAAATCCCCCATACAGATTGCACCCTAATACCAATAAAACGATCATCTAAAAAGAAAGCAGCATATTTTCACAAAATACCAACCTATGCCACACTTCCTTATCCATCTCCTTACTTATGGAAGTGGAAAGGATAGAGTAACTGCCTCATTTGCACAAATGATGAAAATCTTCAAGAGACAAATATAAGCCTGTGACACCCACTCCAGTCATAACTTCCCAACATTGGCAAATCTTATGCTGCACAATGCTACAGCACAAAGCTGTGCAAGGCTGTTAAAACACCCAGTTCAAACTAAATAGGTCACAGATAGATACAGCCATACCAAACTGGTGGTTTAGGCTTCCAGACAAAGCCTCCTATTGTCTAGAATCACCCACTTCGGGATGGGTGGGGAGACAAATCTCACCATAAGGGGAAACATAAGGAGGAATCAGGAGAGGTTTTTATAAATATTTTCCTTTTCAAAGCTTCTTTCTCTTTTTTTTTAGCACAGATCAAAATAACCAGTCTTAGAATTTCATCTAAAAATATTTAAGAACAAAACAGTTCTCTTAAATTACTCTGGTGCATCAAAACACATGGTGCGGGGAGAGGAAGGACAGTACAACTATCAAAGTGATAAAACCTTCTACAACAAGGGGCTACAACGAATTCTTTTCCAATGCAATAAAAACACACCACAGAGTTAAAAACGTTTGAGATGCTGTTAGTGTATAGTATACAACAGCTTCTGTAAGTTTCCTCAATCCTGAATTTTGATACCTGAAACAGAGAATGAAAGCAGTAGGGAAAGCTGTTTCCAAAAGCAGTACTGATAATTGAGCAATGCATCAATGGATTTTACTGCATGTCTCAGAAGAGCAAAACAATACATTGCCTGACCAAGCAGATCTTCCTGTGCTAAACCCAAAATCTGCAACTCATTAGCATAGAAATTCAAAGTTGCTTTATGAGCATCTTTTCCTTTGTAACAGTTCATAGAGCTGTCTGCATTTCATCAGAGTATTCTAAGTGCAGGAGCTCTTTAAACACTCTCAGTACTACATTTTTCGACGCTGACAAAGAGCTATGCTTTCAAGCATTCTATGCTGGAGCAGGTACGGTTCTAGATCAAAGTTTTCTTTGTAAAACTGGCAGGTTTCTGCAAGAGAAACTTCACCATCACAAAACTGGGTTTGTTACATTTTTATGAAAAGCCATGAAGGTATGCTATGTCTACCAACACAATTCCCACTTTTCTTGACCAAGGAAGAACTAGGACCCCAAAGATGAAGAGTAAAATAGTATGAATAATGATGAAGACTGTTTCCTTTTGGAAAACAAGCACATAGAAAATTCAGTTGGTTTATATTTATTTGCTGCATATTGCTCACATATGTACACTCTGATTAACTCCAACTGATTAGATAGGTCTCTGAAGAATTTTTTGGGTTTTTGTCAGAATGAAAATTCACAGTGATCCTGTTCTCTAAAATTCCATGGCCAAATAATGAAGATATTTATCTATATGTCAGACAATTAGCTGCTATTCCATGTATGCCAAACTATAAAATACATAAAACAATAAAGCACCTAAAAAGCACATTTGACAACCGCTCTGCTCACTGGTTTTGTTGTCTAGCTCAGTGAGCTTTTGATCCTTCTCTTGTACATAAAGACACATTTAATTGCATATACAAAAAATGGACAACTACACAAAACAAATATAACTCACAAAACAACCTTTAACTCTTCAATAATCTATTCCCTGAGCAAGATTGTGGAAATACTTTCAATAATATTGAGCTTTGCTGTGCTAGTCTGTGAAGGCTGTGAAAGGAGAAAAGGGAGAGAGAACAGATGTGTCTTTAAAACAAATGGGTTTGGACCTTTGTCTCAAAACTGATCAGAAACAGAAAACGTTCTGCTATATTAAGAGCACTCCTTTTACAGTTTTTTCCCACAAGAAATATCTTTTTCCTGGAAAAAGCTCCTAGGCAGCTGGCAGATGAAGCCAACTGTTAGGCTTTCAAAAGGAGGAACCACCTCTCCAGTCAGTTGCATAGACAGAGCAGTACTAGGGCTCAGCAAGCTGTAAGAGCAGTTTTTTCCACCATTTGCTTTCCCAGATTGTTTCTTCTTTATAAGATTCAGAACATTCCCCTATTGCTATGGATTAAAGCACACAAAAACAAAAGTAAATTTTCAGTCACAAAATTATCTGGTGTGAAGAATGGAGACAAGTGAACACAAATACTTACCCACCTTGACCTATAACTCGTGGATTTTGGTAGTTTGAATATGAAATGTAAAACATCTTGCAAAGGAAAGGATTACTGATCTTGTTTATGCTTATGACAACCTTGAAGAATATACTATCTGGCAAATAAAAAATTCTTCCCCATGCTTGTCCTGAAAAAAATAGAGCCTCCTGGACATTCTGAAACTCTGACAGTTAACTGAGAGAGAAAAAAATCCAAAGTATTTTACATAACAGTTTCACTGGAATTGTGGGGATGCTGTGGCAATTGTAGTAAGAAGTCAAATACCAGAACTTTTAGTTTTGTTACAGTAGCACGTTCAGCTATTGAATTAACTAGATAAACAGGAATAAGAAAAAAAAAAGTTCAGTGCTTACACAACATTTTTAATTCAGCTCTATTTCTATCTACAGTTGCAGGATAACTGCAGATAAAAGGACTGCTTCATATTTCAGTTTTGCAACAGAATCAACAAAAGCATGCATGTGAGCAAGCTTGCTCTGCAGTTGATTCCTTTTTAAGTTCATGTGCTTCTAAGTGCAAAAGCTAGCCTGAAATACATGCCTACTGATACTTGAAAGCCTTTAAAAAAAATATTTTTATTCTAACTTTCTGGCCATAGCCATACAAACACATCCAGTACAGCTATATGCACCCCTGAATTTGAGGGCATTTACTATCACACGTTTGTTTGGCAATTTTCACATAGTCATAACCATGTTAAATCAAATCCAACTGATTGCAATGCTAAAATGCTCAGAAGCCCCACAGCGAAGCATCTTTACATTTGGGAATTGTTAATGTGCGGTATAAACATTTTGCCTTCCAAAGCCACCATGTATACCACAGTGTCAAAAGCAGTATAATGTACACAGAAACACACACATGCAGACATCTCTACAGATTATTTTCTAGTGTATTTTTACATGAGTGTAACCACTGTGCTGGGAGATGTAGGACAAGGGGAGATCCCTATTCCCCTTCACAAATATACTGCTGTTTTAATTGAGAAAATATGTTGTGCAGGAACAGTAAAAGAACACTTTCAGCCATCAGTTTAAAAATTGTACTATATGGTCTTGCAAGGGTATTTTTTTTGTGTGTTACAGGCTGGTGAGAAGGGCAATACATATTTTCAGCATGAAAGCTTCAAATTCCATGAATGAACTTCTATTGCCCAGCTTCTTTTCTGAAAGAGCCAAGTTGTTATGCACAGGAAAGAATAAACAAAGTAAATTTGGTACTACAAGAAATATCAGCTTAATATTTCTTTCCTCCAGAGGAGCTGAGGTGAGAGTAAATGCAAGTAACAAGCAATGCTGGTATAAGGTAAGGGCTTGAATAACTCCTCCAAAGATTAATACAAAGCAGCTAGTATGGCTACATAATAGCTGTTGCATTTGTCTCACATATATGACCATGTATCTGTGCTAATATGATACTGAAGCCAAAAGCAAGTGTTTGAAAATAAGACCCAATTCTGTACAGCCACTACCATGCAGCTGAGCTTAGCATAGCCTTTGTACAGATGGAGAAAAGGACCCGTAAAGCTGGAGGAAAGCTTAACTAAAAAAAAACAAACAAGTAATTTTTAAGAAGAAAAAATAATTGCGAAAGAATAAAAAATCTTGCTTGCTGGACCTCTGTAAAACCCTACTCTTGCATTTATTTTGTGATACAATCATGAGACAAGCAAAGACAACCTCACAGAGTCAGAACTTTCCCTTGCTATGTTCACAACACAGAAATGCGGCCTTTTCCTCACACACACAGTGTGGAAGGTGCAGTGGCTTGCCCTTGTCTGGGAGCTGCCAGCTATGCTGTCTGACATGGGGAAGCAGGAGGAGGAATAGGGGCATGCCTTCTAGTAGTTATAAGTTTGCAACTCCACATATGGAGTTTGGCATCAACAGGTAAACAGAGAAAAGCCACAGGTACAAATGTCCTCATTTTCCCAGGTCAGATTTCTCACTAGTTGTACACAGTTAGAAAAGAACTCTGAAGAATACATCTAATTAATTGCACAGAACCTGTGCTGCTTTTTCCATTAACAAAACAGTTAAATAATCAGAGGGAAGGAGTGAGGGATGATATAAAAATCTGCCTTGTACTGCAAAGATAAGCAATACCTCTGGAGGAACACATCATATTGGATAAATGTTGAAGCAGTGATGGATGAACCTGAATTCTTTTAGAGGCTGCGTCTAATCATCTACCAAAAGCACCTCCACATTAGCACCAAAAATCAGTGGTCAAATGTGCTTTCCATTTCCTGCAACATGAATCACAAGTTGTCCCTAACCCTTGTTTCCTTATGAGGTAGGGGCAGGCAGTGGTGGGGGTTTATACTGTGCTAGCAGTAAGACACTGTCATCATAACACAGGGAATCAACCATTCTATTATGCACAAAGAGAAAGACATTTTCTTTTGTCTTAGTGCATTTATTATTTTATTATACTGAAACACAATGCCCTTTTTACCCAGAGAATAATTGACAAATGCATTATTTCCCAATTCATTGCCACAAAGCTAGAATGAGTTAAAACGTGCCTGAAAAATCCTGTTAAGCCATTATGACCTGCTGGTTTTACTGTTAAATTTCAAGCAGTTAACAAGTCCATTACTCACTGTACCATATACTCTAAGCACAGATGAACAGCAAAGCAGCCTGTCCCCTGCATCTATCTACTCTGCCTAGCATATGGAATGCAAATGTTCACAGTATAAGCAGATAAACGCACTGTAATTCCCACATGAAGATGCATCTAGAACCTACCCATGTGGTTTGTCTTTCCCTACCAGAAGTTTTTTGGCTATTAATTACATTAGTGGTGATTATTAATCAGAGACACAGCTTACTAGAGATCTTCAGTATCTGGCAGAAACATTCCTCTACAGTGAAATACAGAGACTGATAATGACTTATCAGCCTCTATATGTACTACCGTCAGATACTACTATTTTTATTTTGCAAGACAACTGTAACATGTTTCAGAAAAATATATGCAGATTTCAGAAATCTAATCACAGCATTTTGCGGTATATTTTGACAATCGAATTGAAAGAAGAGCTTCTCCACTGTATTGTACACAATTTAAGAAGGCCACATAAATCTAACAGGCTTTAGATTGCTAAGTCAAAATTCCAATGGAGGCAACAATGAAATATAACCAGCTAGACCTTAAAAGCACAGGTGTTTCCTGTGCCCTGCCACATAGGTCTTGCTAACCCAATCCCATGACACAGAAAGGTTTTTCCTTCCACATGCTGTAGAAAACAGGATTCAACACTAAGTGGCTTGAGCAGAAAAGCACATGCAATGCATTCTCATACAACTTGCCACAGTCTGTGGAAAATACTGTGTGTACAAGAGCATGAAGACTGCGTGAAGTGTTTAAAGTCCGCATTGCTGCTGATCAGCTATAGTATACTTCAGAAATCGGTAAGTAATGCCTCTGACCGGAGGTACCTTGACTGCTGCTATCACAAATAATATGAAGCTATATGAGGAGAAGAATTTAAAAAAAAAAAAATTTAGCAAAAACTTCCACAGTTTGAAGTTTATACTCCCAGTTTCAGATTAAACTTCCGAGTACTTCTGCCTATACCATTTTTGTTGATATTAAATAATATCTTTCCTCACATGACATGTTCTTAATAGGCAGTAACACCCATATGGTTTGTTGTGAATTAGGTTGCTAAATGTGTTAGGACTGCTGGGAAGTACAGAGGAGAAATATAAATAGATTAAAACAAAAGAAAAATAACATATGCTCACTCAAGCTTTCAGCACATAACAAGGACAAAAGAATTCTAAAACAGAGGAGAGAAAAAAGAAAAAAGAAAAACAAACACCAAACCTTGACAGGTTGCTAGTCCAAGAATGGCTGTATTCACATCAACTACAAAGAAATCCCATGTGATTCTGAATTTCTTCTGCTCCCTCACACTAGGATTAGAGCAGAGACAGCTCATCTCCCCTCACAGCAAGCTACATGTTACCTGTGGAGTCAAATACAATCGGCTGGCAGTTTCTGTTGGAATTCCAGTTACATTTGAGCACCTGGCCTCCTTCTACAATGTTGTGCTGGGTAGTGTTTGCTTTCGGAGCTCCCACCAGAAGAAATACCCTGCAGTAAAAAGAAATAAAACAAAAGTTTCGACACCCAAGGCATACACGTTGTTACTTTAAAACACCTGAAGAGTTACTAAATCAAAAGCCTTGCTCAGCCAACTTTAAATCAGACAAGAAGAACTTCGAGTTTCAGAGAAATTCGTATTAGGATTCAGGACTTGGGCCCCTTTTTTCTGTAAGCAAAAGCTGCCAAACAAACAAACCCCACCAACATTTACCAAAATAAGAGAAAAATAAATTATTCTGTCCTACTTAAAATGACATTTAAAAACAAGATAAACACTTCTATAATCGGGATTTTTCTTTTTTTCCTTTTCAAATATACATATGTACTCAGCGGAACAGGAAATCATGTATTTCTGTAATGTAAAAAAAGTAATTGTCTGGCATCGTTTCTGGTTAATTTTGTGCATAAGAGTAATTCAAGGAACTCAGTTAAAAATGGAAACAATGTATAAACAAAACAGCAGTGCTTCTGAGCTCAGAAGCTACAAACTGGTGAGTCAGCCTAGTACTAGGCAAACACTTTTAAAAATAATCTCCAAGTACCCAAGTGATGGTCAAGCACAGGTTTGTACATTAATGCATCTTTACTGAAATTCATTACACAGTAATCATCTCTTATTAAAATCTGTTGTGCTTTTATAAATCTCTGCTTATATTAATATGTTACATGCATTCCAAGCAGGAACTGTTGAAGAGATTATGCCTGTGAGGTGGTAAAATTCACAAGTTGCCAAGTAAGCAACAGACCGAAAAAACTCACACCAAACAAGGCTCCAACAGGCTATTAACATCTTCCAGGGACTGTGACACCTCCAAAATATACTGGACTCATCGGCACTTTCCTGAGGGTAGTAAATTTGAAGTACAGACAAAGACATAGAGAAGATATAAAACTAAATACTTCATCAGCATCTGCTCTGTTGCTTCCATTTAGACTGTTTAAGATAGAAACTCGCTTGTAAGCACAAGTCTTACAATCAGGCACTATGGTTATTTAGTTTTGAAATTGCTGAATGCTGAACAAGCTGCAAGACTGGTTGAAGAGAATGTTTACAGGAAGGCAGATCCAGGCTTACCAAACTTGCTCTGGTTTTCACAGTCATCTCCCAGACTTCACTTTAGTACAGAGCTAAGTTTATATTTCTTAACATGTAAATATCTGGTATAAACAGGTGGTATCTCATCAAAGCTCAATTCATCAGCAGACCAACAGAAGAGCTAGTTCTCAACCGTGCAATTTTTCAGAAGCTTAAAAATTTCCTGGTGTGAACCTGAATAGAAAATCCAGGTTAGTTGGCAATCCATTTGTCTTCCTTAGTTGCCATTCAAGATTTCAAGAAGAATTTGAAATGCTTTAATCAACTTAAAATGTTCTCTCTGGGCATAACAGAAATGCTTAAAAATAAGCATCATAATGCCAAGTAAAAAAACACAGTCATTATTATAATTGCAATCTATTAAACAAGTGGTAGCTTGCCTTCCGCTTTACTCTTACATCACTAGCTTTTGATAAGCCCCCCAAACTAAATATTTGTTAAAAAAAAAAAAAATCATTCCTATTCTAATCATGTACTTTAACACTTTCTTACAATAATCTTTGATATGAGGTTTATTAAAAAGATTACCAACAAATAAATCAGTATGTGACTCCACAAAGGTTTAGACACTGCTTCTCCCAAAGCAAAAAAAAAAAAATCAAGTATTTTTCTCATCACAGAACAAATGAACAGATTGTGGTAGGTCTTATAATAACATACAAATTAGAGACAGAGAAGCTGCCTCTAGTCCACGTGTTTTGTGAAAGGAGCAACAGAGGGAAAACTGTTGTTTCCATAGGAATACACCAGCTATGATTTGATATTGTGCACTTCCACATGATGCGGCACAATGCTGCAGATGAAACTGGGAGTGCATTGACAGCTTCGGTCAACACGCTTACAGCAATAATCACTCACCAGTGCTTTACCATGGGCCAATAAACTGGTATTTCCATGTACTTATAAAATGGAAGGCAGACTGTCAAATGCAATTCGTTTAAACCATGTCATGTATGAGAAACCTTTTCTAGTTTTTATAAGGTTATGTTCATCAACTTTGTATTATATGCCCTCTACCAGGCATCACATAGCACCCTGATACAAGACTACTGGAGCAGGGCTTTAATACTGGACTCCTAAATATGCTTTATTTTGGTATCCAGCAGGTCAAAATACACTATGAAACAGCTGCTTGAGCATTCAGGAACTAGTAACTCTCCTTTGTTATCAAGCTAGTCAATCCAAGTAGCTTTAGCTCAACTAAATTCACGCAATCTCTAGTACTCATATGGAGAAAAAGCGACAAATACAATTTCACCTAATACCATTAGAGCCTGTTTCTGTAAAATTTGCAAAGCTACTTTGTTCCAATTATGAGCTTAAATTTAAGCACCAGGGGGTGCAACACCAGGAGTTCACTTAGCAGATACACAGTAACTTCTAATTACACAAAAAAAAAAAAAAAGAGAGAGAAAAACATTCCTTCAAAGACATAAAGGAGTCTTCCATGCTGCCTGAAAACCACTAGTGTTCCAAGTTACTAAAAGAAAAAAGCCATCAGTGTTTTATTTTACAGCCATGCACTTTGAGATCACTAGGTATTACAAAAATAATTGAAAGGTTCCAAACAGTGATTCCAATTACAGTTACTTCACATAGGTACTTATCAGAAAGCAAGGAAGAAAGTTTACCACCCACATTTACCAGTCTCCTGATAACTTTTTGCAGCCACACATGCCAGCTTAGAAATAAAGGGAGAGACACAAATAGAATATTTTTCTTAAGTACCAAGACTTAAATAGGATTAAGACAGCACAGAAAGATGTTGCAACACATGCAAGTCAAGACAGGATGACTTCTAATATTGTAGGCAATAAAGAAATGCAAATAAAGCTAGGCTGATATATTGCATAAAGGCTTGCTCAATAGCTATAAAATTTGTTCATAAGGTTTTATGACTTAGAGAATTCCCCACAGCATGACAGAAGCTAGCAGCCTTTTCAGCTTTAAGATAGGAGAGGAGGGGGAAAAGTGACAAAAGCTGGATCTTAATGTAGCCCACACTTGAGAAATGCAGACTATGCAACACCATGACTTTGAAGTTAGTGCCACAACTATTCAAAAGTCTGAAATACACCAGCCTCTGCTCAGTTGTCATGTAATACGAAATGGGAACATATTCAGAAAGCAGATGCAGAGTGTTTACATGGAACTTCTTTTCCAGAGTCAGCAACAGCTTCGTGACCTGCACAGACACAATGCAACCCATACGAGGCACTTCTGCAAAGAGCAGTCAAAAAAGAGGACAGAGGAAATTCTGAGATTTCAGTGGGACAAAGCCCATGAGATATAATGAAGCAAAATGCCATACCTTCATCTTTCTACACGCTATTTATCACCACTGGTAGCTGCATAAGCCACGGACTGGTAAGGCTATTCAGAAAACCTAGCAGTGCAGTTTGTGCCACGTTAGGGAGCCTGCTTCCCAGTGAGAGGGCCTCAGCAGGCAGAGCCACTCCAGACCGGGAGCAGATGGAGCTGAGCTGGGGGTGGCGTGGCTCTGCCCAGCAGTGCCAGTGGCTGTGCACACCAGTGCCAGGGTCCTGCCACAGAGACCCCATTTTGTGTGGGCCACCACGGGCACTGGAGCTGCTAGCCCAGAGGGGACAGGCACAGCTCAGCATAGCTCGTTCATGAAATCATCACAACTGTATCATGAAATCACAGAATGGTTTGAGTTGGAAGGGACCTTAAAGCTCATCCACTTCCAACCCTCTGCTACGGGCAGGGACACCTCCCACTAGACCAGTCTGCTCCAAGCCCCGTCCAACTTGGCCTTGAACACTGCCAGGGATGGAGCAGCCACAGCTTCTCTGGGCACCCTGTGCCAGCACCTCACCACCCTCACAGGGAAGAACTTCTACCTCATATATCACCTAAGTCTCCCCCCTGTCAATTTAAAATCATTCTCCCTTGTCCTGTCACTGCATGCCCCTGTAAAAAGCCCCTCTCCCGGTTTCTTGTTGGCCCCTTCAGGAACCAGGAGCTGCTCTAAGGTCTCCCCGAAGCCAGGGGAGCCTTCTCCAGGCCAAACAAGCCCAGCTTTCTCAGCCTGTCTCCATAGCCGAGGTGCTCCAGCCTGCTGATCAGCTGCGTTCGGCACGGGGCCCGAGCGAACGTCTCCCATCAATGAACCGCTCCGAATCTCTTCCGAGAACTGCCCAGGCGACATCTCTGCCGTGCGAGCTATAAGGGAGCAGCCCGGCCGCTGACACGGGGACGGCAGCAACCCCGCCAGAGGAGAGAATAGAAGAAAGGAAGGAAAGGAGCCGCAGGGCCAGGGCCCTCTACTCCCGGGGAGCGGCAGCCCCGACAGAGGCCGGCCGGTAGCGCGTCGGTGGGCAGAAGAGGGCGGGCACTTACGAGGACGGGTCGGGAGCGAAGAAGTCCACGGCGAAGCCGAAGTAGCTGCCCTGCGGACCCGAGTACACGGCCGGGCGCTCCACGTCCAGGTTGAAGGCGCCGCCGGGGACCAGCGCGCCGCCCAGCAGTGCTAGCAGCCGCAGCCACAGCCACGGCCCCGCCATGGCCCCACCCGGCAGGAACGAAGCGAAGTGACGGAGGATACGGAGGGGCCGCGCGTTTCCCGCGATCGGCGGCGGCGCGGAGAGGGAAATCACTTCCTCTCGCCCTACGCCCAGTTCCCTTTTCTGCGCGGGACGGGAGAGGCAGGAAGGAGAAGCGGCATCATGTGGTGCCGGAGGCGGGCCTTGCCGTGCGCCGCACCGGGCCCGGCCCGGCTGTAGCGCCACTCACTCTCGCCCTTCCTCACTGCCTGCTGCTGGCACGGCCGGGTCTAGCTGTAGGAGCGCCGGTGCCCAGCCAGGGAGAGGCTCTACCCCGCTCCGCTGCGACTGGAGCCACAGGCGGCTGCGGTTCAGATGGACGGGAGGGAAAGCACCCGAGCCCTAAGCAGTTTGTGCTGGATCCCAAGGCCAGAGAAGCACTAAAAGCAAGAAGAGGAGACGGTATGCATAGTTCGTCTTAAAACTTCATCCTTGGTAAAACCTTCTCAGTAAAGCCTTTCTTGCCAAGTCTTGAAACAACCTCTGTTGTGAAAAGAGTGAAATAAGTGTGGACTCATCATTGAGGAAAAAAACCATCGTTTTTCAAATTAATGGAATAGTAAACGGAGTAGTTTAAAGTCACACGGTCCCCACAGAGCCCCGCAGCATGAAGTATTCCTGAAGTTTTGACACAATTGGCTTAATTCAATAGATACAAAGTAGCATATTGAAACTTTGAACTAGGTGCCTTTAACATTGCCTGTTTTCATTTTAATGAATTGTTCCTTCAAAGAACCCAAGGACCTTTTTTTTCTGAAAAAAAAAAAGGGGGGGGGGGGCATTTTTCATCACTTAAGGAATCACATATCAGAGTACCAGTTTCCTGTTTTCTCTTGGAGTGCAAATTTACAGTCACTGTTGGGTTTGGTTTGATCTTTCTTTTAATAATGTCTGATCAGCCTACATTCACTGATACCATGGTATTTAGGCTTGCAAGAACAAATGTGTCATGTATAATTTATCCTAAGGGAAAGGACTGAACATTAATACTGGGTGATCGTTTCAATTTCTTTCTAAATACATACAGGAATTTCCTTAAAAATAACTTCAACACTTATATCTTAATACATCCAGATTTCATATTAACAGGCAAGATAAATTAAGCAGCCTTGAAGTCAACAGAAAATATAATAGAGAAAGAGGGTGAGTGATGGCAATATTTTAAAAGCCAGATGTAAAATATGTAAACTAGGTTGTACACCATGGATTCTTGACAAGCCTACTGACACTTACCTACTGTTAAAAGGCTTGGGTTTTCTTACAAGTTCATTTGGAAAGATTACCCATACACGGAAAAAAAAGAAAACAAGTATGGAAAGAGAGAGAGGGGAATTCACAATAAATTGTTCTCACTGAAAAGGGGCTGCAAGTTCAGTTTTTATGTATAAAATGCTTTAGATCTTGTTTCTTCCCCACCTAGAAATACACACATCACCTCAAAACTTGCACAACCCTGCAGTGCTGCTGCTCCACTGTAAGCAATAATATTTTTCAAATTTATGCTTAAAAAATAAGTACATTTTAAATGTAGGTTTTTCAGCAATCTCATGCTTTTAACACAAAGGGAGAACCCCCAAATGTTTCCATTTACTCATTCTCATAATTTTCCTGTCCTCAGTAAAGTATATCACAGCTTGACAAATAGCAGCACACAGTGGTTTGTTCAAGTAAATCTGTGGCAGAGCCAGAAAGAACCACCAGGTAATTCTGTGCTCCAGTCACTTGTTCTTGATACCAAGCAATAATAATAATTCCTTAAGGAAGCCATCTTAAGGATTCTTATTCTATCAAGAAACAGAGGACTTCTTATACCTAGATTTGATACGTGTTGCTAATTTTCCTGACTTGGCCACCTCTTCATAGATAAAAATAAATAAATAAATCATTAAGGTGAATTTTTATAGTTATTTACTGACTTTTCTTGCAACTGTTGTACTACAGACCCGATCAATGCAAAACTGTAGATGAGTTAGTACGTTACTAAATTCTAGCAAGTAGGACAATAAACTAGAGTGGTTTATATGTACTTTGATTAATAAGTCAGAAATTTAGGGAAAAGGAAGATTTTTTCTTGATTATACAACTTCACAACATTACACAAATAGTGAGGGATACATTATTTTTAAGGTATCAGAATTGCATTACCAAATAATAACTTCTGGGTTTCTAAGGATTGGCTGTGTGTAGCACTACTACTTGTTGTCAGCAATTGCTAAATAACAGGTCAGAGGAATGATTCCGGTTTTATACAGTCAGGGATTACTCATCCCCAGGGAAGTCTATCTTCAAACCATTTCCTCTCTTCAAGAAGATAACTGCTTTTTCAACAGCTGTTTTGTGCATATCTGTTCTTTCCATCATTTGACCCAAGGTGAAGCTGCCTGTTTTTTTCTGACTCAGCACTCTACTCCACATTCCCACTGATTTTAGTCATCAGTCGCAAGCGGAAGCAGTGGCGTTGCTGCTGTCTAGCCTTAATGCAGAACACAGTCAGAGTCAGTCTAGGCAGCCAGGAAGCATAGGCACCCTATAGCATACCCTACATGGTATCATACCAAATGAAGTGCGCCAGTTTGGGATTACACTTCTAATCAAAGTAAATCTTGCTGTAAAAGAAGGAAAGTATTTTCTGTTGCAAAAGAGATCAAGTGATTGATTCCATTGCTTGCATTGAACTACTATGTCCAGCAGAATCACGGATGGAGGAATGAAAGCCTAAACCAGACTTTGCAGTTAACTTGAAGCAGGAAACACCCAGTGAAGATATGATTTTTCTTTACTAGCTTGTTTAGTTCTCAGCATGACTAAAATAAACAGCTACTGAGATCATATTACAGAATGTAAACATATGAACTCTATGTTTCTAAAATATAGAAATACTCTCCCATCATCTCAAGTTTTCAATTTACAGGCTACTGATTAAGATATCCAGTGGTGAAAATTAACCACTAAGAAGTGGGCAGCAGGCACTTTTAACAAGGCACCAAATTTTTTCTTTGCATTTATAATTGAATACAATTATTTTGCAATTCTTTGAGGCCAAAAAAACCTGCTTTCCATTATTCAGTAGATGAAACTAGTTTCCTGTTACAAGTTGTTAGTCTTGTTAGTTTTTACTCATACAGGTAGTTAGTAACACATCCAAATAAAAACTGCAAGATGCAAAACACTTAGCACTTCTGCTAGACATGTACTCAATTGTTTTACTGCTCCTAAATCTCTGGCCTGTAACATGGATGTAGTATTTCAGAATATTTTGCTTTACAATTATGCCTCCTTTTGACATTACGCTCATCAGCAAGAAGTGGACAAAATCCTATAATTTGCTAGATATTGCAGATGCACAAGCCACCATGGTCCTACTTGCAAAGGCGCAGCAAGACATCCAGCATACAAGCGATAAGCTTCAGCCTCTTAGGGGATACAGTGCTTTACAGTACCAGTGGTGTTACTATCTGGAGCAAATAAAGGATTACCACTGATTTGTTAATGATTACTGCTATTAGTCTCCCAGAAAAGCCTTTGTCAACGTGAAAGTTTTAGTACGTATTTTGCTCTTGTGACATCCAGACACTTGAACTTTTAAGGAGGCTTAGCTGCCCCAAACTTTTTAAGAACTGACTTGGTTTTTAAGAAGGTCATATAAAGCAAGCCTAACTTGTCCAAAAAGATGGACTTTACATGTTATTTTGGTTTGGTCAGTTGATGCCTTTTATTTATATTTTAATATTAATCTTTCATATTAATTTTCTTTATAATATTAAATCTAAAAAATATGGAAGCATTATTGGGTGAGAATCACAAAGAAACCACTACAGCAATGTTGTAAGCTTGATTTGCCTTATTGCCCCTATGAGCAATTCACCACATCAACAAAATCTCATTTTTTTTTTTTTTGCAAAAGCTTTCTTTAGCCTAGGGCTATAGGAGTATGTTTTCTTTAGGACAATGGCTAAACTTTAAAATCAGGTTCTAGCTGGTGAGCAACTTTCAGTGGTGTTTGAAATCTTCCAGTTCAAAAGCAAGTGAAGCATATCAGGATTTTTCCTGATTTTTTCAGCACCGATAGCTGTATTCAGTCTTAGTCAGTGTCTTTCCACAAGCCCTTTTTTGTGTTTTATAGACTGCTTGTTACTCACCAGTTTGTTTTTTGGTTTTTGATTTTTTTTACACTACATCTTTAGAGCATCAAATACAGGGATAACTTTTCTTGATTTACAAAAGGATTCATATTTCTCTAGTCTGACAAGGTGAGTCACTATAAATCATACGTGTGTGTGTCAGGTTTTGCTTCACAGAGCACTTCTGCAGATCTAGTAAATATATCCAGATGTTGCTCAGTAACACCCCCAGAGACCTAAATATTTTTTAAATATATTTTTAAACATCTTACTCTAGAGAAAAGAATCAACAGGAAATAATATAAAAGAAGAAACAGATCAGAAAAAAAACCTCCTGACCTCTGTAATATTCTCTGCAAAATCTCAGTAAAAATGCATATACAAGATGTAACAGAGGCACAAAAAGCTAAATACCACCCTGTTCCATTGTGGGAACACCAGCCCAGAGGGGAAAGCCTGGGAAGTCACCACACCTACCTCCCAAACCATGGTAAAGGAGTTTTCAGGAGACAGGCAGGGAGAACCTGGGGTCTCATGTCTTCCAGTGGGAAAGGTCTTGGCAGAGCTATCTAGAAGGGGATAGGGAGAATTTGCTAATCTAGAGAAGATAACAGAGTTGGCTTTCTGCCTCAAGTAGGAAAACAAATGAAACATTGAAATCCCAGTCTTGCTTTGCTTTTCCATCTCACATGGAGTATCCGTGTTGTTTACAGAAGTGTTGCTTTATTTCTGCTTCTCCTACCCTACTGAAATGGGAAACCTTGCATAGCACCTATGTAACCCACTAGATGAAAATGCTCCAGCTCCCTCTGAGTTACTACTGCAGTACCAGCTCCTTTAAAGGCTGATACCATCAGACAGAACCACACTTAGACCTTTTGCCACATCCTAATCTACCCTTCTGCTTTTATCCTGCAGAGCCAGTAAATACATAGCAGGCACAATCAACACGAGTGCTAATATTATGCTTGGTTAAGTAAAGAACCATCCTTACCTTCATGGCTCTCTCCTCCACCTTTTTCTACCTTTTGAGAGAAGGTAAATCACTTGCTGTACGCCATGAATTTAACTTTTTATATTCACAAAAGGTCCTCTTGAACACACTACTTTTATGCAGTTCCACAAAGCTGAGAAAGACACCATTATTTGCCCAACGCCTTAATGCTGATTCTTAGTTGCATCTAAATTTCTTTCCTGAGAACCTTTCCTTTCTTTTGCTTTACACTGCTTTCATACAATTCTGTATTTTCTGATGAGACCATCAGCCATAGCAAGTGCATACAGAGCAGGTTCCTAGAACACACAGGCAGTCTTTATTTAGAAAGTGCAAGTGACAACACCTGGCAAAAATACTCATGAAACAGCATTCTTCCTGGAGCAAAGAGAAACAGAACACTTCCCTACAACCAGGATCTGTAGGCACAGAGGACAGGGGTCACTTTCCAATAGGTTTCCATTTATGGAGAATTTTAGGAAGACAAGAGGCATTTTCTAGTTTTCTTCCATTCTTGCCTGCTTCTGGTTATACAGGAATACTGGAGATTACTGCTTCCTGTTATATAGCTATAACCATTCTGCCTTTAGTGCAAATGAGCTTTGATTTAGTAAAAGTGTGGCTGCTTATGTATGATTCACTTTCTCTTCCCTAGTTTTTGAGAACTTTTCACTAATTTTTCCTAGTTTTTTTGGTCATGCATTTTCTAAATACTCAAATAAAGCTCAGTCTTAAAGAGCAGTCATCACTGCTTTAACAATTTACTATTCCAGAAACATAATGCAACATTCTGCCTTGAAGTATCTGTACTCTAGTGCCCCTGTATCACAATAACACTTCCACATTCCTGCTCCAGGAAACAAAACCAAGTTTAAAACTTACAAAGAATTCTCTGGTTAACACTTAGGGAAAATAAATTCTTCAGACTGCACTGTGCTCAGTAATGAATTCAGACTTTTACTGTGTTGAAAAATAGTAAGATGCAGAGCAAGTAGGATTGAAAGACAATGAGTCAAGTAGAGCCAAGCTCCTTCCCATCTGACACTGTGAATATTCTTTTACACTCAAATACAGAAGCACTAAAAGATTGCAATAAGGCAGATTGACATGGAGAAAGGTATTTCCCTCCCTTTCTGTCTCAAAAAGAGTGCTTCAGGTGTTTAACCCCATGGCCTTGATAAAGCAGCTCAGCCATCAGCTCTAGCCTTTAGGCTTCAGAGGACATCTTAGAGAACAAGCTTCCTTCCTCTTCCCCCTGAGGACATCCCCTTTCTCCAAAAACAAAGAACACCAACTCACCCTCACTTCGAAAGCCATTACATTTTGATCCTCTGTATCCAAAGAATACTGTCCTGTCTGGAATTAATATAAAACCAAAGCATCTTGTTATCTATGAAACATTATACTAGTGACTATGTTTTTGTGGAGTTAAAGAACAAATGTTTATGTCAAGGAATAAAACTAAAGCAAGTGGATCATTACAGAATCAGGTCTTTAACCCTTCTAACAGAGGGTCTAGCCAGGAGGGTGTGTGTTTGTTGTAGGTTTGTTTTGTTTTAGAGGGGTTTTTATTGTTTGCTCCCAAGACATTAGCCTGCAATTGCCAGGAGGTTGCTCCTATAAAATCCTGCGTCTAGACATGGGTACTGCTGGTGAAAGAACTTTTTTTTGCATCTATCAAAAAGAAGTCTGCCAGTTAATGCACTCATCAGTGACAGAAATAGCAGATGCTTCTGCTTTGAATAAAGAAAACATTTAAAAGCTCTTTCCTTTTTGCTACCTTGGGCAAAAATTCCTCATTCCACTTCTCCCTACCTCCCCGCACATCCAGAGAACAGGAAGTTATTTATGTATAAGCAAGTGTTCTGTAGAATTGTAATTTGGTATTTTTGTGGAAGACGCTGTGTGGGACAAGATCTAACATGACTATTTATAGATATAGACATTTTGTACTGGTAAGTAAAAAACTGAATAGCTTGTGGTAAAAGGCTGACACTACTGAGATGAAGTGTAGTTCCGATTCCTACTAGCTTCTCATCCAGTGGAAAAGTTCCCAAAGGTGAAACAAGAGCAGTTAAAGACATTCCTTTTGATCCCTTATAGTTTATCCCCTCTTATTTTGGCTTTTTAAGACAGATCTTTGCTATATCCTTTCTGCCAGGCTTTCCTAATCCTCCTTCTCTCCATTTTATAAATAGAACTCATGAGTGTTTAGGCTCATAGTAAGAGCATGCGCTGCCAGGCAATGCTGTGCTTTGCTCTGTGTTTGGGGAGGTAGCCCAAAGGGAGAATGAAGCCAGCTGCTTTATACAGTCATTACTACACTAGTTGATATGGATCAGAGAGGCCAGTCAGTAGGTAGTGTTTATACTTGGAAGACAGAAAGAAACAACCAAAAGAAAGCAATGAAAAGTAAGGATTAAATGTTACTTGACTAGAAGCTTTGCTGTTATGCGATTTTTAAGGAAGCATTAAGTTGCTCCTGTAGGATTTTCAAAGTGGAGAGCAATTAATCTTTTTCTTAAGTAGTCTACTGTTCCCAAGCCATGACAACTAAACTACTTGACATGTCAAACATTACTAAGACTGGTAGAAAACACTGACTGAAAGCTTGTGATGGATTTGTATTATTCTATGAAGAACAAACTACCATGATGTCTTCGATCCAATCTTTACATGCAATATTCAGAGCACAAGACTGACAGCCTCAGCAACAGATGGTAAACTAAGGAATAAATCAGGAATGGAGATGAAACATGAACAGGACCAAAGATCTCCTAGAATAGCTAGTCTGTTAACATACACTAGAGTCCTGAGAAATGTAAGATTTAAGCCGATTTACTACAACTATAGAAAATATGCTACACCCAAGTTATACGCTGAGAAGGCAGTTTTATTTCAACACAGATCCAAGGATGCAGCATCCATAGGACACATTTCCCTAGTGGCAGACTGTACAAATTATGTCGTTTTGCCTTGTGAGCCTTCTATAATAATTTGCTTCTGCTTCTTTTCATGCCTTTATTATTATTATTATTATTTTGGAAGGGAAAGCTGTGATGCTTTCTTTTCCATTTTATTTTCCTTTTAACTTAGGAGTCCATCTTAGTCTGATTAGGTATACTTAGGGTACATCTCAGGTATACTTCAGGAACTCCTCCTCAGTTTTAAGCCAGACTTGCTCAAATTAAGGTCTAAATGTATTACAATACTCTGTAACCACAAATGTAAAATACATTACCTCTGAGGTCTCTTTCACTAAACAGAAAGGAAATGCTGCTATTTTATGATTGAAAGATGTGATTACTTTTGCCATTCATTTCAATAATGTGCTATGAAAGAGCTTACTGTGCTCACATATGAGGGATATAACATCATAGATGAATAAAATATCTTGGCCTTATTGCCAATAGCAGCAACAGCCACTCTCCGTAAAAAGACAGAGAATCTCTTGAAATGCAACAACTAAAAGTGACAGACTAAGCCAAGGTCACTTCTATGCCTCTAAGGGTAGTGTGAGGGAAAGAGAGAAGGGTGATTTGCAGATACCGCTGTAAAAGCACTTAAGGTGTTCACAGCTACATAAAATATGTCTGGTACATAACCAGAGGGAAAAATTAGTATTTGCTTCATTGAAGATTTCACTGATTAAGTCCCATTCACAGCAATGAATCAAGCACCTTAAGAGAGAATTTTTAACTAAATTAAAATTATTTTTAATTAAAATTTCTAATTCTGTAAAAAAAGGTTTCTAGCACTGAAACACATCAAGGGATTGTGTTCTTCATATGTAAAATATATCAGCTCCTTTTTTTATATCCGTTTTCTCTACTTGGCATCAAATCAAAGCTAAGGAAGGCACAGGATATCACTTCCTTCAAGTACTTTTCCCTAGGGGTCCAATAATACAAGGTAGAAGGAGTCACGTTCAAAACAAGATGTAGCAGAGCTGTGGAATTGTTGCTTTTCCAAAGGATGCTAAAAATGCATAAGAATTCAAGGGAGAAACAGGGAACACACTCAGAAGAGGAAGCCATCACAGGCTACATCTACTAGAGTAAATTGTTGGAAGCAAAGTACAACAAGCTCCGAGATGTGCATGGGCTTGTGATTCTCTTACCTTTTGCTTCCCCTACCTTTTGCTTCCCCATGTGTCTGGCTTTTAGAGTGTGATAAATGGTCTCTTGGTCAGATGCAGTGCAGCTGCTGTTATAGTGGTGTTTGCAGTTCCTCTGGCCTTCCCATAGCTCACTTTTCCAATTCTTGCCTTTTTCTTTTTTATGTTATTCAGGGAGTATTTCTGCTGAGATACTTCAGGTAGATATACATGAGAAATGTTTGCGTATGAGAGCAATCTTGTTCTCTCAGTTTAAGACTGTAATAATTTCACTGTGAGGGAGACAGAGCTTTAGCCTTGTTAATATTTTCAGTTTAGTCACTCCATCATGCTACAGTTTCAGTAAGTTACTAAAACCACTCCACATAGCACAGGAATAACAAACACTGTTTATGAAACTTCTGTTATTTGTAAAATAGAAGCTTATAAAATATTTAAGACTGTGTTGCTTATTATGCTCAGGTCATTTTTAAAAAGGGGCATACACATTACAAAATAAGCAGAAATCAGCATTCAGAATGTCTGACACTGTTTTGACACTTGTTATTCTACACATCTGATGAATGAGCTGTAAAAGAAAATCTCATACTTTGAAAAATACTAATTTGTATGTGTCACTTCTTTATGCACAATTTGCTTAATACAAGTAATCTATTATGACAGTGTTGAATTGCAAAGAAAAGTACCACTGGTTCCAAAGCTTATCAACAGCAAAACCTCCCCTTGATACAAAAAAACAGTTGGGAAGCGTTGTCCATTCCGTTACAAACAACTAATAGATAATGTGATATTTCATAGAATCATAGAATAGTTAGGGTTGGAAAGGACCTTAAGATCATCCAGTTCAAATTTTTTCCAGGCCTTTAACAGCAGTGTTGATTATAAAACTCAGGGAGCTCTGAGTAACAAAGTAGTGGCAAGCATAGAATTCAATCATAGAGGTCTCAAAAAGAAACAAAACCAAAAAAACAACCTATAAGAATTTAAAGCTAACCAATTTAAGCAGTTCAAGCGTGCTACAGAAATGGTATTTTAACATACAGCAGAATTCAAAGCCAACAAATACTTTATTCCCACAATAGCAAACACCAAGAATGAAAGGCATGGGTTTTCTGCCATGTTTTTTATATTACTTTTGTCTAGTAACAAAGGTACTGTGAAGGCTAAGTGCTAAACTAGTGCATTGCCTCAGTGAATGTTAAAGCCATAGTTTTACTATGCCTCGCACACAGTGATCTTTTAAGATAGGTATAAAACTAGACAATGCAAGGAATGGTGGAGGCTGCAAGGAACAGGAATTACAGAGGTGTTCTTCCCCTGGCTTATGATCCTTTCCAGTCTGACCTCGATCCAGTGAGTGTCTCACACCAAGACTTCCTGCTCCTTTAACTGTGAAACACTAATTTTGACCAATACAAACTGGACGGCCACTGAAGTGAAGATACTGTTATTTTAGAATTCAGATTCTCATTTTTCCATGACTCCCTTTTATATCAGGCTAATCTCAAGAAACTGGCATCGATAGCAATAACTTGGTGGTAAGTCACGCTGAAGTAGACTCAATTCTATCACAGCGTTCATTTCCAATATATTAATCCGTCACCTAGCTTAAGTCAGGCCTTGGCATTCATTTTTAATTGAGCATTAACTGACTGAAACGCCCAATCAGCTGCAAATTTAGGCTTCTTTAATCCACAAGATCAGGAACTTCAAACAGGTTATATTCAAGCCTATCTTCAAGCAGAAGGCAGAAGTAGCAGCATATTGCTACTAATCCTCAAAAGCATGCCTGAATACTACACTAACAAAGACTTCTTTAAAAGCAGTCACTCTACTTTCAGGGTTAGAAAACTAGACAGACCAACCAAGCAAAGAGGCTGGAACAAGTCCAGTTAGAAATGCCAAAGTTGAAAGGGTGAAAACCAAAAAGGCAGAGCAAACTACCATTTCCAGACCATCTGAAGTAATCCACCGAAAACTACTGCCTACGAAACCAAGTTTTTCTTCAATTTACAGATACTCAAGATACTCTAATACTATGCAAAGCAGCTGTTGTAATGTTTAAATGATGCATGCATAGAATCCTAGAATAGGGTTGGAAAGGACCTCAAGATCATAAAGTTCCAACCCCTCACACTAAACCATGTCACCCAAGGCTCTGTCCAACCTGGACTTGAGCACCGTCAGGGATGGAGCATTTTCAACTTCCTTGGGCAACCCATTCCAGTGCCTCACTCAAAAGCACACACACACACACTCCTTTCCCTGCTCATTTACCTCTGTGTTTTATTATCTGAAATGAGTTACCCTGTCATTCCTCCACTGTGAAATGCAAATTAACAACACTGACTGGGCCAAGGATTTAACCTGTTTAGATGAGTGAAACAGATCAGCGTTATATACAACACACCAGCCTCTAAGACACAAAATATAGAAAGCCATTTTCATTCTTCATAACGCTTACTTTTATTCCCATTTAAAATATACAACTTCAGAAAATCATGAATCATACATTCCAATGGTTTGCATTCTTAAGTGTCCTGATACCCAAGTATCCTAGTACTGGCCAGTATAATACAATAATCTGTCAGCACTGTTTAGAGAGATTCTTCTATGAAGAATCTATAGATTCTTCTTTCTATAAATAAATATTTATATCTGATATTGCAGCTCTTCCTTAAACACTTACAAGTCAATTTCAGTAGGCTTCCTTCTCCCAAACACTGCTTGTTGTTCCTATAGGAAAAAAAAAATGCCACAGACCCCCAAAAGGGCAAAATAATTAAGTCAGCCAATTTAAAAACAGCATTCAAGATTCAAGAGTCAATTTAGTAGTGTCAGAAATAACCAATAAGGCTAATATTACCACCCAAAAGCAGTTTGAGAAAGGTCACTAACAATGCCACAAATCTTAATGACCTTTTAAATAGTAATTTAAAGGCTTTAGGAAAAAAAAATTATACAAATGATAGCACTAGCTCAGCAATACTATTGCAGATACTGTTTGTGTGGCAAGGAGGCATAGCCCTTGAAAAAGCCCCACTACTGAGAAATCTTTATGACAGGGATTCAGTAGATTTTTGAAGGGCACATTGACTCCATTTAAGCCTGACAGTTAAGTGCTGCCTACATGGTACACAATGCAGAGTACAACGCTGCTCCACTTTGAGGCGACTTAGTACTGCAGAACTTGGTGTTATTTATAGAACACCAAAAATACGAAAGGCATTTTTTTAGACTGCAATATCCCTGCTCTACAGAGCTTGAAGTCTTTGCTAATACAAAAAACACAGCAGGGAAAGAATGAGACTCGAGTTAACAGTGAGTGATGTATAACATGTATTAAATCAGTTAATGGATGGGTAGGAGAAAAGAACAGCAGGGGAAAAAAAATAAAATCAGCAGATGAATTTTATGCTGCATTAAGTGTAGAAAAATAATTGCAGTTAAGTGTAATTTAACAGAAGTCATTATCACTTCTGCATCAGAACTGAAGAGATAAGTGTTTATTGCTGTATTAGAAAATGAAGGTATTAACAGTTTGGTATGATAACCTAACTTAAACAGAGAAAAATCCATACACGTATTTTAAAGTTGACAGTTTTTATTTACAGTTTTGTTGGCAAAAGGCAGTGGGAAATTTTAAAACATTTTAAAGAAAGGGCACCATATTGTATTGTATGATGTACGAGTTCACAATCTTCAATATCCAGCTGATCAAATAAAGCTAATCACCACTTGAAGCGTAATATGCATCAGCTTCATTAGAGTATGCTGCCTAAAGAACACTTCGGGCAGTTTCTGAATCATCACAATCACTAATAAAAATGCAGTTCCGGTGAAGAATGTTTTATACTGTACCTGGTATCAAATTGCCCACTTACGCTTTCATACTGGCAAAGAAGTTACACTTCCTACTTTTAGTTTAAAGTTATAATCTTGTTTTCTGCAACTTCAACTGTCAGGTAATTCACAACTACTCTGAATATTTTACTGTGAGCATAGTCAAGACTGGAGTAGATGACACTGAAGGAAAATATTCATGGTATATGATGTGCCCATCAGAATCAGCTGGGTAACCATAAACATCCCGTTTAAGAACTCTATTCAAAAAGGAGTAAAAAATAATATAGTCAGTTTTCATTTTGTCACATAGATTTAATTTATCACTTGAGCTTTTTATTCATTCTTCTAAGTCAAGAGTATTTAGTTCTTCTTCTAGTTCATCCAAGTCCTCTCCAGTGAAAAGATTTTCATCAACTGGAACTGCATCAATTACTCCATTTTCCAACTCCTCATCTCCATCATTATCTTCCTCCAAGTCATTTTGCTCACTGCTGTTTATATCACCACCAGAAGCTTCACTTAATTTATTATCTGCAAGTAAAAATAAGTCTAACACATTTCAGTGTCACAAGTTTCTTAATCACTAATTAGCAATCCTACTAAACAGGCTTTAAAGTTTTGACACCGTAAAGAAGTCACTTTATTTGTATTTAAGTAGACTTATATCACTTAAATTGCATGTACCTGATTAATATGCAGGTTTAGATCACCAATTATTAGAACAGGTTAAAAACCCCAAACCTTGGATTGCCCAACTCCTCAAACTCCTACTTTTGTAGCTAGGTCACGTTTAATAAGCTGCTCCTACTGAATGTCTGCACTTAAAAGACTCAGTATCTTTAAGATCAGCATATGCATTCTGCAACCACACAAAGATCAAGACTTTGCTCTAAGAAATTACAAGCTAATGTAAGCTAGCTAGAAAATATGAAGAAAACCTTGGATTTTTGTTCATATAGCATATATGTAAAGTACTTAGCATTTTCTACAAGCTTTTTCTTTAATAACTGCATGTAGCACTGATAACAGTTTCACTTCCCTGTCCTTTATAAAGGACAAGATCAAGAATCAAGCAGATCAAGAATTGATTTCTGTCTTTCGGGAAGCTCTTATATTAATAATCTTGTATTAGTGATGCCTAAATAAATGAACTTACCATCTTTTTCTATTGAACTGTATGTGCTGAATCGCTCAGGACTAGCCACAGTAATACCAGTATCCTCTACAGCCTTTGGGACGTACAGGTTCAAATCTACATCATTTATACACACAGGGTCTTCCATCTGAAAAATAAACAAAAATGCTCTGTGTGATTTACTTCTCTACAGAAATTCTCATTCCTAAAGGATTTATACAAAAAAACTTTAATCTTCCTTTTGATACAAATTTGACAAAATCTACTCTGCAGTGGTGTTAAATTATGAACCAAGCTCACTAATTGCACTGTAAGAGCTCTCAAAAAGTTTTCAAACTTGAATGCAACTTCAAATATTACTCAAGTTAACACAGTTCTTTACCTCATCATCTTCTCCTGTCCCTTGAATATAATGGGTGTCATCTGCTTCTTCATCATCTGCATCAACCAGCTCTGGGCGGAATTCAAATACTTCACGTCCACAGATCTATTTATAAGGAAAGAAAAAAAAAACAAAACCACACAACCAAAAAACCCCTCTTCATTTAGGACTTCACAGAATTTAGAATTTGTACTGCTATACACAAAAAAAAAAACAAAACAAAAAACAAACCACCACCACCCCCCACCCCCCCCCCCGAAAAAAAAGCCAATAAAAAAAAAGAGGGGTGTAGACGGTATGGGGGCAAGAAAAGGAAAAAGCAATTCCAGGCCAGCTATCTTATTACAAGAACTTACACTTTTCTTCTTATGCTAAGAATTGGACTGGAGAACATACCACTAATGCTTTGCCAGCTTTAAAATCTGCTTTCCTCCTCTCCATATCTTGCTCAGCCTTATCAAGTTTTTCTTGTCTTTTTCTTCTCTTCCATGCAATAAAACACTCTAGAGTAATTTTGGTAACATTTGGTCCTAAGGCAGCACGCTGTCAAGTAAAGAGACTAATTAATGCTAGAAATTATTTTCAAAGGCTATAACTATTAGAGATTTAATTACTCTTTTCTGGAAACTAATTAAAAACATGTCTTTTTAATTCCATCTTCACTCTCACCACTGTTAAACACACACCATCCGTTCAGTTTGACTCAACACACAGATTTCCTTTTAGTGAGATGAACAGACATGAAAATTAACATGAAAAGTGCAGGAAGAAAGAAGCCAATAATAATTGCTCAGGTTCTTCTCAGAGCAACACTGCCAGGCAATATTGACAGAAATAAGCAGAGCAGCACATAAAAACTTCAGGGCCCCGTTCTCTTGGTGTTGCTTCTTCATTACAGAGTTATACAAAAACTATGGAGGCAATGAGCTGGGGATGACAAAGGCCCATAGAAGCAGTTGTAACAGATAAAGGATTATCAACACCTGCACTAAGTATGCAGCCACAGTTTAATCTATTTATTGGGTAGTAGTTTCTAAACAAAAACATGAGTCAGATACTACATATCCTTCACCCTAGCTCATGCAGCTATAGAAACATTTTATACTTTGAGATTATTAATTAGGAAGTTATTTACAACTGTATCTTCAAAGTAATGAAAATAAATACTACCAAAAGGTACCTGAATGACAACTTTACCTCTTTTTCTATTAGATCTTCTAAAGAAATTTCATCTTGCTTTTCCTCCTTCTTTTTATCTTTTTTTAATACAAAACCTGGAGGAAGAGCATGGCGATACATGCAGTTGTCTCCTCCACCTGGACATACCCAAAACCATCCATATTTGTTGTTTTCAATAGCATCAAGGAAATATTTGCAGACCTGTTTAAAACAAGAGTTGTTAGCAGCACATTCTTTTTTCATCCCTAGCAATTTACACTAAATGTATAGCTACTACATGTCAGAAGTACATTAACTCAAAGCCAGCTGTGCTCAAAATAGAAGAAACATGTGAAATGCATTGCTACTAAAAAAAGTAGACAAAAGAAGTGCAACTACTTATGTAAAACTCATGTAGCTGAAGAGCTTTCCCCCGTTATTATAATCCCAGTTTAGAAAGCCTGGATGACTCAGAAGACTGGCAAGTGCGTACTGTTTTAAAGTCAGCAGCAAATGTAGAAGCATGCTGACAGTCTCTCCCTTCCTGCTCATCAACACCACTGCAGTTTTAATAAAAATAAATATAATCTGCATCAGATGTTAAATCTCCCAGCTCATGATCCTGAGTTTAAGATGTCATTCTGGAACTTCTAACAAGCAATTCATAGGTCACACTTAGCCATACTGAAATTTAACTTTTGCAAATTTAAGCAGTATTGAAGATATTATCTGTTTGGTATTGAAAACAAGGTGCAATAATTCTGAAGAATGAAAAAGGGTTAAGATATTATACCATTTAGAACACAAACTGAAGAATACTCTTGAAGTCAGGGGTCAGGAACTACAACTGCCTCAATTAGTAAATTTCAGCTTACAGGAAAGAACTTTAAATTTAAACTTACATGCTTAAATGTCACTCAGTCCATAAATAAGCCAATACATATATATAGCAGTTGCTGAAATGCGATAACAGACCTAACTAATCACAATACTTGAATCTTCTAAGCAAGTGTAATGCATTAGATATATGACAAATTCCTTCAGCATTTCCATTTTGAAAGCACTTCATCTGCATACCATTTGTATTCAAGATGAGAAAACACCTTATGATGACTGAAAAAGTTTTGGGTTTTTTTTAAATAAATACATTATTATAAGTACTGTAGACTCAGAATATTGCTATGATAACCCACTCGATCTTAAAGATAATGATAAATGCATCTAATACTAGTCTGCAGTTACTTCTCTCTACTGCAGCTCAGTTAGAGAAAAAAAAAAAAAAAGAGACATACTATTTGAGTTTTGGGTTTTTTCTTTTCTGCCTCACCATGCTTCTTGTTCACCACTTCTTCCAGCTTCTTCTCATCCCAGTTATCCATTGTATCTAGAAAAAGACAACGGAAAATACCAACAGAAACAAAAATTTCAAATACTAAACACTGCTATCGTTTTATGCCCTAGTAACAGTTTTAATATGCAATTTTTACATTTTAGTTAGTCTACAGAATGGAAAATAAATTCAGGCTTTTATAATGAAGTTTTCAAACTCCCCTGTGCTGCTCACAATACTGTTTCCTCAAAAGCCTCAGAAATTCATATTTTGACAGGCATAAACTGTGTTTCACTGAAAGACTAAAAAATGGCATCATCCCACCTGTACATTAGCAAGCATAGACAAGGGAGAAGAAAAAGGTTATGACTGAGTAGAAGGTTGAAGGCTATTGACCAAAAAAACAGGTAATAGAACTTGAAGATTGAACAAGGTAATATTAAATTTTATGTGTTAGAAGTTAAAAGTAGGCTCCATCAGAAGAAGCAAGATCACTGATGGCAACAGTAGTAGTGAATCTGTGGAAGCCCATCACATTCATTTAGGATGACACAGGCTAAAATTCAAATGAAGACTGAAACATCACGAATTGAGGAAAACCAAAAGAAATTATCTTGACTATAAAATCTCTAACCCCTGCTAAGTAAAATCCAGAGCACATAGCAAACAAATGATTTTGGGAAAGAAGACAAGTCAGACAAAATAACTCCAAAGAGTATCCCGAATTCTGCAAATGTGCACATTTGGGCAAACACTAGAAATAATTCTGGAAAGCAACTCTGGTTACTCTTTACACTTCCTCCTTTTGCACTTTCATTCTATAGAACTCGGAAGAAACTAGCAACTACCAGAAAGACCAAACACTATTCAACTTGCTACCTCTATGATGTAAAGTGCTATACAGCAGAATTGAAAAAATACTATCCAGTGTAACTAGGTCAAAATTTTTTCTGTATAAGTTAAGAAGCATGTTCACAAGTATCCTTTAAATGAGCTTCACTATTGTTCATAATTTTGAACATAGTGGTGTGGGTTGCTTTGGTCACTGAGCAGGCTCTTTAGGATCACAACCACAACACAAGACTCTTAAAAGTCCAGTTTCAGAATCAGAATAGTTTACTAGTAATCCTGTATAAGTTGTATACCTTTTTCAAGATCCTCATCTCTTGCATCAATGTAGACACTTCGCTTTTCACCCTTCCGTTCCAGAGACAAATCATGAGAAAACTTGCACTTGTCTCCTTTAGTGCACTGTCCTTGCTTGAAGAAAGCACAAACTACAGATTTGGGGTCAGCACCTGAGGGAAGAATGTTGGTTTTTTTTAAATATATTTTAATATTATTTTTAAGCAAAAGCTGTATATTAAAAGTTCTGAGAAGACACTCTTTAGGATCTGTTTTTAAAAACTGAAGTTGTTTTAATATGAAATTCATCACAAGTAAATACTTCATGCCCTGAAAATGTCTTATTTAGTTTGTATAGCATTATACTTGCATTAAGTATCAAAGCTGGCACTGCACAATTTAAAGAAATATGAACAGCAGTTTGCCTGAGCAAAGTATTTATTCATATAATGTAATACATACAAGATTCCACTCTGGGCAACTTCCTTCCTACACAGTAAAGTAATTCCCTTCTAATACAAAGTAAAGCATCTCCCAATTTCAGGCTTTCCTTAGCAGATCAACACCACAGTAGAACAAATTCTAATAATCTAAGCTGCACTCATTTACTTTCTTTAAAAACAGAAAAAAATGGTTGCCCATACAGTATGAACTATTCAATCAACCTAATCACAGTTTAAGTAACTATCATCCCACTAAAGGAATTATTTGACCCTTAGGAGGCAAGAGAAGAAATGAGAGCAGATAGAAATGTATTTATGAGACAGAAATCATTACTGCTACCACCAATAATAATCATGGTAAGAGTAACAACAAGGGAAGAAAATACAACACCTCACCACCCGCTGACCGATAACTTGCCCCACCCAGCCCGACCAAGCACTGACCAATATGTAGTCCAACCCCGCAAAGCACTAGCCCTTCCAGGTAACTCCCAGTTACATCCTGGGCATGACGTGCTGTGGTATGGAATACTTCTTTGGTCAGTTTGGGTCAGGTGTCCTGTCTCTCCTTCCAA
This sequence comes from Pezoporus wallicus, assembly GCF_028554395.1. NCBI lineage: Eukaryota > Metazoa > Chordata > Aves > Psittaciformes > Psittacidae > Pezoporus > Pezoporus wallicus. Next base: position 54,897 of record NW_026641049.1, on the reverse strand, counting down.
CTGGCTTCCCCTGCTCCCTGGCAGAACATGAGGCTCAGAAAGTCCTTGGTCAGACTAAACACTTGAGCAGTAACTAAAAACTGCTGGTGTTATCTGCTCTGTTCCCAGGCCGAAAGTCAAAACCACAGCGCTGCACAGCTACTAAGAAGGAGAAAAATGACTGCTACTGCTAAACCCAGGACAGTATCCACCCCTTATTCCATACCATTCACGTCATGCTCAGATCCCACATTTTCAATATACCATCACTCTTATCTCAGTGCGCTCTTATCTTAGGGCATGGATCAATCCCTATAAACCTGTTGAGTCCATCCGGTCCTTGATGTCGGGCTCCATCTCTTGTAACAGTCTTTCAGAGCAGGAGAGGCTGTGTGCAGTGTTCACACTCGTGAATCACCTGGACAATAGGGTCCATTGCTAAGTCCACCCCTCAATCATGAGTCCATCTCTAGGTTGCATCTCTGCCCTCATGGCCTGAAGTGCCATGGGCCCACCAGGCCCAAAATTATTCACCCTCCCCTTCAGCAGTTTCTGCTGCTTGTCACTGGGGACTCCATACCACTGCCTTCCATCTCTGATGCTTCCAAAGCACTGGAGGGGCCCAGTGGACTAGATACTCACCCATACTGTCCCACACCCCCTGCCACTCATGACTGTCCAGCCTTGGGGAAAATCTCTTGGTCCTCCCATATCGTCATCTAATTCCATTCAAGACCCAAACCCCACTCTGCTTAAATTTCAAGATCAGACAAAATGGTCATGGGTAGAACACGCGCTGTGTGTGTGCGCCAACATGCTGATCCCCATCACAATTAGCAGGCAGGTCCCAAGGGTACCCAAAGGCCATTCAAAACCTTCAGAACTCTCACACGATGCTGCTGTACTTGTCACTGGGGCTGGTGTAGCTGCTGTGCTTGCCAGCTCTCCCACCACCAGCTTCTCTTTTTCCTAGTCCTGATCTTCCTCCTCTGCCTTGCTGGGAAATGCTGCATGGTCTCCTGCATCCTCCTGGGGCTTGACAGGGGGCTTCCGGGGGATGCTCTCAGCCATTGCGGGACTGGGCTCAGCCATGGGGCTCAGCTCCTCCACCACCTCCTCTCGCTGCTCAGCAGCTGCCCCCTTCCACTCCTCAACGGCCCCAACCTCCTCCACCGGCAGCCGCTCCCTGCCAGCCTCCAGCCCTGCTCCCACTGCCGCTTGGTCCCCGGGGCCACTCTCCCAGGCCACTTCGGCTGCTGACAGCTCCTGGGGCCGCCCCCCCCTCGGCTCCCTGCAGCCGCACGAAGAAAGAGCCGAGGTCAAGGGCCAGGACGGTGAAGAGCAGCAGGGCAGCCAGGTACAAGTCCATGGCCACATCCGTCCCACCCTGCTGCCAGAGCCCCCCCCCCCCATATTACAAGTCATTACCATAAAGTTCAATAAGTCAAGAACCTTAGCCCAAGCCCCACACTTGATTAACACAGCAAAAACCGACTCCAAGTAAGGTACAACATTCTGAAACTGTGAGATCAAGAGAAACAACTTTGAAAACCAATAAATCAGCATTGCGATGAGTGACTATTAATCCAGTCAGATCCGTCATTACCTCAACCCTTCATGCCCCACGTTGAGCGCGAAAAAGAACTGTCATGGTTTAAACCCAGTCAGCCATAAATCACGCAGTTGCTCTCTTACACCCCCCCACCCCCCCCTTTTTGCCCTCCCCCTGCTCCCAGAGGGATGGGGAGGAGAATCAAATGAATGCAACTCCCACAGGTTGAGATAAGACAAATCACTACCGCTACCATCAATAATAATAATAAGAGAAATAACAAGGGAAGAAAATACAACACCTCACCACCCGTTGATCGATAACTCACCCCACCCAGCACGACCGAGCACTGACTGATACCTAGTCCAACCTCGCAGAGCACTAGCCCTTCCAGGTAACTCCCAGTTACATCCTGGCCATGACGTGCTGTGGTATGGAATACCTCTTTGGCTAGTTTGGGTCAGGTGTCCTGTCTCTGCTTCCTCTCCGCTTCCCCTGCTCCCTGGCAGAGCATGAAGCTCAGAAAGTCCTTGGTCAGACTAAACATTTGAGGAGTAACTAAAGACATTGGTGTTATCTGCTCTGTTCCCAGGCTGAAAGTCAAAGCCACAGCGCTGCACAGCTACTAAGAAGGAGAAAAATGACTGCTACTGCTAAAGCCAGGACAGTGGATCCATAAGAAAGCTTGTTGGCAATCTCAATAGAAAGTCAAAGCTTTAATTAAAACAGTACTAGTCCTCTGAAATAACTGTAAACCAAGAGCTACTTTATTTGGAGAAGACTGACCACTGCAGCTCATATAATGAAAACTGGCCTTTGCTGCTGCTATGTGCCACAATGAGCAAATACCAGGTTTGCCTTAAAGACATACATGGAAGTCACACCTGTCTAGTAAAAAAGTATTGTGCACAATTAGTTCCAGGAGATTAACAAAGCAGAGAGTTGATAACATTTCATTAATTCCTAAAAAGTATGACTTTTTTTCTCCCACGTGGCAGTCAACTGCAGAGTTTCTCAGCGTTATCAAACACTTTTCATCACAAAACAAGTTTGTTCAATAACCAAGTTCAAGACCAAACTTCTGAAATCAAGTCCTACTGTTAATGAGGTAGGACAGAAGTAATTGGAAAACTTACTGTTCTGATTTGAACATGATTTTTATATGAAGACAATTATATTAAATTCCTTGTAATATCTAGATGTTCACATTTCCCTGCAGACAGCCTGCTTTAAACAAATACCATTACACACAAAACCCCATGCCACTCATCCAGAAGCATCCAATTAATAAACCTGAAATCAAAGTAACTACAGCTGTCCTGTCAATATCAACGTACCTTTTGATATTTAATGATCTCAAAACCAAAAAACACAAAAAACCCCTACAACAACAAAAAACCCACACACAAAAAAGAAACAAACCAAACAAAAACCCAACAAGTACTGGGTACACGACAGAGAAAGAAACAGCCATATCTACTTCATTAAAAAAATGAACTGACATTTTTAAAGGATTCTTTTACCTGAAGTACATACATGAGTAAGAGAACATAGTTGAAGAGAACTTAGTTACCCATACCTTTGCTAATTTTCTGTGCAGCAACCACAGGCTTAAAGAGTTCATTTAATTCTTGTAATTCTTTTTTCTTGTCTTCTTTTTTTAGTTTCTTCTCACTTTCTGACTGAGCAGCCTATAATGAACCCAAATTTGAAGTTATTAATATGAAATTAGAATGCCATTACTCACTTCACCTGAACTGTACATTAAAAAAGCAAATCATTCTGGTTTATAACGAAGGAGGGAAAAACCTGTGATTTCTAAGTTTCTCAGAACTCATACCCTTGCACAAACGGCTAGTGCCATCTAGTGGTACTGACCTTTCAAACAGAAGATACTGCAAATGTAATTTGTCCGACATGTGAAATACTGGCAGGTGCCATTATATCACTCAAGTTACCTTTATTGCACCTTTACAGACTAGGAAATCAAGGGAAAGATACTGAGAGTAGGAGAGGAAAATGAGTTACTCTGTTGTGATACATTAACAATGCAACTATTCAAAGCGGTAACTTCCAGATCTGTGCAAAAAACCTATCTGTAGTGCCTTTACATGCTGCTCTTTGCTCTTTTTCTTCATGTATACCAGTATAATTCCAGGAAACTTCTGTAGAAGTTGGAAACTGCTTTTAGAACACTATTTGTCTGAATGGGTATAAATTCAACATATCAATGCTTCAGTGAAAACCAGTGGTTTGTAAGACAAGAATATTTATTTTACAGGTACTACGAGCCAAGGACTAAAAAACAAGTTCACCTAGGAAAGGAAAAATTTGTGTCAAAGAAAAAAAAAAACCCTGATTCTGCCTTACCCTTTCTGGATAAGCCAGAAAAGGCCTGTATCTATACCAGAGCCACAAAGAGGGATGAAGGCAGATGAAAGAGGACATGGGACAAATGTAATTAGATTTTAGGGAACTATAAGCTGGTCAGTTTTACCTTGGTGCCTGGCAAGATCAAGCTGCAGATCCTCTTGGAAAGTACACTAAGGCACATGGACAATAAGGGGCTGATAGGCAACAGCCAATATGGCTTCACTAAGGACAAATCGTGCCTGACATTTGGTGGCCTTCTGCGATGGGCCACTGAATTGGCGGATGAGGAAAGAGCAACTGAAATCATCTACCTGGACTTGGGCAAAGCACTTGACACTGGTTCCTCACAATACCCTTGTCTCTAAATGGAAGAGTCATAGATTTAACAGATTGACCATTCAGTGGATATGAAATTGGCTAGATGGTCGCACTGAGCTGTCAATGGGTCAATGTCGAAGTGGAGACTGGTGACAGTGACCCTTGGGAGTCACTGCTGCGACTGATCCTGTTCAGCACTGTTGCCAGTGACATGGACAGTGGGACTGAGCGCACCCTCCGCAAGTTTGCTGATGATGCCAAGCTGTGTGGCAAAATCAACATGCTGGAAGGAAGGGATGCCATCCAGAGGGACCTAGACACACTTGAGAGGTGGACCAACCTCATGAAGTTCAACAAGGTCAACTGCAAAGTCCTGTACCAAGATCAGGGCAATCCAAAGCACACATACAGGCTAGGCAGAGACTGCAATGAGAGCAGCACTGAGAAGGACTTATGGGGTTGGTTGACAAGAAGCTCACCATGAGCTGTTAAGTGTGCACCTGCAGCCCAGAAAGCCAACTGTGTGCTGGGCTGCATCAAAAGGAGCGTGACCAGCACATTAAAGGACGTGATTCTACCCGATTCTCCCTGCTATGGAGAAAGGCTGAGAGAGCTGGGCTTGTTCATCCTGGAGAAGAAAAGGCTTCAGGAAGACCTTAGAGCAGCTTCCAGTGCCTCAAGAAATCTGGAGAGGGACTTTTTACAAGGGCCTGTAGGGACAGGACAAGGGGAAACAGCTTTGAACTGACAGGGGGGAGACTGAGATGAGATAGGAAGAAGAAATTCTTTATTGTGAGGGTGGTGAGGCCCTGGCACAGGCTGCCCAGAGGCACTGTGGCTGCCCCATCCTTGGCAGTGTTCAAGGCCAGGCTGGATGGGCCTTAGAGCAACCTGGTCTAGTGGGAGGTGCCCCATACTGAAAGGTCCTATTTTATGTAACATGCAGACCCATGTATGTCAACTACAAAAAAAGAGTACTTTAAGAATTGCTTTTGTTTCACCCTAGGGTTCAAAAAGCATGAGGATGACTTTTAAAAACCCTAAACAAATGAGAAGAGGGAAAAAAAAACCTCACAAAAACCCCGAAACAAAACAAGGAAAAAAAAAAAAACAAAAAAACCCCAAACACAAAACCACCCAAGACACAAACAAAACAAGCAAAAAGCAAAAAAACACAACAAAAAAAAAAACCAACCCACAGTCAAAACCCAACAAAACCTTAACAGCAATTCCATTTGTATCTTGAAACTCAAGAAAAATTGCTTTAAGTTTTCTTTTTTTCTAAGGGACAACCCTAACAGAGAACTATTTTATAAGGTAAGAAAGTATGATCCAGTCTAAAAATTAGATTCCAACTTCCATCAGTCAATAGCTATGAACATTTGAAAGCAAAATTACTGGGGTAGTTTATATAGTGGTATTCCTATACATGCTACAGATTCAGGGATTTCATACAAAAATTTCAGAAAGAACATCTGAGCAACACCAGTGTTTCCAAAGGGACATCAAAGCAGTCCTCCTCTCCACAACAAGAAATTATTAGATCTAATGACCCAAATATCAACTTTAAACCTGCACTTGACATGTTATTTCACCTTTATGTTATGTACAGAATTTACCATAAATTATTATATCATTAATTTAGCCAATGCAAATATTCCACAAGCTGGCTCATAAAGCAGGAAGCTCTGTAAATACTTAGCAACTAGCTCCCCCTAGCACTGTAGGAGTAAGAGACCTGGCTTGCTTCTCTAATAATATTGTTTCCATGAAACCCATGCTTTCTCATTAAGTATCTAAGTGTATCTCAGCCACATCACATTTTAATTCATCATACAGAAGAGCAGTGTAAAGACGGTGGCTGAGAATTTCATTTTTTTTGAAAATTTCACCAAATAGATGCAGACTTGTTTCCACTTTAATAAATAATATACTTCCATAAGCAGAACAAGCACATACAGGCTTATACTTTTTCTAATCTTCCCCCAATTCGAGTTTTATTATTACTAACAGCTACTCATATTTTTAACTGTTGACCATTTCTTAGATTAGGTGGGAGTTACAGAAAAAAAAAAAGGGGGAACGAACTTACAACTGTACATTGCTGACATCCAGTTTCTAGAGTTTCATTTGAGATACACCTTAATTAAGTTACTATCAAAATACAAAGTAAACAATAAACCCACCCTTGCTGTGGGTTGTTTTTTTAAAAACCAAACAAACCAAACTCCTGTGCTCTGTACCACCTTTACACAGGCACATCCTTCCCATCTAGACAAGTTTTGCAAGAGGACTATTAGTGAAATCTGTGCCAGTCACAACACATTAGACAAGTTACATCTCAACTGTTCTCTACTTCAAGATTAGACGACAATCTAGATGTCTAGTGAAAGACTATTTGACTCTGCAGTGGGAAAACATTACAGAATAAATGCTTACCTGACGTGGATTTTGCTGACCAAATTTAACCTGGTGTGTCACAGCCTTGATGAATTTCTGTTGTTTTGCACCTTTTTTATTCTTTAGGCCAAATGTTCTGTCCTAAATCAAGAGACACAGCCTGAAACTTTGTTACAAAAGGAAAAAAACTGACACTCCTCTCAAGTTTTCAGTTAAACAGACTCTAACACTGCAAACAATCCAAGCAGCAGTATGGACAATATTCAGACCTCTCACACCATTTTTTAATTCTTTTCAAAAGAACCTACTAAATGCTGCCAATCAAGTAACAACTGAGGGAAGTATGAAGACTGAGTAGCAGTAAAGATGCCTTATATTTTCCTATGTACCTGAAATAGCTTATTACTTCTATCTTCAAGTATTAATATATAAATGTTACATATTTGTTATGCAGGTGAGTATTGCCACATGTAACATATTACACTTTTTACTTTCAATTATTTCATACTTTTCATTTTCTAATTAACTTGAAGATAAGGCCTTCCCCTATGTCAAGTCCAGACAGATGCTTGTACTCCTAAACTCCACTGCAAGAACTTTCCGTTTGCTACCTGAAACAATTTTTCCTTTGCATCTCCATTTTTACCGTCAGAGAAGTTTTTACAAGACCTATCTGTACTTAAGAAAAAAAAACCAGCCCACTAACACATGAGTATTTGAATCAGAAATTAATTATTTCCTGCAACTGAAATGCCTACATTATATACCTATCGAGGCTATTGACTTGATACCGACTCTTTTCCTTCAAGGAAAAAGTAATAGATGTTCACCCAGTTATAAGACCTCTGTTCAAACATACTCTTGGAAGCCCTAACAATCCAAAAATATATTATAAAAGAACGATAGAATAAACAGTTCCAACTTTCCAGAGTCACTCTGTTTTTAGATATATCCCCTATTAACAGCAGTTAGTCCTCAGTTACTTTATGCTGATTTGAAAAGTCTGTAATTTGTAAAATAACTATCTGGGAAAGAAAATACATTACTCGCACACTTCATTTCTGTGCAAATGAAACGGACTACATAATCACTGTGTATTTTAATTACATAATATTTGTTACTAATCAATGCAGATCTTTCTCCTTTCAGCTGCATGTTTTTGTATGTAGCTGAATTCAGCAAGAACATCAGAAAATCTAAAGCCAATAGAGGGCAAGAACAGCCACGCTAATATTCTCAAATAACATAGAAACAATAATCCACAGTGCTAGATTTAAAAGAACACTTGCAGTAGACGGATATTCTGCCCAAACAGCAGAACAGCTACTATCTTTCATGCCAGCAGATGCCCAGGCAGGAAACCCAAACCCGAATCCAAGAAGAGCAGCGACGGTCGGTGATGTGACAGATGCGGGCGGCACTGGGGCCACCAAGGGAACCTGTGTCCCCCACAGACGCTTCGGGGCTGGACTCGGGCACCAGCGGCGAGTTTTCAGGGAGGGCGGCATCCGCCGGCAACACCACCCGCGCCACCGCTACAGGGAACGGCGGAGGACTGAGGGGAAAAGCTGCCCGCGCCCGAAGGGGAACAGCAAGAAGCGGCAGGCTCCGGCAGTCATTGAGAGGGACGCGGCAGGAGAGCGCCCCGGCCGGTGCGGGCCGACGCGGCGCTGTTCGCTTTACCTCGATTATCTTCTCCTTCTTCTTCTGGTCCGCCTTCTTGCTGCCCCCCGCCGGTTGCTGCTGCTTCTTGGGGGGCATAGCGGAACGGCTGGCAGGACAACGCTAGCTCTCGCTCGGCGGCTCTAAGGGTCGCGGGGCAAAAAACCCACCGCCAGGATAGCGCGGCCTACCTCACTCGTAGTGCCGGCGGGCGCGAGGCACGCTGGGAAGGCGGCGCGGGAGGGACCAATTAACCTCCCGGCAGGCAGCGCGCTACTGGGTGATGACCGGGTGCTCTGTCCAACGTCACGGAGGGGCGGGGCACCCTAGCTCGTGCCGGGCCGGTGCCGAGCGCCGGTGACAGAGGGCTGGGCGAGGGGGCGTGGTCAGTGGAGCCTGCTGGCACCGGGAAACTCTGGGGCCGGGGGGCGCTTGTCAGCGATCATGGGCGCGGACTACCCCTTGCCTTCCGTGGGGGTCGTGCCGCGCTGTGAGGAGAAATGGTTGTGTGAGGGGGATGGCGGTCCCCGAGGGACCTCCCCGGTTGAATCTCAGCCCAGCTCTGGGAAAGGCGCCTTGTAGTGGTCAGTGAGTGGTTACCCAGCGGGAGCGGTGGCCTGTGCCCCGGTAGGCGGTGTCTGGGTGGAGGTGCCTGCACCTCCGCCATGCTCAGCGCTTGCACCTCCGCCGTGCTCAGCGGCAGGCCTCCCAGCGGGTGGCTGCTGAACGAGCTGGCATGATGAGCCCAAGCCCTGCTGAGCACAGCAGCTGTCCTGAAAGTAACAAGTTCAGATAGTGCCTAACGGCTTCAGGGTGGCTGTTGGCCATGCATTGGTAGGGATGAGGGTCAGCCTTGTGGGATCAGACACCCTTAGCAGTGCTGCTGCACTTGCAAGGCACTGAAGGGGAAGGCCCGCTATAAAAGCGGTGGTGAAAGGTGGTGAAAAGCCCGCCAGCAGATTTGCAGGCAGCTGGAGGAACACAATAAGCACCCACACAACCCTGTTTGTCTTCAGAGAGTGCCTGAAAGGTGCTGAATCTACTGGTACACATGGGTTTCATGTTTTAGGGAGGGAGTGGGGACGTGTAAGGTGATAGTGCATCATTTGTATGTAGCTGTACTGCATACACGCATGCTATTTCTTTGCCAGAGGGAAAGCAACTGCTGTATGAGTATGCAGCACACCGATGCTTATCAATAGCAATGATTTCCTTAGGATCAGACTCTTAAAATCATAGAATACAAAGCTGGAAAGGACCTCAAGAATCATCTGGTCCAACCTTTCTAGGCAAAGCATGACCTAGACTAGATGCCCCAGCACCCTGTCCAGATGAATCTTTAGTAGAGTCCAACACTGGGGAGTACACCACTTCCCTGGGGAGATTATGCCAATGGCTGATTGTTCTCATTGTGAACAATTTTCCTCTTGTGTCCTGTTAGAATCCCCCAGGAGTAACATCATCCTAGAGAGCCTACAGACTAGACAATCAAATGTGAGGAAAAAAAACCAGATTCTCACAGGCTACTTCAACAATCAATAAATACAACTTAGGTCAGTTGCTTGCATGGTGCTCTTTTTTTCCCCTCTGAGTTCCACTTGACAGATACGTCTTTCTGTAAAGACTGTGATACCTGGGAATAAAGGGTTAACATTGTGCCTGCTTGCTTAAGCAGTCATTGTGCTTGGTGAAGCAGAACTGTAGGAGTCAAAGTTCCTAGAATGGTGAAGCAGAATTGTAGGACTTACAGCTGCTAGGCAAAATTGTAGTAGATAAGATTCATAACTTGTGTGAGGAACATTTAAGACATTCTTGTTTAAGAAAGAAAAGGAACAAAAGATAACCAGAGTAACAAAATTTGCAAACTTGACAAGTTTCTGCTTTAAGATACATAAAACCGGCTTGTACTGAACCTGAGGTTTGGATAGGACCGAAACCCTATTGAGTCTGCATGAAAGCAAGAGGTTACTCACGGTGATGAAGAGGAACTACAGGCCTTCATCCTCACGACCCCCTAACGACCACGACCAGGAGGCACTGTGCAAGCGCATCAATGGGACAAATGCCAGAAAACTAATTATAATACTAGACGGGAATAGGTTTTGCATATGTATTAAGCATGAAGTAATCTCATGTTTATGTAATCATTTTATGTAATATAAACAAACTGAGTGGCAAAGAAAAGGTGCACATACCTGTGGAGGAACAATCCCCCATGCGCCTCAGTGCTGAATAAAAGCATACCTACTTTACAACTTTAACGAGTTGTGGAGTCTATCCACTTGTAAACTGATTCCAAAAAGAGAATTACAATGCTGAACTCTGATCCTATATTGGGTGCATTGACACACTAGCTAGGATTATGGGGAGAGAATTTGGTACTGCAAAGAGCTCGAATGTTTGAATATTAGCTTCCCACTGCCCTGGGAAACTCTGCTACTACCCCATTCCTTGTAAATAAGCAGTCTTTCTGTGTAGAGAAGGTATGCTGTACTTCATATACTTTATGAGAATTGGGCCGGATTTAAGTGTGTGAAACAAAGGTAGTCTGCCAGAGGGAAGATAGTTTCCTTTATCCTCTTTGTTTTCTTTCAGTGAGCCAAGGTTGGGTTTGGGTTCCACCAAGAATGGCACAAATCTTTCTGTAGAAAGGGTGAAACAAACCCAAATCACCTCCAGATGTCTAAGCAGGATCATGGTCTGAAATATAAATTCCATGGAGTTTCTTAGCCCTGACATACACTACTAGTTTCTCATACTGTAGCTTGCATGCATGTTCTCTGACCATGCTACAGATGTGATTTTTACTTTGGTTTCATAAGATGGGCTTTCATGACTCTTTTCCACATGTAGAGGAGTTTGTGCAATAGGAGGAAGTGCAAAACTTTGGTACTATGTTCACTGTTTGTGAGAGGTACCTGTTTCTGCTAGAATGACTAGGACTAGGAAAAAAGTGCTTTATAAAAAAGTGTAATGCATAAGGGGATATGTTATCCAAATTTGTTAACTTTTGATTTCTGAAAAATGCTCCAGTATAATAGAATGGTTTGGGTTGGAGGGGACTTTAAGATCATCTAGTTACAAACCTGCCTTGAACAATTCCAGGGATGGGGTAGCCGTAAGTTCTCTGGGCAGCTTGTTCCAAAAATACTAGTTGCTGATAACAGGTTTAAAAAAAAATTAAAATGTTAACTATTTTAAACAATCTCACAAGTGGGTTTGCCTTTACCTGAAGCAGGAATAACGTAGACTGTATTCCCCCCCAAATTCTTTATGTGCGCCACAGGAAGTCTATCCCCCTCTACAGTATGTAAAAGTTCTGACTGGGCTGGGCCAGCCCTGTTGGCAGATCGTCTGGTGTTGACCAACCAGGTGGCTTTTGGTAAATGTGTGTCCCAATGTCTGAAAGTCCCACCACCCATTGCTCTCAGTGTAGTTTTTGGCACTTGTTCTGTGCTGCAGTGACTCCACATGCTCAGACACAGCAGCACATGAGGGACTTCACGCAGAGTGATGGGTTCAATGTTGGAATGATGGTCAGGGAAGTCAGGGCCAGTCACTGGTGACCTGTAGGAATCTAAATCTGTTTCACCACAGTAGCACAAATTTCCTTATTTCGAATAAGGTGCTTAAGTCTCACTGTGATATAGTTTCATACTTTGTACAATAAGTAAAGATTCTTCTGTTCCTCACCAAATTAGCAGTTTCTGGTAGTCTGCGTCCAAAAATATTTGAGTAACAAGGCATACTTTTAAAATGATCACATGGACTAAAGGTAAGAAAACAGGTTATTCTGTAGGCAGCAGCAAGCTGTTCCCAAGCTATGCTTAAAGCACCCACAGATCTGCAACATGAAAGATCCAGCTAGTTCAGTGAAGTATCTTAATTTTCAGAACGCTTAGCTACATGACTATACCAGCCATTTGTTACGTATGTCACTACCAGGGTGCTCAAGAAGGATGGAATATTTTGCTCCTACACAGTCTGCAATTTGGTTTTCAAGATTAGAATCACAAAGAAGCACAAGGCAATGGGAAGTCTAAGAGGCTGATTAACATGTACACTTTATTACATTGGGTAAGATTGATAATGTGAGTCACATCAGAGTGATCGGTGTCAGCAACTCAGGGGTCCTAGTGATCATTGCACTTTGTGTGGAGGTGGAATCCCTTGTGATCATTGTGCTGTGTGCAAAGGGTATGATAAGTGTCCCTGTCAATGCCACAGGGAGGAGGAAGAAGAAACAAGGGAATAATTTCCCTGGGTCAACTGCAATATTGTGCAAAGAAATGTTTTTGTTCATTGTTTAAATTGTATGAATGTTCTTAGAAAAGGGGGGGGTAGGTAACTTAGAGACATGTCCTGTTACAGAACGTTCTGAAATCTGTGCGCTGAACAAATAAATACAGAAGGAGTGGAATTTATGGGGGATAAGATGGCAGTCAGACTTGTGAAAGACATCATATTTCTTCACCCGGAGACAAGACCCCAACAACAGGTGGAGAAGCCCGGGAAAAGAAGACAACAGGCTTGGCTGAAGAAGCCCAGGAAAAGAAGACAACAGGACTGGCTGAAACCCAAGAAGCCCAGGAAACCAAAAAGTATAAGAGACTATCCCCAGAAGTTCCCCATGTGTGTCTCGGGCGGAGCGGAGACTCCCCGGCGCACCCAGCGCTGCTTGCTTATTGTCTCTGGATATTAATCATAATAAAAATCATTTAAAACAGATTGGCGATATTAGGTTTTTATAACAATAATAGCAAATTTTCTGATGGATCAAGAAGCCATACGTAGCAGCACACAATATTTGGAGCCTAAATAGGAGGAATTCGGTCTAGAAATTAGGGTATTTTGCTTGAGCTATTGGGACAACTTGCTGCCTTAAGTCAGTCAAGCTTGTACTAATGCCACTGTGATTCCACTGTGCAAAAAGCCAGGCCATAATGTTTTCCTCTCCTATAAACTGCATTGTGTTTGTGGCAAAAATTATCGTATCTCCCAATGTCGTGGTTTAAGCCCAGCTGGTAACTCAGAACCACGCAGCTGCTCACTCATTCTCTCCCTTCTTCCCTCTTCCCGCGCCTGCTCCTGCAGTGATGGTGAGGAGAATCAAAAGAGTGCAACTCACATGGTGTCATGGTTTAAACCCAGTCATCATGTTAGCCATGCAGTCCACATCTCCCACTGCCCTTTCTCCCCTGCCTCCCCCCGCTCCCGGAGGGATGGGGAGGAGAATCAAAAGAATGTAACTCCCGCAGGTTGAGATAAGAACAGCCCAGTAACTAAGCTATAACACAAACCACTGCTACTACTACCAATAATAATAATGGAAATAACAAAGGAAGAGAATACCACCTGTCGAAAACCAGCCCGACCAAGCAGTGAGCCAGCCCTTCTGGGTAACTCCCAGTTACATCCTGGGCATGATGTGCTGTGGTATGGAATACCCCTTTGGTTAGTTTGGGTCAGGTGTCCTGTCTCTGCTTCCTCCTGACTTCCCCTCCTCCCTGGCAGAGCATGAGACTCACAAAGTCCTTGGTCAGAGTAAACATTACTTAGCAACAACTAAAAACATTGGTGTTATCAGCACTGTTCCCAGGCTGAAAGTCAAAACCACAGCACTGCACCAGCTACTAAGAAGGAGAAAAATGAGTGCTACTGCTGAACCCAGGACAGGGAAATAAGGGGAGAGAGTACAAAACTAACAGGATAAAAGGAAAAGAAAACAATAAATGCTAGTGATGCACAATACAGTTGCTCACCACCTGCTGACTGATACCCAGCTTGACCCAAGCAGCTATCCTGTCTTCTGGGTAACTCCCCACAGTTTTTATACTGGGCATGATGTGCTGTTGTTACTGTAAAAGGTCAGAGAAACTCTCTAAGACTCAGTTTGGAGTTTTAGAAAACAGGCATTCTTTATTGCAGCCCTGGGCACATACACAAATTGTTTCAGAAAGGTGAGCACACCCGATACTTGTCCACAGCATATATATATATATTTAGAATGCTCATGCATATTCATAGCTTTTCTAGGAACTAATTATAATATTTGCATCCTAATTATGCATGTGTTTTTTTTCTGGATAGGGGTCTTTGGTGGTTGTTGATAGTCTTCCTCACTGTTTACTGAATGACCTGAGTGCTTGCCCACACTTGCAAGGTCTTAGTGCCAAGTTAGCAGTTGGTACGTCCTTGCTTCTGTTCTCTTCCAATCTTGCCATGCTGGGTGCTGCTCTGCTATCTTGAAGGCTTGCATTCTTGGTCTTATTTACTGTCTTCTTAGTTGTTATCAGTCCCATGACGTTCCTTTCCCCATCAGCCAAATATTTCTTTCTCTCTATGTGTTAGTAAGTTAGAACAGTTTGGTCTATTCTACTATGTTAAAGGCAGACATACTATTGTTACTTTTAAGGGTTAAGGTTACATTTCCCCCCTTGGAGACTTACTGGATATACATATATCCTGTAAGTCTCATTCTATACCCTTTGCTCATATTTGATTCTAATACACCATCGTGACCAGCAAGTAGAAAATTGAATCATGGGTCTTGCAAGAATAGAGACACAGATGATTATTACTGTAATGATCACAAACTAGTTTTTTAACCATATCTAATTTAGTAGCCAAGATGTAAGTCTATGCCATAATTCTTCAAATACCCAGTTAATATCACCTCTAACAGCCTGATGTAATATCTTTCTTTGCTTCCAGATTTCTGCTAGATCTGTGGATATTCTGCCATTCTGGTGTATGTAGGTGCCAAGAGCCGCACAGTTCTGCAGTCTTACCTGGAATAGGCTACACACTTCAATCTGTAATGCCTGTATAGCACCTGGGAGTACAACACCCAACGTACATTTTCCAGCCCATCCTGAGGGAAAGGGCCTTCCTAGCAGTATTAATACGCAATCAATACCACCCTTCCCGTTCTGGAGCATTCCAATAGCCAGTTATGGGTCCCTTGATCTGGAGTTGCATTGTCCAGCTACAGCCTGGATAATGCCCTACCAAGATATTGCCAGAGCTAAGGGTTTTACCCAGTACCAGCAGGTATTGTCTGAGATCCTGTTTTCCCTGCAAAAACATACCACCAGGAACAAAAGGCAATCAGTAAGGCTGCCCATATAAGCAGTTCATTTGGACTCAAATGATTCCTTCCTGGCTGCATTTGTAAACTTAACAAAGCAATTGGTAGGGCTTATAACCAAGTTAAAGAAGTTTCTTGACATATTTTAATTGTACGTGGGAGAGTGTTAGGGAATAAAGAGGGTACATGTAAGTGCCAAGGTGTATATATGTGCATACCCTAGGTAGACCTCAGGCTAGTGGGGAAGTGGAACATATGAATCAAACACTCAAGTTACAAATAAAATATGTCAAGAAACTTCTAATTGCTTTGTTAAGGGTACGAATACATCCAGGAAGGAATCATGTGAGTCCATATGAACTGATAAATGGGCAGCCTTTTGCTTCTGGTGGTATGTTTTTGCAGGGAAAACGTGACCTCAGTGCTTGCGCACACTTGCAAAGTCTTAGTGCCAAGCTAGCAGTTGGTGTGCCCTTGCTTCTGTTCTCTTCCAGTCTTGCTCCATGCTGGGTGCCACTCTGCTGTCTTGAAGGCTTGCATCCTTGGTCCTATTTACTGTCTCCTTGGTTGTTATCAGTCCCATGATGCTCCTTCCCCCATCAGCCAAACATTTCTTTCTCTCTACATGTTGATAAGTTTATAATAGTTTGGTTTATTCCGCTATGTTAAAGACACACATGCTATTGTTAGTTTAAGATTTAAGGTTACTTTTCCTCTTATCCTATACCCTTTACCCATACTTTATTCTAATATCCCATTGTAACCATCAATTAGAAAATTGAAACATGGGTCCTGCAAGGATACAGACACAGATTATTACTATAATAATCAGAAACTATTTTTTTAACATGTAATTTGTAGTATAAAATTGAATCATGGGAGCTCTCTGTGTGTAGGTGATTCCCAGCACCAGCTTCCTTTCCGGGGTCCTCCAGTGTGGGAGCAGGCGATGGAAGCTTCACTTTGTGAACTGTGATGCTCTGGGACACCTGAGAGAGGGCACCAGAATACAGCACACAGGTGGAGTTTTAGCTAAAATAGTGAGGAAAGATTGCCATGTTGGTAGCATTGTTGCAGAGCTCACACGGTATAGGTGATGCCCAGCACTAGCTGTCAAAGCTTGCTGCTCAGGTGTATAAGCGGGAGCTGGAAGTTCACACTCTGAGAGCCTTGCTCCAGCATCTTGAAAAGGAACATCGAAGTGCAGTTTTAGGTAGCAAAGGTAGGGCAGATTGTCATGGTGGTGTCACCATTGTGGAGTTCACGCTCTGTTGGTAATTCCCAGCACCAGATTTCTGACCTGGCTCATTGCCTGTATATGCGTTAGCTGGATGTTCGCACTCTGTGAGCATTGCTCCTTAAACTGGAGAGGGAGCATAGAAGAGGCACTCTACAAGGATAGAGATTTAAATGGCAAAGCTGAGGGGGATTGCCCTGCTGGTGGCACCGCTGCAGAGCTCACACTCTGTTGGTGATGCCCAGCACCAGCTTTCTGATCTGCCTGCTCGGCTTTAGGAGAAGGCTATATGTTTACACTCTGTTAGCCTTGCTCCAGGACACCCCTGATTGTGCACCAAAAGAGACACTGTAAGCAGACGGAGTTTTTTGGAACAAACCAAAGGCAGATTATGATGTTGGTGACTATTGCAGAGCTCACTGTGTGTAGGTGATTCACAGCACCAGGTTTGTTTCTGGGCTCCTCCACTGTGGGAGCAGGGGGTGGAGTCTTCAGTTCATAATCTCTGCTCTGGGACACCTGAGAGAAGGCACCAGAAAGACAGCACGCAGATGGAGTTTCAGTTAAAATAGCAAGGGCAGACTGCCATGTTGTAGCACCATTGTGGAGCTCACACTCTGTTGGTGATAGCCAGCACCATCTGTCTGATCTGGCTCCTCTGCTCTATAAGTAGGAGCTAGATATTCAAACTGAGAGCCTTAATCTACGATCTCTAGAGGGCGCATCAAAGTACAGTTTTAGGTAGCAAAGGTGGGGCAGATTACCATGTTGGTGACACAATTGTGGAGCTCAATGTGTTTAGGTGATTCCCAACACCAGGCTTCTTTGTGGGGTCCTCCAGTGTGGGAGCAGGGGACAGAGGCTTCACTTTGTGAATCTTGCTCTGGGAAGAGAGATGGCACCAGAAAGACAGTGCACAGATTGACTTTTAGTTAAAATAGCAATGGCAGTTTGCCATGTTGGTGGCAGCGTTGTGGAGCTTACACTGCATAGGTGATGCCCAGGACAAGCTGTGTGATCTGGCTGCACAGCTGTATATGCATTAGCTGGATGTTCGTGCTCTGTGAGCCTTCCTCCTGGATCTCAAGAGTGAGCATCACTATAGTACGCAGGTGGAGTTTTAGTTAAAGCAGCGAGGGTGGATTGCCATGTTGGTGGTACCGTTGTGGAGCTCACTATGTATAGGTGATGCCCAGCAGGAGCTTTCTGACCTGGCTCCTCTGCTGTGTATGCAGAAGCCAGACTTTCGCATTCTGTGAGCCTTGCTCTAGGAACTTGAGAGGGTGCATCAAAGAGGCACTGCAAGCAGATGGAGTTTAAGATGGCAAAGCTAGCAGGGAGTGCCCTGTTTGTGGCAAGGTTACAGAAATCACACTTCATTGGGTGATGCCAAGTACCAGCTTTCTGTTCTTTCCCCTCCACTGTATATGCAGCAGCTGGACGGTTGCACTAGGATCTCTAGAGGGCACGCTGAAGAGACACATCATATAGATAGAGTTTTAGGTAGCACAGCTAGGGCAGATTGTCATGTTGGTAACACTGCTGCAGAGCTCATGCTCTGTTGGTGATACCCAGCACCAGCTTTCTGATCTGGCTCCTCGCCTGTATAGGCAGCAGCTGGACATTCGCACTCTGTAAACCTTGCTCCTGGATCTCAAGAGGGTGCACTGAAAAGACACAGCATATAGGTGGAATTTTAGGCAGCAAAGCTACGGCAGATTACCATGTTGGTGACACTATTGAAGAACTCAGTGTGTGTAGGTGATTCCCAGCATCAGCTTTCTTTCCGGGCTCCTCTGTGCGAGAAGGAGCAGTTCACTTTGTGAACTGTGCTCTGGGACGCCCGATAGAGGGCACCAGAAAGACAGTAAGCAGATAGAGTTTTAGTTAAAATAGCTAGGGTGGATTGCCATGTTGGTGGCACCGTTGCCGATTTAAAAGTAAGTCATGCCTAGCGCCAGCTTTCTGACCTGGCTCCTCTGCTTTGTAAGCAGGAACTGGATGTTCGCACTCTGTGAGCATTGCCCCTGGAACTGGAGAGGGAGCATAGAAGAGGCACTGTACGCAGAGGGAGATTTAGATAGAAAAGCGAAGGGAGATTGCCCTGCTGGGGGCACTGCTGCAGATCTCACACTTGGTGATGCCCAGCACCAGCTTTCTGACCTGTCTGCTCGGCTTCAGGTGGAGGTTGGATGTTTGCACTCTGTGAGCCTTGTCCCAGGACACCCGTGATCTGCACCAAAAGAGACACTGTAAGCAGAGTTTTAGGGAGCAGAGCTAGGGCAGATTACCATGTTGGTGATACTGTTGAGGAGCTCACTATGTGTAGGTGATCCCCAGCACAAGGTTGCTTTCCAGGATCCTCCAGTGTGGGAGCAGGGGATGGAGGCTTCACTTTGTGTATCTTGCTGTGGGACACCTGTGGGAGGGTACCAGAAAGGCAGCATACAGTCGGAGTTTTAGTCAAAAAATGTTGGTCAGAATGTCATGCTGGTAGCACCTTTGAGAGGCTCATGCTCTGTTGGTGATGCCTAGCACCAGCTATCTGATCTGGCTGCTCAACTGTATATGCATTAGCTAGATGTTTGCACTCCTGTGGGCCTTGCTTCTGGATATCGAGAGTGAGACCAGAAAGAAAGGCTGGTCTGGGTTAACTAATGTACAAGGGGGTTGTAAAAGGGGGTTGTACAAGGGGGTTAAAGGAATTTGCTTGCTTTGTCTGCACCTATCATGCCTACTAAGCAGAACAAAGGCACTAACTATTGATAAGGAAAAGCAGACACATGGTTCTATTGACAAGGAAAAGCAGACGCCTGATTCTACTGATATGTAGCTATTGATAAGGAAAAGCAGACACGTGAAGCAGATGGTTTATGGCTGGGACACCGACCAAACTCTAAGGCCACACGTAAAGACTAAAAAAGGTGAAAAGTTCAAGAAGAGGAAGACTCATTTACTTCATCTCGAGACCCTCGCCCATGACCGGGGGGGCACTGCGCAGGCGCAAAGGACCTTCTAGCTCATTATAATACAAAGCGGGGATAGGACATTAATATGTATAGGTGTATTGTGCAACCTTATGAATATATATAACTTTAGAGAATAAATGTAGAAGGAAACAACACTGAGGAATGCATAACTTTGAGGAATTATCCCAGTGCGTCTCAGCGCTGAATAAAAGCATGCCTACTTTGCAACTTTAACAAGTTGTGGAGTCTGTCTGCATATCAGGTTCCACCCTTGGATTTGTGGCAATTCCCCAGAAAATTCCTTCATATCCTGAGTGCTTCTGTGAATTGACTTGGAGTGACCACTCAGGTTCATGGAGCACATTCCATCGACATCTTCACATCCACTTCCTTGGGCTAATATAAAATGTCTATCATTGCCTGATTCTGCAGTGTCGCATGATGCACAGAATCAACATCTGTTAACAACCCTGACAGGGCATCACTAGTGGCATTACTCTATAAAAAAATCCTCATTTTCCAGTTCAGTGCAAAAATAGAGCATGCATTCACACAAAACAAGAGTTCTCCAGGCAAACATGCCTGCCATAGCTGAAAATAAAAGATAGTTTTAAAAAATTGCAAAATCTTGTACAAGTTTAAAAAAAGATGCTATGCATGTACTAAATTTAGCTGTATAAAACACTGCCATTCCTTTTATGCTATTCTAACAGGTGGATCCAGAAAGTACATTTGCTTTTATCTTGATATTTTGTGGGGGTTGGAATGTATCAAAACTGTCAGAGACCATGGGAAAGAGGCACTACAGCAGGCAACAAAGAGTAACCTGTCCCTGACTGGTACTTGGAAGATGTTGGAACTGGCAAGGAACAAGGACATCAGAATTGGAAAGAGGATGTTGATAAGAAAATCAGTGTTGTGGTTTAAACCCAGTCAGGTAACTTATTCACTCACTCCTCCCCTTCTTTCCCTCCCCCTACTCCCGGAGGGACAGAGAGGAGAATCGAAAAGAATGCAACTCCCACGGGTTGAGATAAAAACAGTTTAGTAACTAAGGTATAACACAAATCACTACTGCTACTACCAGTAATAACAATGATAAAGGAAATAACAAGAGAAGAGAATACATCACCTCACCACCAGCCAACTGATAACTCACCCCCCCCCAGCCTGACCAAACACCGACCCATACCTCCTCCAACCCCGCAGTCTACCAGCGCTTCGGGCTAACTCCCAGTTACATCCTGGGCATGACGTGCTGTGGTATGGAATACCTCTTTGGCTAGCTTGGGTCAGGTGTCCTGTCTCTGCTTCCTCCCGGCTTCCCCTCCTTCCTGGCAAAATCTTGGAGCAGATCCTCCTGGATGGCATGCTAAGGCACATGAAAATCAACAAGGTGCTTGGTGATAGCCAGCATGGCTTCACTAAAGGGAAATCCTGCCTGACCAATCTGGTGGCCTTCTATGATGGGGCTACAGAACTAATGGACAGGGGTAGAGCAGTTGATGTCATCTCTCTGGACTTGGGTAAAGCATTCGACACTGTCCCACATGACATCCTTGTCTCTAAATTGGAGAGACATCAATTTGATGGATGGACCACTCGGTGTGTAAAGAACTGTCTGGATGGCCACAAGCAAAGTGTTGTGGTCAATGGTTCCGTGTCCGGCTGGAGACCTGTAACGAGTGGTGTCCCTCAGGGATCAGTGGTGGGACCGGTCTTGTTTAACATCTTCATCGCTGACATGGACAGTGGGATGGAATTTTGCTGATGACACCAAGCTGTGTGGTTTGGTTAATATGCTGGAGGGAAGGAATGCCATCCAGAGGGACCTTGACATGCTTGTGAGGTGGGCTGATGCCAACCTCATGAAGTTTAACCATGCCGAGTGCAAGGTCCTACACCTGGGTCGGAGCAATCCCAAGCGCAGCTACAGGTTGGGCAGAGAAGAGATTCAGAGCAGCCCTGCAGAGAAGGACTTGGGGGTGTTGGTTGATGAGAAAATGAACATGAGCCGGCAGTGTGCACTTGCAGCCCAGAAAGCCAACCGTATCCTGGGCTGAATCGAAAGGAGCGTGACCAGCAGGTCGAAGGAGGTGATCCTGCCCCTCTGCTCTTGTGAGACCTCACCTGAAGTATTGTGTGCAGTTCTGGTGTCCTCAGCATAAAAAGGACATGGAACTGTTGGAACAAGTCCAGAGAAGGGACAGAAAGAGAAATTCCAGGCAGCGTATTAATGACAGGAGAAGAAATCTTGATCTTCCCTTGTATTTGTATTACCTTTACTCCATCTATAATTTCATCACCTTCATAATGATGAAGGTTTTCATACCTCTCCTGATCAAATGGAAATGTCTAAAGACATCTTTCTAGCAGACTATCTGGACATGTGCCCTTCCCATTGTTCTCAGGTTCCCTCCTCCACTTGCTCTTTGGTCATTCAGCTCCCCTCAACTCTGGTTCGTGCTTTGATCTGCAGGGAGTTAGAAACTTACCCCTTCTTTCAGAAGTCTCATTAAACCTTTGGTCAACACCTTAATTGTGTTTATCTCTCTCCTTTCTTAGCTCTCTGTTTAAAATTGTTCTACCAAGTCCATTTTTCAAGGTGGATCACATTAGCTGCTGCTTGGACTTGTCATAGAGCAGAGGAGGTTTAAAGTTGATTAGATTATGTATTGTGTAACTTGTGTTTGTTGGCACTGAAGAAAAAACTCTGTGCATGGTGCAGTCCAGTTCCCCAAGGAAAGCAGAAGGGAGCTGGTGCAAAGAAGCTGCACCATCCACCTGCAGACCTCAGTGGAGGAGTTGCATGTGAGGAAAAGCACTGAAAGTCCCAGAGACTGCTGAGGGAACTGTGGGTCTTGGGGAAGTGAGGAGCGAAGTTGCCCCTACAGTGTGGGACCTCAAGGGACTGCTCCTCCTTGATGCCCTATGGCCATGATAATGATGATGAAGACACATCCTCATTCTCTTAGGCCTTTGTGGCTGGGATATCAGACATAGCCAAGGGGGCAAAGACCTGGGTTTTGTCAGGGACATTTGCCAGTGCCCTTGGCCATTGCACTGCAGACAGTCCTGCACTGTCCCACACCTGTGCCTGTGTCTGTTCAGTCTGAAGACACCAAACACACTTCTTCAGCTTCTTACCACCTCAGTATGTCTCTACCTGTAGTGGTGTTCTCCCCATTCTTGCCAGCTATTACTTTAACAACAAATCCTGGAAATCCCTCATTTCGATCATGGCAAAACATGGACAGTTGATGAAAAATATTTCAGGTAATGAGAACATGCTTATCCTTTTAAACATGTGTGAAGTGCCTCATGCTCTCAGGCAGCATTCCGCTCTCTGACCATATGTACCCAGTGCTAGCTCCAGAGGAGCCTGTGTCCCTGAAGACCAGCCCTGAGGCTGACAGATGTCACACAGCAGCTGCTGCAGACCAGAGCCCATTGGGAGCTGCAGCTGGAGCCTGGGCAGAGGATTTCTATGTTTGTGTGAATATCCACCCCCTAATATGAAGAAATCAGTCTTACAAGCAGTGGGGAAGTCATAATACATTTCTGGGGTTTAGCTCACTGAATGGTTACTGCAGTGCTTAATCCAAGTAAGCAATAGAACTGTGCACACTGGACACCAGTTCTGGCAGTCTGATCCCTGTGTTTGAATTCTGCAGCCATGCTGAAGCATTGTCCTGTTCAGGGAGTGCCTCTGGCACCAGTGCTGCAGCTCTGGCATGCAATGATTGCGGCTTTGTTCAATTGAGTGCAGCGCAGAGAGAGCAGGGAGAAGTGGACGAAACCCCATGGATGGACTGCCAGGTTATGGACTTGTGGCAGGAAAGAGAGAAATTTGAAAATGGTTCTGCTTTAAAAATGGAAAATAACATGGTTTCCCAATCCCCATTTCAAAGCACTGATGAACATGAGAGGGGTGGTGCTGTCATGCAAGTAAGGTCTCAGGGCAGAAGCATAACAGTGTCATCACTGGAGTGTTTTTTCCTGTAAAAGTGTCATATTTGACTTCATTATAATTTGTTTTAGTTAGCCAATCACCGTTTATCTCTGAGGAAAGTCCTTGACTGCACAAAAGTAGATACTGGGAAACAGCTCCACTTTTCTGTCCCAGACAGCTTGCTGCAGTCCTGAATTTCATTGGATGAATGAAAAAAGTTGCTCAGAATGAGCCTTTGAAGTATCACAGTTAGACACATGTCTTGTGCAGCTGTGGAAGGATGTCCACTAGCTTGCTCCACGTTATTTAGCTCCTGTGGTTGTTGCTCCAAACTGGACAAAAGTTCACCAACTTCATTTTAAAAACGGCATAGATACTAAAATCCATATTGGTTTTCATAGTGACTGTATGGTGAGGAATCCCATGTAGGTGTTCAGGCATTGTGAAGAAATGGGTCTGATGACTTGACCATCTCAAGTTATACTTGTAACATTTAATTAAAGTGAACATTGGCCTAGATTTGATTTTATCAGGGATTTCTCTCTCTCAGAAGGACTGCAGATTTTAAAGCTTATCTGTTCTGCAAATAATGCCTTATCTCTGCATGTCCCCAAAAGCTAGTACCTGCAGAACACTGCGTCTTATACAAATCTCATTTTTGGAATAAGATCAGTTTCACTTCCATTTTTGTGTGAACATCTAGGCCCTTCCTATGTGAGTACTTGTGTGGTATTTTGTTGTTCCAGAGTCTGGGGATTCCAGGTTGAGAGAGAGGGGAGACACAATAGATAAAAAACACACCTAGTTTATTATTATAGGAAAAGAGAGGGAGGAAGAGGCAGCAAAAGGTGAAAGTATCTGTGACGGATATTTTTGATGTTTATCTTACCAACCCCAAAGACTATGTGAAACCAGCCCTGAGAGACATCATCACAGTGCAGGGTGGCAGGCTCAACTTTAGTGGATGTCCCAGCAGAGGCATTGTTGACCAGGCTTTTAAGTTGCAGAAGGCTTTTATGCTAGAGAAACTGCACATTCTAGTGTTGGGGGCCAGCCTACATCGGAAGGAGTGTCCAGTTATGGCTATTTACCACAACTGTGCAGTTATACAAAAGGGTCTCTGTTCGTGGATTTCCAAAGTGGACTTCGGGACTTCTAGGGGATTTACAAAGTGGACTGCAGGACTTTCAGGGAATTTTCAGGGAGGAGCCGCCACGGATCATTACCTCATGTGCCTTGCAACTGGTATAAGACTCCCTTTTGCTAACAGCAGTGTTAACTCCCCTGTTTTCAAGGTTATGTTCCCACAACCTGTGCCAAGCAGTACTGTTTTATTTTTCTGTGTTTCAACAAGGACCAGAATCAATAGTCACTGACACATGCCACCCCATGGTTCATGGATGGAACACACAAAATTTTTACCATCCATACTACACTTTTGTAAAATATACTGTCTATAAGGGAATGAATTAGTGCTGAAAGATAAGGAACACAATATAAAATACATAAAAACCCAATATCTATTACCACTAATAATATAACAGCCTTTTGCAGCCAGTTCCACCCCCATGTCCATCCCTGAAAGAGGTTTTCTGCTGTCTGGTTAGTGAGGGTCTTCAGGTTCTGTATTTATGCATGTATTGAACTGGAGTAGTCACTTAAATTTGGCAACATAACCCATCAAAGTTTTCACACCCATGGTTATGTACTAAAACCAAAAAAATGCAATTGCTACTTTTTTTTGTTTTGTGCTATCAAGGCATTGAGCACTTTGGTTTCAGTTCTTCACAAATTGGTAATAAGTCTCCAGATGAGATGGTGAATAAGCAAAGCAAAGTGGTGATGTCCAGGCTCCAAAACCAAGGTTTCACCAATGCGTTGTCTTGGTAACCTGGAGATAGATGTTGTTACTGCCAAAGACAAAGTCCTTGGCTTTCTTTATCCTCTTCTATGCTTAAGGCATCTTAAATCACACATGAGCAGCTTCTTGACATTAGCCTTGGAGAAAGAATATTCAAATACAATAGTTACTATACGTATAACACTTATGCTAATGATGTCCCTGCTTGAGCAGAGGATTTGGACTAAATCATCTGTCGTGCCAACCACAGGCTGCTTGGTCTGCCGTTCCCTCTTGGATTGCCCTCTTGTAACACAGAAGGCTATTCCTCACATCAAGGTCTGGCATAGCATGTGTCCCCGCCTCTCAAAGCCTGCTGGGTTGCAGCCAGCTGCGGAGCTAAAGGCCCTTCCTGGTGGCAAATGCAAAGGCCAGCCAGTCTTGCCCTTGACTATGGTAGGAGGCATTTGGCCAACCTCAGTACTTGCACCTCGTTGTCAATGCAGAGTTTCACCTGCCTCACCCAGTAACAAGTTGTTCCTATGGCAAAGCACATGCAGATTTACATTAGCAGTATAACTACTACAGGGTGCAGCATTATGTTGAAGACGCTGGTGGCAGTGGGGGACCAGCAAAAAAAAATAAATAATTCCCACCAGTGAGGCTCTCCCACCCTCTTAATAGGTTCTATTATCTGCTTTATAACGCTACTATCGAATTAGAATCTTTCTAGCTTCTGCCTTAGCATTTTCTAGCAGCTGCCATAAATTTGCATGCTCTAACATCTCTTTTGCAAGTGACAAATCCATATGATACAAGGTCTAGATAATTATTAGCAACTGGCTAGTAAATACAGGTGATTTATACACAAAATCACAGCCTCTAATAATAGCTATGTTGCAAGCACACATATTCAAGTCATTACTTCTCAGTTGCCCCCAAGTGATGTTTTGCAAATCATTCCTTTTTCTCTTCCTCTGTTGCATTCCACTAGGGGTCTTCAAGGTCAGCTCCTGCAGCTGAGGCACTGGGTTCTTCAGCTTGTCTGTCCAACTCATGGGATGGCTTGACAAACTTTGCAGGCAGCCACAATGGACCTGTAGGTAGGAGGACATAAACATCCCCCCTCCCCCAGGTTATCGGTTCCACTGGCTGTTCCCATTTCTGTGGGCCCAAAGGATCACAATACCACGTTTGCCTTTAAGCCATGAGGATTTACAAATATGGCAAATGAGGATTGAGCTGTTGACTGAGAGTCAGGGCAAGAACCCTCGAATTTGCTTTGCTTGAGAAGACAGGTTAAAATGTTTCTTTAAAGCAGAGGCATTCAGGTGAAAAAGGAATGGGAAGCAGCTGCAGAAGTAAATTGCAGTAGTAACAGTGAAGGAGTTTGCTATGTCATTACCCGCAATTAAAGGGACAAGCAGGTTGGAATGTGACCTAATATAAATAAAAACAGAATAATTAGTGCAGCAGCCAATACAGAAGCCCTACGAGCCCCTGCTCTGACACCTCGACATGCCCCAACCAACTTGCAAATGTCTGTAAATTTTTCCTCTGACTGGGGCCTACACAGCCCCGCAATCCCCACATCATATGCTAGCTGAAATAAAAGTGCATGAGCAGCCCCGTGACCATCAATCTGCCTTTTTATAGCATTGTCCAATTGGTCTGTGAAAGACACATAGGGTTCCTGAGACGCCCCGGCGAAGACACACGGAAGAAGGCATCTCCCCCCCGACTTGATACAGGCACACACCTCCAGGCCCAAACAGCCACACCGCCAACCCACTGGAATACCACAGGGTTTCAATCTGAGCTATGAAGCCAAATAGAAACTACATCATTCACAGTGACTGTCTTAAGTCACTATAAATTCCATTCTATAAACAATCACTCCTCAGGCTGTTTCCCAGACCGACCTTGCACCCATGCACACAAACACTCCCTGGCCTGCTCAAGACCCAGGTGCCCTATCAGCAATTGTTCTTCTTTAATTATCCACATAGCAGGAACAGGACTAGCTTGGAATGTAAATCTGCTACTTGTTGCTCCAAGTCAGTGTTCTTATCTACCTGAATAAGTTTCCCACTTATCCCACAGAGTACTCCATGGCTCAGGGGTCCATCCTGGCCTTTCCACTGGCGGTGCATCAGGAGCCGAATTGGAGGGCAGGTTCTTCTTGGTTACACAACCCTATCACAACTAAAATGTGGTGCAATCCGGTAGCTGTGCACCCCCCCTACCCTGACCCACTCACACTAATTTGGAAAACATGGAGCAACCCAGCAGCTGTGCACTCCGCTACCTGGCCCCACTAATTCTTTCTATACCCAAGTATTTCTCACAGTCTCTCAGACCCGGAATCCCATCCCTATTGCCAGTTATGTTCCAGAGTTTGGGAATTCCAGGTTGAGAGAGAGGCAAGGCACAACAGACAAACCAGCTAGTTTATTATTGTAGGAAAAGAGAGGGAGGAAGAGCTGGCAAAGGATAAAAGAAACAGTGACAGATATTTTTGGTTAGTGTTTATCTTACCAACCCCAAAGACTACATGATGACGATTAGGAAACCAGCTCTGAGAGGCATCATTGCAGTGAGAGGTTGCAGGCTCAGCCTTAGTGGATGTCCCAGCGGAGGTAACGTCGACCTAGGTGGTGTAAGGTTCTGCCTCCCCGCATTGCATGAGGCTTTGTGAACCATGCTCTGGGTTTCCTAACAGAGGGCACCAGAAAGTATGTAGGTTGAGTTTTAGTTAAAAGTAGCAAGGGCAGATGGCCATGCTGGTGGCACCGTTGTGATCACTGGCTGATCTCACCTTGTATAGATGATGGCCAGCACTAGCTTTCACATCTGTCTCCTCAGCTGCATAAGCAGGACCTGGTCTTTCTCACCCAGAGAGGTTTGCTCCTACATATTGAGCTGGGGAGCAGAAAAGATAGAGCATACAAGCAGAGTTTCAGGCAGCAAAGCAAGGGCAAATTCCTATGTTGGTGACACTATTAAGGAGCTCACTGTCTGTAAGTGACTACCAGCACAGGCTTTCTTTCAGCCTCCTCCTCTGTATGAGCAGGGGATGAAGGCTTCACTTTGTGAATCGTGCTCTGAGATTCCTAACAGAGGGCACCAAAAAGACAAGTACAATGGTGGAGATTATTTAAAACAGCAAGGGTGGATTGCCATGTTGATGGCACTGTTGCGGAGCACATTGTTTATGGGTTATGTATAACTTCAGCTTTCTGACCTGTCTTAGCTGCTGCATTAGCGGGATCTGAACATTCACAGACAGCCTTGCTCCAGGATCTCAAGCGACCGCACGGAAAGACACATCCTAGGAATGTAGTTTTAGCAGGAAAGTTAAGGCAGTTTCCCATGTTGCTGACACTATTGAGGAGGTCACTGAGTGCAGGAGATTCCCAGCATCACTTTTCTTTCAGAGCTCCTCTTCCGTGGGAGCAGGAGATGGAGGCTTGTTTTGTGAACCATGCTCTAGGATGCCTGAAAAAGGGCACCAGAAAGACAGTACACAGGTGGAGCTTTAGTTAAAATAGCGAGGGTGGAGTGACATGTTGGCAACATGTTGCTGATCTCACTGTGTACATATGATGATCAGACCTAGCTTCCAGACCTAGCTCCTCAGCTTTATGTGCATCAGCTGGACTTTTGCACCCTGAGAAATTTGGTCCGGCATGTCGAGTGGGTGCAACAAAAAGACACAGCATAGAGATGGAGTTTTAGGGAGCAGACATAGGTCAGATTCCTATGTTGGTGACACTATTCTGGAGTTTAATGTGTCTAAGTGATTTCCAAAATCAGGTGTGTTTCCAATCTCCTCCTTTCTGGGAGCACGGGATGGAGGGGTTATTTTGTGAACCGTGCTCTCAGACTCCTGACAGAGGGCACCAGAAAGACAGTACACAGGAGGAGTTTTGGTTAAAATAGCGAGGGGGGATTGCTGTGTTGGATAAACCATTGTGGAGCTCACTGTGTAGCGATGGTGCCCAGCACAAGCTTTCTGACCTGGCTCAACTGCTGCACATGTAAGACCTAAATGTTCACACTCTGAGAACCTTCTTCCAGGATCTTGAGCATCACAGCATATTGATGCATTTTCAGCAGAAAAGTTGGGGCAGATTCCCACATGGGTGATGTTATAGAGGAGTTCACTGTGTGGAGGATATTTCCAGCACGTTTTCTTTCTTGGCCCCTCCTCTGTGCAAGCAAGGGATGCAGGCTTCACTTTGTGAATCTTGCTCCAGGACACCTGGAAGAGGGTAACAGAAAGACAACATGGAGGTAGAATTTTAGTTAAAATAGAGAGGGCGAACTGCCATGTTGGTGGCACCTTTGCGTAGCTCACTGTTTATGGGTGCTGCTGAACAACATTCTGACCTGACTCCACACCTTTATGTGCAGCAGTAAGGCTTTCACACATTTGCTTTTGCATCCTGAGCGTATGCACCGAAAAGACACAGCATAGACATGGAGTTTTAGGGAGCAGAGCTAGGGCAGATTACTATGTTGGTGACAGTATTTCGGATCTAAATATTTCTAGCATCAGCTTTCTTTCCAGTCTCGTGTTTGGGTGCATGGGCTGGAGGCTTCAATTTATGAACCGTGCTCTGGGACAGCTGACAAAGGGCACCAGAAAGGCAATAGGAAGCTGTAGTTTTAGTTAAAATAGCGAGGGCAGATTGCCATGTGGTGGCACCATTACTGATTGTCTATAAACAGTGAGCTCCACAACGATGACAACAATGTGACAATCCACCCTCACTATTTTGACAAAAATGCCAACTGCATACTGTCTTTCTGGTGCCCTCTTTCAGGCATAGTAAAGTTCACAAAGTGAAGCCTCCATCCCCTGCTCCCACAGAGCAGGAGCCTGGAAAGAAAATTGGTGCTGGAAATCTTCATACAGTGAGCTTCTCAGGACTCTCACCAGCATGGGAATCTGCCCTAAATTTGCTGCTAAAACTACACCCCTATGCTGTGTCTTTCGCTGTGGCCAATCAAGATCCTGAAGCAAGGCTCCCAGAATGGGAACCTCCAAGTTCTGTTTATGCAGCTGTTGAGACAGGGTCAGAAAGCTGAAGTTCACATAACCTATAAACAATGAGCTCCGCAAAGGTGCAGCCAACATGACAATCCGACCTCAATATTCAAGGAAAAAACTCCACCTGCCTTCTGTCTGTCTGGTGCCCTCTGTTATGAATCCCAGAGCATGGTTCACAACATGAATCCTCCATCCACTGCTTACACAAAGAGGAGGCTGAAAGAAACACTGTGCTGCTAACCACCTCCAGACAGTGAGCATCTTAATAGTTTAATAAACATAAGAATTTGCACTAGCTTTGCTGCCTTAAACTCAATTTGTATCATCTGTTCAATTGCTCTGAATCCAGGAGCAAGGCTATTAAAGTGTGAAAGTCCAGGTCCTGCTTATGCAGCAGAGGAGACAGGTCTGTAAGGTGGGGTTTGGCATCACCTATACACAGTGAGCTAAGCAATGGTGCCACCAACATGACAATCCACCCTCTTTATTTTGACTTAAACTCCACCTGCCTGTCTGGTGCCCCCGCTAGAAATCCCAGAGCATGGTTCACAAAGTGAAGCCTCCATCCCCTGCTCCCAGCGAGCAGGAGACTGGAAAGGCAACTGGTGCTGGGATTCTCCACACAGTGAGCTCCTCAAGACTCTCACCAACATGGGAATCTGCCCTAACTTTGCAGCTGAAATGCCATCCCTGTGCTTTGTCTTTCAGAGAGGCATGAACCCTTTCTGGTGGCCTCCCTAAGGCGGCCGGTTCACAAAGAGAAGGCTCTATCCCCGGCTGCCGCAGGCGAGGAGCCAGAGCAGAAAGCAGCTGCTGGGCCTCAGCAGCAACCAGGGATCTCTGCAGCATTGTCACCACCATGTCAGTACACTCCAGTGTTCTTGCCTAAACCAGTAGAAGCAAGGCTCTCAAAGAGAAGCGTAAAGCTTCTGCTTCTCCAGTGTAGGAGACAGAGCACAAGGCAGCTACTGGGCATTCAGACAAAGGCTCAATCCCCTGCTCCCACAGTGGAGGTGTCAGTTGGGAAAGATGGTGCTGCGAGTCACGGGTACAGAGTGAGCCATGCTCCAGTGTAAGCACCGTGGCAATTTGCGCTGCCTTTGTCTTCTAAAGACCATCTTCCTACGGTGCCTCTTTGAGGTTCCCTTGGCAGAGCCAGGTGTAGCGCTCACATAATCCAAACATCCAGCTAATACATACACATTCGAGGAGCCAGAGCAGAAAGCTGCTGCTGGGCCTCTGAAGCAACCAGGGAACTCTGCAGCAGTGTCACAAGCATGTCAATGCACGGCAGCGTTCTCGCCTAAAAAGACCAAGGCTCTCAAAGAGATGTATTCAGCTTCTACTTCTCCAGTGTAGGGGCCAGAGCAGAAAGCTGCTGCTAGTCATTCAGTAAAGGCTGCATCCCCTGCTAAAACGGTGGTGATGGCACTCCAGAAAGGTGGTGCTGGGGATACCTGCACAGCGTGATCTGTGCTCCAGTGTCAGCAACATGGCAATGCAATGTGTACTACCTTTGTCATCTAAAGACCATCCTCCTACAGTGCCTCTTTGATTATCCTCGCTTGAACCAGGCTCAGAGCTCACAGATTGTGACAGTACAGCTAATGCGTATACATTCGAGGAGCCAGAGCAGAAAGGTGTTGCTGGGCCTCGGCAGCAGTGTCACCAGCACGTTGAAGCACCCCAGCTTTCTTGCCAAAAACAGTAGAAGCAAGGCTCTCAAAAAGAAGCATTCAGCTTCTGCTTCTCCACCAGAATAGCCAGAGCAGAAAGCTGCTGCAGGGCATTAAGCTGAAGACTCCATCACTTGCTACGACGGTGGAGATGGCATTCCAGAAAGCTGGAGCTGGGGATCACCTGCACAGCATTATCAGTGCTCCAGTGTCAGCAGCATGGCAATGGGCACTATCTTTGTCATCAGAAAAAGGTCTTTCTACAGTGCCTCTTTGATTATCTTCGCTTGAGCCCGGCGCAGTGCTCACACACTCCAAATGTCCATCTACTGCAAATACATTCGAGGACCCAGAGCAGAAAGCTGCTGCTGCACCTCAACAGCAGCCAGGGAGCTCTGCAGCAGCTCATGTCAGTTCATATCAGCTTTCTTGCCTCAGATGTTACAAGTAAGGCTTTCTAACACTTGCATTCGTCTTCTGCTTCTCCAGTGTATGAGCCAGAGCAGAAAGCAGCTGCTGGGCATTCAGCTGAAGGCTCCATCCCCTGCTACCACCGTGGAGATGGCATTCCAGAAAGCTGGTCCTGGGATCACCTGCATGGAGTGAGCTGTGCTCCAGTGTCAACAACATGGCAACATGCACTACCTTTGTCATCTAAAGACCATCTTCATACACTGCCTAATTGCTTATCCTTGCTTGAGCCAGTTGCAGTGCTCACAGATTGTGAACTTCCAGCTAATGCATATACATTCGGGGACTTGGAGCAGAAAGGTGTATGCTGTACCTCTGCAGCAACCAGAGAGCTCTGCAGCAGTGACAACAGCATGTCAAAGTGTGAAATACGAACTCACGCCTCAAAACAGGATAACAAGGTTTTATTGAGGGACAAAGTCAATAATGCAAAAGCAACAGTCCTGGGCGTATGACTGTAGCCAGAGGCGCAAGTGATTAGTATTTGTTACAGGTTTATATACTTTCACTATTACATTAGTTACATACATACTCATAATTCCTGTATGTAGGCGGCGGATATTATAACTATCTCCAAGAATTTATTATCATAAGTTTCCTCTTCTTGGCGTCTGCGTACTGCTCTGAGGTGGTTGTGGGCAGGGGTCTTGAGGATGAAATAAGCAGTCTTCCTCTTGTGAGTAGGGGTCTTCAAGGTGAAGCAAGCAGTCTTCCTCTCAGTGTAATTTTCACCTTTGGCACAGTTGGATGCCCCAGTAATCACACAACCAGCTATAGCTATAATTATTCTGATAATTAGCAAAGATTTAAAACTGTGTGACTTTCCTGCAAAATTTAATGCAGGATGGGTAGACAAGGAGTGTCCCAAGCTAGCAGATGCTTGGGAGGCTCTGTCTCTAACTGATAATGAGAAGGACGGTGTGAAATAACTCATTCATGTTTAGTGGTGACACTAAATCCTGTTTTCTCACCACAGACTTACAACACTAACATTGTTCTTTAAAACTGAAGATACTTTAGAAGACTAGTGTGAAACAATTAACTCATGTTTAGTGGGACCACTAAATTCCACAGACTTACAACATAAATATTGTTCTCTTTCTACAACCTAAGTTAAGCTAAAAAGTACTTTAAATATATGTTTTCCAGGCACTGGCTTTCCTTATAGCACGCCCTCCCTTCTTTCTTTTACCTTTACAAATTCTTTTGCTATGTGACTCCGCTTTGATCAAGAGATCTGGACCTTTTCAACTTGTCTAGTCTTGTGTCTTTAGCGAGTTTTCTTTCTGTTATTGTAAACTGGTACAGTTATATCCACATAACCACACCTATGATTAGTGAAAGCCAAACCATTTATGAGTTTATCACAGAAGCACCCCAGCTTTCTTGCCTAAAACAGTAGAAGCAAGGCTGTCAAGGAGATGCATTCAGCTTCTGCTTCTCCAGTGTAGGAGCCGGAGGAGAAAGCTGCTCCTGGGCATTCAGCTGAAGGCTCCATCCCCTGCTACCATGTTGGAGATGGCATTCTGGAAAGCTGGAGCTCGGGATCACCTGCACAGCGTGATCTGTGCTCCAGTGTCAGCAACATGGCAATGTGCACTACCTTTGTCATCTAAAGACCATCTTCGTACTGTGTCTCTGATTATCCTCGCTTGAGACCGGCGCAGTGCTACCAAAATGTGAACTTCCAGGTAATGTATGTATAGAAGTGGAGCCAGAGCAGAGCGATGCTGCTGGACCCCTGAAGGAACCAGGGATCTCTGCAACACTGTCACCAGCAGTGACAGTCAAAGCCTAAAACGGTAGAAGCAAGGCTCTCAGAGAGAAGCATACAGCTTCTGCTTCCCCAGTGTAGGAGCCGGAGGAGAAAGCTGCTCCTGGGTACTCAGCTGAAGGCTCCATCCCCTGCTACCACAGTGGAGATGGCATTCCAGAAAGCGGGAGCTGGGAATCACCTGCACAGCATGATCTGTGCTCCAGTGTCAGCAGCATGGTAATGTGCACTACCTTTGTCATCAGAAATAGATCTTCCTACTGTTCCTCTATTATTATACTAGCGCAGTGCTTACACGATAAAAATATCCAGCTAATGATGCAGGAGACGATCCAGAGCAGATAAGTGCTGCGTGGCATTCATCTGAAGGCTACATCACTTACTACAAAGGTGGAGAGGGCAGGGAAGAAAACTTGTGCTGGGGATCCCCTGCACAGCGTGATCTGTGCCCCAGTGTCAGCAACATGCCAATGTGCGCTTTGTCATCTAAACACTATCTTACCAGAGTGCCTCTTTGATTATCCTCACTTGAGACAGGTGCAGTGCTCACAGACTCTGAACATCCAGGTAATGCATATACAGAGGAGGAGCCAGAGCAGAAAGATGCTTCTGGACCTCTGAAGCAACCAGGGATCTCTGCAGCAGTGACACCAACATGTCAAAGCACCCCAGCTTTCTTGCCTAAAATGGTAGAAGCAAGGTCTTCAAAGAGAAGTGTTCAGCTTCTGATTCTCCACCTGAGGAGACAGAGAAGAATGCTGCTGCTGGGCTCTCAGATGCAGGCTCCATCCCCTGCTACCAAGGTGGAGATGGCATTCCAGAAACTGGTCCTGGGAATCACCTGCATGGAGTGAGCTGTGCTCCAGTGTCAGCAACATGGCAATGTGCACTACCTTTGTCATCAGAAAAAGATCTTCCTGCAGTTCCTTGCTTGAGCTAGATGCAGTCTTTCCACAATAAAAATGCGTATGCATTCAAGGACCCAGAGCAGAAAGCTGCTGCTGGGGCTCAGAAGCAACCAGGGAGTGCTGCAGCAGTGTCACCAGCATGTCAATGCATGCTAGCTTTCTTGCCTAAAATGGTAGAAACAAGGCTCTCAAAGACATGCATTCAGCTTCTGCTTCTCCACTGGAGGAGAGAGAGCAGAAAGTTGCTGCCGGTCATTCAGATGAAGGCTCCATCCCCAGCACCCACAGTGGAGATATCAGGGAAGAAAGCTGGGAATCACCTGAACACAGAGAGCTGTGCTCAGGTGCAACCAGGGAGCTCTACAGCCTTGTCACCTGTATGTCATAGCACGCCAGAGCTCTTGCCTAAAATGGTAGAAGCAAGGATTTCAAAGAGAAGCATGCAGCTTCTGCTTCTCCAGTGTAGGAGCTGGAGGAGAAAGCTGCTCCTGCGTATTCAGCTGAAGGCTCCTTCCCCTGCTACCACAGTGGAGATAGCATTCCAGAAACCTGGGGATCACCAGAACAGCATGATCTGTGCTCCAGTGTCAGCAACATAGCAATGGGCACTACCTTTGTCATCAGAAATAGATCTTCCTACTGTTCCTCTATGATCAGATTCACTTGAGGCAGGTGCAGTGCTTGCACAATAAAAATGTCAAGCTAATGCATATACAGGAGAGGATCCAGAGCAGATAAGTGCTGCGTGGCATGCAGCTGAAGGCTACATCACTTGCTACAACGGTGGAGAAGGTAGGGAAGAAAACTGGTGCTGGGGATCCCCTGCACAGCATGATCGGTGCTCCAGTGTCATCAACTGGAGATGCCCAACACCAGCTATCCTTCCAGGTTCTTCGGCTGTGGGAGTAGAGGCCACACGTTCTTGCTCTACTCACTCTGCTGTACGGCACCAGATAGCAAGCTCCAGAGAGGTTGAATTCAAATGGATTTTAGGCTTGAAAGTCAGGAGCGACAGCAATGATGATGACACCATTGCAAAGTTGACTGTGTGCTGAAGAGTCCCACCACCAGCTTCCCCTCCTGGCTCTTCTGCTGTGGAGCAGAGGCCAAACCTTCGTGCTCTACTCGCTGGTCTGCTGGGCAGCCCAGAGCAAGCTCCAGAGGGGTTACATTCAAATGCAAGTTTAGGCATGAATGTGAGAAGGGACAGCAATGATGGTGACACTGTTGCAAAGCTGACAGTGTGCTGAAGAGGTCCATCACCAGCTTTCCCTCCTGGCTCTTCTGCTGTGTGAGCAGAGGCCAAACACTTGTGCTCTACTCAATGGTCTGCTGGGCAGCAGAGAGCAAGCTCCAGAGAGGTTGCATTCAAATGCACTTTCAGGTATGTTAGATATTCAAACTGAGAGCCTTAATCAAAGTGAGCACTGACAGGAATGATGGTGACACCGTGGCAAAGCTGACTGTGTGCAGGAGATTCCGAGGACCAGCTTTCCCTCGTGCCTCTTCTCCTCTGGTAGCAGAGCCCAAACATTCGTGCTCTACTCACTGTGATGCTGGGCAGCCGAGAGCAAGCTCCGGAGAGGTAAGATTCAAATGGACTTTTTGGCTTGCAAGTGATTGACGACAGCACAAATGGTGATACCATTGCAAAGCTGACTCTGTGCTGAAGAGGCCCAGCACCAGCTTTCCCTCCTGGCTCTTCTGCTGTGGAGCAGAGGCCAAACCTTCGTGCTCTACTCCCTGTTCTGTTGGGCATCATACAGTAAGTTCCAGAGTAAGCATTCAAAGGGACTTTTAGGCAGGAAACCGAGGACTGACAGGAATCATGGTGACTGCTTTTCAAAGCTGACTATGGCCTTAAGATTCCCAGCACAAGATTTTCCTCCTCGCTCTTCAGCTGTGGGAGGAGAGGACAAACCTTCATGCTCTGCTCACTCTCCTGCTGGGCAACCGAGATCAGGCTCCGGATAGTAGGCATTGACATGCACTTTTTCGCTTGAAAGTGAGGAGTGACAGTGCTGATGGTGACACCCTTTCAAAACTGACTGTGTGCTGAAGAGGCCCAGTACCAGCTTTCACTCCTGGCTCTTCGGCTGCGTGAGCAGAGGTTAAACGTTCGTACTTTACTCACTGTGATACTACAGAGCCGAAACCAAGCTCTGGAGAGGTTGCAGTCAAATGCACTTCTAGTTAAGAAAGTGAGAAGTGACAGCAATGATGGAGGCACCGTTGCAAAGCTGACGTGTGCAGAATATGCCCAACACCAGCCTCGCATCCGAGCTCTTTGACTGTTGGACAGGATCTGGATAGGAGACAGTCAAATGCAGTTTTTTGCTTGAAAGTGAGGAGGGACAGCACTAATTGTGACACCCTTGCAAACTGACTGTGTGCTGAAGAGGCCCAGCACCAGCTTTCCCTCATGGTTCTTTGGCTGTGGGAACAGAGGCCAAACGTTCATGCTCTACTCACTGTGATGCTGGGCAGCCAAAAGCAAGCTCCAGAGAGGTTGCATTAAAATGCACTTTCATGTATAAAAGTGAGCAGTGACAGCAGTGACGGAGGCACCGTTGCAGTAGCTCGCCGGATCGTGACTAAGCTGCACAGCAGCACAGTGAGTAGTGCACAAACGTATGGCCTCAGCTCCCACAGCAGGAGAGCCAGGAGGGAAAGCTGGGGCTGGCCTTCTTAAGCACACAGTCAGTTTTGCAACGGTGCCTCCATCATTTCTTTCAATGCTCACTTTCATACCTGAAAGAGACTTTGAATGAAACCTCTCCGAAGCCTGCGCTCTGCTGTCCAGCAACACAGGGCGTAGATGCAGAAGGTTTGGCTTCTGTTCTCACAGCCGAGGACGAGGAGGGAAAGCTGGTGCTAGAGATCTTCAGAACAGAGTCAGCTTTGCATCAGTATCTCCATCATTACTCTCAGGGCTCACTTTCATACGTGAGTGCATTTGAATGCTACCTCTCAGGAGCTTGCTGTCTGCTGCCCAGCAGCACACTGAGTAGAGCACGAACTTTTGGCCGCTGTTCTCACAGCCGAAGAGCCAGGAGGTAAAGCTGGTGCTGGGATTTTTCAGCACACAGTCAGCTTTAAACGGTGCTTCCAACATTGCTGTCACTGCTCACTTTCACAGCAACACAGTCAGCTTGCTCTCACAGCCGAAGAGCCAGGAGGGAAAGCTGGTGCTGGGATTCTTCAGCACACAGTCAGCTTTAAACAGTTCCATCATTACTCTCACTTTCAACATGAGAGTTTGAATGAAACCTCTCGGAATACTTGCTTTGCTGCCTAGCAGCACACTCAGCTCTGCTGTCTGCACACAGTCTGCTCCGAGAGAAACCTCTCCGGAAGCTTGCTGCAGAACTGGCTTCTGGGATTCACACAGTCAGAACTTTCTCCAGTGCCTGCTCTCGGCCCAGCTGGCCTCTCTCACAGCCGAAGAGCCAGGAGGTAAAGCTGGTGCTGGGATTTTTCAGCACACAGTCAGCTTTAAACGGTGCTTCCAACATTGCTGTCACTGCTCACTTTCATGCCGGAAAGAGCGTTTGAATGAAGCCTCTCCGAAGCCTGCTCTCTGCTGCCCAGCAACACAGTGCTTAGATGCAGAACGTTTGGCCTCTGCTCCCACATTCGAAGAGCCAAAGGGAAAGCTGGTGCTGGGATTCTTCAGCACACAGTCAGCTTTACAACGTTGCCTCCATCATTGCTCTCACTTCTCAATTTCCTACATTAGAGTTTGAATGAAACCTCTCGGAATACTTCAATTTGCTGCCTAGCAGCACTCTGAGTAGAGCATGAACTTTTGGCCTCTGCTCCCACAGAAGAAGAGCCAGGAGGGAAAGCTGGGGCTGGGTATCTTCAGCACACAGTCAGCTTTGTAAAGGAGTCACCATCAGTGCTGTCTCTCCTAGCTTTCAACCTAAAAGTGCATTTGAATACAAGCTCTCCAGTGCCTGCTCTCGGCTGCCCATCAGCATACTGAGTAGAGCATCACCGTTTGGCCTCTGCTCAGACCTTCGAAGAGCCAAAAGTGACAGCTGGTGTTGGGATTCTTCAGCACACAGTCAGCTTTAAACGGGGCTTCCATCATTTCTGTCACTGCTCACATTCATACCTGAGAGTTTGAATGAAACCTCTCGGAAGGCTGTTCTCTGCTGCGCAGCAACACCGTGAGAAGAGCATGAACGTTTGGCCTCTGCCCCCACAGAAGAAGAGCCAGGAGGGAAATCTTGTGCTCATATTATTCAGCACACTAACTGATTTCCAACGGGGCCTCCATCATTGCTCTATCTGCTCACTTTCATACCTTTAAGAGATTTTGAATGAAACGTCTCGGAAGCTTGCACTCTGCTGCCCAGCAGCACTCTGAGGGGATCATGAAAGTCTGGCATCTGCTCCCACAGCAGAAGGGCCAGGAGAGAAAGCTGCTTCTGGGAACCTTCAGCACATAGTCAGCTTTGCAACTTTGTCACCATCAGTGCTGTGGCTCCTCGGTTTCATAGCTAAAAGTTCATTTGAGTCGTAGCTCGCCGGATCGTGACTAAGCTGCACAGCAGCACAGTGAGTAGTGCACAAACGTATGGCCTCAGCTCCCACAGCAGGAGAGCCAGGAGGGAAAGCTGGGGCTGGCCTTCTTAAGCACACAGTCAGTTTTGCAACGGTGCCTCCATCATTTCTTTCAATGCTCATTTTCATACCTGAAAGAGACTTTGAATGAAACCTCTCCGAAGCCTGCGCTCTGCTGTCCAGCAACACAGGGCGTAGATGCAGAAGGTTTGGCTTCTGTTCTCACAGCCGAGGACGAGGAGGGAAAGCTGGTGCTAGAGATCTTCAGAACAGAGTCAGCTTTGCATCAGTATCTCCATCATTACTCTCAGGGCTCACTTTCATACGTGAGTTTGCATTTGAATGCTACCTCTCAGGAGCTTGCTGTCTGCTGCCCAGCAGCACACTGAGTAGAGCACGAACTTTTGGCCGCTGTTCTCACAGCCGAAGAGCCAGGAGGTAAAGCTGGTGCTGGGATTTTTCAGCACACAGTCAGCTTTAAACGGTGCTTCCAACATTGCTGTCACTGCTCACTTTCATGCCGGAAAGAGCGTTTGAATGAAGCCTCTCCGAAGCCTGCTCTCTGCTGCCCAGCAACACAGTGCTTAGATGCAGAACGTTTGGCCTCTGCTCCCACATTCGAAGAGCCAAGGGAAAGCTGGTGCTGGGATTCTTCAGCACACAGTCAGCTTTACAACGTTGCCTCCATCATTGCTCTCACTTCTCAATTTCCTACATTAGAGTTTGAATGAAACCTCTCGGAATACTTCAATTTGCTGCCTAGCAGCACTCTGAGTAGAGCATGAACTTTTGGCCTCTGCTCCCACAGAAGAAGAGCCAGGAGGGAAAGCTGGGGCTGGGTATCTTCAGCACACAGTCAGCTTTGTAAAGGAGTCACCATCAGTGCTGTCTCTCCTAGCTTTCAACCTAAAAGTGCATTTGAATACAAGCTCTCCAGTGCCTGCTCTCGGCTGCCCATCAGCATACTGAGTAGAGCATCACCGTTTGGCCTCTGCTCAGACCTTCGAAGAGCCAAAAGTGACAGCTGGTGTTGGGATTCTTCAGCACACAGTCAGCTTTAAACGGGGCTTCCATCATTTCTGTCACTGCTCACATTCATACCTGAGAGTTTGAATGAAACCTCTCGGAAGGCTGTTCTCTGCTGCGCAGCAACACCGTGAGAAGAGCATGAACGTTTGGCCTCTGCCCCCACAGAAGAAGAGCCAGGAGGGAAATCTTGTGCTCATATTATTCAGCACACTAACTGATTTCCAACGGGGCCTCCATCATTGCTCTATCTGCTCACTTTCATACCTTTAAGAGATTTTGAATGAAACGTCTCGGAAGCTTGCACTCTGCTGCCCAGCAGCACTCTGAGGGGATCATGAAAGTCTGGCATCTGCTCCCACAGCAGAAGGGCCAGGAGAGAAAGCTGCTTCTGGGAACCTTCAGCACATAGTCAGCTTTGCAACTTTGTCACCATCAGTGCTGTGGCTCCTCGGTTTCATAGCTAAAAGTTCATTTGAGTCGTACCTCGCCGGATCTTGACTAAGCTGCACAGCAGCACAGTGAGTAGAGCATCAACGTTTGGCCTCTGCTCAGACCTTCGAAGAGGCAAAAGTAAAAGCTGGTGCTGGGATTCTTCAGCACACAGTCAGCATTAAACGGGGCTTCCATCATTTCTGTCACTGCTCACTTTCATACGTGAGAGTTTGAATGAAACCTCTCGGAAGGCTGTTCTCTGCTGCGCAGCAACACCGTGAGAAGAGCATGAACGTTTGGCCTCTGCCCCCACAGCAGAAGAGCCAGGAGTTAAATCTTTTGCTGATATTATTCAGCACACTATCAGATTTCCAACGGGGCCTCCATCATTGCTCTATCTGCTCACTTTCATACCTGTAAGAGATTTTGAATGAAACCTCTCGGAAGCTTGCACTCTGCTGCCCAGCAGCACTCTGAGGGGATCATGAAAGTCTGGCATCTGCTCCCACAGCAGAAGGGCCAGGAGAGAAAGCTGCTTCTGGGAACCTTCAGCACATAGTCAGCTTTGCAACTTTGTCACCATCAGTGCTGTGGCTCCTCGGTTTCATAGCTAAAAGTTCATTTGAGTCGTAGCTCGCCGGATCGTGACTAAGCTGCACAGCAGCAGTGAGTAGTGCACAAACGTATGGCCTCAGCTCCCACAGCAGGAGAGCCAGGAGGGAAAGCTGGGGCTGGCCTTCTTAAGCACACAGTCAGTTTTGCAACGGTGCCTCCATCATTTCTTTCAATGCTCACTTTCATACCTGAAAGAGACTTTGAATGAAACCTCTCCGAAGCCTGCGCTCTGCTGTCCAGCAACACAGGGCGTAGATGCAGAAGGTTTGGCTTCTGTTCTCACAG
This sequence comes from Pezoporus wallicus, assembly GCF_028554395.1. NCBI lineage: Eukaryota > Metazoa > Chordata > Aves > Psittaciformes > Psittacidae > Pezoporus > Pezoporus wallicus. The sequence goes on along the minus strand of NW_026641049.1, from coordinate 12,707 downwards.
CCGAGGACGAGGAGGGAAAGCTGGTGCTAGAGATCTTCAGAACAGAGTCAGCTTTGCATCAGTATCTCCATCATTACTCTCAGGGCTCACTTTCATACGTGAGTTTGCATTTGAATGCTACCTCTCAGGAGCTTGCTGTCTGCTGCCCAGCAGCACACTGAGTAGAGCACGAACTTTTGGCCGCTGTTCTCACAGCCGAAGAGCCAGGAGGTAAAGCTGGTGCTGGGATTTTTCAGCACACAGTCAGCTTTAAACGGTGCTTCCAACATTGCTGTCACTGCTCACTTTCATGCCGGAAAGAGCGTTTGAATGAAGCCTCTCCGAAGCCTGCTCTCTGCTGCCCAGCAACACAGTGCTTAGATGCAGAACGTTTGGCCTCTGCTCCCACATTCGAAGAGCCAAAAGGGAAAGCTGGTGCTGGGATTCTTCAGCACACAGTCAGCTTTACAACGTTGCCTCCATCATTGCTCTCACTTCTCAATTTCCTACATTAGAGTTTGAATGAAACCTCTCGGAATACTTCAATTTGCTGCCTAGCAGCACTCTGAGTAGAGCATGAACTTTTGGCCTCTGCTCCCACAGAAGAAGAGCCAGGAGGGAAAGCTGGGGCTGGGTATCTTCAGCACACAGTCAGCTTTGTAAAGGAGTCACCATCAGTGCTGTCTCTCCTAGCTTTCAACCTAAAAGTGCATTTGAATACAAGCTCTCCAGTGCCTGCTCTCGGCTGCCCATCAGCATACTGAGTAGAGCATCACCGTTTGGCCTCTGCTCAGACCTTCGAAGAGCCAAAAGTGACAGCTGGTGTTGGGATTCTTCAGCACACAGTCAGCTTTAAACGGGGCTTCCATCATTTCTGTCACTGCTCACATTCATACCTGAGAGTTTGAATGAAACCTCTCGGAAGGCTGTTCTCTGCTGCGCAGCAACACCGTGAGAAGAGCATGAACGTTTGGCCTCTGCCCCCACAGAAGAAGAGCCAGGAGGGAAATCTTGTGCTCATATTATTCAGCACACTAACTGATTTCCAACGGGGCCTCCATCATTGCTCTATCTGCTCACTTTCATACCTTTAAGAGATTTTGAATGAAACGTCTCGGAAGCTTGCACTCTGCTGCCCAGCAGCACTCTGAGGGGATCATGAAAGTCTGGCATCTGCTCCCACAGCAGAAGGGCCAGGAGAGAAAGCTGCTTCTGGGAACCTTCAGCACATAGTCAGCTTTGCAACTTTGTCACCATCAGTGCTGTGGCTCCTCGGTTTCATAGCTAAAAGTTCATTTGAGTCGTAGCTCGCCGGATCGTGACTAAGCTGCACAGCAGCACAGTGAGTAGTGCACAAACGTATGGCCTCAGCTCCCACAGCAGGAGAGCCAGGAGGGAAAGCTGGGGCTGGCCTTCTTAAGCACACAGTCAGTTTTGCAACGGTGCCTCCATCATTTCTTTCAATGCTCACTTTCATACCTGAAAGAGACTTTGAATGAAACCTCTCCGAAGCCTGCGCTCTGCTGTCCAGCAACACAGGGCGTAGATGCAGAAGGTTTGGCTTCTGTTCTCACAGCCGAGGACGAGGAGGGAAAGCTGGTGCTAGAGATCTTCAGAACAGAGTCAGCTTTGCATCAGTATCTCCATCATTACTCTCAGGGCTCACTTTCATACGTGAGTTTGCATTTGAATGCTACCTCTCAGGAGCTTGCTGTCTGCTGCCCAGCAGCACACTGAGTAGAGCACGAACTTTTGGCCGCTGTTCTCACAGCCGAAGAGCCAGGAGGAGCTGGTGCTGGGATTTTTCAGCACACAGTCAGCTTTAAACGGTGCTTCCAACATTGCTGTCACTGCTCACTTTCATGCCGGAAAGAGCGTTTGAATGAAGCCTCTCCGAAGCCTGCTCTCTGCTGCCCAGCAACACAGTGCTTAGATGCAGAACGTTTGGCCTCTGCTCCCACATTCGAAGAGCCAAAAGGGAAAGCTGGTGCTGGGATTCTTCAGCACACAGTCAGCTTTACAACGTTGCCTCCATCATTGCTCTCACTTCTCAATTTCCTACATTAGAGTTTGAATGAAACCTCTCGGAATACTTCAATTTGCTGCCTAGCAGCACTCTGAGTAGAGCATGAACTTTTGGCCTCTGCTCCCACAGAAGAAGAGCCAGGAGGGAAAGCTGGGGCTGGGTATCTTCAGCACACAGTCAGCTTTGTAAAGGAGTCACCATCAGTGCTGTCTCTCCTAGCTTTCAACCTAAAAGTGCATTTGAATACAAGCTCTCCAGTGCCTGCTCTCGGCTGCCCATCAGCATACTGAGTAGAGCATCACCGTTTGGCCTCTGCTCAGACCTTCGAAGAGCCAAAAGTGACAGCTGGTGTTGGGATTCTTCAGCACACAGTCAGCTTTAAACGGGGCTTCCATCATTTCTGTCACTGCTCACATTCATACCTGAGAGTTTGAATGAAACCTCTCGGAAGGCTGTTCTCTGCTGCGCAGCAACACCGTGAGAAGAGCATGAACGTTTGGCCTCTGCCCCCACAGAAGAAGAGCCAGGAGGGAAATCTTGTGCTCATATTATTCAGCACACTAACTGATTTCCAACGGGGCCTCCATCATTGCTCTATCTGCTCACTTTCATACCTTTAAGAGATTTTGAATGAAACGTCTCGGAAGCTTGCACTCTGCTGCCCAGCAGCACTCTGAGGGGATCATGAAAGTCTGGCATCTGCTCCCACAGCAGAAGGGCCAGGAGAGAAAGCTGCTTCTGGGAACCTTCAGCACATAGTCAGCTTTGCAACTTTGTCACCATCAGTGCTGTGGCTCCTCGGTTTCATAGCTAAAAGTTCATTTGAGTCGTAGCTCGCCGGATCTTGACTAAGCTGCACAGCAGCACAGTGAGTAGAGCACAAACGTATGGCCTCTGCTCCCACAGCAGAAGAGCCAGGAGGGAAAGCTGGTGCTGGGATTCTTCAGCACACAGTCAGCTTTAAACGGGGCTTCCATCATTTCTGTCACTGCTCACTTTCATACGTGAGAGTTTGAATGAAACCTCTCGGAAGCTTTCTCTGCAGCAACACCGTGAGAAGAGCATGAACCCTCTGCACAGCAGAAGAGCCAGGAGTTAAATCATTTCAGCACACTTCAATTTCCAACGCTCACTTTCATCCTCAAAGAAGAGACTTTGAATGAAACCTCTCGGAAGCTTGCTCTGCTGCCCAGCAGCACTCTGAGGGGATCATGAAAGTCTGGCATCTGCTCCCACAGCAGAAGGGCCAGGAGAGAAAGCTGCTTCTGGGAACCTTCAGCACATAGTCAGCTTTGCAACTTTGTCACCATCAGTGCTGTCTCCTCGTTCTCACAGCCATTTGAGGACGAGGAGGGAAAGCAGCTGGTGCTAGAGATCTTCAGAACAGAGTCAGCTTTGCATCAGTATCTCCATCATTACTCTCAGGGCTCACTTTCATACGTGAGTTTGCATTTGAATGCTACCTCTCAGGAGATTGCTGTCTGCTGCCCAGCAGCACACTGAGTAGAGCACGAACTTTTGGCCGCTGTTCTCACAGCCGAAGAGCCAGGAGGTAAAGCTGGTGCTGGGATTTTTCAGCACACAGTCAGCTTTAAACGGTGCTTCCAACATTGCTGTCACTGCTCACTTTCATGCCGGAAAGAGCGTTTGAATGAAGCCTCTCCGAAGCCTGCTCTCTGCTGCCCAGCAACACAGTGCTTAGATGCAGAACGTTTGGCCTCTGCTCCCACATTCGAAGAGCCAAAAGTGAAAGCTGGTGCTGGGATTCTTCAGCACACAGTCAGCTTTACAACGTTGCCTCCATCATTGCTCTCACTTCTCAATTTCCTACATTAGAGTTTGAATGAAACCTCTCGGAATACTTCAATTTGCTGCCTAGCAGCACTCTGAGTAGAGCATGAACTTTTGGCCTCTGCTCCCACAGAAGAAGAGCCAGGAGGGAAAGCTGGGGCTGGGTATCTTCAGCACACAGTCAGCTTTGTAAAGGAGTCACCATCAGTGCTGTCTCTCCTAGCTTTCAACCTAAAAGTGCATTTGAATACAAGCTCTCCAGTGCCTGCTCTCGGCTGCCCATCAGCATACTGAGTAGAGCATCACCGTTTGGCCTCTGCTCAGACCTTCGAAGAGCCAAAAGTGACAGCTGGTGTTGGGATTCTTCAGCACACAGTCAGCTTTAAACGGGGCTTCCATCATTTCTGTCACTGCTCACATTCATACCTGAGAGTTTGAATGAAACCTCTCGGAAGGCTGTTCTCTGCTGCGCAGCAACACCGTGAGAAGAGCATGAACGTTTGGCCTCTGCCCCCACAGAAGAAGAGCCAGGAGGGAAATCTTGTGCTCATATTATTCAGCACACTAACTGATTTCCAACGGGGCCTCCATCATTGCTCTATCTGCTCACTTTCATACCTTTAAGAGATTTTGAATGAAACGTCTCGGAAGCTTGCACTCTGCTGCCCAGCAGCACTCTGAGGGGATCATGAAAGTCTGGCATCTGCTCCCACAGCAGAAGGGCCAGGAGAGAAAGCTGCTTCTGGGAACCTTCAGCACATAGTCAGCTTTGCAACTTTGTCACCATCAGTGCTGTGGCTCCTCGGTTTCATAGCTAAAAGTTCATTTGAGTCGTAGCTCGCCGGATCTTGACTAAGCTGCACAGCAGCACAGTGAGTAGAGCATCAACGTTTGGCCTCTGCTCAGACCTTCGAAGAGGCAAAAGTAAAAGCTGGTGCTGGGATTCTTCAGCACACAGTCAGCATTAAACGGGGCTTCCATCATTTCTGTCACTGCTCACTTTCATACGTGAGAGTTTGAATGAAACCTCTCGGAAGGCTGTTCTCTGCTGCGCAGCAACACCGTGAGAAGAGCATGAACGTTTGGCCTCTGCCCCCACAGCAGAAGAGCCAGGAGTTAAATCTTTTGCTGATATTATTCAGCACACTATCAGATTTCCAACGGGGCCTCCATCATTGCTCTATCTGCTCACTTTCATACCTGTAAGAGATTTTGAATGAAACCTCTCGGAAGCTTGCACTCTGCTGCCCAGCAGCACTCTGAGGGGATCATGAAAGTCTGGCATCTGCTCCCACAGCAGAAGGGCCAGGAGAGAAAGCTGCTTCTGGGAACCTTCAGCACATAGTCAGCTTTGCAACTTTGTCACCATCAGTGCTGTGGCTCCTCGGTTTCATAGCTAAAAGTTCATTTGAGTCGTAGCTCGCCGGATCGTGACTAAGCTGCACAGCAGCACAGTGAGTAGTGCACAAACGTATGGCCTCAGCTCCCACAGCAGGAGAGCCAGGAGGGAAAGCTGGGGCTGGCCTTCTTAAGCACACAGTCAGTTTTGCAACGGTGCCTCCATCATTTCTTTCAATGCTCACTTTCATACCTGAAAGAGACTTTGAATGAAACCTCTCCGAAGCCTGCGCTCTGCTGTCCAGCAACACAGGGCGTAGATGCAGAAGGTTTGGCTTCTGTTCTCACAGCCGAGGACGAGGAGGGAAAGCTGGTGCTAGAGATCTTCAGAACAGAGTCAGCTTTGCATCAGTATCTCCATCATTACTCTCAGGGCTCACTTTCATACGTGAGTTTGCATTTGAATGCTACCTCTCAGGAGCTTGCTGTCTGCTGTCCAGCAGCACACTGAGTAGAGCACGAACTTTTGGCCGCTGTTCTCACAGCCGAAGAGCCAGGAGGTAAAGCTGGTGCTGGGATTTTTCAGCACACAGTCAGCTTTAAACGGTGCTTCCAACATTGCTGTCACTGCTCACTTTCATGCCGGAAAGAGCGTTTGAATGAAGCCTCTCCGAAGCCTGCTCTCTGCTGCCCAGCAACACAGTGCTTAGATGCAGAACGTTTGGCCTCTGCTCCCACATTCGAAGAGCCAAAAGGGAAAGCTGGTGCTGGGATTCTTCAGCACACAGTCAGCTTTACAACGTTGCCTCCATCATTGCTCTCACTTCTCAATTTCCTACATTAGAGTTTGAATGAAACCTCTCGGAATACTTCAATTTGCTGCCTAGCAGCACTCTGAGTAGAGCATGAACTTTTGGCCTCTGCTCCCACAGAAGAAGAGCCAGGAGGGAAAGCTGGGGCTGGGTATCTTCAGCACACAGTCAGCTTTGTAAAGGAGTCACCATCAGTGCTGTCTCTCCTAGCTTTCAACCTAAAAGTGCATTTGAATACAAGCTCTCCAGTGCCTGCTCTCGGCTGCCCATCAGCATACTGAGTAGAGCATCACCGTTTGGCCTCTGCTCAGACCTTCGAAGAGCCAAAAGTGACAGCTGGTGTTGGGATTCTTCAGCACACAGTCAGCTTTAAACGGGGCTTCCATCATTTCTGTCACTGCTCACATTCATACCTGAGAGTTTGAATGAAACCTCTCGGAAGGCTGTTCTCTGCTGCGCAGCAACACCGTGAGAAGAGCATGAACGTTTGGCCTCTGCCCCCACAGAAGAAGAGCCAGGAGGGAAATCTTGTGCTCATATTATTCAGCACACTAACTGATTTCCAACGGGGCCTCCATCATTGCTCTATCTGCTCACTTTCATACCTTTAAGAGATTTTGAATGAAACGTCTCGGAAGCTTGCACTCTGCTGCCCAGCAGCACTCTGAGGGGATCATGAAAGTCTGGCATCTGCTCCCACAGCAGAAGGGCCAGGAGAGAAAGCTGCTTCTGGGAACCTTCAGCACATAGTCAGCTTTGCAACTTTGTCACCATCAGTGCTGTGGCTCCTCGGTTTCATAGCTAAAAGTTCATTTGAGTCGTACCTCGCCGGATCTTGACTAAGCTGCACAGCAGCACAGTGAGTAGAGCATCAACGTTTGGCCTCTGCTCAGACCTTCGAAGAGGCAAAAGTAAAAGCTGGTGCTGGGATTCTTCAGCACACAGTCAGCATTAAACGGGGCTTCCATCATTTCTGTCACTGCTCACTTTCATACGTGAGAGTTTGAATGAAACCTCTCGGAAGGCTGTTCTCTGCTGCGCAGCAACACCGTGAGAAGAGCATGAACGTTTGGCCTCTGCCCCCACAGCAGAAGAGCCAGGAGTTAAATCTTTTGCTGATATTATTCAGCACACTATCAGATTTCCAACGGGGCCTCCATCATTGCTCTATCTGCTCTCTTTCATACCTGTAAGAGATTTTGAATGAAACCTCTCGGAAGCTTGCACTCTGCTGCCCAGCAGCACTCTGAGGGGATCATGAAAGTCTGGCATCTGCTCCCACAGCAGAAGGGCCAGGAGAGAAAGCTGCTTCTGGGAACCTTCAGCACATAGTCAGCTTTGCAACTTTGTCACCATCAGTGCTGTGGCTCCTCGGTTTCATAGCTAAAAGTTCATTTGAGTCGTAGCTCGCCGGATCGTGACTAAGCTGCACAGCAGCACAGTGAGTAGTGCACAAACGTATGGCCTCAGCTCCCACAGCAGGAGAGCCAGGAGGGAAAGCTGGGGCTGGCCTTCTTAAGCACACAGTCAGTTTTGCAACGGTGCCTCCATCATTTCTTTCAATGCTCACTTTCATACCTGAAAGAGACTTTGAATGAAACCTCTCCGAAGCCTGCGCTCTGCTGTCCAGCAACACAGGGCGTAGATGCAGAAGGTTTGGCTTCTGTTCTCACAGCCGAGGACGAGGAGGGAAAGCTGGTGCTAGAGATCTTCAGAACAGAGTCAGCTTTGCATCAGTATCTCCATCATTACTCTCAGGGCTCACTTTCATACGTGAGTTTGCATTTGAATGCTACCTCTCAGGAGCTTGCTGTCTGCTGCCCAGCAGCACACTGAGTAGAGCACGAACTTTTGGCCGCTGTTCTCACAGCCGAAGAGCCAGGAGGTAAAGCTGGTGCTGGGATTTTTCAGCACACAGTCAGCTTTAAACGGTGCTTCCAACATTGCTGTCACTGCTCACTTTCATGCCGGAAAGAGCGTTTGAATGAAGCCTCTCCGAAGCCTGCTCTCTGCTGCCCAGCAACACAGTGCTTAGATGCAGAACGTTTGGCCTCTGCTCCCACATTCGAAGAGCCAAAAGGGAAAGCTGGTGCTGGGATTCTTCAGCACACAGTCAGCTTTACAACGTTGCCTCCATCATTGCTCTCACTTCTCAATTTCCTACATTAGAGTTTGAATGAAACCTCTCGGAATACTTCAATTTGCTGCCTAGCAGCACTCTGAGTAGAGCATGAACTTTTGGCCTCTGCTCCCACAGAAGAAGAGCCAGGAGGGAAAGCTGGGGCTGGGTATCTTCAGCACACAGTCAGCTTTGTAAAGGAGTCACCATCAGTGCTGTCTCTCCTAGCTTTCAACCTAAAAGTGCATTTGAATACAAGCTCTCCAGTGCCTGCTCTCGGCTGCCCATCAGCATACTGAGTAGAGCATCACCGTTTGGCCTCTGCTCAGACCTTCGAAGAGCCAAAAGTGACAGCTGGTGTTGGGATTCTTCAGCACACAGTCAGCTTTAAACGGGGCTTCCATCATTTCTGTCACTGCTCACATTCATACCTGAGAGTTTGAATGAAACCTCTCGGAAGGCTGTTCTCTGCTGCGCAGCAACACCGTGAGAAGAGCATGAACGTTTGGCCTCTGCCCCCACAGAAGAAGAGCCAGGAGGGAAATCTTGTGCTCATATTATTCAGCACACTATCAGATTTCCAACGGGGCCTCCATCATTGCTCTATCTGCTCACTTTCATACCTTTAAGAGATTTTGAATGAAACGTCTCGGAAGCTTGCACTCTGCTGCCCAGCAGCACTCTGAGGGGATCATGAAAGTCTGGCATCTGCTCCCACAGCAGAAGGGCCAGGAGAGAAAGCTGCTTCTGGGAACCTTCAGCACATAGTCAGCTTTGCAACTTTGTCACCATCAGTGCTGTGGCTCCTCGGTTTCATAGCTAAAAGTTCATTTGAGTCGTACCTCGCCGGATCTTGACTAAGCTGCACAGCAGCACAGTGAGTAGAGCATCAACGTTTGGCCTCTGCTCAGACCTTCGAAGAGGCAAAAGTAAAAGCTGGTGCTGGGATTCTTCAGCACACAGTCAGCATTAAACGGGGCTTCCATCATTTCTGTCACTGCTCACTTTCATACGTGAGAGTTTGAATGAAACCTCTCGGAAGGCTGTTCTCTGCTGCGCAGCAACACGTGAGAAGAGCATGAACGTTTGGCCTCTGCCCCCACAGCAGAAGAGCCAGGAGTTAAATCTTTTGCTGATATTATTCAGCACACTATCAGATTTCCAACGGGGCCTCCATCATTGCTCTATCTGCTCACTTTCATACCTGTAAGAGATTTTGAATGAAACCTCTCGGAAGCTTGCACTCTGCTGCCCAGCAGCACTCTGAGGGGATCATGAAAGTCTGGCATCTGCTCCCACAGCAGAAGGGCCAGGAGAGAAAGCTGCTTCTGGGAACCTTCAGCACATAGTCAGCTTTGCAACTTTGTCACCATCAGTGCTGTGGCTCCTCGGTTTCATAGCTAAAAGTTCATTTGAGTCGTAGCTCGCCGGATCGTGACTAAGCTGCACAGCAGCACAGTGAGTAGTGCACAAACGTATGGCCTCAGCTCCCACAGCAGGAGAGCCAGGAGGGAAAGCTGGGGCTGGCCTTCTTAAGCACACAGTCAGTTTTGCAACGGTGCCTCCATCATTTCTTTCAATGCTCACTTTCATACCTGAAAGAGACTTTGAATGAAACCTCTCCGAAGCCTGCGCTCTGCTGTCCAGCAACACAGGGCGTAGATGCAGAAGGTTTGGCTTCTGTTCTCACAGCCGAGGACGAGGAGGGAAAGCTGGTGCTAGAGATCTTCAGAACAGAGTCAGCTTTGCATCAGTATCTCCATCATTACTCTCAGGGCTCACTTTCATACGTGAGTTTGCATTTGAATGCTACCTCTCAGGAGCTTGCTGTCTGCTGCCCAGCAGCACACTGAGTAGAGCACGAACTTTTGGCCGCTGTTCTCACAGCCGAAGAGCCAGGAGGTAAAGCTGGTGCTGGGATTTTTCAGCACACAGTCAGCTTTAAACGGTGCTTCCAACATTGCTGTCACTGCTCACTTTCATGCCGGAAAGAGCGTTTGAATGAAGCCTCTCCGAAGCCTGCTCTCTGCTGCCCAGCAACACAGTGCTTAGATGCAGAACGTTTGGCCTCTGCTCCCACATTCGAAGAGCCAAAAGGGAAAGCTGGTGCTGGGATTCTTCAGCACACAGTCAGCTTTACAACGTTGCCTCCATCATTGCTCTCACTTCTCAATTTCCTACATTAGAGTTTGAATGAAACCTCTCGGAATACTTCAATTTGCTGCCTAGCAGCACTCTGAGTAGAGCATGAACTTTTGGCCTCTGCTCCCACAGAAGAAGAGCCAGGAGGGAAAGCTGGGGCTGGGTATCTTCAGCACACAGTCAGCTTTGTAAAGGAGTCACCATCAGTGCTGTCTCTCCTAGCTTTCAACCTAAAAGTGCATTTGAATACAAGCTCTCCAGTGCCTGCTCTCGGCTGCCCATCAGCATACTGAGTAGAGCATCACCGTTTGGCCTCTGCTCAGACCTTCGAAGAGCCAAAAGTGACAGCTGGTGTTGGGATTCTTCAGCACACAGTCAGCTTTAAACGGGGCTTCCATCATTTCTGTCACTGCTCACATTCATACCTGAGAGTTTGAATGAAACCTCTCGGAAGGCTGTTCTCTGCTGCGCAGCAACACCGTGAGAAGAGCATGAGGAGCATGAACGTTTGGCCTCTGCCCCCACAGAAGAAGAGCCAGGAGGGAAATCTTGTGCTCATATTATTCAGCACACTAACTGATTTCCAACGGGGCCTCCATCATTGCTCTATCTGCTCACTTTCATACCTTTAAGAGATTTTGAATGAAACGTCTCGGAAGCTTGCACTCTGCTGCCCAGCAGCACTCTGAGGGGATCATGAAAGTCTGGCATCTGCTCCCACAGCAGAAGGGCCAGGAGAGAAAGCTGCTTCTGGGAACCTTCAGCACATAGTCAGCTTTGCAACTTTGTCACCATCAGTGCTGTGGCTCCTCGGTTTCATAGCTAAAAGTTCATTTGAGTCGTAGCTCGCCGGATCGTGACTAAGCTGCACAGCAGCACAGTGAGTAGTGCACAAACGTATGGCCTCAGCTCCCACAGCAGGAGAGCCAGGAGAGAGCATGAACGTTTGCTGCCCCCACAGCAGAAGAGCCAGGAGTTAAATCTTTTGCTGATATTATTCAGCACACTATCAGCTCTATCTGCTCACTTTCATACCTGCTGGCAGCAGCTGGGGCTGGCCTTCTTAAGCACACAGTCAGTTTTGCAACGGTGCCTCCATCATTTCTTTCAATGCTCACTTTCATACCTGAAAGAGACTTTGAATGAAACCTCTCCGAAGCCTGCGCTCTGCTGTCCAGCAACACAGGGCGTAGATGCAGAAGGTTTGGCTTCTGTTCTCACAGCCGAGGACGAGGAGGGAAAGCTGGTGCTAGAGATCTTCAGAACAGAGTCAGCTTTGCATCAGTATCTCCATCATTACTCTCAGGGCTCACTTTCATACGTGAGTTTGCATTTGAATGCTACCTCTCAGGAGCTTGCTGTCTGCTGCCCAGCAGCACACTGAGTAGAGCACGAACTTTTGGCCGCTGTTCTCACAGCCGAAGAGCCAGGAGGTAAAGCTGGTGCTGGGATTTTTCAGCACACAGTCAGCTTTAAACGGTGCTTCCAACATTGCTGTCACTGCTCACTTTCATGCCGGAAAGAGCGTTTGAATGAAGCCTCTCCGAAGCCTGCTCTCTGCTGCCCAGCAACACAGTGCTTAGATGCAGAACGTTTGGCCTCTGCTCCCACATTCGAAGAGCCAAAAGGGAAAGCTGGTGCTGGGATTCTTCAGCACACAGTCAGCTTTACAACGTTGCCTCCATCATTGCTCTCACTTCTCAATTTCCTACATTAGAGTTTGAATGAAACCTCTCGGAATACTTCAATTTGCTGCCTAGCAGCACTCTGAGTAGAGCATGAACTTTTGGCCTCTGCTCCCACAGAAGAAGAGCCAGGAGGGAAAGCTGGGGCTGGGTATCTTCAGCACACAGTCAGCTTTGTAAAGGAGTCACCATCAGTGCTGTCTCTCCTAGCTTTCAACCTAAAAGTGCATTTGAATACAAGCTCTCCAGTGCCTGCTCTCGGCTGCCCATCAGCATACTGAGTAGAGCATCACCGTTTGGCCTCTGCTCAGACCTTCGAAGAGCCAAAAGTGACAGCTGGTGTTGGGATTCTTCAGCACACAGCTTTAAACGGGGCTTCCATCATTTCTGTCACTGCTCACATTCATACCTGAGAGTTTGAATGAAACCTCTCGGAAGGCTGTTCTCTGCTGCGCAGCAACACCGTGAGAAGAGCATGAACGTTTGGCCTCTGCCCCCACAGAAGAAGAGCCAGGAGGGAAATCTTGTGCTCATATTATTCAGCACACTAACTGATTTCCAACGGGGCCTCCATCATTGCTCTATCTGCTCACTTTCATACCTTTAAGAGATTTTGAATGAAACGTCTCGGAAGCTTGCACTCTGCTGCCCAGCAGCACTCTGAGGGGATCATGAAAGTCTGGCATCTGCTCCCACAGCAGAAGGGCCAGGAGAGAAAGCTGCTTCTGGGAACCTTCAGCACATAGTCAGCTTTGCAACTTTGTCACCATCAGTGCTGTGGCTCCTCGGTTTCATAGCTAAAAGTTCATTTGAGT